>NC_090266.1:630481329-631112329 GCF_040414725.1 Anabrus simplex
TTGTGCAGTTTCACTGAACTATTAATCATCATTTCAGGAATTTATACAGATGTGTAACTCAATGTAAGATGCTTCAAGAATAGACTCCAGCGTTATGTAAATTGTGTGTAAATTTCTTTGTGATGGTGTCATATTTTAATGCAACGCTCAACCCACTGTAAATTGTAGTATTAAGGCATGTGAGTTATTTAAGGTATGTGTGAATTTGTATATGAATGTGCTATATTTACAATGCTAAGATAATAGTAGTAATTGGACCGCTCAATCTGCTACAAGTCATAGTGTAAAATTTTGAAATACTTAAGGTACATGTGAATTTGTATATGATGATATTGTAATGTTCAGCTAGTAGTAAGCTCAACCTATAGTACCGTATTGTAAGCCGTAGTGTTAAGCACTGGAAATAACTAGGTTGTGTGTGAATTTGTGTATGATGATGCTGGATTTAGAACGTTAAACTAGTAGTATTTCTTGTAATATTTTATTTCTGCGGAATTGCTTGTTGTTGTTGTTGTTGTTGTTGTTGTTGTTGTTTAACTAATTTAAGAAAAGGCTAGGAAAACAACAGATAGGGAATCTGCCACCTGGGCGACTCCCCTAAATGCAGATAAGTAGTGATCGAGTGATACTTTATCAGGACACACTACTGTAAATGATCATTGCCACCAGGATATTTCCCAATTGCTACCTATTTCTTAATAATAATAATAATAATAATAATAATAATAATAATAATAATAATAAGTTTTTTCTCTGAGTGGTGATATGTTCAGTAATAATATGTGTATGAAGTGCAATGGATCTATTCACGGAACTAATACTAGTCTTAATAGTCTTAATGCTTCTTATGAGTGCGTATTTAAGAATACGTTTGGTAGCGAAGTGTCGAATCCTGTAGACGATCTCGTTTCCGATAACTTCACTTTGAACTCCTCGCATTTGAGGTTTAGAATAAGAGATCTGGAACTAGAACTCTCATCAAAAGATGAAATAATTAAAATGTTATCAACGGATCTAGAAAATGCTCTGCTTGAATTGAAGAACTTTAAACAAAATAATGTTGAAATGCCGAGACAATACAGAAATTATTTTAGGTTAAGTCGAAGAATGTTAGGCCTAACTGGAAACGTTGCATTTAAAGATTCTGTAAATAGTAATGTAGTGACACAAAATAGTTTTCAAGTGTTAGAATGTAATGATCATGAGGCAATCATAGAACATGACTCAGCTGCAGTGTCGAAAAGACAAAAATAAAAAAATCCCGTCGGCAACCGGTACGTAAACAAGCCCGTTCAGTAGTAGTGGGGGACTCGATGATAAGAAATGTTGTAGCCGAAGTTGAAGAGGGAATTGCGTACTGCTATCCATGCATACAAGTGGGTCGACTTGCTGAACATATAAACGGTGACAGTATTAAAGAATATCCTGAAGCCCTGATAGTTCATATTGGCACAAATGACCTTCATAATTTCTCACCACCTAGTGACATAATGGCCGAAACTGATAGGCTTATTACTGCAATAAAAAGGAGGTTTCCAGCGGCAAAGCTTTGTCTCAGTGGCGTTTTATATCGGCATGATGTTGATTATTGCTATATAGATGCTGTAAACTCCACTCTTGACTGGTTATGCCGTAATGGAGATATCCTTTTTGTTGATGGTAATAGTTGGCTTAGAGGTAGTGATTTTAGAAAAGATGGGCTACACCTTAACAGAAAAGGAACCTCTAAGTTTGGTAAACTTCTCAATAGAATATCTAGTAGAATGCTCTTGGGGAAACTAATTAAGAAAATGAGGGGGGATGCTAATCCTAATGGCAAAAACTTAAGTGATATAGAAAATGATTTAGAAAGTATAACTTATATCAGGAGTACAGTACATAATGTAGATAGGGAATCATTTCACAGAGATCAGATACACTATACTAAGAAAGAACCAAAGACATCAATAAAAAGGTTAGTTGAACACTTTAGAGGATACTATCAAAATGTAAATGGACTTCGAAGCAAAATAACTGAACTTAAAATTTCTTCATGTTTAGCTGACTATGACTTCATGGTATTAACCGAAACAAACTTAAATGATGAAATTAGTGATGTGGAACTCTGACTCGAAACGTATTCAATTTTCAGATGTGATAGGTCTTCTTTAATGAGTATGAAGCCATCCCATGGGGGGGGGGTAATGATCTGTATTAGCAAGAGGTTTAAACCTACTCTGATATCGTGCATTAACACAGTTGAACAGTTGTTTGTGTCCCTTACTTATAACACCACAAAATTAATCATTGGTGCTGTATACATTCCACCCAAGTCTCCTGTCCAAAAATATTTCGAACATTGCAGTGCTGTTGAAAAAATTATGTCAAATCTTGACAACCATTTATTGCTCATTGTTGGTGACTACAATCTACCACATCTTAATTGTATAGTAAAAGAAGAAACATCTTCTGGCCTTATGTCAGTAGGTAACCACACTATGCAGTCCAGTTTAGTTATAGACACTATTTCTTATCTCTGTTTAAATCAGTTTAATGCTATCCCAAATTTACTGAATCACATTCTTGATTTGGTTTTCAGTAACTCCAGTTCCATTGAAGTAAAATCTAGTAATGAAAGCATTGTCCCCCTCGATAGACATCACCCAGCATTAGAGATTTCTTTACCTATAAACGAGCTATACAATTCCTTGCCTGCTGATAGTTTTTATTTTGACTCTTTAAATGATGACTATAATGGACTAAATTATTATCTGTCACATTTCAGCTGGAAGATGATGTTTCAAAATGTATCAATTGATAAAGCAGTAGAAACCTTCTATTCAGTACTACAGTACATTATGCCATGGAACTTCCTATATGGAATTTTAACCCGCCAGTGCACGGGTCACAAAAAGTTACATGAGTAAACGGGTTGGGTCTCACAGACCCATCATCATATTTATTTTTTATAGTATGCTAATATATTTTTATTTTCAGTATTCATTCCCTCCTATTCCGATAACATCATAAACGCATTGGTGTCACAAAACCTTTGATGATTAACACTTACTTAACATTTTGCAAAGCAATTCTCTAACCACTGAAAATTTACACACAATATTTTATTTGATCACACAATTCAGAACTTATCAAGTCAAAATTTATGAAATCGTCATAACCTAATCTTCACGATCCAGAATGTTCACTGGAACATTCAAATTTCAGCTTTACATTCACTGCACACAAATACGGAGGGTTCAAGGTACATTTACTTTCTGCACAAACAGCACGAGTAGCGGGTCTTTTCTGACTCTACAGTATGCACGATGTCCTCTTTTATTTTCTGTATTTTCACACCCTGCTTCTGTCGTCAAGCCAGATATTCTTCTTGCAGTATCGCGATTGCTCTTAGGAAGATATCTTGAGACACCTCTTTCTCTTATTTGTTCATCAGTTAGAAGAAACAAGAGTTTCTTCAAAAAAATTATTCTGTTCCTTGCGTCTGGAGAGTTAGTGTTGTTGGCTCTGAATATTAAATATTCGTTAAAGCCTGTAATATTCAGCAACGCATAGAAGACGACCATTGAACAACTTATGGTGTTTCGAGCCGTCCTTTCGTTTACACAGGCTACACCACCCTTACCTGAATTATAGATTATGACCATTACAGGCTTCCTCTTTCCTTCTATACTTTCCTCAGTTTTATCGTCGTTGTGTATCGACGAGAGGAAAACCATAGTAAATTTCATCATCTGATAATGGTTCCTCCAATAATGCGGCAACTCGTTCCGTATCACGTGGATTGCTGACATCATAACACTCCTTTTTCTTAGACCTACGAAGAAACGAACTCATTAGCCTAGGTCAACCCATTTTCAGTGTCACCTCTGCACTTAAAACCCAAGGAACTAAGGTGAAAGACAGCCAGGCTAGCTAAACCACGGATTTGGAAGAGACGCTAAGTAATAATCACCCTATAATCTTCTTTATGTACACGGTTAATATGGAAAGACTAAAATGCTTATGATAAAAAAAACTTACACGACTGCACGGGTTGGGTCTCACAGGCCCACAGAGCACTTTAACTTACCGCAGCTCACGTACTAAAGCAATCACTTCCATGTTCGTCTGCAGGAATACTACACCGGTGATAAAAGTAAGGTAGCAGAAGCCGAAAGTATGCAGCTATCACCGATTATCAGAAAATGTTGGAAATACCAGCGCATGGGTCTCACAGACCCAACCCGTGCATTGGCGGGTTAAGACTCCCAGATTCCCAAAGTGGTTTAATCATAAATTGAATCATAAATCCCTGATTATTGAAAAGAAGCACTCTTTTATCTGTTCAACTTGTCATTAAACCAAGGTGTTTTTCCAGTGGAATGGAAGAAAGGATTTGTTAGTCCAGTTTTCAAAAATGGTGATAAAACTGACATTAAACAGTATAGACTAGTTATAATTTCTTCTCATATTTCCAAAATTTTTGACTCAATAATTCTTGACAAAAATCACACCTCTCTTTAGAAACATCATCATTGATGAGCAACATGGATTCTTTTCAGGATGGTCAACTTGTAGCAATCTTCTTTATTCTATCACTTCCTCTTGGATCTAATAGAGAACCACTCCCAAGTGGACTGCATTTATACAGACTTCTCAAAAGCTTTTGACACTGTCGACCACGATATCTTGCTGCAAAAACTAACAGGCTGTGGAATTAATGGGCCTCTCCTCTCATGGTTTGAATCGTATCTTAAAAATCGCCTGCGGATTGTTAAAGTAAGGAATCATTTTTCTGCGCCTATATTGTTACCAGTGGAGTTCCTCAAGGGTCTCACCTTGCACACTTACTTTTTACTCTCTACATAAATGACATTAAAAATATACTTAATAATTCTGAATTGCTTTTGTTTGCTGACAATGCAAAAAATTTATGCAAATTACTTGTCCACTTGATTGTTTAAAACTTCAAGAAGATTTACATCATCTGGAAAAGTACTGTATTCAAAATGGGTTGAAACTTAATCATGAGAAATGTAAAATAATATTGTTTTTTAGAAACAAGAAGAAAATATCATGTCAGTACAAATTTAGTAATAACAACATTCTAACTCCTGTTTCACAAGTTAATGACCTTGGTGTTTTATTCAGTTATAACCTATCGTTTAATGAACATATTGAAAATATTTGTAAGAAAGCATTTCAAAGATTGGGTTGCATTACTAGATATTGTAGAGAATTTTCAAACAGCTACCTATCAATTGCTGTATGAGTCTGTGGTACGCCCTATACTAGAATACTGTACACCTGTTTGGAACCCTTCTCATCAGACCTCTACATATAGATTAGATTCAGTACATCATAAATTTCTTTGTTTATATTCATTTAGAGCAGAATTCTCATATGATAATATTGATTATACATCCCTACAACAGTCCTTAAATCTGCATAGCCTGTCACAACGCCGTGAATTATTGGATACACTCTTCATTTTTAAATTGCTTCATTCTTTGGTGAATTGTCCACAACTCCTTGCAAAAATTAACGTTCATGTACCAGACAGACGCACAAGGCTCAAGAATACATTGCCTACAAATTGGCATAGAACTAACTACGCATTCAATGGGCCAATTTGAACGAATGTCAAGATCTCTAAACAAAGTGGATATTGATATATTTAACTGCTCATTGTCAAAATTTAGAAATCACTTACATAATCTCCAGAATTGACTATTACTTTCCTGTGATTACTTGTAATATAACCTGTGTATATATCTGTAGGGGAGAGTGTTGTACCTTGGAACAGTTGCATTATCTTTGATGTTAGTAAACATTCTTTAGATCAGTTGAGTTGAGTTCATTACTTTGCCACCCTGGGCAGCACAGTTTTTCTGGTGGCATCCATTGTGGTTTCAGTTCCAAGTTATTTAGGTGTGAAGCATTTTGTTACTTGAAAGTATTTTTAAAGTGATTTCAAATTGGCATGTTAGTAGTTCTCACATGTAAAAGAGATTCCTTCAATATTTACACTAAGTTAGTATGTAAATGGACTAACTTCTAGACAGGTTACATTATTGTTCTACCTAACCTATAAAAAGAAATTCATGTTTTTTTCTGAAATGGCTACATCATGTACCTTGGAACACGCACACCTATTGTACCTTGGAACATGTTCCAAGGTACATTACAAGGTACACTATGTTCTTTTAGATGCTATTTTTTAAACATTATCTTGTTCTTATTCTGTATTCACCTGAATCCAACTCAGTATTAATAGATCTAGACCCAACAGTCTGAAGTACTCTACAGATCTTGATCTTCTCTTGATCAAAACAGACGTCCTCTCATATCACATCAAATTATTAGGCCCTTCCCCACAGCTGAAGAGAGGAAACCAGGGAGCACCAGGGGAAGAAGGAAAGAAAAGTCAACAATCCTAACAGTTACTCCTGACAAATATGATCGCCAACCTAACTTGTCCACTATGAAAGAAAACAATGAATCTAAAACTTCGACTTCAAAGAAAAGGACTGAAAGGAATATTCTCAATTCAGAGGAACCTGATTTTGTGTCTATTGGTTATGAAGCAGATTATGCAGCTGATCTGCTGGAAGAGCAGCAAGAGGATAACTTTGCATTAAGCCTGCACTTTGATCACCCATGTCTTCCAGGAGAATTTGTTCTGATTCAGTTTCAAACAAGAAAGTCTCTCTTACATTATGTTGGTAAAACACATGAATATGAGAAATGTTGTTCCGAGTATGAAATTCAGTTTTTAAAGAGACAGGATAACACTGAAAACTTCATCTTTGACAAGGATACACTATATGATGTTCCCAAGGAAGACGTCATAATGAAATTGCCTCAGCCAAATGTCTCTGGTGGCACCCAGCGACAAAAGAAACAGATGCACTTTGAAATAGATTTCATAACTTCCAGGTACAACGTTCACCAAAACAAACCTGTGTTTGATTGTGCTGTTGCTATAATATGAAGCGAAACTGATAACAGAACTAGTTTAATCTGTTTCTTTTTATTTTCTTATTAATAGTCATTTTCATCAAATTGTTAAGTCATTTTTTAATAACTTGTTATGACAGAATAATACTGTGTCCATTGACCTGTAATATTATGTATGTATGTACAGATGAATAACATCATCATTTCTTGTAAAAAATATAATATTTTTGTAATATTCCGTAATTCTGTCATATCAGTTAAAGTTGTTCCAAGGTACATGACTATGTTGTACCTTGGAACACGTTGCAGAGTTCAACAAAATGTTTTTTAAGAACTTAACTCTGACACTGAGCACAGTGCAAACTGCACTAAAATAGGTGGAAAGGCCTATATTAATGGGGAATAATAAGTAGGATTCATGAAATACAACCAAAAGAAAATTAAAAAATTAAATGTCAAAACTGTTCCAAGGTACAACACACTCCCCTACATATTTTTCTACTTATACTCTATTGAACTTTCTTTTTAGTGTGTTGTTTTTGTTTTTGTTTATTCTTCTCTACTGTTATGTAAAATGGTATTACCATTAATAAAGTATTATTAACAGGATACATGTTGACAGCATTACCATATATTGGCCATATATAGGCAAGAAGCTGAAAACCGTCAGTAAAGGCCTTGCTGATTTCTTTGTTGAGAGTGTCAGAGCCAGTTCATGGCACCAACAGAAATATAACATTTGATAACTGGTTTTCATCTGTCCCACTTTTTTAACCCTCCAAGTGCTGATTGTTTCACTCTTAAGTGCTGAGCAGTCTTAAGGCAGCATGCATATACATTTTTAATAATTTATAATAAATACAAATGTGTAAACTACATATGGCACATTATACACTGACTGACAGAGCAAATGCAACACCAAGAAGGAGTGGTTCGAAAGGGATGAAAGTTGGGGAAAAAACAGAGACGGCACGGACGAATAATTGATGTTTATTTCAAACCGATATGCAGGTTACACAATGCGCACGGCATCGACTCAGTAGGATGTAGGACCATCGCGAGCGGCGATGCACGCAGAAACACGTCGAGGTACAGAGTCAATAAGAGTGCGGATGGTGTCCTGAGGGATGGTTCTCCATTCTCTGTCAACCATTTGCCACAGTTGGTCGTCCGTACGAGGCTGGGGCAGAGTTTGCAAACGGCGTCCAATGAGATCCCACACGTGTTCGATTGGTGAGAGATCCGGAGAGTACGCTGGCCACGGAAGCATCTGTACACCTCGTAGAGCCTGTTGGGAGATGCGAGCAGTGTGTGGGCGGGCATTATCCTGCTGAAACAGAGCATTGGGCAGCCCCTGAAGGTACGGGAGTGCCACCGGCCGCAGCACATGCTGCACGTAGCGGTGGGCATTTAACGTGCCTTGAATACGCACTAGAGGTGACGCAATAGCGCCCCAAACCATGATGCCGCGTTGTCTAGCGGTAGGGCGCTCCACAGTTACTGCCGGATTTGACCTTTCTCCACGCCGACGCCACACTCGTCTGCGGTGACTATCACTGACAGAACAGAAGCGTGACTCATCGGAGAACACGACGTTCCGCCATTCCCTCATCCAAGTCGCTCTAGCCCGGCACCATGCCAGGCGTGCACGTCTATGCTGTGGAGTCAATGGTAGTCTTCTGAGCGGACGCCGGGAGTGCAGGCCTCCTTCAACCAATCGACGGGAAATTGTTCTGGTCGATATTGGAACAGCCAGGGTGTCTTGCACATGCTGAAGGATGGCGGTTGACGTGGCGTGCGGGGCTGCCACCGCTTGGCGGCGGATGTGCCGATCCTCGCGTGCTGACGTCACTCGGGCTGCGCCTGGACCCCTCGCACGTGCCACATGTCCCTGCGCCAACCATCTTCGCCACAGGCGCTGCACCGTGGACACATCCCTATGGGTATCGGCTGCGATTTGACGAAGCGACCAACCTGCCCTTCTCAGCCCGATCACCATACCCCTCGTAAAGTCGTCTGTCTGCTGGAAATGCTTCCGTTGACGGCGGCCTGGCATTCTTAGCTATACACGTGTCCTGTGGCACACGACAACACGTTCTACAATGACTGTCGGCTGAGAAATCACGTTACGAAGTGGGCCATTCGCCAACGCCGTGTCCCATTTATCGTTCGCTACGTGCGCAGCACAGCGGCGCATTTCACATCATGAGCATACCTCAGTGACGTCAGTCTAGCCTGCAATTGGCATAAAGTTCTGACCACTCCTTCTTGATGTTGCATTTGCTCTGTCAGTCAGTGTATATCAGTTTGTTCAGGAAGAATTAGAGAATGAGATATTAGTAGGATGTTTTACTTATAAGTATAATGTATGATTAGTCATATTTAAAACATATATATCAAAATATATTCCAGTTTTTGAGGTTAGTCACAAGCACAGCATTATCTGAAATTAAATTCCAAGATATACAAAATGTGCCAAATGTCATTACAGGAACAATGATATAAATAATAGAAACTTCAATGAATAATAAAAAAGTCACAGGTAAAATGACTTGGAGAGAGTCTGTTGTAGTAGGTCATTAAGTCTAGATGTGCCTGGTAGGGTTAGCACCTTTAGATTATCTACATCACTACTTGACTCAGCACTATAGTCATGGGTACCTAATTAGGGTCATATTCTTCCCTACTTCCAGAAGAAAAGTCGTCTAATGATAAATCATCACGAAAATCTTCTACATTACCAATGTCATCTTTACTTTCATCACTCCCAAGCTCTTCCAGTGCCTCTCTAATTGAACTTGAACCACTTAGTTCACTCATATTTATATTATAATAATCACTAAACTAAAATAAACCAATTAAAATAGAGTAAATCAGGGACACGATTATCACAAATTGGCTAGCAAATCCTCAAACACTCGAAGCAGCTGGACAGGTTGAGCAGACGTAAACAAAGACCAGTTCACAGCTGACATCACCACCGCTTATTGCTTTCCTTCCCCAACCAAAGACCAACTTGCACAGCCTACCAGATAGAGAATTTAATTTCGCGGCGAGAATATTCGTAAAATCGATTGTTATACTGATTTTACAAGTTCTTATATCAATTTTACGATTCGTCTCACTACGTGACGATAGCACTTGAGCCGGGATCCAAATCGTCTTGTAGCGAGATAATAGCACTTGGAGGGTTAAGAAAATGTTTCGGGAACATAAGCTGACAATGGTGGGGACCATTAGGAACAATAAATTCCAACAAAACTGATGAACATTCAGAAAAGAGATCCAAGAAATTTGTACCAAAGAAAAGTAAGTTTGTCCTTTTACTTTCCAGTATGCATACAGGAATGACATTGTGTAAAGACATGGACTTCCCAGAAATGATTGATTATAATAACAATATAACAAAAGGTTGTTTTGCTCTCTATGATCAAATGTGTGGCACATACAATTGTGGTAGCAGAACACAGAGATGGCCACTGTGTGTATTCTATGGTATGCTGAATGTAACTTGTCTAAATGGCTACATCATCCTTTGCCATAACCTAACATCAGCAGGTCAAAGTTCAGCAAACCGAGTCGTGTTTTTATTGACATTAGGAGAGCAGTTGATGGTTCCATGGATGGAGGAATGACTTCTGATTGAAACTATATATCTATCAAGACAGCACTTTCAGAGCAGCTCGGCAAGGAAGTTCCAGTCAGAGCTCCAACTCAGGGGCCTTATGTATGTCAAGGAAGATGCTGTGCCTGTCTGAGAAGTAAAGACCGCAAAACCAAAGTTTTCTGTGGTGTTTGTAATAGGACAGTATGTCAGAAACACAATGTGATCACCTGTAAGAGCTGCATTGGCTGAAATGTAGGGGAAAGAAACAAGCATCATTTGTGAAAAGTACATTTTAGAACTTTCTTGTGTGACCAATTTTTTGTATTTGATGTATTGGCTATAATTTATAAAGAACATGATTTTCTTTGCATTAAATAATATAATGTTATGGTAGGTTAGTAACTTCAATATATTAAAGGAAAGTTCAAATTGTTTTCGCTTAGTATATTTAAACTTCAGTGTGTGGGGTCAACACGCACCCCACCTTACTCATAGTGCTACTACACTTTACTCATCCAAGGTTTAAAATTATATTTTTTAGATTATGTTTTAAGGACATTTCATGATTATGTAATTTTAAAGGTCTAGATATGTTAAAGAGGTTTTTAGCATTTGTGAGCTGATTAAGAGATCGAAGATTATATCTCTAGGTTCAGTTGTTAGTGAGAAATGTGGAGCTGCAAATAACTTACACAATACCATGCACTTTTTTTTTTTAACAACTGTACTTACACTGATGAGCAATTGAATTGGAGATATCTGCCATTTCGGTGAAATGGTGTTTTGGTTGACCCAGAGAATTGCATGGCATGGCATTTGCCTGCGATGTCATCAGACCTTGTACTGGTCATGTGAGCAACAGTTGAACAGAGGATAAGTAAGACAAGAGATCTCAGCGCTTTGATCGTGGCCAGATTGTCAATGATGGAAATATGGGTCATTCCTTCCCTTACTTCTTGCTGGCAATGGGCTTTCCACGAGCCACCATGGCTACATGGATTTGGGCAGAGCTACCACAGCACAGGTCATTTGCTGTGGTGTATGTGTTGATAGGACTTGCCATCAGCTAGCTCAGATAGATAACAAGGCTACAGTGCAGCAGATCACTCGTAAATTTATCCTGCACGACAACAAAGTGTGAACAATGCTAATATCCAGAACCATCTCCTTGTAGTGGGGTATAGAAACCACCATCCCAGTAGGGTACCTCTACTTACTGCATAGAACAAGGCACAAAGACTATCTTGAGCAGAAGAACACACTGCCATTGAACTTTCGAAGCATGAAAAAAAAGAAAAGAAAAAAGAAAAAAAGAAAAAAAAAGAGGTTGCTGGGAGAGATGAGCTGGGGTATCATTTGGTATATACTATTGGGAGGATATGAGTGCATCTCCAAACACATGGGGGCAATGGGTCCCTCTTGTTAACGGGGTAAAGTCCAGGCCAGTGGTGGTGGTGTCTTCATATGGGGACTGTTCATGTGGCATGAAATGGGACTCAGTTCATCAGTCAACATCCTTCACAAACTAACAGATCATGTCCAGCTGTCAGATCATGTGCACCTGTTGGTTCGCTTCTGGCACTGTGCAGGAGACCAGTATGTACAGCATTGCCCCATCACTCCCGAACTGCTGCTGATTACTTCAATGGACACTCCACGTACATAAGGACTCTATGGCTCATAAGGTTACTTGACCTCAGTCCAGTAGAGTACATCTGGAACACTGTCAAGAGCGATGTGGGCACCCTGGACCCAGCTCTGTCCAATCTTTGTTCATTACAGGAAGCTGTGAAGTGGTCATGGATTAGTATGGCTCCCCAGCGCCAGCATCTGGAGAAGTCCAGACCATGCCACATGACCATTTCTATAGTCATCAGGCCGAGGGGGAATCCTACACGCTACTAGCCATCTTCAAAAGTTGTGCACATGCTTAATGGCAAGAATTATCATTAAGGAACACAAATATGGCTGCTTAAAAATGTGTTTTCCTTTTTCAAACAATGTGGAGAGCAGAATTTCTTGAGCTTTATTGTGACCATTAATAAAAATTTGAGTGTTGCCCATAATTCGTTGATAGAAGGAGCAGTCCATGGAGTGGTGATGTGTAATAGCTAAGAGAGGATATCCAAGCAGACTTCAGCTGCAGGTTCATATGCACAGTTTTTAGAACAAAGGAGTTTTGTTTGTTGAATTCTTGATTTGTGGCTCAACTATAGGCAAAACTACTATGTACAAAATGGAAGACAAGATTTGCTTATTTGCAGTGTATTTAGTTTTTCATGATAATATCTGATCACATTCTCCTGTCACAACTTAACACACCATTGACGGGTATGGTAGCTGAGTAGCAATGTCACTGACTTCGCACCAAGTGAGCTGCATTTCACATCCCGGCCAAAGCATTTGGTGGTCAGGGGCGTGCGGCTCTGAGCTTGCATCCGGGAGATAGTGGGTTCGAATCCCACTGTCAGCAGCCCTGAAGATGGTTTTCTGTGGTTTCCCATTTTCACACCAGGCAAATGTGATACCTTAATTAAGGCCACAGTCGCTTCCTTCCAACTCCTAGGCCTTTTGTATCCCATCGTCGCCATAAGACCTATCTGCGTCGATGCAACGTTAAGCCACTAGCAAAAAAAATTTTGGAATTTTACATATCTGTGGTTCAGGTTGAGATTCCACATAACATTGGTGGTTCTGCGACTGTGATCATGATGTCAACAATTGTGTAAAACTAGTAGCTTCTTCTTGTTTGTGAAGACATTATCAAGACGTTTGTAAGGGGACAACTCTACTGCTCACTCTTTGTTACTAGTGAATTTCAATGTCCTTTCACCTGGATAGAACCCTTCGTAAACAACATTTCCACAAAATTAACATTGTCAGTGGATATATGAACCTGTGATTTCTTCACAGGTAGTATATATAGAAGGCTAAAAAATATAGTTGTTTTTTATCCAGGATGTGCATAGTATGCTTACACTCAGTCAGCGTTCAACATTAGCATGTGCTGAAAAATACACTAGCTTGGTTAAGGACTATAGGTGGGTGACACTTAAAAATGTTGTTTCTAGACATGTCATCCTATCTTTTATATATAGTACAACACTCTTTAACCAAACTAAAGGGGGGAAACTGCTTCGGATAATGATTTTTTTCGGTTGAGCCATGAACATATAGCCTATTACTAAGTTTTAAAAATCTAATTACAGTATGCAATTCTGAAATGTTTTGAAGGCCGTACAGATTCCTAATGTTCTTAATTAATATTAGAATTACATTTTGAGGTTTAGACTCTCTCTCTCTCTCTGTGTGGTTTTTTTTGTTTTTGTTTTTTATGATTATTACTCATTCAAAAATTTCAATAATTTTTGTTTGTTTCTTGCATCCCTCCCAAACTTTTTCAGCAGCAATGTCCTGCTATTTTTTTTCGTTAGAAGGACATTAGTCAATGTTGACTCACTGCATTGTTCAACAGACCTTAGGGCAACCTAAAATAACACCACCACATGTGAGTACTATAGTTTATATGCTGCTCTAAATGAAAAAATATTAATGTACAGTATACAGTAGACTACAGCTGGTACAACGGTCACTTTTTAATTTTCACATTAAAAAAAAAAAAGCAAGGTGTGAAATACTGTAACACAGTAAGTTAGGTTATTGAAAGACATAACAAATTCTTAACTAGTATTCTAAAATCATTGTCAGCTGCCACTGGACTGGGGAGGCAGTGGCTGGGGAATCAACTAAAGGTCAGGCGGTCACCCTCCGCTAGCCATAGCCCAGCGCACTCTCGTCCTTGCGATTATTCCCTATACAGTACAGTATGTGTTTTGTGAATCTGCGATTTCGGAGGCAATTCGGATAATCCCAGTTTGGTTAATCCGGGGTTCTACTGTGTTCTCAAACAGTTTTGGAGTGTAACATTCAAACCTTTACTCATCTTGCATAATTATATATTCAGTACACATTGGGTGTTGTACTGTCTGTTCAGATCAATTGCTTGGTGCATTTGTGAAGTGAGTTGTAATTAAGCACTGTTTAGAGCACAATTATTAGCTGTCACATCACCAAATATTCATATTTCCTTAAATTTGGAAGCTTGAATTTCTCTGTTTATTACTCTTCACATTCAGTAATACATAATGTTAAGATTTTAACCCTGAACTCAAACAAAATTCCCTTATGCTGAAGATTTAGACTCTCAGATTGTCTGTTGGATATTGTCGAATCTTGGCTGATGGAGTTGTGTTGCATAAGGATCACTTTAACATATATTTTTTCCTTGTGGTTTTTGATTGTGCATGAGATCTTGGCAGTGAAGACCATTTGATATTCTTTGGAAATAGATTGAAATGATGTTGGTGTGATGGTACACCAGCAAAGCTTATTTATTTATTATTCCTTGGCATTAGCAATAAATAGGATTGACTGAGTCAAAGAACTTGGGTATTGGTCAATGAACCAGGCTAATACATCACTTCTCTTACTTCCTCCTTATGTCACTTTGTAGAGTTTTATAGAATACAAACATTTATATAGGGAGAAATATTCCTTACATTTAGTGTGGGCAGCTCTTCAGGATAGAATGATCCCCGAGTTGTCAACAAACTGCTTGAAGCTATAACATGAGTAAATGTCATTGACTTTTTAAGGGAAATAGCATGCTGACCAAACTTGTATTGACATCAGGTTGTAGTGGATTGATGTACTGTAGTTCTCTAGTAGATGCACCTCATAACTTTATGCACTGCTGTTGTTGTTTGTCTACCAAAGATTCTTTGAAATCTTGTATGTAATTGTATTACAGTTTGTAGTTAAACAACTCAGAGTGAAAAGAACACGTGCAAAGTCTTCCTCGCTAGTCAGTTGTGGGCCCTATAGATGATGTTTGAATCATTTCATAACCTGCTAGGGACATTTTTACTATACAAATCTTTCATTGAAAGAGATTCTGCCAAGCATATCATGTTTATGCTTTTCAATAAACTGGCACATGAGACCATTGCATTGAGACCATTTTAGTGTTTAGGGAGTAATGATATTGTGGGTCATTGTTTCCATGTTTTCGTAAAAAAAAAAAAAAAAACAAAAAAAAAAAAAACGTTGGTAGTTTTATTAAAGTTAATAGAGAAACTACACTTTGTTATATTCAGATAAGATCGCCACCTCCATCACTGTTCGCTCGCTCATTCCCCCCCCTCCTCATCACCTTCCCTTCGTTTTGGATGGCAGATTTGTTTCTCTCCTTTAGAGCAACTTCAGACCTGACTGCCTTCTTCATGGCATTCAGTTTGATGAATTATTATGCCATTGAATTTCCAAATAGTTAATTTTACAAATGTATGAATATTTGTTAAACTAATTAATAAACTCATGATTTAATCATATTATAACTAAAAAAGTCTATCTACAAATTTATATTTTACTCACGGCTGAACATTAAAAAAAAAAAAAAAATCACTCAGTTTTAGCACCCAAGACAAAAGCTTTTGCATAAACGAGCAAGCGTTTTTAGTTTCCTCTTCTCTCACTTGATTGTGTGTTCCCTTTGGATTGCTCATTTTCAACATACTGTTATTTAAAAAAGTGTACTGTTCCTTAATTCATCTTGTTTTTGAAAAGGAAAACTTTCTTCAGCTCATCCCAAGTATTTCTAGGGTCCTGGTGCCACCGTGGCTCATTTTGGATTTTGGGCAGGGTTTTAAGACCGAATGTCCTTTGTGATGTCACATGATTTTTCAGGTGAAAATCCCAATCTGGTATTAGTATTACGTTTAATATGAATGTTATAAAAAGTGAAAAGGGAAAATATGCTTATGAATGCAAAAACCTGTGCAAATATCTACATTCTATGAGACTGATAAAAATATTGGCAATAACCATTGACTGTAGATGGATTGTTGATAATGATCTTTTATGATGTACAGTAGAACCCTCATTGTCGCAGGTAATGTGGATCCATGGCACCTCTGATAACTGAAAACTCTGATAATACAGATGGCCATGGTCATTTCAGACATAAATGACATGTATGCATACCGTATATGAAATTTTGTACCAAATTATATAATACTGTATCACTTTTAAGCCTCTTTTCATACCTTGATGAATTTAATCTATATATATATAAAATAACATGGACCGAGCCAAAACTACTGGACATAAAGAAGTGAAATTTTGGGGATACATTTATATTAGGGTGTAGGTGCTCACAGAGGGAGGATTTTTTTGGATATCCCAGCGCTAAGGGGGTGAATGTTTAAAATGACAATATCTATATCTCAAAAACATAAAAGTTTACAGACTTAAACATTGGTATTTGGAATCTCCTTTAAAAATAAAGAAACACATATTTTTTGATTTTGGAAAATCCCATTAAGGGGGGGGGGGGTGAAAAATGGGGGAAATGGTGTTGAACACCTTTTATGAGGAGACTTACTGTATATCTCAAAAACTGAAAATGTTACAGACATGAAAATTGGTATTTGGAATCTCCTTTGAAAATAAAGAAACACATATTTTTGTGGTTTTGGATAATCCGCTGAATAGGGGGTGAACAGGAGTGACAAACAGGGTGAATTAAAAAAAAAAAAGACTATATCTGCAAATTATCTCAGACAGGTAACAAATTACAGATTTGAAAACTGGTATTTGGAATTTCCTGTAAAAGTAAAGAAACATAACTTTCTTTTTGGAAAATCCACTTAAGGGGAACTGAAAAAGGTGGGTAAATGTTTAAAATTAAGGAAACACGTATTCTTTTGTTTTTGGTAAAACCTATAATGGGGGGGGGATGAAAGAATTGAAAAACTAGTTGAATTATTTGTATGAGTATACAGTATATACCAACAAATCTAAAGATGTTGCTGACATGAAAAGTGGTATTTGTAATCTCTTTTAAAAATAAAGAAGCACGCATTTGGGGAGGTGGGGGATGAAAACTGAGATGAATTCATTTTACGAGGATACATATATATAGAAACTGAAGATGTTACAGTCATGATATTCGTATTTGGAAGCTCTTTTAAAGAAACGGGTACTGTTTATTTTTGGAAAATTCATGTAAGTGAGGAGTGTGAAAGGAAGTGAAAAAAATTGAATTCTTTTTCTGGAGAAACTTATATCTCAAAACTGCAGGTTACAGACATGGAAATTGGTATTTGGAATCTCCTTGAAAAAATAAAGAAAAACACATTTTTTGGGTGGGGTGAAACCAACTTAACGGGCGGGGGTGGAGTGAAAAAAGAGTTGACTTCTTTTCATGAGGATACATACCGGTATATCTCAAAACCTGAAGATGTTACAGACATGAAAATTTGTATTTGAAATTTTCTTTCAAAGTAAAGAAACACGTAATATTTTGTCTTTGGAAAATCCACTTAAGGAGGGTGAATTAATTGAAAAATTAGTTGAATTCTTTGTATGAGGATACTTATATCTCAAAAACTAAAGATGTTACACATGGAGAAATTTATATTTGGAATCTCCTTTAAAAATAAACACACATTTTTTGGAGGGTGGGGGATCAACTTAATGGGCTGGGGTGAAAAAGGATTTGAATTCTTTTTACGAGGATACATATATCACTAAAATTGAATACGTTAGGGGCATGAACATTTGTATTTGGAATGTTCTTTCAAAGTAAAGAAACACGTGTTCTTTTGTCTTCGGAAAATCCACTTACGGGGTGAACGAATTGAAAAATTAGTTGAATTCTTTGTATGAGGATACTTATATCTCAAAAACTAAAGATGTTAAAGACGTGAAAATTTGGTATTTGGAATCTCCTTTAATAATAAAGAAACACACACTTTTGGGAAGGGGGGAATCACCTTAATGGGTAGGAAGTGGGGGTGAAAAAGGAATTGAATTACGTTTATGGGGATACTTATGTCTCAAAAAATGAAGATGTTACAGATGTGAAAATTAGTATTTGGAATCTCCTTTAAAAATAAAGAAACGCGCATTTGTTTTTTCGGAAAATCGACGTAAGGGGTGTGGGGTTGAAAATAAGTAAAAAAGGATTTGATACATGTTTATGAGGATACTTTATCTTAAAAACTGAAGCTGTTACAGACGTGAAAGTTATTTTGAATTTCCTTTCAAAATAATGAAACACGTATTTTTTGTTTTTGGAAAGTCCACTTAAGGCGGGAGAGGGGTGGAAGGAAGTGAAGAAGGAGAAGTTGAATTATTTTTATGACTATACATTTATCTCAAAAACTGAAGGTGTTACAGATATACAGACATGAAAACTGGTATTTGGAATCTCCTTTAAAAATAATGAAACGCTTATTTTTTGTTTTCCGAAAATCCATTTAAAGGGCTGAAAGGAATTGGAAAAGCGGGTGAATTTTTAAAATGAGTACCGGTATATCTACATTATATGTCAAAAACTTAACATGTTAGAGACAAGAAACTTGGTATTTGGAATGTTCTTTAAAAATACAGGAACACGTACCTTTTTGTTTTCGGAGTAGGCACTTAACGGGGGGTGCAAAGAAGTGAAAAATAGTTTAATTATTTTTTATGAGTATACTTATATCTTAAAAACTGAAGATGTTACTGACATGAAAATTGGTACTTGGAATCTCGTTTAAAGATAATGAAACATGTATTTTTGTTTTCGGAAAATACACTTAAATGGGGGTGGGGGTGGGAGAAATACTGATCAAGGAGTTGAATTCTTTTTTATGGGGATACTTATGTGTATCTCAAAAACTGAAGATGTTACAGATGTGGGAATAAGTATTGGATCTCCTTTAAAAATAAAGAAACGTGTATTTATTTTTTCGACTTGAGAGAAGACTGTTTCTCACATGTACAGTTCTAAGTCACATGGTCGCCTTAGCCCCATAAGGTAATACCACAAACATGGTTTACAACGAATTTCTGGTCTGAATGAAACTCAATTTTTGGGTGAGTTTTTATACCATACTTTAGGAATATTCAGGTAATATCTTTGTACAATGCCGAGGAACGATTACTTTGATCATATTACGAAATCCACGCGAGCGAAGCCGCGGGTAATTGCTAGTATTGTATAAAAACAAAGAAAAATACACATTCACACGTTTGTGTCTCGGTAACAATCTCTGAGAATGAATAGCAAATGCTGGACCTAAGCTCACACAGTTTGAAGTAGCCATTGTGTATTGTCACTTTTTATTGTGAACAGCATTAGATAGCCATACAAGTATGCCATTTCTTCTTCGCATTCTGCTCAGAAAACTTGTAGGATGTCATACCATTCATGGTTATTATATGTGCGCAAACTATTCGAGTCGATTTTACCACTACCACCCGCATAATACTGTACAGTTACTACCACCATTGTGTTTTGCACAGTCATCGAGCAAATCCCCATTTTCTCAGAGACCTGTATTTATGTGCTCAATACAATTTTTTATGAATTGAATGAAAAGAAGTGTATTGCACTTCAAGATTAGCCTTGGATAATGTGGAGCCTTGGTTAATCAGGGTTCTTCTGTATTTTCAAAAATGCGACGACAGTAATATGTTTGCTATGGTTTTATCATTATGTATACAAATTTGATACATTTAACTTTTGATTTTAATTATCAGTTTCAGAATAATTTTTATACAACAAATTGCATTTTACCACAAGTTTTTTTTTTTTTTTTTTTTTTCTTTCTTTCTTCACTTTGATGCTAGATTGGAGATGGAGTTATTTTACGAACCTAAGAGAACTGTAACAACCAAGTGGCTGGGCAGTTTGGGTTGCACAGTTATCAGCTTGCATTCGAGAGATAGTAGGTTCAAACCCCACTGTTGGGAGTCTTGAAGATTGTTTTCTATGGTTTCCCATTTTCATATCAGGCAAATGCTGGGGCTAATTAAGGCCATGGTCGCTTCCTTCCCACTCCATGCCGTTTCCTATCCCATTGTTGCCATAAAGCCTGTATGTGTTGGTGTGACGTAAAGCAAATTGTTAAAAAATGATATATGATCACTGCTCATCTTTTAAGGCAGTAAATAAGTCTTAATGCCTAGCAAGTTTTCTGTTGATTCTTGAATGTTTTATATATGATTATATGTTGTTCATGCATGAACTTGAATGAATTAAACCTAACAATGTCACGATAAAAATCGTGTGTAGATTTGGTCAAACTACACGTCCCAAATTATAGAAACTGTCTTGTTCGTTGAGTATAATAACGTTGTACATGTATTTTATTTGTAGTGATTAAAAATTTTGTGTGTTAAATGAGACTGCGCTTATCACTAGATATTTAATGATCTTCTCTTCTTTGTTTGCTTCCTGGGTGGACATAGGTATGTTAACATGTTTATCTTGTAAAGGATTAATTAATATAGATTGTGTGAAGTTTTAAGATCCTTTTCTGTATGGGGTTCTGTTCATTTGTCAACTTGAGATTGTATTTTACTTAACAATAAATAATTTGTTGAAACCTGATAACCTTTTGGCTCATCATAGCAAATTTAGATTCAGTATTAATTAGTTACAGAGGTGTTTTGTGACTATTACACTGATGGTCCATTACATTATGACCACCCTGACCTGGGAAAATTTATTGTGCCTGGTGTGCAGAGAAGTACACATAACATGCTGACAGCATGGTGTGTATGAATGTCTGTCTAATATATATATATATATATATATATGAAGATGTGTATGAATAACTATGAATGTTACCTTTTTGTTATTTTGAGCTATTTAAATTTTGAAACACTTTACTATCCATGCCAGGCACGTTGGTAAACAATACTTGCTATGAAAATAATTATACAAGTTCTAACAATGTTTCATAAATTTCTGTTTAACAACAATGGGGAAAAGTAATCTTTTGATGCATAATCATACACAGGAATAAAAATTAATTTACGCCTGCAGTGAGTTATAAATTCTAGAATACTGTTTGAAACCAGTTACACATAACTTACGGTACTTTAAAACAATTAAACTTGAGTGTCTGTAAATCATGTATGCGATATAACACACCTTGTTCTATGCCAGAATATTGGCAACCTTGATGTATGTTATTGAAATCATCTGGCCTAAACTAACACTGAACAACATCTACACCATAATAGTGAAGGTTAAGGCTTGCATTCTGAAAGCTACTCTTGGCTTTTCTAAATTAACTTCCTCAAGATTGGTATATGAACTGACAAGTGAAACATTCCTTATTGAAGATCTCAAGATAAGGTATTTTTGTGCCATTTACTGATAACTCGATGAAGGTGCTGAACGAGAGGTGACGAAAGGGAAAGGAGATATAATGTGAGTTCTACTGTAGAGTGTACAGATGCCATGCTGACTGCAGACTAGAAACAAGCTAATTACAGTCTTGAGACACCTTGTAACATGCTTCGCAGTCCATGGATTTCACTTCAAGATATGTTCAAACAAGCAGTACCATGAACCGTATCCTGAACTCTTCTGTGACCTGTACAAGTAACAGTGTTATAAGTACCAAGCGATGGTCTGTAAACAGAGAGTAGACACGTATTTAGATTGATACTTTAATGGCCTGTAATTGTAGACATGATCATAAGATTTTTGGCTTTTGCCTTGCCAGAAAATCAGGTGGAATTCTTTACGTTTCACAGAGAACTCTTCTCCGTTTCTTCAGAAGAAAATCTAATCTGTTCACGAGCAAGACTTCTCCAATAATGAAGGTTTGAATTTAAGAATGCTTTACTGTTGGTCTATAGTAAGTGGTACTCTTGTTCATCACTAGATGGCTCACTGTGTGCTCGCCTTTCGACTGGGAGATGACAACACCATCTTAGCTCCATTTAACATGTTCCTTGTTCCATTGTATGTGGTAAACAGCAAGGTCATCAGACAAATAAGGGACAAAAATTGTGGAATATATCGCAGTAAAATAAAGTGCAACGAAAGACTGGCAGGATAGAAGAATAGAGCTGAAGATGGAAAGAACTGTGTGAGGCAGAAAAACTTAGAAAAAATGAGTGTGATGAAGGCAGGGGAGAAGGACTTACTACAAGACACGGGAATGAAAAGAAGTAATAATAATACAGTAACAGGTGTATACAGGTTAATGAAAGTACGGCACATAGCCTAGAGTGAACAGTCTAGCAATAAGGAGAATACGAGTTTGGAAAACAGTGAAAGGAAATAACAGTAGTGAAAAGACAGGGAAGCTAATTATCTGTGTAAATCCTTAATGGCTGGCAACCACTTATTACTTAATTGATAGCCAGTGTCCCTGTTGAAATTGTTAGAATTTTTACATATTTCCACAACTTCCTGTATAGTCCTAGACCTGTAGTGTTTAGTGTGGGTAAGAGCTTGAACATCTTGGAGCACGTCATCATGACCTGTTATTAGAGCGTGCTCAGTTATTGCTGACTTGTCTGGCTGGTTGAGACAGATATTTAGTTGGCGTTCCTTGATATCAGTACCAATAGACCAGCATGTTTGGCCAAGTACTTGCCGCAAATACAGGGAATTATGTACACCCCAGGGTGTAATAGCAGGGACCTAAACTATGAGCAATTTTTGTGACGGTGCCGAATAAGGTTTTTATATTGTGCTTGCAAGGATCTTGGCAATTTGATCTGTGAAATTATGGATGAAAGGAAGTTGGGCAGCTCCCTTCACTTCTTCATTTTGTGAGTTTTGCTTAGTCATCCCTCTGGGATACAGGGTTCGATGAATCTGTACATCATTGTAACCATTACTCCTGAACATGACTTTGAGTGTGCCCAACTCCTCCTGAATATTTGATGGCTCACAGATTTGTTTTGCCCTCATGATGAGTGTCATGAGAATACCTAGTTTTTATGCTGGATGTTGGTGAGAATCTCCATGGAGATAGTGATTTGTGTGGGTAGGCTTAAGATAGACGGTGTACCCTAAGGAGCCATCTGGTTTCTGTCTTACTAGACCATCCAAGGAAGGAAGGTATTTATTGGACTCCATCTTCATAGTATATTTAATTGAAGAATGTTGCTGATTTAGGTGGTTTAGAAACAGGTGAAGTTTCTCAGGACCTGTTATTCAGTCCACAAATGTATCGTCATCGGTTTAATGGGTGCTGAAGCACTAGCCTCCTCCTCAAAATGCTCCATAAAGAAATTAGCCACTGCCAGTGAAAGTGGACTTCCCATAGCCACACCATCCATCTGTTTGTAAAATTGCCCATCCCACAAGAAATGGTCACATATCCAGAAGGAGATGGACACACTCAAAGTCACATTCAAGAATAATGCTTACAACAATGTACAGATTCATAGAGCTGCATCCCAGAGGGACGACTAAGCAAAACTCACAGAATGAAGTAATGAAGGGAACTGCCTACCTTCCTTTTATCCACAATACCACAGATCGAATTGCCAAAGTCCTTGCAAGCACAATATAAAAGCCATATTTGGCACAGTCACAAAAATTGCTCACAGTTAGGTCCTCACTATTACACCCTGGGGTGTACAAAATTCCCTGTACTTGCAGCAAGGTGTACATTGGCCAAACATGCCGGTCCATTGGTACTCGTATTAAAGATCACCAATTAAATATTTGTCTCAACCAGCCAGACAAGTTGGCAATAGCTGAGCACGCCCTATCAATGGGTCGCGATGTCGTGATCCAGGATGTTCAAGCTCTTACCCACACTCAGCACTACGGGCTAGGATTATATTGGAAGCTGTGGAAATACGGAAATATCCTAACAGTGTCAACGGGGACACTGGCTATCAGTTAAGTAATACCATGGTTGCCACCATTAAAGATTTTAGGTAGATATTTCGCTTCCCTGTCCTGTCACTATTTCGTTTCAGTGTTTTCCAAATTTGTACTCTCCTTATCACTAGACTGTTCACTCTAGGCTATGTGCCATACTTTATTTTACCTGTATACACCTGTTACTATATTATTCTTACTTCTTTTCACTCCTGTGTCTTGTTGTAGTATGTCCTTCTTCTCCGTCTGTATCACACTTTTTGTTCCTCATTTTTTCTGCCTCACAGAGTTCTTTCAGTATTCAGCTCTATTCTGTTCTTCTATCCTGTCAGTCTTTCGTTGCACTTCATTTTATTTTCATTTTATTTTTATATATTCTACCATTTTAGTCCCTTGTTTGTGATGACCTTGCTGTTTACGCACATACAGTGGAACAAGGAACATGTTAAATGGAGCTAAGATGGTGTCGTCACCCCACTCGGAAGGCTAGTGCACGGTGAGCCATCTAGTGACGAATGAGAGTACCCAGCCAGGAATTGAACCCGGGACCCTCTGAACTGAAGGCTTCAACGCTGACCATTCAGCCAAGGAGTTGGTCAATTCCTGCAAATCAATAATTACCTGAAATTAGTAAGTAAATTATACGGTACTATGCATGTAAATACTTGAGTCATATATTTATGTACCTTCAGATCTTCCATTTTAATAGAGAGAGATAAGATCTCTGTGTAAGTTATTTCAGGTAGGGTAAAGTATTTCTCTTGCAGATCTCCTGTTCAAAGAATAGCGAGATTTGCAGTCTCCTAGGGAATGATTATGCTCATGAATAGTGTTCCTAGTTTCATCACTCAAAGCATGTGGACAATTTTGGTGCCTTCTTCTTGCATCAGGTAGTGCCTTACCACATTTTTTAAATTGCTCTTGAATAGTTTATATTGTTGTTTGAGATATTCCAGCAAACAGGTAGGCCCTACCTCTTTCGCAGTGCCAGCTTTCTGTATTGTTACTTCATCGGTATAAATGTGTTTCTGAAGAAGGGCTTCGCTTTGACCTTTCCTAGGATGTCTGATTTGTATGAATTTTACTTCAATGAAACCACTTAGTCTACGTGCATCTCGATCTGCAAACCATTGAAATGCTTTTTATATCATTCCTGTTTACTTCACTCACATGTTCAAACACTTTAATCTAGTTCACTTTACAGTTCTCACCTTTTTCAGGGTATGTGTTCTTATTTTCTATGATGCGTCATATACTCAGCCATGCTTTTGTTTCTTTTTCACATTCTGACTCAATTCAAGACTTGTATCCAGATCCATTTCAACATAAATCTTCCATTACATATGAACTGCAATGCCTCACTGATATACAGTTTCAGTAATAATAACCAAACAAAACTAATCTCAATATAAAATCCAACAATTGAACTCCCAAACATGAAATAAACCAGACATACCAGCTCCTAAGCACTAAAGTTTATTTTCTTAAGAAAGAGAGTAGAGTGGGCAGTCATAATTCTTCCATCAAACACAAGGACTCTTCATCCTTCTTCCTTCTTTCCAGATATTCTTATTTGTGAATATGTGTGGACCCTGAGCATGTTCAACTGAAATGAATATACAGTAAAAACTAACTGATGTGCTCTATCAGGCAGATTCATAAACTAAAAATCAGAAAAATTGGACCTTCATTGTTATTCCCCCCATGTCTTCATATATATAGGGCAGGTCTACAGGCTCACCCTTAGTTGTGTCTCCGGTGTCAGAATGGAAAAGTAGGCAGTTTCTCTGAGTTTGTGATAGAGGTCACGGAATGAGTTGGCCGCAAGGTTAGAGTCGCATAGCTGTGAGCTTGCATTCGGGGGATGGTAGGTTCGAATTCCACCATTGGCAGCCTTGAAGATGGTTTTCTGTCGTTCCCCCACTTTCCCACTATTGAAATGTTGGGGCCGTACCTTATTTAAAGCCACTGCTATCTTTCCAATCATTGCCTTTTCCCATCCTTGGATCACCAAAACCTTTGATGTATTAATGCAGTGTTATACCTCTGGAAAAAAAAATTGATAAAGGTCAGATTGTGATGGCACGACACCTTGGTAGCAACATCCCTGAAACAGCGTGGCTTGTTGACTGCTGTTGAGAGTCCGTATCAAGAATGGTGCAATAATGGGCAAACAATGCTGCGTTGTCCATCCATGTGTTGACAGTGGCTCATTGATGCCAGAGGTCCGTGGAGGCTACCGCGCATTTTTTGGAGCAACCACAGGGCCACAGTTCAGGAAATTCCCCAGAGGTACAGTAGTGGTGACCAGGACAGTGTTTAACGGCACACAGTTCAGTAAACACTGCACATGGGACTCCTCCAACAGCAGCGCATGAGGTGGGTACAGAATTGACACTGGACTGTAAGATTTGAAATAGGTTGCTTGGTGTGATGAATCCACATTCCTGGTTCATCTTATCAATGGTCAAGCATGTGTAAGCCGATTACCATCAGAGGCTATGGTAGTGATGGGCAATGCTCTCGCTCGAGACTCGAGATTGACGTCATAGATCTCGAGACCAGAATCCCACTCTCTCAACAGCCCTGAAGATGGTTTTCCGTGGTTTCCCACTTTAACACCAGGCAAATTCTGGGGCTGTACCTTACTTAAGGCCACGCCCGCTTCCTTCCCACTCCTAGGCCTTCCCTATCCCATTGTCGCCATAAGACCTATCTATGTCGATGCGATGTAAAGCAAATAGCAAACAAACAATCTCGAGACCGTAAGCTTCATAGTATATCATCAGCAGTCCTCATATGGAAATGTGTGCGCCGATACATTTTGTCAAAAGCCTAGGAAAGTACTGCATATTGAACTATGACCCCTTAATACCATTAACGAAAGTGAAAACAGAATGTCAGTATCTTAAACAGATCACAACTTATTTGAGGTGGACATCTTAGCTGAATAATCATGTGTAATTTGTGAACAACTGTAGATAGGAATTACATCCACCTGGATACTAGAGGTGTGCATTATTCGAACTTGAGACGGGGCAAGATGTGCCTTGCTGCATATGCAACCACCATTACGCATTAGTTGAACGTATAATCTAAAATTCCTGAGTTTGCTCCAATTCTTTTGACAGGGGTGATGGGCATTGCTCTCGAGACTGATTCTTCTGTGCTGCGATCTGTGTGACACCCCAGTAACTACGAGTGTAAACTTGATAGTGTATCATAAGCAGTTATTGCGTGAAATAACATTCTCATATGGAACCATGTGAGCTAATAAACTTTGTTAAAAGTCTGGAAATGTACTGCATCTTCAACTATGAACCCCTTGATACCATTAACCCATCCGCTTACCTTATAAACATCAGTTCTGGATCTTTAAATTACCAATTAAATGCTGGTGTTTATAAGGTTCATGCAAGATTGCGCTTAAATGATATCAATGCAACTACTGGCTCAAACATTGTCAAACTTTCATAGAAATACTCAAAAAAAAAAAAAAAAAAAAAAAAAAAGTAATTTCAGTGGAATGTGCTACACCTAGTAATTCTTACGGTGCGTCGGAACACTTATGTTCGTAATATTTACACCTGCTTCTTGACTTGTATTACTATCTTTAACTTCACTAAGCACAGATAACGTATCCACACCACTAGATTCACAAGTAGAACTTCCTGATATATTATAATCTTCTTCACAATCACTATTCAGTAAAATATCCACGACTTCCTCGGTCGGTAATAGCCTCGCGTGTGCTCATCTTTACTCACTGAACACCATGACATCAGCTCATCTTCAATTTATGCAGTTAATCCCCTAAACATGACTCAAATACAGCGGAAGAGACATCCTTCAGATATAAAGAATGTTTGTAATGCCATCTGTTAAGTTTTTAACGTACTACCTTCCCTTTACTAGTGATAAAGCAGGACGCTGCATTACCCCATTGATTTGACGGTTAGGTAAGCCGGTGGGTTAACGAAAGTGAAAACAGAATGTCAGAAGCATAAACTGTTCACGACTTATTTGCGGTGGACATCTTAACTGAATAACCCAGTGTAATTTGTGAATAACTGTAAATAGGATGTAAATCTATCTGGATACTAAAGGTGTGCATTATTCGAACTTGAGATGGGGCAAGATATGCACCATTACACAAGTGGAACATGTAATCTAAAATGCCGGAGTTTGCTCTAGTTTTATCGACAGGGTTGTGCTCTCGAGACCGATTCTTCTATACTGCAAGCTGTGCAACATCCCAGTAACTACAAGTGTAAGCTTGATAGTACCGGTATATCATTAGCAGTTCTCATATGGAAACTTGTGTGCCAATACATTTTGTCAAAAGCCAAGAAAAGCACTACATGTTGAACTATGAGCTCCTTAATACCATTAGTGAAAACAGAATGTCAGTATCTTAAACTGTTCATGAGTTATTTCAGGTGGACATCTTAGGTGAATAACCCTTATAATTTGTGAATAACTGTAGTCAGGATGTACACCTACCCGGATATCTTGCAATTGTTGTCGACAGGGTAGCTTAATGTGATGCAGACCAGGCCGGAGGTCTTCTGTGACGATTCTCCTTCATTGTTATTGTGTGTTTTTAAGTGCTGGATCATCCCAGAAGTATTTCTGCCAACATATTTTACTTCTTTTGAACAAACAACATAGCGGCCTGTGTGTGCTATTTGGCATCTCTTCAAAATTTCCCACGACTTACATTACGTTTCGGACATCGTCTTAAAGTTGTCGCGTATAATTAGACACAATTATACATTACACTGTCATATACTGAAGGACCTAATTATGACGCAAATACTGTATAACATTGTAAGGAATTATTTCCTTCATCACCAAAATATCGATAAACACAAGCAGTGGTCATATGATATTGAATGTGGGGTCTGATAACGATGTACACCTACCTATCAAATGAATCGGAGCAAACTCAGGCATTTTAGATCACACATTCCAATCATGCATAATGGTGGTTGCATATGCAACAAGGTGCATTTTGCCCCATCACGAGTTCAAATAATGCACACCTCTAATATCCAGGTAGGTGTACTTAGACCGAGCTCGATAGCTGCAGTCGCTTAAGTGCGGCCAGTATCCAGTATTCGGGAGAGTGGGTTCGAACCCCACTGTCGGCAGCCCTGAAAATGGTTTTCCGTGGTTTCCCATTTTCATACCAGGCAAATGCTGGGGCTGTACCTTAGTTAAGGCCACGGCCGCTTCCTTCCCATTCCTAGCCCTTTCCTGTCCCATCGTCGCCATAGGACCTATCTTGTGTCGGTGCGACGTAAAGCAACTAACAAAAAAAAAAGTGTACTTAGAGTAGCCATCTGTTTCTGTACTTAGCCTACTCATTTCTGTACTTACCGCTGCATACAATGCCAGAATGCGTATCCTTTATAATGATTTTATACTGCGTCAAAATAGACCTCAGTAGAAATGAAAGAAATGAACGCCCTAGTCACTTGTTAACACATTTAAGGAATGGAATAGGCCCGTGGTTGGCTGTTCGCATGCTCGGCACAAACAACATTCGGGCTCCGTCTACCCCCGTCCAGCTCGCCACACAATGCGGGGACAATGCTCTCAAGATCGAAATTTCTCTCAAGAAATCTTGAGACCTCGTCTCAGACTGCCCAACACTAGGCTGCAGCACCTGGAAACACTGTTAGGCGACATGTGATTGTCTGAGTAATGTTCTCATGGAACACAATGGGAACTAGGTTCACCCATTAATGTCATCAGTGTTCCCTGCTGGTGGTGGCCACTTCCAACAGCATAATTTGCCATGTCATACTGCCAGGATTGTACAGGACTGGTTTGAGGAATGACAGTTCCCAAAATGCCTGCATATGAATCCAGTTGAATATTTGTGGTTTGAATTGGAAAAGTGAGTTCGTGCTGTATCACCTACCATTACACAATGTAGATCAACTGGAAAAACTGCTGTTGTACTTGTTGTATGAGTACCAGAATACTTTCCTCCACCTCATTAAATCTATGCCTACCGGGCGAGTTGGCCGTGCGGTTAGTGAGCTTGCATCGGGCAGATAGTGGGTTCGAATCCCACTGTCAGCAGCGTTGAAGATGGTTTTTCGTGGTTTCCCATTTTCACACTAGGAAAATGCTGGCTGGGGCTGAACCTTAATTAAGGCCACAGCCGCTTCCTTCCAATTCCTAGGCTTTTCCTATCTTATTGTTGCCATAAGACCTATCTGTGTCGGTGCGACATAAAGCCACCAGCAAAAAAAAAAAAATCTATGCCTCGCTGAGTAGCCATGATTTTGTGGGCTAAGCGTGGTCCTACACCATATTATGTAGTCCTCTTCTTCCTGGCCTTTCTCCTAATTTTCTTGGTGTCAGCATTTGTGTGAATTTGCCCTTCCTGATGCCAACCCAATATGACGGGGGATGTATTCACTGTTGTATGTTTCTACGGTGGTTGGTAGTGTGGTATGTTGCGCGTAGGTGAAGGGGTGCTTCACCGCATTAGGTAGGTGGTCATAATATAAGGTCTCATCGGCGTATGTCTCTTTCACTATCAGGTGCCTGTTTATAGCTGTTTTACTTTACAACTATTCCTTCTAATGTGCAGAATTTCTGAACAGGTTATTACATTTACCAATAAACACAATTGTGTTTATAATCTAAATGTAGCATAGAACAATTATCATCATGTATTTGAACAACACATCTTTCGTATTCTAAAAGTGTACAATAATTTCAAATAATAAATAAATTCATTTAAACTACATGGGATACATTTTTGTAGCTATCCTGTGAATTGTACATAATTCATCCTTCCAGGTGTCTAGTATGTAATATTTTAAATCCAAAATGCCCTGAGTCTTGCCTGAGTTGTTCAGTCCCTTATCATACAAATTTATTTTTGTAAAGTTTATTTTTGTTCTGTGAACAAGACATTTTAACTTCCTGGACTATGTTCATTATTAAACATTTTCTTCCTTGTTGTTTGAGTTATCAATCCATAGATTGATTTGATGGAGTTGTCTATGCCACCCTATCCTGTGCTAACCTTTTAATTTCTATTTCACTACTACATCCTACATCTGCTCCTACTTGCTAGTCATGTTCATACCTTGGTCCACCTTTAGCATTTGTACAGCCTACATTTCCCTCAAAAACCATCTGAACAAGTCCTGGGTATCCTAAGCCGTGTCCTATAATTCTATCTCTTCTTCCGGTCAAATTTAGCCAAATAAATCTTTTCTCAGTAATTCAAATCGGTATCTCTTCATTCGTGATTTGATCAACCCATCTTGCCTTCTCATTCTTCTTCTTCTCATTCTTTCTTTTTGAGCTAGTTATTATCCATGTTTCACTCCCATGTAATGCCATGCTCCGGACGAAGGTCTTTAAAAACATCTAATTTACTATATCAGTGTTGGAAATGAGCAAATTTCTTTTCTAAAGAAAGACCTTCGTTGCTTGTGCTAATCTGCATTTTATGTCCTCATGACTTCTGCCCTCATTAGTTATTTTACTATCCAAGTAACAATATGAATCTAAAACTCAATCCAAACCCCATGGCGCAACAGTCCCAGAGGGCCATGGCCTACCAAGCGACAGCTGCTCAGCTCGAAGGACTGCAGATTACGAGATGTCATGCGGTCAGCACAACAGATCCTCTCAGCCGTTATTCTTGGCTTTCTAGACCCGGGCCGCGATCTCATCATCAGATAGCTCCTCAATTGTAATCACGTAGGGTGAGTGGACCTCAAACCAGCCCTCAGATGCAGGTAAAAATCCCTGACCTGGCCAGGAATCGAATCTGGGGCCTCCGGGTAAATAGCAGGCACGCTGTCCCTATACCGCGGGGCCGGCAACAATATTCATCTACTTGCTTTAAAATTTAATTTCCTAAACTAATATTTCCTGGAGGCTGCGTGGCCAAGGTGGGAAAGGTGTGCTCGGTTCACCCAGAAGAACGTGGGTTCTATACCCCCCAGGATGTCTAAAAGTTTAAGAAATGAGATTTCTACTTCCGGAGGTGCGCACGACCCTGAGGTTCACTCAGCCTACTCTAAAAATGAGTACCAGGTTAATTCCTGAGGGCAAAGGCGGCCGGGCATAGAGCGAACCAATCTACCCCAACAAGTGCCAGGGTTTCGAATAGTGGAAGCCTTTACCTTCCACCCCTCCAACGGCCTTCATGGCCTTTACTTTGCTTTGCTAATATTTCCTACATCACCTGACTTGGTTTGACTGCTCTCCATTACTTTTGTTTTGGACTTGTTTATTTTCATCTTGTACTCCTCCTCCAAGTCTGTGTTCATGCCATTCAGCAATTTCTCCAAATCTTCTGCAGACTCTTCGTACATTTCTTAAGGAAATGATCATTTATTGTTAGAACAGACACGCAGCAGGCATTAAACTCAAGCATTCTCTAAACCTTTATTTCTTAATTATACCTGTTACAGTGAAGATCAGGTGCTACGTTTCAGTAGTTTCTTCTCTTCTTTTTATAGAATTCAGGTTTCTTTATATATTTTGTAAATATTTAGTCTTTTACTAATAATTTCCATGGAGAGGAACATTTGCTGAGCCTGTAGAGTTGATATTTTCCAGCAAAAGGAATGGTTAATTATCAAACATGAACTGATAGTCCAGGAGCATAATGCATCCCGTGGGATTTTTTGTGAAGGGAAGGTGTGACTATGTGGAATCTCTTTATTGTATGCTACATAATGGTGTAGTACCAGGTGTTTACCTTAAAATTGCACCGTTTAGTTTTATGACGCCATAAATCCAAGATGGGTGCATTATGTGACATTCATTATATTAAGAATAACTCCTTCCAGAGTGCTCATACACAAAATGTGCACAGAACATTTTCTGATGTTCATGATCCGACAAACAAATTTAGTCCTTACCAATTTTTTCACATCTCTTACCGTTTGTGAGTTATGGTCCATTACATATGTTATCATCAGTTACTTTTTGGAAAACACACTTAAGGGGATGGAGTGGGTGAACAGAAGTGAAGAAAGTGTTGAATTCCTTTTATGAAGATGCTAATATATCAAATATTGAAGATGTTACAGTGGTGGAAATTGGTATTTGGCATCTCTTGTAAAAATAAACACTATTCTTTTGTTTTTGGAAAATCCAAATGAGGGGAAATGTTAAAAAGCATATCTACAGTATATCTCAAAAATTAACATATTACAGATGTAAAAATTGGCATTTTGAATCTCTTTTACAAATAAAATAACAAATATTTTTTTGTTTTTGGAAAATACACTTAGTGGGGTGTTTGTAAAAAGGACAGAAAAAGAGGTTGAATTCTTTGTATGAGGATACTTATATCTCAAAAACTGAAGAAGTTACAGACATGAAAATTTGGATTTGGAATCTCCTTTAAAAATAAAGAAACAAGGATTCTTTTGTTTTTGGAAAATCCAATTTGGGGGAGGGTAAATGAAATGAAAAATGAGTTGAATCCTTTAAGATACTTATATCTCAAAAACGAAGGATGTTATGGAGGTGAAAATTGGTATTTGGGATCTTCTTTAAAAATAAAGGAACACGTATTTGGACTGGGGAGATCAACTTAAAGGGGTGTAAAAGTAGTTGAATTCTTTTTATGAGGGTACAAATAAGAAGTGGACTTGAAACAATACACCCTTGGGGGATTTTGACTGAGGGTGAGGTATATGAAACTGTTTTAATTTTGAAGTTGCATTTTCAAATTATATCCTAGGTGTTAAATAACAGAAGGTTTGAAACAAATTTAACCCCTCAGAGAATGAGTGTGCTCAGCGTGATGATGTAGACGTAGAAATAGGAGGCCCTAGTTGTGAAAGTGAATCTGATTATGAAAACGACGGTACATGCAACGTGCCTGAAGGTTTACTAATGGACAATGGTAGCAGGTACTTCACTAAAACTGGTAGGGTATATAACTCGTACGAAGACTAAATTCTAAATAGCGATATCTATTTTAAATCCTAGGTGTGAAATAGGTAATAATTTTAAACGTTCCACCCTTAAAGTGTTAAATGCGGTTAGATCTGTAAACAAAATTATTCATCTCTTCAAAACTGTTTGATGAACAAAGTTGTAATTTTACGAGAAGGTCTTCATTAATATATTCTGAGTCAGAATTTGTTACTAAAGATGGTTGCTCCCCTAATATATCATAATCAGTCAGTCAACATCGAGACATACTAATATACATCACAAGCCATAAACTGATATCAATATTGCACTTAGTTAACTGGAGTACACCTTCAAGGGCACCAAAATCATTTGTAAAGTAACCAATATTCAACACAGTCTATGAACAGAATCGGAAACAATGACTAGTGTTCTGAAAGACCAGGCACTTAAACTTCCAATGGGGAGGGCAGTTTACTCCGTGGCCACCAACAAACAAAAACAAAAATTGTATTAGCTTTTACAGATGATAAAAAATGAAAAAGCAATTGAATGGTACACTTACAGAGTTAATTATGGACAATTACTTCTCCCTCAGGATGCATAGGAAATGTACATTACAATGAAAAAAATTGAAATAGTGGGCATAAAATCCCCCCTCCCCCCCATTGGTACTGCTTGGGCTTAAGATATTGGTCAATGTGTCTATGCTTTTGTATAAAAATGCTTTGGTAGTGTTATTGAACATGAAATCTCTCCTAAGAACAATAATTTTCCCACTATAAGGAATGAAATGATGTTACCTATGATCAATTTAAGAAAACAATTCACACACATTAATGAAAGACTATTTGCCATTGGGGCTTTATCCCATATTGAGCTGTGCTAACCGATTATTGCCAGCTGCTTTGGAATTTAATTTTAAACCAGATACCAAATTCTCATTTAAATTTAGACCAATGTTGAACGTAATGTGCACTGTTCAACAGCTGGGAAGTGAAACAGCGGTTTTCCCTGTCCACAAAATACCAGCTGACCTGTAAGACACTGACTTCACATGCATACCTACACCCCTTCCACCTCCCCTTTCGTGTCTGCTGCTCAGCACTCTCATGGTTCAGGCGAGTTTGGGCTTGCCAATAGGCGAGCACATTATCCAATCAGAATGCTGCGCTTTTCTTTAATAATTAAAAAATATACAGCAAAAATGTTTATACTTTTTTAAGACACCCTGCAAATCTGCAGGCCGAGCCCTTTCGTCGGAATGCTTTACAATGTCCATGTGTCCAGCTGTACTCTCAAAATCAGTGTAACAAAAATCAGCCTAGTGTTTTAAATATATAGATTTCCCACTGAAATAAAATCACTGGTCACATCTAGCAAATCTCCGGCTCCATGGCTTAATGGTTAGTGTGCTGCCCTTTGGTCACATGGGTCCCGGGTTCGATTCCTGCCAGGGTCGGTAATTTGAACGATAATTGGTTAATTTTGCTGGCACGGGGGCTGGGTGTATGTGTCGTCTTCATCATTTCATCCCCATCATGATGTGCAGGTCGCCTAAGGAAGTCAATTCTAAAGACCTGCACCTGGCAAGCCAAACTTGTCCTCGGACACTCTCGGCACTTCAATAAAAAAAATGCTTACCCGTTTCTAATTTATATGAAACTTATTATAAATTCTAATTTTAATTTTACTTAATTATTTCGGGAAATATGGAATACGTTACCTACACGTCGGGGAATTGGAATACCTAGTATTCCGTATATCCTGACAGGCCATGTTTGAATTTGAGGATTCGTCATGCCAAAAACTTTGCACAACAAGAAAGTTACACTAGTATGCAATAAAAGCAACTCTTGAACAATATATAATATTGTATTTCGAAAGGTTAAACTTAGTTATGATGATTAATCCAGGTTTTAAAAGACTTACCTGCAAAAACTTTTCAGAGATGAAAAACAATTATTTTTGCACAATGTACTAACCTCACTCACAAGCATGTCAAAACAATATAAAGCATCATTGGAGCATGTAGAGTGATTCGACGAGTTTCCACCTGACAGCAGCACCTTACAAGCAAGATATTATGGTATTCCGCATTACCGCCTGGTTCAGGGAGGAAAGTAACTGGAAACTATCTCACTCCTCATTTTTATCGTATCCCTCTTTAGCATCGCATAGGCTACTCATGGGAGCTGATGGTAGATCTGTTAAGGATCCATCCAGCCTTCAGGCTGAAGACTCAACAAGCAGACAAACAAACATACATACATACATACACACACTCACGTTTTGTCCCTCTTTTTCCTCTCCTAATATTTTGAACATAAAGTTAATTACATATGTTTGTTCTATATTTTTGGTTTTTGTCCAGCAAAACTGAAATATATTTTCTATTAGCCTTTTCCCATAAATTAATAACGGCTCTTTATAGAGCTCATTGACGTAATTCTTCCTAATTGCTAACTCGTCTGGAACTGATTATTTCTTATACACCTTCAGAAATTCAACTAAGTTATTCTTTGGGTTAGTTGATGGTATGGCTGCCAAGATAAATACTTTATACACTTCTTCACTGAATTTACTTTGTCTTGGTCCAGTTTTAACTAAGGGTGTAGTTAAAAGGGGCTGGTGTTTTGGTTTGATATTTTGCAGTAGAAAAAATAGTTAAAATTTAAGAAATAAGGGAGAAGAAAATAAAAATATGGAAATTAAAAGATACGGAAGTAAAGAAAAATTCAAAAATAAATTGAAACAACACCTACCGGTACCCAGAACTGAAGTGGAGAGAGTGAAAGTGGAATGGGTCACATTCAGGAAGTCATTTATAAGCTGTGCAGAGTGCGCTTGTGGCAGAATAGCTGGAAGAGTGAAAGCTGAACAGACCCCATGGTGGAATGAGAAGAAAGTGGTGAAAAAGGATGCTATTATGGACTTCTAAGAAGGAAGATAAAAGAAAGAGTCTACACAAAGCAACTGAAAGGGTGAGGGGGAAGGAGATATTATAATGCAACTAGAGGAGGTAAGGATAAGATGGAAAGATTACTTAGATGCACTCCTGGATGTGAGAAGGGGTGTAGATGAGATGACAAATGTGGTGTAAGGAGACTGAATCCAAAAGTGAAATCACTATGGAAGAGGTGGAAACTGCTGTCAAACGAGTGAAAGTGGGGCAAGTAACAGGATAAGATGAATTGTGTGTAGATATGATAATTGCAGCAGGACAATGGGTGTATAGGTATTTAGATATACAGTATTTGTAAAGAAAAATCTGTACCAAATAATTGGAGTAAAGGAATAATAATACCTATGTTAAAAAGGGGGGACAAAAAGATATGTACTGAACAAGTGGCCACGCAATTTGGGTCACTTGGTTACCGATCTGTAAATTCAAGTGACTAGTGTGATCTAGATAATGATTGTTTTGGTTGTAGTAGAACTGCATAACTGAGGCTACAATGCATGCATGCTAGCCATGCTGTCATTTACTTTTTAGTGGATAATTACTATAGTATTAAAACTATCTGCTTAAAATTAATTATGTACAAAATTTATATTTTCAAAAGTTTTAGAAAAAATGATTATTCATTTTTCTTTGATGTATGAATGCAGTATAATTGTTAAAAAACTGTACTGTGCATTGAAAGGGTCAGAATTTTTAAAAATTAAATTGAGGGTAAATGCAAACCACTTCTCAAAAAGTTGGTTCATTTCAGAGAGCTTTTATGGGATGACAAAGTACCCAAGAGAATGAAATTAAAATTATATAAACAGTATTTCATACCAGTTGTAACATCTAGAAAAGCTGGTAACTTATAAGAGACAAGATAGTAAGATCCAAGCAGTAGAAATGAAATTTTAAGAACATTGGTTAAAAAGACAAGGGATAGAATTCAAAATGTTAAAATCAGAGAAGAGCTAAATATAGAACCATTAGTACAGAACATACAGGAAGCAAGACTGAGATGGTTCGGACATGTAAAAAGAATGGGAAAGGTACGGGTAGCAAGAAGGGAATTGGAAAGAGAAGTTAAGGGAAAGAGATCAGTTGGAAGACCGAGAAGAAGGTGGATGGACCCGATTTTGAAGGACATTAGAGAAGCTGGATTGGATGTGGCAGAAGTAATGGAGCAGGAAAAGTGGAAGGACAGAAAGGAATGGAGGAGGCTTGTTAACCACACCCGGGTGACTGGAGGGGGACACTGATGATGATGATGTACGTGCGTGTTCTGTGAATAACTCCTGCTACTAAATTGCTTTAAATTGTCCTTTGAAGGAGGAGGCGGGCCTCTTAGATGGTGACGCCGCCTTCAGCCAGGAGATTTGTGGTGGTGTAGAGATGCCATTCAATCTTAATAATTATGAATTTCAGTTGCGCTTTTACGAATGACAAATAAAGATGTTTTGTTGATTTTTAAATATAAGTGTATGGAGTGTGCAAAAGGATATACAAGGAATGCCTATAGAACTTGAATTCTCAGAAGATTTCATTTCATATTTCTCAGTAATCATTTATATCCCTAACCTTTCCTGTCCTTTTTTCAAAAATATTAGGGTTTTTAGAACGCAGTGTGTGCATCTAGTACCCAAAATATAACCACCTATGAAGTGGTGGTATATCTTGCAAAGTTGTCTTTGTTCATCACATGGTCAGCCTTCTATGCAAGTATTTGAGTTCTTCTGTTCTTGGTTTGGTGGCAAAGTAGCAGCAAGCACTGTTTCATTGTGGAGAGAGAGAGAGAGTGAGAGTGAGTGTGTGTGTATATGTGCACGCGCATGTTTTTAAGAAATATTTATTGCATTTTTTGTTGCCAAATTTACTTATATTGCTCTTCTAGGAGATGCTAAGCTTATGTTGTGAAATGAACAATGTAGCAATTTCTTGTGCTAAAAAATTAATGTGGTAACGTTACCGGGACTAGTGATGCTAGAAAGAAACCAAAAATTCTTAAAACATTTAAGGAGGAATACTCGAAAAACGGTCCTGTTTACTGCGTTCCTCAATCTCCTTCACACGTGTTTTATAATGTGTGTAGCTGCAATTTTTCAGTTGAACACGGGGCAAGAGATGACGGTCTTAAACCTGTGGCTAGCAAAATGCATATGTGTGCAGTCATGCTGAGGGACACAAACAAGAATTGAACCATTTTCGCTAAATCCTTGGAAGATGGAAGGTTGGTATCAAACGTGGAGTTGTTGGTTAAGACTTCTCTTGTTACCATTCAGTCAATCAGTCAACCACTACTGATCTGCAATTAAGGCAGTCGTCCAGGTGGCAGATTCCTTATCTATTGTTTTCCTAGCCTTTTCTTAAATGATCGCAAAGAAATTGGAAAATGATTGAACATTTCCCTTGGTTTGTTATTCCAATCCCTAACTCCCCTTCCTATAAACGAATATTTGCCCCAATTTGTTCTCTTGAATTCCAACTTTATCTTCATATTGTGATCTTTCCTACTTTTAAAGACACCACTCAAACTTATTTGTCTACTGATGTCCTCCCTCGCCATCTCTCCTCTGACAGCTCGGAACATACCATTTAATCGAGCAGCTTGTCTCCTTTCTCCCAAATCTTCCCAGCCCAAACTTTGCAACATTTTTGTAACGCTACTCTTTTGTCGGAAATCCCCCACAAAAAATCGAGCTGCTTTTCTTTGGATTTTTTCCAGTTCTTGAATAAAGTAATCCTGGTGAGGGTCCCATACACTGGAACCGTACTCAAGTTGGGGTCTTACCAGAGACTTATATGTGCTCTCCTTTACATCCTTATTACAACCCCTAAATACCCTCATAATCATGTGCAGAGATCTGTACCCCTTATTAACAATCATATTTATGTGATTACCCCAATGAAGGTCTTTTCTTATATTAACACCTAGGTACTTACAATGATCCCCAAAAGGAACTTTCACCCCATCAACGCAGTAATTAAAACTCAGAGGACTTTTCCTATTTGTGAAACTCACAACCTGACTTTTAACCCCGTTTATCATCATACCATTGTCCATCTCACAACACGTACTCATGGCCCATACTTATAGACATGATACAGTATGAAGACTTTTCTTGTTGAACACAACGTGCCTTTAGCTTGTGGTTACCTTGCGCGATGTTTGTTGAAGAAAATGTTTCCTGATTCGAAAATAGCTTCAAAATACAGGTGTGTGAGAACAAAAACAGGAGCGCTAGATAAAACTTTGGCTTCTACAGTTGAGGGAAAGGTATGACAGTATTAATGAAGGCCCAGCTCTTTGACATGACAACAGACAACAATTAAGTATATAAATTTCATTATTCGTCCGTATTGAACCAAGATTACAATTTATTAAAATTCGTATCCACCTTATTCAATACCAAAAATGTTGTTAAGATGAAATTACAACATGTATATTTATTTTATCAGGACTAGTTTCTACGCTCTATGTTGCGTCATCATCAGCTGATATACACTGGAAACATTGGCAAACATATATAAGTTTCTCTACGTCACACACATTTTAAAAAACTATGATAAAGATTTAAAAACCATATTATAATTATACTATTTCCGAGTCCATATTGTCCAAGACTAGCAATTATTAAACTTTGGATTGCTAAAATCTAATGCAATTTGGTTTAAATAATCATTAAAATTAAACAAAACTAATAATAAAATCACGATCTTCTTAAAAACATGCACTTGGTTTGACGTTTTTTTAAAAAATGTTTTTGTAGAACCATATTAAAACCGTTCAATTAAGTCCTCAGGCTATTGCCATGTAGTGAACATAATGTCGCAGAATAAGGTTAAACAATCTTCTTAAATGACATTGGCATTGTTTGACACTTCAAAATCTTTTAAAACTATATTAAAATTATTCTATGAAATCTTCAAAATGTTGAAATGTGGCGATCGTGAAAAGAGGCGGACCCAGAAGCCGGTGCTTTATGAAGTTACCCATTTTTATTTTTATTTTTTATTTTTATTTTTTTGGTAACTTCATAACTTCATAAAGCACCGGCTTCTGAGTCTGCCTCTTTTCACGATCGCCACATTTCAACATTTTGAAGATTTCATAGAATAATTTTAATATAGTTTTAAAAGATTTTGAAGTGTCAAACAATGCCAATGTCATTTAAGAAGATTGTTTAACCTTATTCTGCGACATTATGTTCACTACATGGCAATAGCCTGAGGACTTAATTGAACGGTTTTAATATGGTTCTACAAAAACATTTTTTAAAAAAAACGTCAAACCAAGTGCATGTTTTTAAGAAGATCGTGATTTTATTATTAGTTTTGTTTAATTTTAATGATTATTTAAACCAAATTGCATTAGATTTTAGCAATCCAAAGTTTAATAATTGCAAGTCTTGGACAATATGGACTCGGAAATAGTATAATTATAATATGGTTTTTAAATCTTTATCATAGTTTTTTAAAATGTGTGTGACGTAGATAAACTTATATATGTTTGCCAATGTTTCCAGTGTATATCAGCTGATGATGACGCAATATAGAGCGTAGAAACTAGTCCTGATAAAATAAATATACATGTTGTAATTTCATCTAAACAACATTTTTGGTATTGAATAAGGTGGATACGAATTTTAATAAATTGTAACAGACAACAATAATGATATGAAAGACAAAAAGCTGTACCCATTAGTTATGCCTCTTTTCTATGGGGAAACTATACGAATTCCAATGATAATTCTTTGAATTCAGGAATCCAGTAACAATACAGGTAAAGTAATATTCTGTGTTTTGGATGATGAACTGAAGAAGAGTGGGGGTTCTGTGGGATAAATGGGTAGGTTTTGCATGTGACAATGCAATCTGATTCACAGAAGAGCATTTTTAAAGGGTTCTGCTGCTCTAAGAACTTTGATACACACTGTAGAAGAGATAACCACTTGGTTATGGTGTTTCCAAAGGTGTGTTTGTGCTCCTTTATTTGTAAAGAAAGTCCTAATATCCGCATGCAAGGCTGTTCTCGCCATCTTGTGCACTTAGCTGTTAAGAAGTGGTATAATGCTCTTGTAAATGTTAATTTTAAGTAGTTTTTAATTGACAGATAATTACTATTTACGTTACTGTAGAGTTCAAAGAGAGAAAATCTTTTAAAGGTATGCCAACAAGTCGTTGGTAAAAATCCTCACAAATTTTTTAAGTATGTTTCTACCAATGTGTATCAAGGTTCTTAGATCTGTAGCACCCTTTAAAAATGCTCTTCTGTGAATCATATTCTGACAAGGCCAACTCAAAATTTCTGAAAGTTTAGGAACGTTTTTAAAATCCATCTACTAAGCTTTACCTTTAGTTTTTCAGCTCTTTTCTTCCACTTTTCAACTCCTTAAATGTATACCTCCAACAAGAGGCACCACATTCATAAACTTCACTCAAAGTTAAATAATTTTTTCAGTGACCTTATTGTTCCTCGCATTATGAGATCATCCTCGATTCCAGAGTCTCATAGTAATTTGCTTGATGTGAACTTTGGTTTTGCTAAGTTACAGAAAATTGACAGTGAGTGGGTCATTGGGGGAAATACAAGGGCTTACATAAGGGCAGTTTCTCTAGATGAAACTACATTGAAAAAGTTTTATTCCGATGTCAGACTGTTCTACACAAAAACATGTGAGTACATTGTCAACAAATGGCCAATTAAGGATAAGTTTTGCGAGCATGCTGAAGTTACTGATGTTTTCCAGAGTAAATCCATGAGGTCTTTTTTTAATCTGTAGAATTTATGATTGACCAGTTTCATAAAATTTTGTCATAGGAAGAAATTGAATCTTTGGAAACAGAGTTTAGTAGTTTACAATTTGATGGATTCCCTTTTGACAAGGATGAAAGGGCCAGCAGAATTTGGCTTGAAATATTGAAGATCAATGATGCTTCAGGAATAAGGAAGTACCCTTCACTGAGTAAGCTAATGATGGCTGTTCTTCTGGTACCCCATAGCAATTCTCCAGTGGAAAGAGTTTTTAGTTTGGTGAGGAAGAACAAGACTGAATTTCATGATAATATGAACACACAATTGTTCAGTGCTCTGTTAGTGCAGAGGATGCACATGATTTCAAAAGAAAAAAACCTGTCACCAGTGTACTTTCACTAAACAGGAACCACATGCTGCAACTCAAGAAATGATCCTTCAACCTCCACCCAGATATGTACTGCAGATCATCTGTAAATCTAGCAGGTAAGAATCACACATTGTGTATATGCCAGTCTTTGAATATGTTTAATCTGGTTGAATTGTATGTTGTTCATTGATTTTTCAATGATGTCTAATTTAGTGAGATCATGAAAATTATCTGCCCCGCAAGGCCCTCCCCCTATGCCCTATCGGCTACATAACTAATTGCCTTTCTTGAAAGTTTACACCTCTGGTGGTGATGAGATGTGGGGAGAAGGTGAGGGGGTTGGTAGCTGTTGCCTATATTAGGAACTGTCCAGGCATTCGCCTTAGTGCAGGAGAATAGAAAACCATGGAAAACCATTCTCAGGACAGCTGACGATGGGGACCAGCTGCTCTCCGTCTCCCGAATGCAGAGGTGTAGAGTCGTGGTCACCCATACTCTGGTCAGTCGGAGTACAGAGCTGTCGGACCACGGACCAGCCATGGCTGCTTGCAGGCTAAAGCCTACTCTGCAATTGCTGACCCTGTGATTAATACATGTCAAGGGTGACATACAGCAGATAAGCAAATGTGTGATACACACCTACCGGTTAGATATATATCAACCACCAGCTTTAGGCTAGGTTTACACTAGCAAGTAACTTGTGCAAGTTATTGCTGCAAATTGTTCCAAGGCACTTGCTGCTGTGTTTACACTTCACGCAAGAAAACTAAGCAAGTTACTTGAACAAGTTTTTCACAGGTAACTTGCAGCAGTAATTTGCAGATACTGCTACAGCTCTCTTAATTCTTGGGAATAAAGGGGAAAAGAGGGAAGAGAGGAAGGTTTGGGTTAGGGACTGGGTACTCAGAACACCACAGTATAAAGCTTTCAATAATCTGCTGCAAGAATTGAGAGTAGAGAAAGTGGATACCTTTTTAAAAAAATTCAGAATGTCAACAAACGATCTGGAGTGTTTATTGATATTATTTAGAACAAAGTGGAAATGTGCTACCTGAAAAAGTTTCTGCATAATTTTCTCCTAGAGATTAAAATCACAAAAAACAGGCTGGCCCACTTCATATCCATGGTAAACAACAAAGAGGTACATCATAATTTTATGAATTTCATGATTTCTGTGTTGATTTCCCAGTTTCAGTAGCTTTAACTTTGTTTTGGACACTTCCACCTAATCAACACTTACAATTGAATAAAGTTGTATAACACAATTTATTAAAATTTCATAAAATCAAAAATCCAATGTACAGTACATTGACATCTCAACAAGCAGTTACGGTAATACATATTCTGTAAAGGGAACAAAGAATCCACAACCTCACTCTCAGATGTGGAGAAAGAAAAAAGGCTTACCTTTGCTAAAGGAACATACTTAGTCTCTATGAATTTCATAGCAGTAAAGTACGGCCACCGAGATTTAGCTGGCGTCCCTGAAGAGCCACTTGTTATTTTTACAAATTTCTTCACTTCCTAGGAAAACTGTGGCTTCAGGTTGTGCCATTTTCTCTGTATTTGTTTTGGTGGCATGTTAAAAACCTCCATATTGGTACTCAAAGCATTGTGTGTCTTAATTCTGTCTTTGAATTCACTGTTGTGAACGTCCCAAATTTCTGGGAAGCTCTCGATTATATGTATTAATTCATAACTGTCCTTCCTGGACCATTGAGTATATGTATGGTGCTTGCATGAATTTAATTACATTTTCTAAATTAAATGACAGTATACAGAGAAATAAGTGTGTGAAATGTGATCGCCTACTTACCAACTTGTGCCTTCCACTTGCACAAAATAGGATCGGATTCTATCCATGCCAGTAACTTGTGGAAGCTCACAGCGTGTCCTTCACACTGCTAGCACGAGACTGGCTGCAAACGTCTTGCCGAAGGAATTGCTAACCACCGCAAGTCAGCTTGCTGAGGAATTTAGACTTGCATTTGGCGCAGCAAGGTGCTCCTTGAAAGTAAATTGCTGCAGTAACTTGCTAGTGTAAGTCTAGCCATAGGGTTAATGAGGAACCGTGGTTCTTGGCTGGAGGAAGATGGAAGGGTGCCATAACCATCCCAACCTGGCTGGAGCTGGACGAGGAAAATGAATGAAGATGATGATTATCTTACAGTTTGTGTTTCATCATTTGAAGATGATATTGAACTTCGTACTTTTTAGTTGTGGCTACCTTTATCTGCAGTATTTGCATAACAAAATGCTTCCACATGTTGAGTACTCTTGAAATTACTGAACATACATTAAATTCTTCACCAATAATTCTCTTTGCCTGAGACATCGTAAATTAAGTACAAACAATCAGCACTTTGTACATAACTGTAGACCAATACTGCACAAACAGCCAAGCTGAGACTAAGAAGAATTTCATTCTGTGAAGTGGGGGAACAACTCCAGTATAAGTAAAAGAAAATCCAGGAATCAGTACTTGCTGAATTGAGTTGCAGACAGAGGAGCCATGCCAGGACCAGGACACATTTCCACCTTGTTGGCCAGACTACCTAGTGATTACTAGCTCAGTTCATCTTCCTGAACATGGCATGAACACATGAATAATACACAAGTTGCTATTATGTACAGATGGAATCAGTGCATTTGTATAAGTTCCTAGTTGGCAAATTGCGCATGCAAAGAGTCCATTGAATACAGTTCACACCCTCCTAAGAACAGTTTGACTGTAGGGAATGATAGGATGTAATGAATTCAAGTTAACATTAGCTCTTATTAATTCCGGAAATGAAGAAATACACATGTCGGTTTTAAATTTGGTTTATCTGTCTACACTTTGTACTGTGCCAAGTGGTAGGTGTCCATTCCTGCGATGTCCAAATATCATGATACATTTTACTTTTTTGCTAGTTGCTTTACATCGCACAAACACAGGCAGGTCTTATGGCGTCGATGGGATAGGAAAGGGCTAGCAGTGGGAAGGAAGCGGCCATGGCCATAATTAAGGTTGTTGTGAAAATGGGAATCCACGGAAAACCATCTTCAGGGCGGCTGACAGTGGGATTCAAACCCACAGCTGCGTGCTCCTAACCGCACAGCCAACTCGCCCGGTATACATTCTACTACCAACAATCTGATATCCTGGCATGTCAGTACATTACCCCATAATGTGTTTACAACAGTCATTCCTATAATGGTGAAGCTTGTGGACTGTAGGTCAGCCATGTTGGTGCTGGTGAATGCTAGTTTTTTCTGCAACAGAAGCTGTTCCTAGGGAAAGCATTCTCACTTCTACTGCTGGGCCATGGGCCAAGATTGGGACTTCACTGAAACAGTTATCAAGAGTGCACTCATACTTTTTTGAATGATTGTACATAAAATAAATGTGATATTTTCCAGTATTGTCCAAAATCTATTGAAATACACCATTACCAGAGAAAAGTATAAAATATGCTCCATTAAGAAAAAAAAACTATCTCATATATGCAATTGTTTATGCAGTATGCATAATTATCTGAAGCCTAGTTATTATGCTCATATAACAAAATAAACAGAGAAGTAATGTTAGCATTATTGAAAATGTAACATTTGTACTCTACTTACTACGTGTATCATTAAAAATTACAGTAAATTGCTTTAAGACTGATTTTATTTCAGTTTCAACATTCTTGTCTCTTGGCTGACTTGAAATTGCTGATTTGCAGTGATGCCTAAGTGACTAGTCATGGAAATTTTTTTGTATTTTGCTCCAAAAGAATCTGGTGAGGGTGCTCCACTGTTCTGTTTCTCACACTTTGCTTTATGTTGCATCGACACAGATAAGTCTTATGGCGACTATGGGATAGGAAAAGCCTAGGACTGGAAGGAAGCCGCTATGGCCTTAACTAAGTTACAGCCCCAACATTTGCTTGGCGTGAAAATGGGAAACCACGGAAAACCATTTTCAGGTCTGACGACAGTGGAGTTCGAACCCACTATCTCCCGGATGCAAGCTCACAGCTGCACACCCCTAACTTTCTCACACTTCTGAATTTCCTTAATTTTTATAGCCATACTGCAGAATCTAGCTTGGGCTAAGGCAGTTCCTTTAAGAGCAAAATCTATGATTTTCATATCATACCTTCTGCCACTTATGACATGCAGCTTGGAGATTTGTGTATTAAATACAGGAGGCATTATTAAATTACAAGCGTGTGAAATTAAGTTTTCAAGATCAGCTATGCCAAAGACGAGAAGGGACAGGATCAGGAACAATTAAATTAGAAGTGACATGAAAGGAAACTTGATATTGGAGGAAACACTGACAGCTGCAGAGTTCAAATGGCTTGGTTTGGCGCGTGCGGCTGTAAGCTTGCATCCGGGAGATAGTGGGTTCGAATCCTACTGTCGGCAGCCCTGAAGATGGTTTTTCGTAGTTTCCCATTTTCATACCAGGCAAATGCTGGGGCCGTACCTTAATTAAGGCCACGGCCGCTTCCTTCCAACTCCTACACCTTTCCTATCCCATTGTCGCCATAAAACCTACCTGTGTCGGTGCGACGTAAAGCCACTAGCAAAAAAAAGAAAATGGTTTGGCGATGTAAAGCAAGACAGTTCCTAGGAAGTACTTAGTGCCTGGAAAAAGACCAGTTGGACATTGTAGGTGGAGGTGGTTATACCAAATTAAATGAAGATTAGGAAGAAAAAGGAAAAAAAGGGTGTTTTCTTTTTTGTTATATTGGAAATCATTTTTCTTCAGTTCCAACTTGCTTAATTTTTAGTTTTTCAGTCTGTCAAAACTAAACTTATGAATTACTAAAAGGAGATACCATTAATTAATTTAAAACAGAATGATATATTTCATTCTTAAAAGAGCGTCATTAGTTTTTATCAAATCACACTTTTAATTAATTTTTTATTTTTAAAAGTATTATGAATTGATGGCATATTATTAAGAAATGCAAAAACGTGTATGTTTAAATTTGTTTATACCCTCCTAATACTTGAAAGTTAGAATCTTAATGGCTCCAGCAGCGTTTCCTCCCTCTTTACTAGGCCAGCAGTGTGTGCAATGTGGTGCAATGCTCTGTCATTGGCATGAGACCGGCTGGCTAGTTTGTCAATAACTTTCCCTTACATCATGCTCTGGTGACCACCATTGGCTTTTGGTGAACTGTACTTGTAGCTTTGTTGTTATTGTTATTATTATCATAGTATTTTAAATTGTTTCGGGAAATTATTTAGGGATTGCTTAATAGCGTTAAATGAGCTGGCTAGATTACCAGTAACTTTGTGTTAGGTCATGTTACCGTCATCGCCTTCTGTGGAACTGTAGGCCTACTTGTAGTTTTATTATTAATAATATATTTTTTCATACTTTTAATATTATTATCAAGTTTTGGTTGGTAATGATTTTGGAGTTGTTCAATGAGCATTAGTGAATTTATGTCTTTACATTCTTTCAGCCTGTCGAAAACACTATAACGGACCTGTAAAAAAAAAAAAAGTACACTGTTAAACAAAGAATGGCCGGGTTGAGTAGCTCGGATGGTAGAGCCCTGGTCTTGTGAGCCTAACTTAGTAGGTTCAATCCTGGCTCAGTCAGGTGGTATTTGTAGGTGCTCAAATACGTCAGCCTTGTGTCAGTAAATTTACTGGCAGGTAAAAGAACTCTTGTGGGACAAAATTCTGGCACCTTCACGTCTCCAAAAACCGTGAATGTGGTTTGTGGTACATAAAAACCAATAACATTATTTATTATTATAAACAAAGAATGACATGTTTCACTCTGTAACATCCTTAGATTCTATAAATTACTTTAAATCGTGCACATATACAATACTGTTCACATTGCATATACTTGTCAAAGATTGTGAGTTAGTGATGTTAAGTGAGGTAAATTATGAATGCAATAGGCCCCCACTGTCATGTTAGTAACTTGAAGAAAGTTTTATGTACTTATTTAAGCTGCTGATCATCTGTTACTTTCAAGCACTATGTTTGGACTGAAGCATGTTTCCTTACTCTGATCAAGGTAGCTTTGTAGGTGGGAGTAGGGGGTGAGGCAAATTCAGTAGGCAATAACTCTGTTCAGTGGAGAGGAAAGGAGAAGTAGGTGGTGAGGGGAATGCTATAGGCAATAAATCTGTTCAGTGGGGAGGGGAGGGGAAGTGTTTCTTTATCATCGTATAATGTATTTTTGTGTATTACAGTGTAAATGCAAGCAACCGAGCAAGCGGCTGTGGGGTTTTGGTCACATGGCTGTGAGCTTGCATTCGGGAGATAGTGGGTTCTAACCCCACTGTCAGCAGCCCTGAGGATGATTTTCCATGGATTTCCCATTTTCACACCAGCCTAATGCTGGGGCTGTACCTTAATTAAGGCCACGGTCGCTTCCTCCCCACTCGTAGCCCTTTCCTATTTTATAATCCCCATAAGACCTATCTGTGTCGGTGCAATGTAAAGCAGATTGTAAAAAGAAAGTAAATGCAAGTTAATGAATTTGATGAAATAAAAGTTTGGAATTGAATTAAAGGATATGTTGTAAGAATTTATTTATAGTGACAATGACATCCTAACCCACATTCCAAATGTTTAGCATCAGAGTAGCCTCCTGTGGGGTTAATTAAGCACTAATGTAAAAAAGTGTGAAATGTTGTTTCAGAAATTAATTAAGTAGTGTAATGAGAGGGGATTTTGTTAATGTGTGTGATCGTTGAGGTAGGTTTGGTTGGCTTTTTTGTGGTGCAAATTTCTGTAGCTTCTTTTATGTTCAAATATTTGCTTTTATTTTCGATGTGTAAAATTTTTAGATGTGTGTTAATATCTGTGAAATGGTGTGAGATGTCGTATACTTGCTCTCCGAAGGCTGAATGCTAATTGTACCCAATCACATTTCTGTGTTCTTTGTATCTTAGTGTGAAATACAAATAATAAAGCAAATCACGGTAAAAATTAACAGTCCATCCAACACAACAGAGAAGACTAAAGAAACCCCCACCCGAAAACAATAAATAACCAGAATCTTACAGAGGTATAGCCCTGGAATCGGTGGCATCTAAAATACTCACCAAACTATTAGCACAGAAAATAAGTAACCTGATGGAACCACTGTTACCTGATGAACAATTTGGATTCCGGAAAGCGAGATCCACCCTGATAGCGGCGAGCTGTCTGCTAAAGGACCTACAAGAAAGAGCACAAGCTCACGGGAAGAATATGTAATCTTCATTGATTACACCAAAGCCTTTTACTCTGTCAATAGAAGGAAATTAATCGAGAGACTGGAAAGCCTCGTTGGATGCTTGGATAAGACAAATTTGATAGCTGACATACTAGTGGCAAACCAAGTGCAAATCAGTGTCAGGGTATCCCAATCAAACTGGATAGATCAGACTATCGGAGTGCTACAAGGGGACCTACCCCTTTACTGTTCAGTGCGCTGACCCAGGATCTTCCTACAAAAATCAAAGAGGGGGCACAAAATGTAAGCATATACTGTACATATATGTGGATGATATGGCACTAGCCGCTGATAACATAAAAGATTTGTAAAACTAAATGGAGCTTATCACACAGTGGGCGGATGACAATGGTATTCAGGAGAGGAGGACGCTTATCAAAAGGGGACTACATTTTATGTGGGGGACAAACATTAACACTGAAAAACCAGTTCACGTATCTAGGGATCACACTACAAGTCTCCGGGACGACCTTCTCAGTACACATAAAGAAGAGACTAGCTGCTGCACTTAGAAGCATAAGTGAAATCAAACATCTGCAAAGAATGTCACTGGAGACTGCTATGAAACTTTTCCAAGTCAAAGTGCTACCAACGCTCGCATACGGATTAGAAGTAATATGGAAGTACCTATCACGTAAACAGCTACAAGAACTGGAAAGCATGAAACCGAGATACCTTAAGAGGGTCCTAGTGGTATCTAAATTCACCCAATCCCGGTACGTATATGTTTTAGCCCAGGAAACCTTCTTGATAGAGGATTTAAGACTACAAATGCCTCTACTACAAACTCCAGCATACAAGGAACTGTTACGAGAACTACGAGAGAAAAGGGACTCGATCGAGTAAAGCTTTTACAGTACAGACGCACTGATGAATAAGGATTGGATGAAGGAGGAATGTAAGTTGAGACATTTGGTGACACGCTTTGCAATACATGGCTTTCACTACCGTATCTGTGCCAGGAAATCCTACCACCGGGCCAGCCAGGAGTGTGTATTTGTATTGTGCAATGAACAGTGTGATACATATCACATAATGAAGTGCAGGAAGAGAACAGTCTCTCTGAATCAAATTTGCTCTGAACAAAGTTCTCCTTGAGTGAATTGTAATGTACTTGATGTAATATGCAAATTTTGCACATTGTGCGCAATCAAATTTATTATTAATTTTGTGAATAAAAACACTTACAGAATAGCTAACGTATTCAAAGAGCAAGGTTTTAAAATAGCTTTCAGATCAAACACAAACAACACATTACAAAAACAAATTGGTAAATGAAGGGTACACGGGAAAAAGGGGGAATGTCAATGTAAAACAAAAAAAGTAACACTACCCACATATACTTTATGGTTAGGAGAATAGTTTAAGACAATGTCCAACCAAGTAAAGGTAACAGTCACGGAAATATTACAAGTTTCAGAATACATGTACAATTGATGAAAGGGGAATGTCACCACAGAACAAGAAACAAAAGGAGAACGTCAGCTTGGTATGCGGCAGCACTGTTTTACATGACGACGAGTTGAGTTATGTAGAAGAATCCCAATAGTCCTGTGTCATATGAAACTTACCAGAAAATATTCTGTAACCTATTTAACATAAGTTTTGGATAGCCTCGCACGGATACGTGCAGTACATGCGACACTTGTGCAGCTGAGGTTAAAATTAGAATGTAAAAAAAGAATCACTTAACAAAGATTGTGCAGAGCATAAGGAAGTTGAAGCTCAATTATATCACTTAGGCATTCAAAACAAATTGCATCTTGAAAGAGCTGAACAGTTTTATACACGTAAACGACTTGCGAGGCTCACTTCCAAGAAAGATTGTGATAGGAAAGCAGTAGCGATGGATTTCCAAAAGAATTTATACATATACGTACCTAATTTATCCACTAACGACATGTATTACCGTAGACAGCTCTCACTGTTCTCCTTCAATATACATGTTTTGTCTAGTGGACACTCTGTATTCTATACATACACAGAGACAGTTGCACATAAAGCATCAGATTAAGTGTGTTTTATGTTACATAATTTTATATTTTGTAAACTTGGTGACGAGATAAACCACTTCACAATCTTCTGTGATTCTGCATATGGACAGAACAAGAACGGGACTGTCTTCAGATTTCTCCACTTTGTAGTACATCATGCCAAATGCCTCGATTCTGTGAAAATAGTATTTTCAATTCGTGGGCACTCGTACTTTGAGTGCGATAGAAACATTAATCAGAAATTTGCAGCTGAAACGCCAGAAGACTGGGTGGATCATTTTAGGAGTGCCAGAAATAAGCCCTTCCCTTTTCATGTAATCAAAGTTGATCAACCAATGATTCGTCAATGGACCACGTTTTTGACTCCCTTGTACAAAGAAGTTAGCCCTTTTAAAACTAGACCTATAAGGGAACTTGTCATCTCCATTGAGCATCCACGATTCATGGAATACAGAGACAGTTACAATGGCCATTGGGAAAGACCTGTTGTAAATGCTCCATGATCAACTCCACACTTCCCAGAAAGACCAGTTAGTGAGTTTGTTCTTCCAGTCATCTTAATGAATGGAAGTACAAGAGTTAGTGTACAAGAAGTTTCTCTACATTCGCAAACATGCTGGGAATATTGAGATTTAAAATTTGTAATTTATTTCTATTTCGAGTTTACATCCCATCTCTGCAGCAAAATTTTCTGATCTGCACGTCCTCAGATCATTTTGTAGTCCAGAAGGAAGATCCTTGTTTGATACACTTCCCCACTATTAATTGACAGGGTAATAATATTAATTGTTAGGTTTTGTTAAAAGAGACATTCCTCTCTATTTCCGTATAATGTGTTCATAAAACTGACATTGCCCTTTATTTTCGTGACAAATGTGTATTTACTTCATTTTCCATTTTTTTTTTAATTATAAAACTTAATTCTACATTTTCATTATTACCTATGTACAGTACCAATACATTAAGCTAACCTTACATAATATAATACTTTATGTACATGTATTATTGTAGACAGTATTAAAGGTTGAAACTTTCAAATTGAATTATCTCAGTTTGTAGAAAATGTGACATTCTTCCTTTTTCCCGTGTACCCTTCAAATGTAATCTAAATTTTTAAAAAGACTTCAGGAATATATGAACTCAAATGTCAAGAACCTAATTGTAATGTGACTTATATTGGCCAAACGTAATTTCCTCACCAGGTACAAAGAATACAAAATGCAGTACTGTATATGACAATGCCCACCACTTCATAGACATTAGTACAGATCTTAAAATATTACACTCATCGCCATAAGACCTATCTGTGTCGGTGCGACGTAAAGCCCCTAACAAAAAAAAATATTACACATTGAAAATAATAGAAAATTATTATATGTAAAGGAGGCAATATTGCACTGGAGCAGATACGAGTACGTTGATGCCATAATAGCCAACCAGAATAACCTCAATGATCACACACACACACGTCACATACCATTAAAGCACAACAGTTCAAACTCTATTTATTATATAATTTGGTAATTCACTAACGCTCATTAAACAATTCCGAAATCATTATAATTATAATTTAAAATATAATAATAAAACTACAAGTTTTGTTCCACAAAAGGCAATAACATCACCAGAACATGACGTAGGGGAAAGTTACCGGTAAACTAGCCAGCTCATTAAATGTTCGTTAAACAAACTGTAAATAATCTCCAAAAACAATTTAAAATATGATGATGATGATAATAATAATAATAATAATAATAATTAGAGCACCTGGCTGCATGATTTGGGTCGCATAGCTAACACCTTTTGTTCGGGAGATAGTGGGTTCAAACTGTACCATTTGCAGCCCTGAAAATGGTTTTCTGTGGTTTTCCATTTTCACACCAGGCAAATGCTGGGGCTTTACCATAATTTAAGGCCACAGTCACTTCCTTCTCATTCCTATCCCTGTACTATCCCTTGTCACCATAAGATCAATCTGTGTCAATGGGACATAAAGCAAATTGTAAAAAATAGCAAAAATAAAGCTTCTAGTACAGTTCCACGAAAGCCAATGATATCACTGGACCATGACGTTCCTTACAAACCAGCCAGCAGGCCTGATGCCAATGACAGAGCATTGCAACATCTTGTACTTTTTGGTGGACTAATAAAGAGAGGGAGCATTTCATTAAGATAAATTCTAACTTTCATATATTAGAAAGGTATAAACAGAATTTAAACAGAACTGTTTTTACACTTCTTAATGGTATTCATCAATTCATAATATAGCTTTTTTTAAATAAAAATAAAAAATGTGTTTTGATAGAATCTGATCATGTTCTTTCAAGAGTGAAACATGTCATTCTGTTTTTAATTAATGGCATCTTTTTCAGGTATAATCTGTTGGAAATAAATGTTTTCTTATTTCAGGTATTTTCTAAGTTTGTGTTGTACTGAATTAGTTTTTAACAAACTGAAGAACCTCATAGTTATAAAACAAATTTCGAAAAGGGAAGAGACATTGTAGGATATAATGAGAGAAGTAGGGTGGTTTACAGAAACATATGACCGTGCGAGTTGGCCGTGCGGTTAGGGGCGTGCAGCTGTGAGCTTGCATTCGGGAGATAGTCGGTTCGAATCCCACTGTCCGCAGCCCTGAAAATGGTTTTCTGCGGTTTCCCATTTTCACACCAGGCAAATGCTGGGGCTGTACCTTAATTAAGGCCACGGCCGCTTTCTTCCCACTCCTAGCCCTTTCCTGCCCATCATCACCATAAAACCTATTTGTGTCTGTGTGACGTAAAGCAACTAGCAAAACAAAAAAAAAAAATAAACAAACTTATGAACATATGAAGGCATACCATTCACACAAATCCTACCTGACCTGCTAGAAGTACCCATAGTTGTTTATGATGGGCAGTTAGGTGAAATGGAGAGTAATATTGCTAAATTTATAAACAAATGCCCAAGTTGCATGCCTGTCAGTTTCTGTTAATAATTGCTTAATTAATTAATTAATTATGAGAGAGAGAGTGGGTGTGGGTGGTTTTTTTTCTTTATGCCATACTGAACTTGGACAATGTTTATTGTACATGCGGTGACTTAGAAATATGGTACATGTATAGGAACTACTCAGACATGCCAAATGGCAAAGACAAGTCAGAACCTCTTTGTATAATTAACCAGTACATGTACAGGGAGTATAGTCTTAATACTTTACACTTCTGCTCACAGGCCATGGGAATCTCCAGGCGAGCGCCATATGGCTTGTGTCAAGGTTCAGTAGCTTTAACTTTGTTTTGGACACTTCCACCCATCAACACTTACAAATTGTGTTATACAACTTTATTCTATCTCATTTACAGTAGAACTAGTTTCGGCCTAGGCTATTATTTAGACCATCTTCTGCTACAATTATAAACTTAAGAACCATACATTACAAACTATAAACAATGATAAATATTCTATAATATGAAGTTTACATTCCTTTTCTTGGTGATGTCTTCAAGAATTAAAAACCACAATTTAAATGTCCATTTTGTAACATTATAAAATTTCTGTTGTTGTCCTGCAAATTTGTGAACACATTAAAATAAAATACTTGATTATTTACACCAATTTTAATAATGACTTTTTTTTTTGCTAGTTGTTTTACGTCGCACCGACACAGATAGGTCTTATGGCGACGATGGGACAGGGAAGGGCTAGGAGTGGGAAGGAAGCGGCCGTGGCCTTAATTAAGGTACAGCCTCAGCATTTGCCTGGTGTGAAAATGGGAAGCCACGGAAAACCATTTTCAGGGCTGCCGACAGTGGGGTTCGAACCTATTATCTCCCGAATACTGGATACTGGCCGCACTTAAGCGACTGCAGCTATCGAGCTCGGTATAATGACTATTAAAGTTTTGCATTACTCAATTGTGTCTTCAAATGAAAGTAGCCTCTGGATTTACACTTCAATATTGCCTATGCATAAGTGTAAATGTGTAAAAACAATTATCTAAAATATAAAATACATAAGAGGCAACAGTCTCCCCTATATCCTTGTTCTGATTTGGATACATTAGTTTGAAGTGGTAACAGTTGAGTGTTGTCCAAGTTAGAAGTCCTCAAGAATTTCTTATTGTTTGAGTCAAATGCACCAGCATGAAAATGGGAAAACAAACCACGTTTTATCATTGGGGTTTCCCAAAATGAATTTTGTGAAAGGAACTCTTTCTTTCTTTCTTTCTTTCTTTCTTTCTTTCTTTCTTGTGTTGACAGTCTTGCTGGTGTGTTACAAGATTGATTTCTGTTGTGTAAGGCTTGATTCTTACATATGTTAGAATCATGTTAGAGGTCAGGTATTCATGCGTTTCATTGACCTTGAAAAGGTGTTCGACAAAGTCCAGCATGAAAAAATGTTGTCTATACTAAAAGAGACAGGTTTATAGATGACGACGATAGTCACATAATAACAAACCTATATTGAGATCAGAAGGCCTATGTTCCATTGAGGCACAGACTCACAAAAGAAGTTGCAATCGTGTGAGGCAAGGCTGTATTTTTTCCCCACTCCTGTTCAATGTGTACTCAGAGAAGCTCTGCAAGGTACAGATGATGGCATCAGAGTGATTGGAGTGACAGTCAACATCCTGAGATATGTTGACGACACCCTCTTTATAGCTGAGAGTTCAGATTCTGCAGCAAATCTTGTCAAAGGTGGTGGAGGTATGTGAAAACCTAGGACTCTGCCTGAACACGAAGACAACCAAATGCATGATCATGAGCAGGGGCTCTGTCACAGATCCAGGTCTGTGGGTCATTGGTGTGCCAATATGGAGGTTGGAGAAGATTGTGTACCTAGGCAGCTTTGTCAATAAGCACTGGGACTATTCTCAGTGAGTCGAGTGCTGCATTGAGAAAGCCAGGGCCTGCCTTTACAAGCTTTCACTAAGTTCTCTGTCCGCCTCCGTAGCATAACGGTTAGCGTTATTAGCTGCCGTCCTCGGAGGCCCGGGTTCGATTCCCGGAACTGCCAGAAATTTAAGAATGGCAGGAGAGCTGGTATGTGGCTGAAATGGTACAGGCAGCTCACCTCCATTGGGGGTGTGCCTAAAAAGAGCTGCAACACCTCGGGATGAGGCCACGAGCTTACTTTTTACCAAGGTCTCTGCAGCAAAGATCTGCCATTACAGCGGCATGTTAAAATTGCACGATATTATATGTTATCTATCGTGTTATGCTGAGTTGAGTCATGAACCACGATTAAAACCACCATGAAGAGACTTACAGCATTCAAAATAATGTGGGTCTGCCATCGCAACTTTGTATCTGCTGGGTGGATAGAATACGAAGTGAGAAGGTATTGATCAGGATGTGCAAAAGAGAATTCTTTAGTGCTGTCAAGGTCAAAAAGCTCTCTCAAATCATTAGGCACCCAGAACCTGCAACCTCCTGCAAATCATAATACAGGGAAAGTTTGAGGGGAAGAGAGGTCCCGGGTGACCTTGCACATCCTGGCTGGAGAACTTGAGGCAGGTGTTTGGATGAATGACTATATTACTATTCCAGGCAGCCACTATGATAGCCAGAATGATCACCAACATCTGATGACAGACATGACACTAGAAGAGTAAATATATGTTTACAATAAATTATAAAGAATTTAGTTTTTACTTTACAATGTGATCATTAATGCCTGTCAGACTCTGCATAAACATGCCCCAATAGCTCAAGTTGCCAAAGGGGAATCTCTCTCGACTTTATTTTCATGGTTTTCTGTTCATTTTTCTGTGCTCTGCAACTCTTTGCTGATATATTTAATTGTAAAGAATAACTGCCCTTGTCACTATGCTCCTGAGTAGTAACACTGCAGAACTTAAAATCATGCTGAGGCATATTAAGTTCTTGGAAATTAGCAACCTTAGCTTCTCGTATGAAATCCTTTATTTGAAGAAATTCCCTCAATGCTTAGTTTGAATGACTGTAATCTGTGTCAACATGGAGCCTTGCCATTGCTGAGAACTTAACTGCCGGTATCTATCCAATTCTTCTATTAGTTAATGATTTAAAAACAGAGAAAAACTTAAGTTGAATGAACATGCTACAAAATTAGAGAAATTTGACTGAAAGCTTCCTTCACCTTCATTCCATGTGCTATTCAGATCCAAATTTGATCATAATAAGCACATACATGTCAAGAAAATAACCTTTCTCTAGGAGTAAAGTAAATCTTAACATGTATATATTATTATTAGCCCTGTATCAGTTCCTATTAGACAAAAAGTAATTGATCGTATGATGTATTATTATCTGTATTGATATGTCAGTGCAGACCAGAGAGTTATAGATCAGAATTTGATTTTTCACTTCTATCAGAAGCCATGTTTCAATAGAATACGGTATTTGCAACTCCAGTCCACTACTGGTATGCGCGTACAATGAGTAATAATTCAACTATGGACTTATTTATTGTATGGCCAGTACATTTTTCAATTTACAATTCAGTTAATTAATCCACTGAATTGATGTTATAGTGGTTTTCAGGTAATGTTCAATATCTCCTTGGTAAGATCATTGGGGACATTCTGTGACTATGTGTAAAATAGTCTGCTGAGATGCTTGACAGTCGCACTCCAGAGGTTGTAGCCTATCTTGGCCCTTATAAACAACAAATCTCCACATCTGCCATGCCTGGTTCTTACCTTGTTCCCAGCTGTCCACCTTCTTCTGACAAGTTCAAAGCTAGGGGCTTGCTTGTATATATGCAAGAGAAGTAACACATGAAGACACAGGACATCCATGACATACCGTTGTTCCATTAGAGTTCCCTCAATCACTACCAGCTGTGACCTGAAGTCATACCCAGCGGATGCCCACACCATGATGCCATTGTGCCTCTCCAAAACATTGGAAGAATGGGACATCTCCCCATGTTGCCACCATACTCGCAGGTGATGGACATCGGGGGTAGTGCGGAACCACGATTCATCGCTGAACACAATGAGACGTCATTCATCAGCAGTCCATGCTTCTCGGTCACGGCACCCCTCCAAACGCAGCCATTTGTGTTGTGGTGTTAACACCAGCCTATGCATGGGACGGTCATTCCCTAGTCCAACTGCTGCTAGTCTCTGACCGATGGTGCGGGATGATACAGAATATTGCAGGTAGTCCATTAATGTTCTTGAATGGCAGGTGCAGATGTGAAGGTGTTGCGATGTGTTTGGTGTGTAATATGGCAATCCTCTCTTGTAGTGGTCAGACATGGCCATCTGGAACCTTGACAGGGAGTATGCCTGCCCTCACATTCCCATGCAGTCCAACATGGGGCCACTGCCACATCCGAATGCCCCACAAGTCTGGATATTGCACGATTCGACCAACTGGCCAAATGGAAACCCACAATGAGGCCCCCTTCACACTCTTGTCAGGCGCTGATAACTCTGTCACCGAGCTCGATAGCTGCAGTCGCTTAAGTGCGGCCAGTATCCAGTAATTGGGAGATAGTGGGTTCGAGTCCCACTGTCGGCAGCCCTGACGATGGTTTTCTGTGGTTTCCCATTTTCACACCAGGCAAATGCCGGGGCTGTACCTTAACTAAGGCCACGGCCGCTTCCTTCTATTTCCTAGGCCTTTCCTATCCCATCGTCGCCGTAAGACATATCTGTGTCGGTGCGACGAACGTAAAGCAAATAGCAAAAAAAATTATAACTCTGTCTCGCATGAGTATGCGGCATATCTGTGTCCTTCACAGTGATAATTTAACATCGGGCGCTGTTCACACTCCTTATTTAACCTACCAGGCCTGGTAAGAACACTGAACATGAACAACACTAATGTACTCTGGTGGCCATTCCGCCTATCACAGAAAATTGCAACTCTAATCATTTACATACCTGCCGACGGTGTGTACATGTATGAACTTGCATTGACATCTGATCAGTTCTTTTGGGTGCTTCAATTTTTTTTCAGGCAGTGTACATATGGTCTGTTCAGCCAAACTCTGTGTTTTCTGTAGTTTCTATGGTTTTCTCACATCTACTATGGTGATATAGAAGCAATGCTGATTAATACAGATTTTACAAATTTGAAATGCTCTTTATAAATTCTCCAGATCAGATCATTAATAGGTACAGGTGTACCCAAATTATTGCACTGAAGACAAATTTAATAATGCTAGCTCATTTAGTTTGCATATATTATAGGTGGTATTAACTCTTATGGGACATTTTTAAGAATGTGTGGAATATATCTGTGTGCATCTTGAACTAAATTCCACCCCCGGTGGGTGGGGGACGCAGACGAAGAATACACCCATGGTATCCCCTGCCTGTCGTAAGAGACGACTAAAAAGGGCGACCAAGGGATGATTGTATTAGAACCATGAGACTACTTGTGATTAGTACTACCACACGGGGAACACCATGGGTTGCTTTTACTTGCGCATAGTACCGCTGTGTTAGGTACCAAATAGGTTTGTGATTAGTAGCAACAGAGTTCGTTGCCGGCTTCTACAGTACCTATGATTAGTACAACTTTAGGAGCAACACCATTGGTGAGCGACACCATGGTTCTGGCTTGCGTATGATTTGTACCCACTATATGAGGAACACCACGGAATAGTGCGGGTCCCTGTGGTTAGTATTACGTATGTGATGAACACCATAGGTTTGCGTTGCCTGTAAATGGCGCTGCAATGTGTGAAACACTATAGGTCTGGATTCCATGTGCGAATTTCATTACCTGTGAGTAGTACCATACTGTGTGGAAGGCCGTGAGTCTACGCTACTTTTGATTAGTACCACAACATGACAAATACCATGGTTCTACTTTCCTAGCGATAAGTACCGTTATGACGGGGCGATGAACGTGGATTTTGGACCCCTTTAGACTAAAAGCATCATCGATTTAGTATTATGCTATAGACGCAGTCCCTTGGTCAGTAATACTATTGTTTCACGTCAGTTTCTGTGAATGTGAGGCATTGCAGTTCGGATCCACTGATTGTTTTAAATTCATATCCATCCATTCATTCTTCGTCCTCACGTTTTGAATTCTGGTCAGTGGAGGATTTTGGACTTTTAATTTGTCATTCCATTTCGTCTCATTTCGTACCATTAGGGGCCGATGACCTTTAAACAAGCATCATTGTCATCAAACTAAATTTTGGGAATTTTTAGGTCATAGGTTGGTATTTTTGCATAATTTGATAGTCTGTTGTTTCAAGGAGCCCTCCTCCAGTGTTTCTTGCGAGTTTGTTCTCATAGTAGGTGTGGTGTTGATTATGTGTTGTAGTTTAATGAAATCTACGAATTTACAGTGCACTCTCACTGTGTTTAATGTTATATTTACCACTTGCATTGAAAACAGTGTGTAATATTATAATTCTAACACAATCAATCAATACTGATCTGCATTTAGGGCAGTCACCCAGGTGGCAGATTCCCTATCTGTTGCTTTCCTAGCCTTTTCCGAAATGATTTCAAAGAAATTGGAAATTTATTGAACATCTCCCTTGGTAAATTATTCCAATCCCTAACTCCCCTTCCTATAAATGAATATTTGCCCCAGTTTGTCCTCTTGAATTCCAACTTTATCTTCATATTGTGATCTTTCCTACTTTTATAAACGCCATTCAAACCTATTCGTCTACTAATGTCATTCCACGCCATCTCTCCGCTGACAGCTCGGAACATACCACTTAGTCGAGCAGCTCTTCTTCTTTCTCTCAATTCTTCCCAACCCAAACATTGCAACATTTTTGTAACGCTACTCTTTTGTCGGAAATCACCCAGAACAAATCGAGCTGCTTTTCTTTGGATTTTTTCGGTGAGGGTCCCATACACTGGAACCATACTCTAGTTGGGGTCTTACCAGAGACTTATATGCACTCTCCTTTACATCCTTACTACAACCCCTAAACACCCTCATAACCATGTGCAGAGATCGGTACCCTTTATTTACAATCCCATTTATGTGATTACCCCAGTGAAGATCTTTCCTTATATTAACACCTAGATACTTACAATGATCCCGAAAAGGAACTTTCACCCCATCAACGCAGTAATTAAAACTGAGATGACTTTTCCTATTTGTGAAACTCACAACCTGACTTTTAGCCCCATTTATCAACATACCATTGCCTGCTGTCCATCTCACAACATTTTCGAGGTCACGTTGCAGTTGCTCACAATCTTGTAACTTATTTATCACTCTATAGAGAATAACATCATCCGCAAAAAGCCTTACCTCCGATTCCACTCCTTTACTCATATCATTCATATATATAAGAAAACATAAAGGTCCGATAACACTGCCCTGAGGAACTCCCCTCTCAACTATTACAGGGTCAGACAAAGCTTCACCTACTCTAACTCTCTGAGATCTATTTTCTAGAAATATAGCAACCCATTCAGTCACTCTTTCGTCTAGTCCAGTTGCACTCATTTTTGCCAGTAGTCTCCCATGATCCACCCTATCAAATGCTTTAGACATGTCAATCACGATACAGTCCATTTGACCTCCAGAATCCAAGATATCTGCTATATCTTGCTGGAATCCTACAAGTTGAGCTTCAGTGGAATAACCTTTCCTAAAACCGAATTGTCTTCTATCGAACCAGTTATTAATTTCACAAACATGTCTAATATAATCAGAAAGAATGCCTTCCCAAAGCTTACATACAATGCATGTCAAACTTACTGGCCTGTAATTTTCAGCTTTATGTCTATCACCCTTTCCTTTATACACAGGGGCTACTATAGCAACTCTCCATTCATCTGGTATAGCTCCTTCGACCAAACAATAATCAAATAAGTACTTCAGATATGGTACTATATTCCAACCCATTGTCTTTAGTATATCCCCAGAAATCTGATCAATTCCAGCCGCTTTTCTAGTTTTCAACTTTTGTATCTTATTGTAAATGTCATTGTTATCATATGTAAATTCTATTACTTCTTTGGCCTTAGTCTCTTCCTCTATCTCGACATTATCCTTGTAACAAACAATCTTTACATACTGCTGACTGAATACTTCTGCCTTTTGAAGATCCTCACATACACACTCCCCTTGTTCATTAATTATTCCTGGAATGTCCTTGGAACCTGTTTCTGCCTTAAAATACCTATACATACCCTTCCATTTTTCACTAAAATTTTTATGACTGCCAATTATGCTTGCCATCATGTTATCCTTAGCTGCCTTCTTTGCTAGATTCAATTTTCTAGTAAGTTCCTTCAATTTCTCCTTACTTCCACAGCCATTTCTAACTCTATTTCTTTCCAGTCTGCACCTCCTTCTTAGTCTCTTGATTTCTCTATTATAATAAGGTGGGTCTTTACCATTCCTTACCACCCTTAAAGGTACAAACCTGTTTTCGCATTCCTCAACAATTTCTTTAAACCCATCCCAGAGTCTGTTTACATTTTTATTTACCGTTTTCCACCGATCATAGTTACTTTTTAGAAACTGCCTCATACCTGCTTTATCAGCCATATGGTACTGCCTAACAGTCCTACTTTTAAGACCTTCCTTTCTATCGCATTTATTTTTAACTACCACAAAAACAGCTTCATGATCACTAATACCATCTGGCAAATTCAGATCTCCCGCTACAATCACATTTCTTTCCATGTCGTTTCCCACATAGCTGACTATCCTATCAAATAATTCCGAATCCGCATCAGTGCTACCCTTTCCCGATCTGTACACTCCAAATATATCAAGTTGCCTATTATCTTTAGAAATGAGCCTTACACCTAGAATTTCATGTGTCTCATCTTTAACTTTTTCGTAGCTTACAAATTCTTCTTTCACCAGAATGAAAACTCCCCCTCCCACCTATCCTATCTCTACGATACACACTCCAGTGCCGTGAGAAAATTTCTGCATCCATTATATCATTTCTCAGCCATGATTCAACTCCTATTACAATATCTGGTAAATATATATCTATTAAATTACTTAATTCTATTCCTTTCTTTACAATACTTCTACAGTTCAACACTAACACTTTTATATCATCCCTACTTGATTTCCAGTTCCCTGTTCCCTTATCACCGTTCCCTAGGCCATCCCGTTTCCCTAAATGTACCTCCCTATTACCCTTCCAAACAAATTTCCTAACTTATACGTACCACTGCGGTTTAAATGAAGGCCATCCGAGCGCAGATCCCTATCTCCTACCCACCCATTAGGATCTAGAAATTTCACTCTCAGTTTCCCACATACCCACTCCATAGTCTTATTTAAATCCCCAATCACCCTCCAGTCAGTATCCCTCGTACACAGTATTCCACTAATAACAATCTCCGCTTTCTTAAACTTCACCCGTGCTGCATTTACCAGATCCCACACATCTCCAACTATGTTGGTACTTATATCAGCTTGCCTTACGTTGTTGGTACCAACGTGAAACACTACCACCTTCTCCTTCCCCTCCTCCCTCTCTTCTACTTTCCTCAACATCTGCCTCAACCTAATTCCTGGATAACATTCTACCCTGGTTCCCTTTCCTTCACACACTTTCCCCACGTGTCTAACGATGGAATCCCCCATGACCAGAGCCTCAACCCTACCCACCTCATTTGATCCCCTCCCCTTCTGGTCAGCCCTATCTTTCCTGATAGCTGCAGAAGCTACTTCCTCCTCCCTTTTCTCCTTTCCATGACCCTGTTCCACCTGTCTTTTCCTATCCTCTACTCTACATTTTCCTTTCCTACCTTTTCCCTTCCTCCTACTTCCATGCATCTCAGCAACAGTTCCCTGTCCCTCATCTTCCCTCTGTTGTTCTACCTGGAGTGACTCGTACCGATTTCGCACAGACACCTGTCCTGAATTCTGATCCTGAATAGAGCCCTTGGCCTGCAATCTCCTTCCCCTTAGAACATTAGACGGGGAAGAAAAAAGATTTGTCATCTAGGAAAATTTTCATTACAAGAACTTTGTTGGATGTAGGTCGCTACACACAACAAGGAATAGCAATAAGGCACAATATTTCTCAAAAATCAGCAAGTAGAATAAAGACAATATCCAAAAACAATTAAACTTACCAGACACGCAGACACGTTAAAAAGGAAAATACCGAGCTCGATAGCTGCAGTCGCTTAAGTGCGGCCAGTATCCAGTATTCGGGAGATAGTAGGTTCGAACCCCACTGTCGGCAGCCCTGAAAATGTTTTTCCGTGGTTTCCCATTTTCACGCCAGGCAAATGCTGGGGCTGTACCTTAATTAAGGCCACGGCCGCTTCCTTCCCACTCCTAGCCCTTCCCTGTCCCACCGTCGCCAATAAGACCTATCTGAGTCGGTGCGATGTTAAGCAAAAAAAAAAAAAAAGGAAAATGCGATCGAAATGCAAGGGTGAGCCCCAGAGATGTTAGAAAACTAGGAGGATTGGCATGTAAGCATTGTACATGAACTAGTAGTGACCTGAGAAATGCACTGTCAGCTAGTGGTATAGAAATATCATTGAGAATTGTAAGGATGAGACTGAAACCCAGGCTGCCAAAAAGGAAAGCAAAAGTTACACCAATGGCAAAAATCATTTTGGAATAGGTGGTGGGACTGCAACAATGGTCTTTGGCTGAACTGTGTCCAACTGAAACGTAATAAATAAATAAAAAAATTCCTTTTAGGTTGTTACAATTAATTTTTAGCCTGCAAGTTCTAATAACACCAACAGTTAACTCCAGCAATTTGAAATTGTTTCCAGGTATGCTTTAGTGATGAATCAATGTTTGAATTCACTGAATAAAGCAGTCTGTTTGTCCAGAGGGGATCAGAAGAAGAGTTCCATCAAAAATATGTTCAACCATCATCTACTATGCCTTTCCACTCCGGCTGAGAGCAAATACATTGAAATAGTGTGCAATTTCTTCATTTCTTCACCAGCGCGCTGGCAGGCAGTTTACACATGCAGGATATTCCTACTCGCCAGCTTCACGTTGGAACCGTTCAGTTACTTGTGAAGCAATGTTTTCTATAAAGATGGGTATAGCAATTTTACAAATGAGTAAGCTCAACCTTTTCGCATGGCTGTTGTCCGAACAGACGAGGCAATTTATGGCAGGACATAATTCAGTTTCTGGAAGAATGCATTGTGTTACAGTTCCACACGAGTCCTAGCAAATTTGAACTTTGTAGCCTCAACAACAAATTTTAAAAGTATGTTCAGTATCCTGTTCAGTTGGTTAATGCAGCTTATCAGAAATATCCCTCTTGTAAATTAAGTCCATCAAAGGAAAGCTACATTTTTGTTTTTCGATCAGCTGACAGCAGAACTTGCAGTTGATTTCCTTCTGTACCTGCAGCACAATAAAACCTCTGATATATGTCAGTGTTGCCAGTTCCATTGTTACATGTCCAAGACCTGGAAATACATGAACAGGAACATTAGCAAATGGTTACCCTCAACTATTAAAATGAAATACCATTTTGTGAGAAAAGGCAATTATTCTTTTTACTGGGAGATTGATGAAGCTTGTTTAGTACTACACCTGATGTTGTCTGGAACTGATTCGACCTCCTGAGCCCCTACATCTTTTCATAAAGAGCGATTCACGATTGGTGTTTTCTTTTATGCACTTGAAAATAACCCAGTTTTCAAAATCCTATTCTTACTGAATATCACTGCTCTGCAATCTAACATGTCATTGCTTCCAGATATGCTTCTCAGCTTGCTGAAGAAATGCTGTACTGGGTCACTATTAAATGACCTTGTAAGGACGAATCCTGATGAGAGAAGATACTTTATGCATAAAACAGTGGAAGAAGATGTCAGAAGAATAACTTTGAAAGTTTCTTTGCTCAAGAATTTAATTCCGTGCACATTATTCGACTCTCTTACATTTCAAGGTACGCCGGGAAATCTGCCTCTAACCATTCCAATCTCTCGTCACTTATATTGAAAAAAGTGCATTTTCTTTGGCTTTAAGTGCTACTTACATCATGGATTTCAAACCATTTCTTAACCATTTTTAGGAATGCACTGGTCACACCACTGCTTTGGGAAGCCTATCCTTGAAAGTAGATATTGTTGTCTTTCAGATATTGAAGAGCAGTAATGATCTCCGAGAAAATATCCTTGGCCCGTTTTACATTCATTTTTTTCTAAATTTGTTGGTGCCACAAGCTTTCTAGTTAAGAAAGGAACTGGTTTAATTACTTCTTTGGACTGCATGTGCTATTCATTTTTGATATGGCTGCCACTAATTTTTTTCTTCCCCATCGTGCATGGTCTTTTCTAAAAGTGATGTCCTGACGTTTTTAAGAATGCGACACTAGTCGAAGGCTGGGAATAGAGGTTGGTCTTGATTGGTAGGGTGAGGAATCTGAGACTTCAATACTTTTCCATTTGATAGTCGTCTCATCATATTCACGTTTGTCTTGTGGTTATCTCTAACCAACCCTAAACTTACAAAACCAATAGTTTCAACCGGTTGGATGACTGACAGTGTGAGATTGTACAGTTCAGTGCCAGACAAACTCTTCAAAGAGAAATAGGCAACAGGGAGTTTGTAAGAGGTTGATATACCACGTATAAGAAAGCATAATAAACTATTGGCAAATAATTGATAGGACTAAGAAAACTTCTCAATTTTATTTTCAAGGGAGAAATCTATGAGATGATAAAATACCCCAGAAAGCAAAACTGACCATGTTTCATATCTACTTCATTCCAATTCTTACCTATGGACTCAAAACATGTACCCTACATAAAGAGCCTAATAGTAAAATCCAGTGAACAGAAATGAAATTCATCAGAACAATGAACCAAAAGGCCAGGAAGAACAAGATTAGTAATAATAATAATTTTACTGCATCCAATGGCCAGACAGAGGTAATATAGAGTAAATTGTGTTTTTTAAATTTAGTCCGTTTCATGTCTCTTAGTGAGGTTCCCCTGTTTTTGCACCACATTACATGGTATCAGTCACAATTGGACCCACATAGCTTGCACTTGCACTTGTCTTCTGGGTTATGGTATTTCTCTGTTGTGCATAGTCGGTGGTGAAACCACTGGACCACCATTCTCGCCATGATATGTGTCGTAGGTCGTATCTGGCTTCAGTCCAGTCCCTGTAGATCATTGCATCCGTGGCGAAGAACTCCGGCCATATCTCTTGTTTCTTCTTGGTGAGTTCTCTTAGTAGATCTTTGTAGGCTTCAGTGGCTGTCAGGAGCAGGTGTAGCAGAAGTTCTTCTATGAAGAACTCTTCCTTTGCTAGCACGTAGGTGAGACATGAGGGTGTGTGCTTTGATAGACTTAGAGCTCTTTTCAGGAAGTGAACTTTGACTTTTTCTATGTCTTCTAGATTTTTCTTGTTTAGGTTCTCCCATATCACCTCTAACCTGTAGGTCATAAATGATGCGAACTTCAGGCGGAATATGGTCATCGCCATTTCCAAAAATACTTTGCTCAGATTCTTTATACTATTTGCTGCCATCCTGGCTGTTGAGGTGTGTTCTCTGATGTGTAGGTCGTATGTGTCTCCTCAGCTTTGCAGCAGGATTCCTAGGTATTTGAAGTTTGGTAAGTATCGCAGTGGATTTCCTTTATAGAGGATGTAGTCGTTCACTGCCAGTCTTCTCCCCTTCTAAATGTCATTTTCACTGTTTTCTTTTCATTCAGATTCAAGTAGTTTTTTTTCGGCCCATGCTACAAGTTTGTTGAAGGCTTCTTGGGCACTTTGAAGTTCTTGGGATACGATTACCATGTCGTCTGTGTAGGTGTATATTTTGACATTTTCTGTTGCTATTCCTTCTGGTACTACTGCAGTGGCTATTATGAAGAGCAGGGGGCTCAAAGGGTCACCTTGAAGGACACTGTTCGTTTGCTCTATCATCTCTGTTCTTGAAACTCTGTCATCTATTTCTATTTGGTTTTGGGATAAGATGCTTTGTATGAGTCTGGTTTCTTGATTTCTTCCTGTGATTTCTTCTATTCTTCTTATTATCAACTGTCTATTTAGAAGGCGTCTGCGGTCATTTACTGTGCGTGAGAAACTTAAAGTTGTAAGCGAAGCTGAAATATACGGAAATTGTGCCGTTGGCAGAAAGTACGATATTGACGAATCGTGTATTCGTGATTGGTGGAAGAAGAAGAAGCGTTCCGCGGGCGGAGTGCAGTGGTCCCAGAAATTGAAGAACGATTCCACAAATTTGTGATAGAAAAACGTGAGTTAGGATATGGTGTTTCTAGTGAAATGTGTCATTTGAAAGCACTAGAGATCTCAAAAGAACTCAAAACACAGGGTTTTACTGCAAGCCGCGGATGGATCCGAAACTTTTATCGGAGAAAGGGATTGTGCATTCGGAGACGTACGTCTATTTCACATCTTCCTGGGGCGTATGAAGAAAATAACGGCCTTTCAGCATCACATTATTTATTTGAGGAAGCAAAAATTCTTATTTGCTGTCGTAAATTGGGAATGCTGACCAGGCACCTGTCTATTTTGAAATGCCGTTGGAAAATACAGTGGATACGAAGGGTTCTAAAATTGCAACCATCAGAACAGGTGGTAACAAAAAGCAACGATGCACGGTAATGTTGTGCGTATTAGCAGATGGAACCAAACTCCCTCCATATATGGTTCTGAAAAGGAAAACACTTCCTAAAGGAAACTTGCTGTCCAGTGTTATTGTTAGAACACATGAGTCCGGCTGTATGGACAGTGCGTTAGTTGAGGACTGGGTGAAGTGCGTTTGGTAACATCGCCCTGGAGCTTTGTTACAAAAACGAAACATGCTTATGTTGGACAGTTACCGAGGACACACAACTGACGCCGTAAAAGATATGATGAGGAAAGGAAAAACCGATCTTGCGATAATTCCGGGAAGACTCGCTTCTATTCTACAGCCGTTGGATGTGTGCGTGAACCGGCCTTTCAGAACTGCAATGAAACAGTTTTACACTGAATGGATGTCTGATGGTGATCACTCATTAACACCAACCGGATGAGAGAAGAGGCCTGAAGCGGGACTAATATGCAGATGGATCAAGACCGCTTGGGCGCGCATTCCCAACGATCTAGTGTCCACAAGCTTTAAGAAATGTTGAATTTCAAATTCAGTGGATGGTAGTGAGGACAACTATTTGTGGAAAGATGCCAGCGATGAAAGTTCCTATGATGAAACTTCAGATGACGGCGGTGAATTGTGAATGATCTGAGTATTGGACCGATATTATTTACGATTTTTGCGATTATTTTATTAATTGTAAGCTGTTTGAATTTATATTTGTGGTATATTTGAAGAAAATTAAATAGGTATGTAAGTTACTTGATTTTTATTTTTTCCCCCTATTTTGCCGTCTCAAATTTAGGGTGCGGATCTTATTCGGTGGCGGGTGGTATTCGGGATTATACTGTAATTTCTCCTGTACTTCTGCTTTATTTTCTCTGTAGATCAGAACATCACCTGCAAATATTAGAATGTTGGGCTCTTTGCAGTGTTTTTTTATGGATTTTATGCTCTGATCCATAACATTGATGAACAGGAGTGGTGACAAGGCACTTCCCTGCTGGACTCATCTTTTGATTTCAAACCAATCTGATCTTTCATTCCCTACTTGGACACAGCTAAAGCATTTTTGATAGATAGAGTTTCGTAGATCTAGAGAAAGCATACGACAGGGTACCGAGGGAAAAGATGTTCACTATACTGGGGGACTATGGAATTAAAGGTAGATTATTAAAATCAATCAAAGGCATTTATGGTGACAATTGGGCTTCAGTGAGAATTGATGGTAGAATGAGTTCTTGGTTCAGGGTACTTACAGGGGTTAGACAAGGCTGTAATCTTTCACCTTTGCTGATCATAGTTTACAAGGATCATCTGCTGAAAGGTATAAAATGGCAGGGAGGGGTTCAGTTAGGTGGAAGTGTAGTAAGCAGTTTGGCCTATGCTGACGAATTGGTCTTAATGGCAGACTGTGCCGAAAGCCTGCAGTCTAATATCTTGGAACTTGAAAATAGGTGCAATGAGTATGGTATGAAAATTAGCGTCTCGAAGACTAAATTGATGTCAGTAGGTAAGAAATTCAACAGAATTGAATGTCAGATTGGTGATACAAAGCTAGAACAGGTCGATAATTTCTAGTATTTAGGTTGTGTGTTCTCCCAGGATGGTAATATAGTAAGTGAGATTGAATCAAGGTGTAGTAAAGCTAATGCAGTGAGCTCGCAGTTGCGTTCAGCAGTATTCAGTAAGAAGGAAGTCAGCTCCCAGACGAAACTATCTTTACATCGGTCTGTTTTCAGACCAACTTTGCTTTACGGGAGCGAAAGCTGGGTGGACTCAGGATATCTTATTCATAAGTTAGAAGTAACAGACATGAAAGTAGCAAGAATGATTGCTAGTACAAACAAGTGGGAACAATGGCAGGAGGGTACTCTGAATGAGAAGATAAAGGCTAGTTTAGGAATGAACTCGATGGATGAAGCTGTACGCATAAACCGGCTTCTGTGGTGGGGTCATGTGAGGTGAATGGAGGAGGATAGGTTACCTAGGAGAATAATGGACTCTGCTATGGAGGGTAAGAGAAGTAGAGGGAGACCAAGACGACGATGGTTAGACTCGGTTTCTAATGATTTAAAGATAACAGGTATAGAACTAAATGAAGCCACAACACTAGTTGCAAATCGAGGATTGTGGCGACGTTTTTAGTAAATTCGCAGAGGTTTGCAGACTGAACGCTGAAAGGCATAACAGTCTATAATGATAATGTATGTATGTATATATGTATGTATGTATGTATGTATCGTTACTCTGTCAGGAAGTTTGGCACACCTATACCTTCTAGGCATTCCTGGATTATCTCCCTAAGCACTGTCATAGGCCTTCTCTATGTCCATAAAAGCCACCACTAAGTTCTGACCATATTCCCTGTGCTTCTGTGTTGGCATTCTGACAGCGGATATCAGGTCTTTAGTGCTTCGGCTCTTCCTGAACCCATGTTGCTCCTCCTCCAATAATGGTTCTGCTATATTCCTGATTCTTCTTTCAATTGTCTTCTCCAGAATTTTGAGTGAGTGAGAAAGTAGAGCTATGCCCGTATAATTTCCACATTTCTTCCCATTTCCCTTTTTATACAGGGGATGATTATACTTTCCATCCAGTCCTCTGGTATCCTGACCTCTCTCCAGGTGACAAGAGAGTACTCTGTACAGCCATTGTTAGCCTTGTGCTCCAGCTATCTTTATCATGTCAGCAGTGAGGTCATCAAACTGTGGGGACGTCCTATTTCTCATGTTCTTCGGTTCGGAATCCACTTCTATCCATCACTCGCACGTAAACTGCAGCGATATCATTTCGAAGACTTTCTCCGTTTAATAAAGTATTGAGGTAGTTTTTCATTTCTTCTCTGATGCCTTGATCTGTCTTCACCAGGTTCACATCATCTGTTTCCAGTGAAATGAAATGTCGTATGGCTTTTAGTGCCGGGATATCCCAGGACGGGTTCGGCTCGCCAGGTGCAGGTCTTTCTATTCGACGCCTTTAGGCGACCTGCGCGTCGTGATGAGGATGAAATGATGATGAAGACAACACATACACCCAGCCCCCGGGCCATTGGAATCAACCAATTAAGGTTAAAATCCCCGACCCGGCCGGGAATCGAACCCGGGACCCTCTGAACCGAAGGCCAGTACGCTGACCGTTCAGCCAACGAGTCGGACATCTGTTTCCAGTGCAAGGGTATTGCCATGCTCGCTTCTTCTATTCGTGACTACCTTATGAAGAAATTTCCTATTACTTTCACAGTCTTCTGTTAGCCTGGTAGTGAACCCATCCCAACACATTTTCTTTTCTTCTTTAATCAGTCACTGTACAAATAGTTTCTTGTTCCGGTACTCCTGTGCCCCAAAATTCTGTTATGTGACAAACAGTTCCTTCAGCTCCATTAATCATTCAGAATTCAAAGGACCTGTAAACATGTTGTGACCTGGCTATACTCCATCAACTGTTGCAGTAGCTGGACCCTTATGGAAGAAATTTATCGAAGTGAGAGAGAGAGGGGGGGGTTCAAGGATTTATTTGGGAATGCACTTTTTATGAGCTTAGGTGGATGGTCAGGTGTGCATAATGAACTCATTGTGTGGGTTACAGTGATCAGTGAAAACAGGGACATACATCTGTTCAGTACAGTTGATACCTCTCGACATGCACATGCGTGCATGCGCGTACATACACATGCACACACGCACCCACACTCACCCACCCACCTCCTTAATTGAACTTGCAATATATTTAGTGAAAAATTGTGAGAGCAAATTAAAGTGTAATGTGAGAAGCTTTCATACACACAATGCAAGCAATATGGCAAAAACTGATTGAAAAATATGTTGCAATATAATACCCCAATTCAAAGTATTGTTTAAACACAGAATTTAGATTGATCCTTCATTATGAGAAAGAGAAATTGATGTAATTACATATGGCTGTTCTGCTCATATTTTGAATCTTCTCTCCCAGGATCTTACCAAGGACACCTCAAACATGAAGGAAGATGTAGTCGAAATTGTGAAATACTTCCACAATAATAATTTTGCCAATGCAAAATTTAGGAGTGAAGGAGGGCAATCACTAATCTTGCCTCGAGAAGTTCAGTGGAATACGTTGCCTGGCCACTACTTGTGAAAATTTGTGAAGAAAATAGAGACAAGATTGAAGATTCTATTCAAATAAAGCGAAATGCTGAAGATGTTTTAAATGTGTTAAAAACAATAGCACTCGCCCTTGATGTAATCCAGAGAAGTGACTTACCATTGGACAAGCAGTGAAACTTGGCTTGCTAAGCCTAACACTGCAGAGAGTTTTCTGTCAGGGTAATCTCCCTTAGCCTATGGCAGCCCTTTGCAACATCTATAAGGCAGCAGCACTTTGAGATGAATTTATGTGTTATTTCCTACACAAAGGCTGCATTTGGTCTCCTAAGGGAGAACTACTCCAACCTTTGCCGTTGGTTCTTTCATAATTTGTCAGATATGGTATTGGTCGTCTAACCCTCAGCCAAACAGTCGTACCATCTACTGTCACATACGGTAGCAGGATCGTCCCTGATTTAACCTACAGCAGAATTCAGGCAACAGTAATGAGATTCATTAGAACTGAGCATCAAATTACTTGAAAGGACAAAATCAAGAATGAAATAAACAGGAAGGTCCCTATTTTCAGTATAATAAAGTCTTGTAGTCTTCAGTGGTATGGGCACATTATGAGAATGAAGAGCGGGAGACCTGCCAGAAAATACTTCAACTTTACTGTCCAAGGAAAAAGACCCCGGGGAAGGCCAAGGAAACACTAGATTGACACAGTGAAATCAGGTGTGGAGGAGAGAGGTCTCAAATGGGAAGATATCCTGGTACAGAAGATGTATCCAGAAAGGAAGAGATGGTGAGTGCTTGTACACTACACCCGGGAAACTGGAGTTGATGATGATGATGATGATGATGATGATGATGATGAAGGAAATCTGGAACACCGGACGAGTTGGCCGTGCGGTTAGGGGCACACAGCAGCGAGCTTGTATCCGGGAGATAGTGGGTTCGAGCCCCACTGTCGGCAGTCCTGAAGATGGTTTTCCGTGGTTTCCTATTTTCACACCAGGCAAATGCTGGATCTGTACCTTAACTAAGGCCACGGCTGCTTCCTTCCCACTCCTAGGCCATTCCTATCCCATCGTCGCCATAAGACCTATCTGTGGTGGTGCGACGTTAAACAAATTGGAACTAATGACACAAAAAACTAAGATGTTTGAAAAACTTTATAATCAAGCATTGTCTGTACAACATTTTCTGACTTTCATTGTTCGCCCAGAATTAAACAACACAAAATATGTTTTATATCCATCCGAGCATGAATGTGTATTTTAATTTGCTCAGGAAAAATATGTGGGAACTTCATTTCTGTCAATACTTGTGAAATATCAAGCAAAATCTCGACCCTTCATTCCTACGATGTTCACCGATGGAGTGATGCAAGGTGTGTCTGCTTTGCAGTGGTGGAAATCTCAAGAAAATGTCATTGGCATGTTGGTAATAGACAAAGTTATGCAACTCTTGACAGCTAGAGCGTTGTCTGCTGGTGTAAAACAAGTGTTACCGGGCGAGTTGGCCGTGCGGTTAGGCGTGTGTGGCTGTGAGCTTGCATCCAGGAGATTGTGGGTTCGAATCTCACTCTCGGCAGCCCTGAAGATGGTTTTCCATGGTTTCCCATTTTCACACCAGGCAAATTAGTTAAGGCCATGGGCACTTCCTTCCAACTCCTAGCCTTTCCTATCCCATCATCGCCATAAGACTTATCTGTGTCGGTGCGACGTAAAGCCACTCGCAAAAAAAAAAAAAAAAATCCAAACTGTGTTTTTTTTACATTTGCTGTTGTTCAATCAAAGTTAAGAAAGAAACTTGGTGTAGACAAAGCCTCCAAGCTTGTGTTTTTGTATAAGCATGTAAATAAGGAAGCTATATATGCGACTAAAGATGAAGAACTAGTTTAGAAACAGGCTTGGTGTAAATAAAGTTTCTAGTCTTATGTTCTGATTAAAAAGAATAAGTCATGAGACAGAGAAACTGATTTTAAAATATGTTGTAATATAATACCCCAATTCAAAATATTGTTTCACAGAATTTAGATTGATCCTTCATTATTCATCTTAAGTAGTTATTTAATAAATAATCAAGCATCCTGCCAATCTGAAAATAATATCAAATGATTAGTAAAAATGTAAAATTGAAGAAAAATCTTATTTAAATCAATAAAATCATTAATTTTTAATAAAAATTATCTTTTTTTACACTCTGCTGTACGGACAGTATACTTTTATTTTATCCTCGTTTAATATGGAATATAAGGTACATTCTGATTGGACGAAAGCAGTATAGTACTCGTCGCGTAAGGCTTTACACAAAAAAGCAAATATCGCCACCCTATTCTCTTTTTTTTTAATGGCTCATCACTGCTGCCAACCAGACTAGTTACATACTAAAATCATGAGACATAAACATTAACAAACTAACCTCAATGTAAGTATCAATAATGGAGGTTCCCTTACCGAAGTAAATGACCAATCAAGATATTCATAATTAAGTCGTTTTGAAGCTCAATGACAAATTAAGGAAATACTCTCTCTCACCCTAACTTAATATGTGTTATATAGTTTTGCCTTTATTTTGATATATGCATTACTATAACCGTATTCTTCGGTGTTTGCCTGGTGTAAATAATTCAGCTCCCTTCTTGTAATTTGCTATTACTTGTCAGACTGAAGTGAAACCATCCTGTAATAATACACACAAGCAAATGTATTACATGTATATATGTTGTAAGTGCTAAGTCTGCAAATCATAAAAATAAGTTGTGACAAGACAAGGTTAAGTTAGGTTAGGTTAATAACGAAATTTCCTTTCATTTCAACAAAACTGATCTCTATAGAGAAGGTAATGTTGCTTTCCTTTTCAGAGGAGTTCTTGCAGATTTTTCTTGCTTGTTATACATCCTAATTGCATTCTTTACATACAAATTGGACAAAATAAGATCGTATTATTATCGTATTATTAAAATTTGTCATTTAACACCAACAAAGTTATTAAATGCATTATTCGAATATACCACAATTCTGCCTACCTGGTATTACCTAAACAGATTTATAATCCTATAGAAAAAGAAAATATGCTTTACTTACACCCCCCAAATGTAATGCTAGTGATTTTCATAATACGGCAGTGATAATAACGTAAATCTCGCAAGTCACGAAAAAACTGTGACTATATAGTGCCAATGTGCAAGATTAATAATAACTGTAAAACGTTGTATCGGCAAGTAGGGTCCCTAAACTGTATGGTTAGCACCACCAAATCAAACCCAACAGTTAGAAAATAACTATATATCACTACCTTCAGTATTAACAGGTGAGAAAGGGTAAGGTTGTACCCTTAGTGTTATAAGTTTACATGACAGGGAGTATAATTGCACATATCTAGAAGCAAGGGAACGGGAAGGATTGCAACAGCTTTGGTGGTATTTCATTGATCTGTATATTAGGCAAGGTGTTCAGTGGCATTTTGGAAAGAAGGGTGTGATCAGTGGTTGAGAGTAAGGCAGATAGAAATCAGTGTGGGTTCAGACCACAGAGGGACTGTCAGGATCATATATTTAGTATGCACAGATAATTGAAAAATGCTACAAAATTAATAGACGGTTTGATTTTTATAATGGTCCGTATTGACTACAATCTCTACTCCAATAAATATACCATTGATAATTAAAAGTGAGCATTTTCAGTACTTAGAGTTGTTTAATTAATTATTTTCTATCACCTCATACACCGTACATGTTTTGAGGACTTTACTGTCCTCTTCCTCAGCGGTTTTTCCTCTCGCTACCAATTATCTCTTGGACCTCTTAACTTAATATTACACATCAAACACCAAAGTTATAAACATCTCCTAATAGAAATCTAATATGTGTCATAATTGAAATAAAATATATCCTAAATGTCATATAGGAACGCTAAAACTACACTATTCCATTTACAATTTTCTTAAAATGTCATCCTTGTCTGTTACCTAAGAATACAAGACGTCGTATTGGCAAGTAGGGTCCCTAAACTGTATGGTTTCGATTGACAACCAATGGAGGTCAAGGGCAAGTGAAAGCACTAAAATTTTAAACAGTACAACTGACAGAGTTTCAGATTTGGGTGTCAAAATAATCGTCCATCGTGGAGAAAGATAGTGATCCTGATATCAGTGTTCGGTTGACAGGTGTTACCCAATGCTAAGGTCAAGGCCAATTATATTTATGTATAATAACAGCATATTCAAATTGGAGTGAAGAGCTGCAACTCTAGGGATTTTCGAGGACAGATGGAAATACCAGCAAAATTTAACCGACATGATCTCTGAATTGGAAGATTTTAGTAAAAATTTTATGAGATGCTAACTTCAATAAACTGATTGTATTAGGTAATAGACAAGGATGACATTTTAAGAAAAATGTAAATAAAATAGTGTAGTTTCAGTGTTCTTATATGACATTTAGGAATATTTTAATTATGACACATTAGATTTCTAATAAGAGATGTTTAGAACTTTGGTGTTTGATGTGTAATATTAAGTTAAGATGCCCAAGACATAATTAGTAGTGAGAGGAAAAACTGCTGAGCAAGAGGACAGGAAGGTCCTCAAAACATGTAAGGTGTATGAGGTGATAGAAAATAATTAATTAAACAACTCTTAAGAATTGACAAGGTTGACTTTTAATTATCAAAGGTATATTTATTGGAGTAGGAATAGACAATTACGTTCATGTTTCATAGATCTAGAGAAGGCATATGACAGAGTACCGAGGGAAAAGTTGTTCGCAATACTAAGGGCTATGGGATTAAAGCCAGATTATTAAAAACAATCAAAGTTGTTTATGTTAACAATTGGGCTGCAGTGAAAATTGATGGTAGAATGAATTCTTGGTTCAAGGTACTTACAGGGGTTAGAGAAAGCTGTAATCTTTCACCTTTGTTCAGGGGCGTATATAAGGGGTGGGGGAGCCCAGGGGGCCTCCCCCCCCTCCCCCCGAAATAGTGAATATAAAGAAAGGCGCAAAGGCATCGCCTATTTTTCCCTGTAGGTAAAGGGAGTGGGGTGGAAGTGGTGTGAAGTTTGTGGCAGTGATCACTGAACACCGGAAGCTCCCGCTCCCGCCCGGCTATCTGCGCGTGCGCGGACAACTGAACTGTACCAGTCGCCGCCAGAGGCCAGCACAACAACCGGGCGCCAGAGGTGTGATGAACAGTTCAGTGGCAGTCATCGGTTGTTGTTTACGTTTGTTCGACATCTGTTGTACTGAAGTATGGTGCTGTTTTAAGTGTTAATGTTTACGTACTTTATCAGTATACTGAAGTTGGCCATAAGTGAACCACAATCGTAATGAAGAGGCAAGCTTCCATTCAAAACTTTTTCGCCAAAAAGCAAGTGTCAATAAGCCTGTTAGCGATAGTCCTGAAGTCGGTAGTGTTACGAATGGACATAGTGCAAATGGGCGCGACGGTGACAATGCTGAAGTTGGCTGCGTTGGTAGAACTGCTTCTTGTGATGTCGCTACTTCGACCTCAATTAATGTAGTTCCGGTTATGGAGGATAGTAGGCCTAACCAAATAAGGAAAAATATCTATGATATTGGAAACTATTGTCAAAACAATTCCATTCAGTCTTTCACAAACGAAAAAAAAATTTGTTAGAAAATGTTCGGAAACCTCAGCCTGGATACAAATTTCCCTCCATTACTAGTTCAAGTCATACTAGATCTTTTCAAATGAAGTGGCTAGAAGAATTTACGTGGTTAGCTTATTCAGAGGAAAAATCTGGATGTTTTTGTAAGTACTGCGTGTTATTTTCCCATACCGAAAATGTAGGGAAAGGAAATCACCAAGTAGCAGGGGCGTTGGTCACTCAGGCTTTTACCAATCTTAAAGAAGCCAGGGAAATGTTTAGCAAACATGAAAACTTATCCTATCACAAGAAATATGTTTTGATCGCTGAAAATACAAAAGATATAGTTAAGAAAAAGTCTGGAAGTGTTATCAATCAAGTAAATGCCCAAAGAAGACAGGATATTGAGAATAATATAAAACGGCTAATCACTATAATACAAACAATACGACTTAGCGGGAGGCAGCAAATAGCTCTAAGGGGTCATCGTGACTCTGGACAAATAAGCCTTGAAGAACTGGACCAAAATGATGGAAATTTTCGATCTTTGTTGAGATACCGAGCCAACAGTGGAGATAATATTCTTAAAGACCAATTAACGACCAGTGGTGGGAAGACAATGTACACAAGTTCTTTCATTCAAAACGAACTTATTAACACATTCAGTCACTTAATCCAATCAAAAATTGTAGAAAATGTCAGAAAGTCTGTTTTTTATTCCGTTTTAGCAGATGAAACCACTGACATCAGCCAAATCGAACAGTTTTCTCTCTGTGTACGTTACGTAGAGGACCAAACATTCAAAATCAGAGAAGATTTTCTGACATTCGCCCCTGTTTATGACGTCACTGGAGCAGGTTTGGCCAACACAATATTGAAGACCTTGTCAACATTAGGGCTTGACCTAAACAAAATGAGAGGCCAAGGGTACGACGGTGCTGCCACGATGAGCGGGCAATTCAGAGGCGTTCAAGCTTCCATCAGAGAAAAGCTACTGTTGGCCCTGTATACACATTGTTCTTCACACACTCTAAATTTATGTTTGTCAGATGCGAGCAAAATACCTTCTATCAGAAACTGTATGGGTGTCATAGATAGATAGATAAAGAATGGGTGAACCCTGCCTTCGCAGGGCTCCACACGTAGGTCTGTGAAGACCCTTTGTGTCCCTTAAACGGGTTTGCCTAGTCCAGACCTAGTGCTCCTATAAAGGATACCAGTGTCCGGATGTTGGCATTCCTGATGTCTTCCAGGCTCACAAAATGTGAGCCAAGGTATCGATGTCTAGTGCTTGCAAGAGCCTCACACTGACATAACACATGCGCGGAGGTCTCCTCCTCCCTACCGCATCTTCTACACATCGGATCCTGACTGATTTTCATGATGTGTAGGTGTCTCTGTAAGGTATTGTGGCCTGTCAACAGTCCAACTACCATTCGCATTCTGGTCCTATTCAAATTTATCAGGACCTTTTTATAACTTTGGCTAGGCCCTTTGATAAGTTCACGTGCCTGCCTTGCTATAGTTAACCTCTTCCAAATGTCTAAGTGAGACTGGTTTGTCCACTGGGATATTACCAGTTTCACGCTTCGGAGTGACACTCCCAGGAAGGGCTCTGGTCCTATAAAAGGACCTTTTGAGCCTTGTTTCGCTAGTTTGTCAGCTTCTTCATTTCCACTGATACCTGTGTGCCCAGGGACCCATAATAGGGTAACTGAGCTAAATTCACACAGCTGATCTAACATCCTTTGGCATTCCCATACCATTTTTGATGTTGTTTTAACTGCACATAGTGCTTTTAACGCTGCCTGGCTATCGCTGCAAATAGTGATACATCTTCTGTGTCCAGGCATTTTCCGTATATATACAGCACAGGCCAGTATTGCATATACTTCGGCCTGGAAAACAGTAGCGTATTTACCCATAGGTAGGGAGAGCCTTGTCTTAGGCCCCCAGACCCCGGCGCCTGTGCCCGTCTCTGTCCGCGAGCCATCTGTGTACCATGTACAGCCCCCAGACCTAAGACGGGCCCCAGCATCCGCGGCCCACTCCTCCCTTGTGGGTATCACCACTGTGAATTTATAGTCCAAATTAAAGCTAGGCTTCATCAGGTCCCCAATCATCATTGTCATAGGGCAAGTCTGGTGAAGCCTTGTGAGAATAGAGGCATGACCTCTATTCGGATTCTTGAAGGACCATCCTCCGAGTGACCAAAGGCGGTAGGCACTCATTCCCGCTATTTCCTTAACATATAGATGTAAGGGGGGAAGACCTAGGATGGCCTCCATTGCACATAATGGTGTAGTATCCAGTGCCCCTGTTATTCCTAGACACGCAAGTCTTTGGACACTGTTTAACTTGGTGGTCACAGTTTTACTTTCCGAGCCTGGCCACCAGACTAAAGATGCATAGGTGATCGTGGGCCGTACAATAGAAATATAGAGCCACTGGACCACCTTAGGTCCTAGGCCCCAAGTCTTTCCAACGGCCCTGCGACAGGCCCACATAATCTTGCGAGCCTTATCCACCTTATGGTCTATGTGTTTCTTCCAGCTCAGTCTTGCCTCAAGGATTACCCCTAGGTACTTAACTGAGGTTGTCTTAACTAATTTTTTCCCAAATAGGAAAGGCTCTGACAGTCCGTCTAGCCTCTTCCTCCTGGTAAATACCACAAGCTCCGTCTTGTCGGGATTAACCGACAAGTCCGTGTCGTGGCACCATCTTTCCACCCTACGTAGGGAGCTCTGTACGAGCTCTGAGACCGTACTGGGGAAATTTCCAACCGCCATCAGGCTAATGTCATCTGCATAGCCTTGGGCGTAAATTCCTCCAACATTTAACCTGGTAAGTAGTTCATCCACTACCAGACACCATAATGTTGGTGATAATACTCCTCCCTGTGGACACCCCCTGTCTATATTAGCTCTCAACATAACTGCGTTGAGGGTAAACAGAACTTGACGGCCCTGCAGCGAGGCCATAATCCATTTTATGAGCATCCTGCTCACTCCTCTTCTCTCTAGACTAAGTTCTATGGAGCCCAAAGATGTGTAGTTAAAGGCCCCTTCTATATCTAGGAATACAACCATAGCAAGTTGCTGCTCATCCAAGGCACTCTCCAGCCTAGAAACTAGCTGGTGTAGTGCCGTCTCAACCGACTTCCCTGGTTGATATGCATGCTGATGAGGATGCAGGGGACAGTCTCTTAAAACTTTCTCCCTGATATGTCTATCCACTAGTCTTTCCAAGGTCTTAAGAAGAAAAGACGTTAGACTAATGGGTCTATAATCCTTAGGTCTAATATATGAAGACCTTCCGGGTTTAGGTATATATACTACCTTCGCCTGACGCCACAAGGAGTACACGTACCCCATAGTGAGACAGGCTCTAAAAATTCTGACCAGGTATGGTATAAGGACCTCACCCGCTTCCTGAAGAAGCGCCGGGAAGATCCCATCCATTCCTGGGCTTTTGTAAGGGGCAAAAGATTCTAATGCCCACTTCACCCTTCTGTGGGTAACAATCTCTTCGGCTTCCTTCCAGCCACTTCTATCGGGTCTGAAGGATCCGCTCGATTCTACTTCACTATTCGTGACTGCTGAACCTGGAAAGTGGGCATCAAGCAGTAGGTTCAGGGTCTCCCTCTCTGTGGATGTGTATCCGCCCGAAGGTGACTCCAGTGAGCCCAGCCTTACCCTTCCATCCAAGGTTAGAATTTTATGAAGCCTTGCCGCTTCATGTTGACTTTCAATGGAGTCACAAAACTGTCTCCAAGATTTCCTAGAAGCCTTTTTGACTTCTGACTTATACCTTCTTTGTGATTCTTTATAAGAATCTAGGCTTTCTTGATCCTGAAGTTCCCTGTATTTATTCCAGAGCCTTCGTGTGTTTCTCCTCAGGTGTTCAAGATGACTATTCCACTTGAAACTTCCTGTTGCTCTTTTTGCCTTAACAACTGGGCAGTTTAATTCATAAGAGGTAACCAGTATTTGTGTGAGAAAACTCACACTAAGCTCCAGCTCCTCTTTGTTCTTAATTATATTTGAGGGTCCTCCTTCCAGTCCCCTCCTCACGTCCTCCCTAAAAGACGTCCAGTTGGTTCGTCTAGGGTTTCTATAAGGTGGGATCTCGAAGGAGCCCTCTATATGAAACACAATGTGTCTATGGTCTGACAAGGAAGGTTCTAAAGAAACTTTCCAGTCTTTAAATTCCTGTCTGATTCCCATGGAACCCAGGGTAAGATCTATGATCCCCTCACTCCTGTTATTGATGAAGGTAGGGGTATCACCTATGTTCATGATCTCAAGATCAGTTGTACATAGAAATTCTATGAAATGCTCTCCCCTTCGGTTTGTGTGTTTGCTTCCCCAAATGCTGTGATGAGCATTGGCGTCGCATCCTACTATAAGGTTTAGTCCTTGTTTCTTACAATATATCACCAGTCTCTTGAACTCCTCCGGCGGGGGTGGAGATTCAGAGTCTCCTGGGAAATATGCAGAACAGACAACCAGATCTCTTGGCTGTCCGCCCTCTTCATATCTCACTAGAACTGCTACAAGGTCTCTAGTAATGAAGCCTGGTATAGCCCAAGCGTTATGATCCTTAACTAGTATACATGCTCTAGGCTTTTCCTCTGCTATTCCACTGAATAGAGTGAAGCCTGCACATCTTAGTCCCATGATATGCCCCTGTCTAAGCCAGGGTTCTTGTATCAGGGCGACCGAAAACCTGCCTTTCTGGATACTTCTAATAAGTACCCTGGAGGCCGCTATACAATGTTGTATGTTTGCCTGTATGAAAGTAATCATTCCTTACTTTCATGCAATACTTTACCTTATGCGGTCTCCGGAACGTGCTGCTCCGTCTCCCGCGATGAATCTTGAGGCTTGGCTGGCCCCGGTTCCTGTCCGGGCTCCCGCTCTTCGCCCCTGCTAGTCTCAGTGTTGTCTGTGGTGGGGTTGGTCCTCTGCTTGTCACGCTTGCCCTCCACCAAGGTGAAGGTAGCAACATGCACCCCGCAGAAGATCTTCTTCCCCACCACTTTCTCCACATCTCTGGAGTCCATGCTGACCACAAGTCGGACACCTCTCTTCTCCTCCTTGCGGTCATAGACCCTCCAGCTGTTGGGATTTAAGCCATGGTTCTGGCGTGCCATTCTTCCCAAAAGGACGTTATTGTCCTTTGGTTGTCCTGGTATCCAGACCATGACTCTCTTATAGGAAAGGAGTTTATCCATGCCCACAATTGTGAGCCTGGCTCCTTCCCACGGTTGTAGACCTGTAACAAGACTAGAAAGCCATGCTACAGTCTCATCATTCTCTGCGATAATGACGGCCGCACCTCTCGACAGATAGCAATCCAGGAACTGAGGCTTAATGGGCCCCTGCTCTGGAAGCCCGTCTATCAGATCGGTGATAGCCCCCTCCACAGATTCTACCTGTTTCTCGGTTAGCTGCTGGTCAGGATATCCTACAGGTACAATGGCCATCCTGATCCCAGCTTTAGCTATCCTAGCATACTCCACCTTGGGTTTTTTGTGGGTCGGCCGATCTTCTTCTGGGGTTGCCCCCGACAGAAGTCGTTTCCCCACTGGTGTCTTGGTGGGTGGGGTCCTCTGTGCCCTAGAAGCAGAGCCCTTTTCAGGGTCCCGCCTCTTGTGCCCATTGGATCCCCCCACCGTCGTCGCTGTCATGGCAGTAGAAGGCCTCTCAGCTCCAGGAGTTTGGCCATCTTTGGCCTGCTCCCGGGCCTTTAAGGCCTTCTTATACCTCCTCTTCTCAGCGCCGGAGCGGTGTTTCTTCTTCTTCTTCTGGACTAGTAGATTGCCCACCTCTAGAGTGAGCTCTCTTACTGTCGAGGTCGTACTATCCGAGGGTATCTCCGAAGAGTCCCCATCGGTTGTTGAACTGGTGTTTCTCTCGGAGGCCCCAGAAGAGCTCTCCGGTTTATGGGTAGCTACAGTACTCATTTAGGTCCCACGAGGAGCTAGGGAAATATATGTCCGCCCAGGCAGAGCCCCGCATACCCGGGTAAGGCTACTTACTTCGAGAGGGCGCCAAGTATCTCGAAGGCTCCGTTCAGGACACATCTCCCATGTGCCATGCGCCCCATCGGCACGGGTCGCGTTACACCTTAGGGTTGGGTGGTGCTTTAGCTTCCTCCTCCTTGTATACCGAATGGTTACCCAACAGGGCTCCACTCGGCATCGCAAGAAAGGAGCTACTAGTCCCCCCCACCACGAAGAGGATCTTCAATTGAAGAGGGTAACCAAGGTTAATCCCCTACAATTGTAGAAGCACACACGAGGGGGGTATGGGTGTCATAAAAGAAGTCTGTGGATTCTTTCATATGTCACCCAAAAGAACCGAAATATTGAAATCAATGATTTCTGAATGTTGTCCAGAACAAAAGAAAAAGAAACTTATTTCACTGTGTGAAACCCGATGGGTAGAAAGGCACGACTCAGTAATTTTATTTAAAGACCTTTTGGAGCCTATCTTTCTCTCCCTTTGCAATATAGGAGAGGAACTAAGTGATTCAGCATCTAAGGCTCACACTCTAAGGAGTGCTATTAGTCAATTTGCATTTCTTGTTAATCTTTTTGTGTTGAGCTGGATGCTATCAACCACGCATAACTTATCTGAGCAGTTTCAAAACAAAAATATAGATCTTCCACAGACCTTGACTAACGTCACGAGTGTCTTACACCTTCTATCGAAGGAGAGGGCAAATGCTGATGACTCATTTAAAGCCTTGTATAATCAAGTAAAGTCATTCGCTGCCAAACTTGACATATTAAAGAAGAGATTCCAAGAATCTGCCGCCTTCAAACAGCACGTAGAAACGTCCCTTACACCACAGAAGAAGAATACTATCGAGTAGCTGTTTATGTGCCATACCTGGACGATTTTTGTAACTCACTAAAAGAACGCTTTGAATCTCACAAGGAAACAGTTGCATCCTCACAAAACATCCTTCCACTGTGCATCATAACAGATTTCGATTCACTGGGGGCTGCCTTTAGTTTCTACGAAGAAGATCTGTCACATAAAAAGATTGTGCAAAGTGAGTTTATGTTGTGGAAAGAAAAGTGGAGTCAGGAAAATCCTTCAAATCTTCCAAAAACGGCTGTAAGTTCTCTAGAAATATGTGACAAGACTTTCTTCCCCAACATTTATACCCTTCTCAAATTACTCGCAGTTCTTCTGTTTCTGTCGCAACCGTAGAAAGAACTTTCTCTAGCCTAAGGAGACTGAAGACTTACTTAAGGAACAGCACATCTGAAAGTAGGCTTAACGGGCTTGCTTTACTCTCTATCCACAGAGACATTATAGTTAGTGACGAAGTTCTTGATAAGTTTGCAAGTGTGCCAAGAAACTTGGACTTCGTTTTGTAACCATTGGTGTACTGTATGTATGTATGTATGTATGTATGTATGTATGAATCAGCCCAAATCAATGTTTCCTTTTTCCTTTCTAAAGTGTTTGAAATCGTCTGACCTCTTAAATTTACTTAACCTAACCTTACATTAATCTTGCCCCCCCCCCACAAAAAAATATTCTATATTCGCCCCTGCCTTTGTTGTTCATAGTTTACATAGATAATCTACTGAAAGGTATAAAGAGGCCAGGGAGGGATTCAGTTAGGTGGAAATGTAGTAAACATTTTGGCGTAATGCAACGACTTGGTTTTAATGGCAGATTGTCCTGAAAGCCTGCAGTCTAATATATTGGTACTTGAAAATAGGCACAATGAATGTGCAGTGAATGTCAGGTTGGGAATACAAAGCTGGAACAGTTAGATAATTTCAAGTATTCAGGATGTGTATATTCTCCCAAGATGGTAGTATAGTAAGTGAGATTGAATCAAGGTGCAGCAAAGCTAATGCAGCGAGTTGGCAGTTGCGATCAACAGTATTCTGTAAGGAGGAAGTCAGCTCCTGTACGAAACTGTCTTTATACTTTTCTGTTTTCAGAACAACTTTGCTTTATGTGATTCAAAGCTAGGTGGACTCGGGATATCTTATACAAAAGTTAGAAATAACAGACATGAAAGTAGTGAGAATGATTACTGGTACAAACAGTTGAGAACTGTGATGATCGGGTGCTTCTCCTCTATATACCCTTCAACAAAAGGATTTGGTATTGCAAGGCCCAGTTGCTGTGACAACATTAAATGGGCATCATACAATATTGATGGCACCTGATTGTAAACTCAGTGAGAACAATTGCAATGAAGTGTTTGGGCCATGTAGAATATAGTGGATGGTACATAGAAACAGAAAAATTGGGGGGCGGGGGAAAGAATATTGGAGTGGGAAGGTTTCAATCACGCCTCCCTCAAATGGGAGAAAAAGATAAGTGTTCAAGGTGCCAATGGGGAACGTGCAAGTCGTGAGGTTCAGATCGCTCTAGCGGATTTCTCTGAGATACAGCGGAGGTTAGTGCTGCGAGTTGCTAATCTAAGTAGTAAGCCTGGAGGGACCATCGAGGTATATTATTACTGATGGATTTAATGTTGTGAATTTTGCACCCAAAAGTGAATCAAGTAATACCAAAGATCACAAATTGTTTAAAAGTTGCCATGTGAAGCATGTGTACGAATAAAAGAGCATGCTATTTAGTAGAATAGTTGGGAATGTGATACAGCAGACAAGTGTCAATCTTTCAGCATATAAAGTTTCAATAGCGGTAGGTACCAGTATACAGAACTTATTTTTCTGAAACAGAATGTAGAAATTATATAATATAATAATTTTTTTTTTAAAGCTGCATGACAACAGGAATGCTATCAGTGCAGAACGTGAGTCTGCTACTGGAGAATCGGGCTCATGCAAGCATGTCTGTGCCATGGTGACAGTTTGCAATGAAAATGCAGGGGCCAGTAAAACCGGTCAGCCGTAAGAATGAGGCAGGTCTTCTCCACAGACAGTGGGTGAGAGGTATTCTATTCAATATAGGCCTATTTAATAAATTTCAAAGATAGCAACTAGCGACTTTTCTGGAGATTTTAGGAGCCATTTTGAGAGAGTTCTGACTAATTTTAATTTATGAGTTGTTAAATTTGGTCAGTTCCTATATAGTACTGTTTGAAATAAAACCAATCGATATGAACTTTTTTGGTCCCTTCAGGAAAACAAAAATACGCTAAAGTCAAAACGGCTGAAGAAATGTTCTCAGTTAAGAGAAGATGACCTGCTTTAATGGTTCCAGCAGCTCCAGTAAATATTTTAAGGGATTACAGTATTGACTGTCCTTTACAACTATACAGCGGCTTGCGATGGAGGAGGGAAAAAGTGAAGCAGTTAGCCAATACTACCCGTGTTAGTCAACCGGTGCTGAAAAGAAATACAAATCCTAATACCCAAAGTAAAGATGGGCTGTATGTTAGTTGAGTTCTGTGGAGGGTTCCTAATCGACGAAATAATTGTGGTGGAAACCAATCCCAACCCGTCTCATCCTAATAAAATTCAAATTAAATTTGGTCTAATAATCAAAGACATTTTACAGGACATCATTGAAAAATGTTGTTGCATAGTTCAAAAGCAGTGACACTTCTTGTTTTAAATAATATTTTTTTTATGTAGGTACAGTTGACAGCACACTGACTGTAAATCATTCCTATTATGACAATGTACATGTTAATGAAGCTGACATCATTGATCTGCCTGTACAAACAGCGGCTTAATCGGAAGGTGCCGACTGGGTGAACATGATAAAACTTCGAGTGTCAGCTACTAAAACTCATAAAATATTGCGTGGTAAGGATAAGGAAAAAGTTATTATAAATTTTATTTAGGACAAGCCCATTATACATAGCAGTGTTCTCTCCAAAAAATGATGTAAACTGGCTGGCAGGAATTAGTAGCTGGGCAGGGAATACTACGCAAAAAATGAATATTATAAAATTTCAATTTATTCCCCTCAGGGCATAATCAGTAATATCAGGCAGGTGAGCACTAATTGCAAAATTGAATTATTTTAGTGTTATTATCACGAATAAGATACAAGAGAGTATTTTGAACTTCTAGTATTCTACTGCTCGATCATAATCATTTAACACCGGGGCTTATGACTCTGTTGCTGTAGAGTGTCATGCGGTTTTGTGACATGCAGAAAAGAGTGCCTGCATGTGATTCCACGGTGATCGCGGCACCGCCTTTGCATGACACTACATGATCGTCATTTAAACTCCGATGTAACAAGAACAATTATGCTGACAATAATTAAGATTTATCATTTAAATAAACAGTTTTACAGTATTTCCTTTACTGGGCAAGTTGGCTGTGCGGTTAGGGGCGCGCAGCTGTGAGCTTGCATCCGGGAGATAGTGGGTTCGAACCCCACTGTCAGCAGCCCTGAAGATAGTTTTCCGTGGTTTCCCATTTTTACACCAGGCAAATGCTGGGACTGTACCTTAATTAAGGCCACGGCCGCTTCCTTCGCACTCCTGGCCATTTCCTGTCCATCGTCGCCATAAGAGCTGTCTGTGTCGGTGTGATGTAAAGCCACTAAGCAAAAAAAATAAAATAAAGAAACACATATTCTTATGTTTTCGGAAAATCCAATTAAGGGTGCGTAAATGAATTGAAAAATGGGTTTATTTTTTTATGGAGTTACTTATATCACAAAAACGAAGGATGTTACAGACTTGAAAATTGGCATTTGCAATCTCCTTTAAAAATAAAGAAACACTCAATTTTTGATGGGGGGTGGAGGGAATCAACTTACGGGGGATGGAAAAGGAGTTGAATTCTTTTTATGAGGATACAAATAAGAAGGGAGCCTCCGTGGCTCAGACGGCAGCGCGTCAGCCTCTCACCGCTGGATACCGTGGTTCAAATCCCGGTCACTCCATGTGAGATTTGTGCTGGACAAAGCGGAGGCGGGACAGGTTTTTCTCCGGGTACTCCGGTTTTCCCTGTCATCATTCATTCCAGCAACACTCTCCATTCTCATTTCATAGCATCTATCAGTCATTAATATATCACTTTGGGAGTGGCGACCCCATCATGCTAACAGCCTATATATGCTTCATTCATTACATTTCTGACCCGGTCAATGACTGGAAAACAGGTTGTAGGTTTTCATTTTCACAAATAAGAAGTGGACTTAAAACAATACACCGCTAAGGGGTTTTGACTGGAGGATGAGAGATGACAAAAATATACGTTTATATGAAACTGTTTGAGTTACTAAGTTAAAATGTCAATGATATCCCAGGTGTTCAATAACAGAAGGTTTGAAACAAATTTACCCCTCAGAGTCAAATGGGGGTTAAGGTCCGAAAACAAATATATTAATTCCTTTTCCAAAACGGTTTAACGTACAAAGACAAAATTCTAAATACCGGTATATATTTTAAATCCTAGTTGTGAAATAGGAAATATTTTTAAACATTCCACCACTCAAGTGTCAAATGAGGTTAGCTCCGTAAACTAAATTATTCATCCCTTCAAAACAGTTTGTCGTACAAAGTTGTAATTTTACGAGAAAGGTCTTCTTTTATATCCTTAGTGTAAAATACCATATACTTCAAAACATTTCTCCCCTAAGAGGTTTAGATAGTAGTTGACTCTCAAAAACACAATATCCATTCTTCTGAAACCGTTTCAGGCACGTACGTAACTTTTTTTTATGAAGGGTGGTCGTCTATATCCTAGATGTTTATAAATCTTAATAAATGTTAATAAAGCGGTAGCGAAGCACGGGTATCTTGCTAGTACAACATATATGTGTGACTACCTTGCACATAACGTTATTTTCAAGCTAAGTATTTTAAGAAATATTTTGTAGAAATCTGGCATCCTGGCAAATTCTTTTCTGTCCCCTTTTGTCACTGACCTTGGAAATGCAGGCAGGTTCCCCACTCCATTGTAACCTGCCCAAATTCTTGCGGTATTATCGGTACCTGCTTGCGGTCAGTTCCGATTGGAAGTTTCCTCTAAGTGCATGCATTTTAAACTCTGTATGACTACTAAAAGAAGTTTTAATGTTGGAAGAAAAAGTTAAAGCAATTCACCAAATTGAGAATGGAATTAAAAAATCTGGCTTGTGTCATGAATTTGGCCTTGTTAAGTCCATGGTCCAAATGATTTGGAACAGCAAAGATAAAATTTTTGCTGCATTTCAACAGAATGCCTAATGTGCATGAAGGTTATGCCGATTGTGACATCTTTAATATGGACGAGACTGGCATTTTCTTTAGATTGACATTGGACATAACTCTGAAATTCAAAGGTGAAAAATGTGTTGGTGGCAAGTTATCTAAAGAGCGAATAACAGTTCTAGTTTGTGCTAATGCAGATGGAACTGAGAAGAGAAAACTGTTTTTGATTGGCAAAGCAAAAAGTCCTAGATGCTTTAGGTTTGTAAAAAATCTGCCGGTACACTACAGTGCTAATAAAATATCGTGTATGACTTACGAACTGTTTGAAGCAGAAATGAGGCGTTGAAATAGGGAGCTTGGATTTCAGAAAAGAAAGATCGTGGTCCTTGTTGACAACTGTCCACCACACCCTGTAATCTTAGGTCTGGAGAACATTAAGCTTGTTTTTCTTCCTGCAAATACGACAAGCATATTGCAGCCCATGGATCCAAGGGTAATCGGGAGTCTGAAATGCCACTATCGTAAGCTGATATTGTCAAAAATGATAGAATACATCAAGAAAAAGCAGGATTATTCTATTGCACTGATAGATGTGATCTGATGCATTAAAAAAGCATGGAAACAGGTTACTACCAAAACTATCAAGAACTGTTTCCCCCATGCCAGAATCCCATCAACCGAAGAAATAAATGCTGTCGAAACTGAAGATATGTTCGATGACAGTGATGACCTGCCATTATCTGCATTTCTGCAAGAAACCAACTGTGATATGTTCAATCAGTGTGACTATGAAATGTATGCAACAATAGATGATGACCTACTTACAACAGAAGTGCAAACTGAAGATGAAATTGTAAGTGAAGTGAAGAATAACAGCCACAGTGACCATGAAGTGGAGGAAGGAGAAGAAATGCCTGTCTCTACAGTGAGTGATGCTATAGAACATGTTCTATGAAGCTAGGCAAGGGAGCAGTGAAATTACTAATGAAATAATTAATTTAGAACATAATTTAGAAAGTGAGTATTGGGCAAGTTGAAGACAACAGAGCAAAATGACTGATTACTTCACTCCTAAGTAAAGAAATTTGGTGAGTACTGGACAAACTGTTTTAATACAGAATACTGTATTTATAATTGTATGTGTATTTTATTATGTTCATGCTATGCTTAAAAGTGAATACATAAATCAAAAATAAGCCTGATTAAGTTTATGTTACTGTATTTTTCACTTTCCACCTCACTAGACTGATAATACGAATCTCGGTTACTACAACAGTCATTTATAACGACACAGTTTTACCAGTCCCATGGATGTCGTTATAACCAAGTTCTGCTGTATTAAAAGGAGTTCCATATAAAAGTTTTACATCATCATTTAAATATTATACGGTACCAGACCATGAATAGAATAACAATTTTTTAAAATTTTTATATATATATTTATTTATTAGGTTCGTTACGACCCCTGAGGATCACGAGTGACTTGTTCGGTAAGTCTTCTTTCTTCCCTATACCTCTTCATTCTCTCACTCCTCCTCTTTCTCTCAGCTTCCGTGATCTGAATCTGGATCCTGGTGTCTGTCCGTCTGTGACCTTCCACAAGCTTTTTGTATTTGGACCTATCCTGTACTGTCATCGGTGGATATTTTTCCTTTATGCCAATAGTCTCCCAATCTTCTCTGACTTCCTTCATCCACTGGCTGGCGAAATGTAGTGTTTACAGTGCACTATGTCTTCTGGTATAGGCTATATCAAATTTGTTACTTTCATTGACCTCTCTCAGTCTCATCCTTGGCTCTGACTATATGAAAGTGACTGAGGTATGAGTGATGCTAGTAATACCATTCCTTATGCAGCCAGTCCGTGTTATTAATGGTGTGAAAATATCGCTCATAGGGTCGGTTGGTGTATGCATTTCAGTGGGCTTGGCAGACTGATATGTAATAGCAACTGCTGGCTCAGTGAGGAAAGTAACGGGAAACTACCTCGCTCCTCATTTCCCTAGTACGCCTCTTCAGTGACGCCTAGGCTATTTATGACAGCTGTTGGCGAATCTACAGAGGATCAAACCAGTCTTCGGGCTGAATACCCAACATACATACACATATATGGAATACGCTCCTTTAAAACTGTTTAATGACCCAACAAGGTTACGATTCACTAAAATGATTCCTCAACCCATTTACAATGACATTATAATACAAAATTGTAGAGGAGACTAGAACATCAGCAAAATCTCATAAATACCACCAAAATCGATTGGTTCCTATATACCACTAGAGAAGGTAGGAAATGCATGTAAAGATGTTTTCCAGAGAAAAACCAAAGAAAGGGGGGCGGGGAACCCTGAATCTCCTAAAAATGCAGAAAAGGAGGGGGTGAGCGGGATAAAGCCCAGGCAAGAACGCTATCAAGAAAGGGAAAGGAAACATTCTTTCATAGCCAAAGTCCTTTCAAGGACTACAACAGATTAGATTAATAACCCCGAGAGATAATGCGACAGACTATAGAATATAAAAATTGACATAATTGCAAAGAAGGTTATTAATCCAATGAATTAATTCTAAACCTCTCACTAAATACAAGATACGATGAATTATCCCAAAAAGAAGGAACCAAACATGTGACAATAGAGAAATTAGCCTGGTGATAATAGAAAAATAATTGACTGACATTTAGGAGATTTAGATAACAATAAAATTAAGTCTCACGTACACAGTAGCGCCTATCTGTTCCCATAGTAAACAAGCTGGTAAGGGAAGGAAGAATAAGGGAAAGTTGGAAACAAGCAGCCAGTAAACACCAAAAAAAAAAGAATTAACAATAATTTGAAACGAGCCCAAGTCCAGCCTGAATTCTTAAAATTAGAATTGTGGAAGACACGACACAGAAGTAGAAAGATAAGTTTATTCTTTAAAGAAAGACATTTCAGCTTGAAGGAGCAGTGTGCCTTCGCACAGTGACGAGAAGTTGGAGCATAGATAGCGAGAGAGGTTAACCAATTAGACTTTTAGCTTCCCTCGAGGACAACTCCGCACATAGCGAGCCGATGGCACATCTGAACTAGCTTTTCAGTCCAGCTACTCTGTATTTATACAGACCATGGCAGGGCATAGAGAAGATGAGAAAATTCAAGAGCTGAGTTAATTAAAGTAAGACATGTGATGAAGTGACTTCACAGTTCCGGTGAGAGTAGGCAGTAGACAGTTGATGGTGGCGATGAAATGAAATGGCGTATGGCTTTTAGTGCCGGGAATGTCGGAGGACATGTTCAGCTCGCCAGGTGCAGGTCTTTTGATTTGACTCCCGTAGGCGACCTGCACGTCGTGATGAGGTTGAAATTATGATGAAGACAACACAAACACCCAGCCCCCGTGCCAGAGAAATTAACCAATTAAGGTTAAAATTCCCAACCCTGCCAGGAATTGAATCCAGGATCCCTGTAACCTAAGGCCAGCAAGCCAACCATTTAGCCATGGAGCTGGACAATGGTGGCGATGAGCGGAGTAGGTAGCAAAATAAACAAACCGCAAACAGGGAAGATTGAGTGTAAGTTCGTGAGCTTGTGTAGAAAGCTTATGGAACACCAGCGTGGAGCTGAAGATTTCAGAAATTGATACAAATAGTGCAGCTGGCGACAGAAGGTAAGCAGACAATGTTACAGAACAATGGCAGGAGGGTACTCGGAATGAGAAGATAAAAGCTAAGTTAGGAATTAACTTTATTGATGTAGCTGTACGTATAAACCGGCTTAAGTGATGGGACCATGTGAGGCAAATGGAGGAGGATAGGCTACCTTAGAGAATAATGGACTCTGTCATGGAAAGTAAGAGAGCCGGGCTGAGTGGCTCAGACCGTTGAGGCGCTGGCCTTCTGACCCCAACTTAGCTGGTTCGATCCTGGCTCAGTCCAGTGGTATATAAAGCTGCTCAAATATGTCGGCCTCGTGTCAGTAGATTTATGGGCACGTAAAAGAACTCCTGTGGGATGAAATTCCGGCACCTCTCCGTCTCCAAACACCGTCAAAAAGTAGTTTGAGGGACGTAAAAACAATATGTATCTTGTTCAGGGTTTAAGGGATACTTAATATTTATCTCTGCTACAGAGTGGTTGCTAATTCCCATACAGATAGCAGGCAGTAGAGCACGGGCCTTCTGAGCTCAACTTGGCAGGTTCAATCCCTGCTCAGTCTAGTGGTATTTGATTCGGCTCTGATACATCAGCTTCGTTTTGGTAGATTTACTGCCATGTCTAAGAACTCCTGCTGGATTAAATTCCAGCACCTCAGCACCTCCAAGAACTATAAAAGTAGTTATTATTATTATTATTATTATTATTATTATTATTATTATTATTATTATTATTATTATTATTATTATTATTATTATTATTATATAATATGTATATAATAACAATAACAATAATACAGGTCTTACAAGATAAACATCTAATGTGTGTGTTTTGTTTAGTAGGAAAGTCTACTACTTGATTAAATCCACCATCATCCCTAATTATCTTGTTTACTGTGGCCTCACTGTAGGTGTTCGGGATTTATACAAATGTGTTACCTTCCGTGGTATAGCATGTTCATGCCTATATCTTTTTTTGAAGGAACTAAAAGAGTAGCAATGTATCATACTAATTTCATTGCCTATTATTCAGGAGTTTCTCTGACTGTGTTTATATTCACAAATTATCCCAATTTTGTAAGGAAAATTTGTTTGAGGCATAGGTTCTGGCAGTCAGGTTTTTGTGAACCATTGACAATTAATGAGTGGTAATTAGTAGTTCTGTGAGTGGGATATGTAGCGTTATGGAACAAGAGTGGGCATCTCAGAGATGTTCTTCCTTATGGCCCTGCTTATGCCCAGGCAGCTAAGACCACTCAGCCTACTGAAGGTCACTAAACTGTTGCAGTGAAAACTTTTCATGGGACTGTGTATGTATTGAGACCTTCAACTTCCTTTGCAGAAATCTTTAGAACATGCTAGTATTGATATTAACACACTTCAGACTTACAAGAGTCCTATTTTCAGTTGACATTCCTGGCACTGCACAGAAACAACTGGTCTAGTAGATATTTGATGGGAGTGTTTTAGTATCATTGGAGATTTTGGAAGTAGAAGTAGGGCCTAACTGAGTCTGCAAACATAATGCTTTCTAGATATCTGAAGAATATGTGATACTAGCAAGATACCCGTGCTTTGCTACCGCTTTATTAACATTTATTAAGATTTATAAACATCTAGGATATAGAAGACCACCCTTCATAAGAAAAAGTTATGTACATGCCTGAAACGGTTTCGGAAGAATGGATATTGTGTTTTTGAGAGTCAGCTACTATCTAAACCTCTTAGGGGAGAAATGTTTTGAAGTATATGTTATTTTACACTGAGGATATAAAAGAAGACCCTTCTTGTAAAATTATAACTTTGTACGACAAACGGTTTTGGAGGGATGAATAATTTAGTTTACGGAGTTAACCTCATTTGACACTTTGGCGGTGGAACGTTTAAAAATATTTCCTATTTCACACCTAGGATTTAAAATATATACCGCTATTTGGAATTTTGTCTTTGTACGTTAAACCGTTTTGGAAAAGGATTTAATATATTTGTTTTCGGACCTTAACCCCCATTTAACTCTGAGGGGTTAAATTTGTTTCAAACCTTCTGTTATTTAACATTAGGATATCATTGACATTTTAACTTAGTAATTCAAACAGTTTCATATAAACGTATATTTTTGTCATCATCTCTCATCCCCCAGTCAAAACCCCTTAGCGGTGTATTGTTTTAAGTCCACTTCTTATTTGTATCTTCATAAAAAGAATTCAACTCCCTTTACACCCCCCTTAAGTTGGTTCCCTCCACCCCCTAACAAAAAATGAGTGTTTCTTTATTTTTAAAGGAGATTCCAAATACCAATTTTCACATCCATAACATACTTAGTTTTTGTGATGTAAGTATCCTCATACAAAAAATAAACCCACTTTTCAATTCATTTACCTACCCTTAATTGGATTTTCCGAAAACATAAGAATACGTGTTTTTTTTTTTTTTTTTTTGCTTAGTGGCTTTACATCGCACCAACACAGGCAGGTCTTATGGCGATGATGGATGGGAAAGGGCCAGGAGTGGGCAGGAAGCGGCCATGGCCTTAATTAAGGTACAGCCCCAGCATTTGTCTGGTGTGAGAATGGGAGACCACGGAAAACCATCTTCAGGGCTGCCGACAGTAGGATTCAAACCCACTATCTCCCGGATGCAAGCTCACAGCTGTGCGCCCCTAACAGCACGGCCAACTCTCCTGGTCTTTATTTTTAAAGAAGATTCCAAATACCAATTTTCACATCTGTAATATCTTCAGATTTTGAGATACCAGTATCCTAGTAAATAGAATTCAACCCCTTATCAGTCCTTTTTACCCTCCAGTGCTTTTTCCGAAAACAAAAGAAATATGGTTACTTTATATTTAAACGAGATTAAAAATACCAATTTTCACGTCTGTAACATGTTACGCTTTTGAGATATATTCATTTTAAAAATTCACCCCCCTTTGTCAGTCCTGTTTACACCCCACCCCCGTTAAGTAGGTTTTCCAAAATTAAAAAAATATGTTTTTCTTTATTTTTAAAGGAGATTGCAAATAAAACTTTTCATGACTGTAACATCTTCAGTTTTTGAGATAAAAGTATCCTCAAAAATGTATTCAACCACTTTCTTACTTTTTTTCACCCCCTTAAGAGGATTTTTCCGAAAACAAAAAAGTATGTGTTTCCTTATATTTAAGGGAGATTCCAAATACCAATTTTCACGTCTGTAACATCTTCAGTATTTGATGTATAAGTATCCCTAAAAAAAGCATTCAAATAAGTTAACTCTCTTCACCCACCCCACCCCCTTAAGTGAATTTTCTGAAAAGAAAAGAAAATACGTGTTTATTTTTAAAGGAGATTCCAAATACCAATTTTCATGTCTGTAACATACTCAGTTTTTGAGATATAAGTATCCAAATAAAAGAATTCAACCACTTTTTCAGTTCTTTATACCCCCCCACCCACTGGAGTGGTTTTTTTCTAAAAGAAACAAATACATGTTACTTTTATTTTTAAAAGATATTAAAAAATACCAATTTTCACGTCTGTAACTTGTTAAGTTTTTGATGTGTACTGAATATATGCACAGTTTAAAAATTTACCCCCTTTGACACTTCCCCTTTTCAGAAAACAATTTATGCGTGTCCTTTACTTTTACAGGAGATTCCAAATACCAATTTTTACGTCTATAACCTGTTAAGTTTATGAGATATACTCGTTTTAAAAATTTACCCTCTTTTCCACTCCTGTTTTTCCAAAAACAAAACAATACCTGATTCTTGATTTTTTTTTTTTTTAAAGGAGATTCTATATACCAATTTTCATGTCTGTAACATCTTCAGTTTTGAGATATAAGTATCCCCAGTCCTTTTTACACCCTGCCCCCCCCCCCCCCCTGCACTGAAGTGTTTTTTTTTTCCCCTAAAACCAGTGGCGTATCCTGGAATCTCCACTGAGGCATGCAACTAGTGACCATGCAGTTAACACAATTTATTAAGTAAATTTCAATTCTACTCACCCTAATTACATGTAGGTGAACTCGAGCCAGACAGTTTTACTGTAAGTTTCTGGATTGAACGTGCGTACACAATTCTTGTTTTCTGTTTTTAAATTTACGAGGGTCCGCCTCTGTGGTGTAGTGGTTAGTGTGATTAGCTGCCACCCCCGGAGGCCCGGGTTCGATTCCCGGCTCTGCTGGAACGGGGTCCACTCAGCCTCGGGAGGTCAACTGAGTAGAGGTGGGTTCGATTCCCACCTCAGCCATCCTCGAAGTGGTTTTCCGTGGTTTCCCACTTCTCCTCCAGGCAAATGCCGGGAAGGTACATAACTTCAGGCCACGGCCGCTTCCTTCCCTCTTCCTTGTCTATCCCTTCCAATCTTCCCATCCCCCGCAAGGCCCCTGTTCAGCATAGGAGGTGAGGCAGCCTGGGCGAGGTACTGGTCATCCTCCCCAGTTGTATCCCCCGACCCAGAGTCTGAAGCTCCAGCACACTGCCCTTGAGGCGGTAGAGGTGGGATCCCTCGCTGAGTCCGAGGGAAAAGCCAACCCTGGAGGGTAAACAGATTAAGAAGAAGAAGAAGAAGAAATTTACGAGGGAAGGTAGAGGTCTCCCGGCTTTAACTATTTGAATCTTTTCATCAAACAAACGGCCAGTAGATGGCTTTTCAAACTGATTTACAATTATATCCGTTTTAGACTCATCCATCGTTAATACCACATGTGCGCAAAATATAACAAAACACCGAAAACACAATGAATTAACTCCCTAGTTAGCCACAACTCAAGCACTGGAGGTAAGTCACCCCAGTGGCATTGGTCAGTTTCGTCACAATGGGTTCTCGCCGGGGGGTAAAGACACCGACTTTCTTCAAGTTGCTAACAGATGGCAGACGGTAGTACGTGTATGGGGTGACAAATTCTGACCAAGTTTCAATTGCAGCTACATCTTTCGGAGGGTTTCAGAACTACGTCTGCCACTGAATGCAATTTTAAGATTGAATGCCTTTCATCCTTAACTCCTGCATTCGCTGTCTCCTCCTTCCTAGAGTGGAGTAGACGGCGAGACTACACCAGCACCACACGTAGTTAAGCAACGGAACCAATACAGTTGCGCGGACCTTTTGAACTTCTGAGAGATGAAATCGTTAATATTTGACTTGAAACAACCTAAAATCGTACATCAGACAGTTCTTTGTGTTATCATAACGCATGCAATGAATGCCTTGCATTCAAGGAGAATACGCCCCTGCCTAAAACAAACAAATGTGTTACTTGTATTTTTAAAAGAGATTAAAAATACCAATTTTCACATCTGCAATGTGTTAAGTTTTTGATATATTCTGTATATATGCTCATTTAAAAAAATTACCTCTAATATTTCCCTTTAAATGGATTTTCAGATAACAAATTATGCGTGTTCCTTTACTTTTACAGGTGATTCCAAATACCAGTTTTCACGCCTGTAACATGTTACTTTTTTGAGATATACTAATTTTAAAATTCACCCCATTTTTCACTCCTGTTCACCACCCCGTAAGTAGATTTTGCAAAAACAAAAATATACCTGTTTCTTTATTTTTAAAGAAGATTCCAAAAACCAGCTTTCATGACTAACATCTTCAGGTTTTGAGATAAAGTATCCGCATAAAAGGTATTAAACCCCTTTTTCATGGCTCTCAAGCCATTCTTAAGCCACCTGCAGATTTAAAAACACTGCCTTGCAAAGCCCATTTGAATTCGCCTGCATAGTGGTCTGATTGGCTACCTTCAGCAGCTGATAAAATGATAACAATGTTAAATATTGAACATTTTTTCAAATTTATCATTATGACCAAACCTGTAGTGCTCATATACCCAGTTCACGTTGTTTCCGACTACCCTCTATAATTGACGTCAGCGCTGAAGAGTTACTGTATATATCTTTTTTTTTTTTTTTTTTTTAACTTGACCAAAATATCAGATTTCAGGCTTAAATACAGAAAGAGTTCCCACTGTTGGCATCGCTGAAGGTGGTTTTCAATATTTTCCTATTTTCTCACCAGGCAAATATCGGGGCTGTACTTAAGGCCACATTCACTTCCTTCTCAGCCCTAGCCCTTTCTTCTCCCATCATCACCATAAGGCGTATTTGTGTCGGTGTAAAGTAAAAGAGATGGCCCAAAAAAACTGTTTTATATCAACTCATTTTATGTCTGCTGCATTGAGAGAAGCTAATAAGGAAGGAAGATTTCCTTCCTGTTTCATGCAGTAAAACCAATCAAAGTAGATACTTCAATCTCTTAGCAAAACCTCATACTCATGTTGCAAGGTAAACTATAAAATACCGCCTGTGGTTGGTGGACAGAGACGAAGAATACACCCACGGTATCCACTGCTTTGAGAGGTAACTGAAAGGGGCGACCAAGGGATGATGACATTAGAACCATGAGACTACTTGTGATTAGTACCATTACGTGAGGAACGTTCGAAGAACGAATATCAAAACCAACTATGAAATTATAAATGAAAGAAAGGGGGGCTGAGGAAGACCCTGATTTCGATGAAGGAACATTAATAAGGCAATAGGGCCTGATCTAGAATAGAGTGATGAATGAGAAGTGGTACCATTATATGACTAATCACGGGTGCCAGTATTCCCGTGGTGTTCCTCACATAGTGGAACTAATCACAGGCCATGTATACTCATGGTGTTGCTCACATAGTGGTACTAATCACAGGCAATGTAGACCCACAGTGTATCACACATTATGGTAACACTCACAGGTAACACAAACCAATGGTGTTCCTCACATAATGGTACTACTCTCAGGCAACGTAGACCCATGGTTTTTCTCACATAGTGGTACTAATAACAGGTGCCAGCCAAACCCGTGGTGTTCCTCACATAGTGGTACTAATCACAGGCAATGTAGACCCATGGTGTTTCTCATAAAGATGTACTACTCATAGGTAACGCAGACCTATTCTGAACAGAGTGGAACTGACCGATGGAATGCACACGACACTTATCACAAGCAACGCTTAGACCCATAGTGTTCCTTGCATAACTTGAGGAGAGGAAACTCCATCGTAATAATAACCAATACGGTAATGATGTTTGCTGAGAATTATGTATATATGTCATATCAGTGCTGTGATGTTTCCCTAAATAACTTAACTATTAGATTAAATATATTCCTTTACTTCATTATCATGTTAAAACAATGCTGAAGGCATATTAAATCATCAACTACCATATATGCTGATATGTAGTCAGTTCAGAAAGCATTATACCTGGAGTACAATTAATTAATACTAGTTGCAGTCCCTTGTCTATTGTTACTCCTCTGCCAGTTGTGTTACGGTTCAGATTTAAAATGTTTATGAACATAGATGGATCATTCAGTCACCAAGGTTTCAGAATTCGGTATTGGAATTCCAAATGTTTTATGCCATTTTGTTTTATAAAAAGTATCAATAGCCCTAGTATTCTGTCATCGAACAAAATTTTCTTTCCTGTATTATAAAGGGAAAGACCTAAACTGCAAGATAAACTGGAAACTATTTTATGTTTTGATGATGACTATGTTTGTTGTTTAAAGGGGCCCTTTTTTTTCAATTTGGTTACGTCACACCAACACATATAGGTCTTATGGCAACGATGGGATAGGAAAGGGCTAGGAGTGGGAAGGAAGTGGCCGTGACATTAATAAAGAAAGGGAGGCTGAGGAAGACCCTGGTTTCAATGAATGGACTTTTATAAGGAAAATAAGGCATGATCTGGAAAAGAGTGATGAATGAGAAGTGGTGCAGAGATTACTAAAATCGAGAGGAACCGTATTTGCCATGACCTTGCTGCATCTGTATAACGGGAGATCATGATTAGAACCTTCATTCATACAGCTGGCTTCAGTAACGCATTTGATTAGATCCTGAGGTAGTGAGCTTGATCCCAGGTAAGTTTGGTGTTTAAATTCAACACTTATGTATCTTTGGCTTCTGGTTCATGAAAGAACTCCTACAGGACAGCTGCAACGATGTGGATGTTAAACTTGACAACTTATAGGCTGTGGCACACAGTTGAGTTGGGCTGTAGGATCTATAATAGCAGTGTAAGGTCTGTCTTGCTGTATGGCATGGAACTTGAATGGTAAAGAAGCATCTGAAAAGAAAGATCTAGACATTCGCTAACAGATATCTCAGGAGTATCTTAGGCATACACTGGCCAGATATAGTGTCTAGTGAGTAACTTTGATCTAGAGAAGGAAATGACTGTGGTTGGACATACATTGCGAACGCCCAGCGACAACATCGCAAAACAAGCTCTTAAGTGGAATCTGCAGGGATGGGAGAAGAGGAAATTCTACAAGGACATGGAGAAGATCAGTGGAAAAAGGAAGTCAATAACTGAGTTATGTTTGGAGAGATTTAAACCATATAGCTCCTCATAGAAGATTTAATTTGACTATATTTATGGTCTGTGTTGGTCCGTATTGACTAACTAATCTGAATACCTTTGGTACAGAAAATTCCAAATGGTGTCCGCCTTGTCAGTACTAAACATATCTAGAAAACAACTCTATGTTTGAGGTATTTCATACTGATTGTTTAATCGTACAGGTTTCGAGCGATATCATTCTCTTCTTCAGCGAATATTTCACTTTCCATCTTCAAATGACTTGATTAATTTTGCTTGAACAATTTTGTAAAACACTTGCCCAAAACTAGATACATTACTTAAAAATATTAATAACAAACAAAATCATGGCTTATTCTTATTTTCTGTATGTTATCAACAAATGTCTGTTCTTCTTTACACTGATCTGAAAAGTCTAAAAACTGCTTGAACACTTTAAGAACAATGCATAAAACACTAACTGAAAATGTTGCAAAAGATTTAAATCAACACCATTGTAAGATCATGAAAGATCATCTTAAATTTAACCTGGCTTGACAGGTTGCTGCTCATTGAAGCTTGGGGCAAGGTTGAGTGCTGCCGCAGCATCTGTGTGTGACACTTACTGCTCCTCATCACCACCTGTTTCATCATTACCCACTTCCACATTCTGCTCAGAGTCACTGCTGAGTAACAGCCACTACTGTGTCCTTATCTGTCAAGGTTTCATGGCATCCACCACCATCCTCCAACATCCTCTCACTGACATCAGTTTCATCTGATCCTTTGCACCCAGGAATTTGTTGAACAAGCTGAGGTAGATTTTCTTCCTAGTTTCCCTGCTCTGAATTTTAGTTGAGAGTGGGCCATATTTTTTTCCAACATTTTCTCAAGCACTGTTTGTTATACTGTCTCAAGATTCAGCAGCCGAATGTGGTATATATCCTTAACCCTAGAACTGCTGCAGGTTTATCTGTCAAATGCTCAATATACACCATGAAAATAAAATCATGCCTGTAATCACATGTTGTTGTTGTTTGAGTCATCAGTCCATAGACTGGTTTGATGCAGCTCTCCATGCCACCCTATCCTGTGCTAACCTCTTCATTTCTACGTAACTATTGCATCCTACATCTGCTCTAATCTGCTTGTCATATTCATACTTTGGTCTACCCCTACCGTTCTTACCACCTACACTTCCTTCAAAAGCCAACTGAACAAGTCCTGGGTGTCTTAAGATGTGTCCTATCATTCTATCTCGTCTTCTCGTCAAATTTAGCCAAATCGATCTCCTCTCACCAATTCGATTAAGTATCTCTTCATTCGTGATTCGATCTATCCATCTCACCTTCAGCATTCTTCTGTAACACCACATTTCAAAAGCTTCTATTCTCTTTCTTTCTGAGCTAGTTATCGTCCATGTTTCACTTCCATATAATGCCACGCTCCACACGAAAGTCTTCAAAAACATCTTTCTAATTCCGATATCAATGTTTGAAGTGAGCAAATTTCTTTTCTTAAGAAAGCTCTTCCTTGCTTGTGCTAGTCTGCATTTTATGTCCTCCTTACTTCTGCAATCGTTAGTTATTTTACTACCCAAGTAACAATATTCATCTACTTCCTTTAAGACTTCATTTCCTAATCTAATATTTCCTACATCACCTGCCTTCCTTCGATTGCACTCCATTACTTTTGTTTTGGACTTATTTATTTTCATCTTGTACTCCTTACCCAAGACTTCATCCATACCATTCAGCAACTTCTCGAGATCTTCTGCAGTCTCAGATAAAATAACAATATCATCGGCAAATCTCAAGGTTTTGATTTCCTCTCCTTGGACTGTGATTCCCTTTCCAAATTCCTTTTTGATTTCCTTTACTGCCTGTTCTATGTAAACATTAAAAAGGAGAGGGGACAAACTGCAGCCTTGCCTCACTCCTTTCTGGATTGCTGCTTTTTTTTTTTTTTTTTTCCAAAGCCCTCGATTCTTATCACTGCAGACTGATTTTTATACAGATTGTAGATAATTCTTCGTTCTCGGTATCTGATCCCAATCATCTTCAGAATCATAAATAGCTTGGTCCAATCAACATTATTGAATGCCTTTTCTAGATCTACGAATGCCATGTACGTGGGCTTATCCTTCTTGATTCAATCCTCTAAGATCAGACGTAAAGTCAGGATTGCTTCATGTGTTCCTACATTTCTTTTGAAGCCAAATTGATCTTCTCCCAACTCAGCTTCAACTTGTTTTTCCATTCTTCTGTAAATAATACGTGTTAAAATTTTGCAGGCATGAGATACTAAACTAATGGTGCGGTAGTTTTCACACCTGTCAGCACCGGCTTTCTTGGGAATAGGTATAACGACATTCTTCCGAAAATCGGATGGGACTTATCCTGTCTCATACATCTTGCACACTAAATGAAATAACCTTGCCATGCCGGTTTCTCCTAAGGCAGCCAGTAATTCAGAGGGAATGTCATCAATTCCAGGTGCCTTGTTCCTATTTAGGTCACTCATAGCTCTGTTAAACTCTGACCTCAAAATTGGGTCTCCCATTTCATCAGCATCAACAGCCTCTTCATGTTCCAGAACCAAATTATCTACATCTTTACCTTGATACAACTGTTGGATATGCTCCTGCCATCTTTCTGCTTTGTCTTCTTTCCCTAGAAGTGGCTTTCCATCTGAGCTCTTAATATTCATACACCTAGATTTCCTTTCTCCAAAGGTTTCCTTGATTTTCCTGTATGCAGCATCTACCTTTCCCAGGACCATACAGCCTTCGACATCCTTGCACTTCTCCTTCAGCCATTCTTCCTTAGCTACCTTGCACTTTCTATCCACTTGATTCTTTAATCGCCTGTATTCTTTTCTGCCCTCTTCATTTCTAGCATTCTTGTATTTTCATCGTTCATCAATCGGGTCTAGTATCTCCTGAGTTATCCACTGATTCTTAGTTGATTTTTCCTTCCTTCCTAACATTTCTTTAGCAGCCCTACTGACTTCATATTTCATGACTCTCCACTCTTCCTCTATAGTGTTTCCTTCAGCCTTTTCATTTAGTCCTTGTGCAACATGTTCCTTGAAACAATCCCTCACACTCTTTTCTTTCAACTTGTCTAGATCCCATCTTTTTTCATTCTTTCCTTTCTTCAATTTCTTCAACTTCAGATGGCATTTCATGACCAACAAGTTGTGGTCAGAGTCCAAGTCTGCTCCTGGGAAAGTTTTGCAATCCAACACCTAGTTTCTGAATCTCTGCCTAATCATAATGAAGTCTATTTGATACCTTCCAGTGTCTCCAGGTCTCGTCCACGTATACAGCCGTCGTTTGTGGTGTTTGAACCAAGTATTGGCAAGGACTAAATTATGATCAGTGCAGAATTCAACCAGGCGACTTCCTCTTTCGTTCCTTTGTCCCAATCCAAATTCTCCTACTGTACTACCTTCTCTTCCTTGGCCTACCACTGCATTCCAGCCTCCCATCACAATTAGATTCTCGTCACCTTTGACATATTGTATTAAATCTTCTATCTCCTCATATATTCTTTCGATTTCTTCATCGTCCGCTGAACTAGTAGGCATATAGACCTGCACTATTGTGGTGGGCATTGGTTTGGTGTCTATCTTGACGACAATAATTCTTTCACTATGTTGGTCGTAGTAGCTTACCCGCTGCCCTATTTTCTTATTCATTATTAAACCAACTCCTGCATTTCCCCTGTTTGATTTTGTGTTGATAATTCGGTAGTCGCCTGACCAGAAGTCTTGTTCTTCTTGCCAACGTATTTCACTTATACCAACTACATCTAACTTTAGCCTATCCATCTCGCTTTTCAGATTCTCTAACCTACCACAACGATTCAGGCTTCTAACATTCCACGCTCCGACTCGCAGAATGTCAGTATCCATCTTCCTGATGATCGCCCCCTCTCGTGTAGTCCCCACCCGGAGATCCGAATGGGGGACTAGTTTACCTCCGGAATATTTTACCCGGGAGGAAGCCATCATCAGTACATCATTCATACAGAGAGAGCTGCATGTCCTCGGGAGTTAGTTACGGCTGTAGTTTCCCGTTGCTTTCAGCCGTGTAGCAGTATCAACACAGCTAAGCCATGTTGAGTATTATTACAAGGCCGTATCAGTCAATCATCTAGACTGCCGCCCTTGCAACTACCAAAAGGCTGCTACCCCCCTTTCGATGAACCATTCGTTAGTCTGGTCTCTCAACAGATACCCATCCGATATGGTTGCACCTGCGGCTCGGCTATCTGCATCATTGAGACACGCAAGCCTCCCCACCGCGGCAAGGTCACATGGTTCGCAGAGGAGGTGTAATCACATATTAATCCTAATAAATCCATATTATACACCAATAGACAGCTGAAAGACTGATCTGCTTGAAGATGACAGAAATAATAAAAAATAATGCCACAATTTCTAACTATCGTAAAATGCCATTATAGTCTTTTTTTAACAAAGGGAATTGTTGAAGTATTTTGCTCTAAGAAAAGAATTTCTTATAGATAATTTATTCTTGAAACATGATATTCTGAAACACCCAAGTATGTTCTTACATGTTCTCCCACAGTTCTTCACTTTTCATTTCTAATGCTAAGTAAAATGCATATTTTTTTCTCAAAACGGATTTTGAGTTCTTTGAACGAATTTCAAATGTACACGTTATCTTAGTTTTCTTAGGTCAGTTTCTCTTTTCCTGTGTTGTGATCAAAGTCCTTACAACAATCTATACAGATATCAACAGTTCACACTTATCCCTTCACTGGTTTCTTCAAACATTGATGTACTGCCAATAATAACATAACCTGCACCAACTTGAACATCATTGAACTTCCGAGGCACGTTGTACTTCGCTGTCACTTTCACTACTTTCAGGAATAATTTCCCTGTTGGAATTCACACAATAATCACTGTCACCATCAGTACTGTCAAGCGCTTGATTTCAGAATTTTTACCAAAGCGGGCTGCCATCTTGATTCTTGGAACATATGAAAGTACTTTCACTTCCACAGCTAAACAAACTACTCCAGACTGTTGATTGTTTTTCTAAGACTTTCAAAAGTGAAAATAAAAATATCAGTATTGTGCTGGTACCTATATTAGTGCCATCTTGTGTCCGGTTATAAATCTATGGCAGAAGAGCAGAAAAACGATTGCACTTCATGAAACAGTGCACCGTCTTCCAGAAAGACGCATTGCTGGGGTTAATACTTACGGCTTTAATTTTTTGAAGCAGGAAAAGTGAACTGTCATCATTTTCTTCTCTAAGAGTCCTGAGAAATATGTATTGACAAGTTTTATATTTTTCAGTACTCTTTGATCCATTGATTGCAATAGAGGTGTAATGATGGTGGTGGGGAATTTCCTTTATTTCACCACAAGTCAATTCTCACATGGAGATGAGATGGAGCATTGTTGATCATGAGCAATGCTCAAACTGGTAAATCATTTGCCTTATTGAAACGAGTCACAGCAGGGACAAACGTGTTTGTCAAACTGTTCTTTAAAAAGATTCCCATTCCTCAGCTGCATTGTGGTCAGCTGATAGCTCCTCTCCTGTGATTGTTAACTGATTGATTCTACAGTGTTCTTTTCCATCTGTCAAACCATCCTATGCTTGCAGTGAATGGAGAATCTTTGCCATTTAATAATATATTGAGGTGGATATCACTTTTTTTAATTTTTTTATGTGAGGTCCACTTTTAAAGGTGTACTTTTCTGGCACTCCTCAATAAACCACATAAAAAGGACTTTGTTAACTCTTGTAAATAGTGAGTCTTTTGATGTTTATCGAGTTTTAAGGGATTTTTCGGATGACAATTCACAAAATTGTCCAATCTTGGGACGGTTTTTCCAGTCGGTAGTAGTGGCTTTACATGTAATTAATCTCATATTAAAACCATATTGAAGACGATATATATAGTGGCTTTTCCGATATCAAACTTCTCAGATAGTTCAGTTGCACTCTTGCCGTAATCAAAACTTTTAGAAACCTGTCAGTGTATTTTTCAGTATGCATAGTATGCTTTTGTTTGCTAGCCATTTTTGATCACTAAATACAATTAATAAATAGAGTGAATTCTTAATTTACATTATAAGAAAGGTTTTGGTTAATTTAAAAATCTTGTAATCCAAATAGGTCTTGGTCCCAATTTGGTTAGATTAATGAGACTACTGTATTATCACCATTTCTAATCCTACCAGCTGCCTTGTTGGATCAGTGGTTAGTATGTCCGACTCATGATCCCATGTTTACAGGTCTGATCCCAGATTAGGTAGTAGAATTTTGAAGGAGGGTCAAACATTTTGGCAGTTCATATCATTCCTGGTTGCATGTTGAAGATCTGTGGTGTTACCTGACAAGTAAGAGTACCAAATTTAATTGACAACGGAGGTCAGTTTGCTTTTTGTTCTTAGGAAAATTTGCTCCAAGATGTTCAGCATTCAGTAAACTGTGATTATATGCATGTAAGTGATGTAAATGAAGTAAATAATTTGAAATATACATTTAATATTACTGGTCTTTTCTTGACACACCCCAAATATCACACCCGGGACATTTTCAAAAATCCCCTTTGTCTATAAAAATTTAAGTAATATTTAACTTGGTAGTTGTTCCTGTCAAGAGACTTCCTTCTTAGTTAAAAAAAAAAAAAGTACTTGTCTCCTTGAACAGCTACAAAACTGAGAATTTTACTTTTTTTGTATCCATACATAAAGTACTGTACACCATGAACAGTAAGCATTGTTTATTTCCTTGGTTTCTAGTAAAGATACAAGTCTGAAATGTTGTGAATAATACTATTAGGAGGTCAAAAGTGCATAACAAACATTGTTAAACTATAGGTTTGTTAATTTTCAGGATACAAAAATATAAACATCTGAAAGAAGCTCAGATGTGTTGCATCCAGAACTGTGTAATGACCCTATGTATCTTACAAATAAACTTTGCTTTAATAACATGTAAATTATGATGAAAAAGTAGTGCATGATGATTTTTGGTTTTTGCAGTTATCATGCCATGTAATGGAGAGAGAGAGAGAGAGAGATATGGGGGCTGATGTGCACAATTTTCCAATAATTCAGCCTAGTTTAGTTATATTCACTTAAAGGAAGCTACAGTATGTCACTTTTCTATTCGTTCACAACCCATTTTGTTATAAAGAGTTCCATGTGCCTGTATATTTATGGAAATAATTGATTTATAGTTGGGTTGCAAGTGACTAATCTCATGTTTTAATCTGTATTGAAATCTGTTATTTGCAATAACAAAGTTTTTATTGTAATCCACCTGTTCAATACATTATAATGTTGTCACATTACACTTGTCTATTAATGATGATATTTTAAATGTAACAACATTATAATGTATTGAAGAGATGGATTACAATAAAAACTTTGTTATTGCAAAAAAAAAAATTTAGTTGGGTGTCGTGAACGTAATAACAAGACGTAACCACTCAATGCACAATTTTTTTGTGAGTGAAAATAATATGTGTTACACAAATAAAAACTGCATACACTCTAAAACTTCAAGTCACTTTGTTATTCATACACTAATCATCCGACAGCATTGAAAGGGGCATAGGCCTACGTAAGTAGGTGTTGTGCGAGGAGAGGTGTTGCTGGTTGTGTTCGTCTTAGACCTGTGAGAGTGCTGGTAGAAATGGGCAAGTGTAAAGAGCTTGGCTATGAGCTGAAGCATACAATTGTCAGTTTAGCACTTAGAGGGTACTCCCTGCGAAAAATAGGACTCGTGGTGAAGAAAAGTCATGTCACTGTTCAATATGTCGTGAATAAGTTTAAGTACGAAGGGTCAGTGAAGAATGTGCCAAGAAAACCCAAACAAAAGAAACTAAGTCCACAAGCAGAAAGACTTATTGTGAGGCGAGTGAAATCCAACTCTCTCATAAGTGCACCAAAGCTGCGGGCAGAAATGGAAGCTGCTACTGGGAAGAAAATGTGTACTCAGATAGTCCGGCGAGTTTTACATCGTCACGGTTACCATGGCCGTATACCATGGAAGAGGCCCTAAGTTAGTAAGAATCATGTTGCAAGACTGCTCCTTGTGAAAGAACGCGAAAACAAGGGCCAGGAGTTCTGGAATAATGTCATCTGGTCCGATGAAACTAAAATCGACCTGTTTGGTTCCGGTGGTGTCCACAGGGTGTGGAGAAAGACCAATACGGACAACGATGTGGCCAATAAAATTCCCACAGTGAAACACAGAGGTGGATCGGTTATCATGTGGGGGTGTATGTCGGCACAAGGTGTAGAGAATATTCATTTTATTGAAGGCACAATGGACATTTTAGTGTACAATATTATTTTGAAGAACAATGTTAAACAAAGTGCTCAAAAATTGGGAAAGCTACCGACCTACACGTTTCAGCAGGATAACGACCCCAAACATACCGCTGCACTGAACAAGGAGTGGTTAATTTGGAACATTCCAAAACAATTAAAAGCACTTCCCCAGTCTGCTGGCTTAAACCCTATTAAACATTTATGGGCGTTTTTGAAGTCTAGGGTTCACAGTAGAAAGGTTTCATCCTAAGATGAGTTAAAATGGGAATATTCATTTTATTGAAGGCACAATGGACAGTGTAGTGTACAATAATATTTTGAAGACCCAAGAATGGTACAGTGTCAGCCATGAAACGCGTGCGAGGCTAGTAAATTCCATACAGCGTAGGTATCAAGCTGTCATTAAAGACAAGGGTTACTCCACAAAGTACTAGGATTGGTGCTATGGTTCATTTCATATGGTTAGTTGAAGAACTGGCATCTGTGTGAATAACAATGTGACGTAGTAAAAGGTCATGTTTTGTTATATTCTCGAGTAATTTGTACTATATGTTGTTATGAATATTATTTTGTATGGCACTGTAAAGAAATCTACTAGAAATAAATTTCTTAAAAGAAAATTACTATAACATCCATTTGAATGTCCAAAATATAATCTTTTCATAATATGAAAATGTATGAATAAGAAAGTGACATACTGTACCTTTCAAAACCATGTTTGTTTCCCTTTGCTTTAGCAGATCAAAGATTACATGCACCAGTTAAAGTAATTGTCAAGAAATTTTACTGAAAAATTACTATTTTTTTCAAACCTCTGTACATTACACTGAAGAATTGTTTTTATATTGATATATTCATATTCATTTTAGAATTATAATCATCAAAGTCAAATGCCCTTCCCAGGTCACCACATTTGGGTATCTCTCTTGTAATAAATTAGGATATTTAGCCAGTTTTAAGTCTCTAGAATAGAGCAAAATGTAGTACCAGTATTGTATTGTTGAAGTGTAAACTTCAATAGAAACAATAGTTGCGCGTAGAGGCGCGCGGCTGTGAGCTTGCATCCGGGAGATAGTAGGTTCGAATCCCACTATTGGCAGCCCTGAAAATGGTTTTCCGTGGTTTCCCATTTTCACACCAGGCAAATGCTGGGGCTGTACCTTAATTAAGGCCACGGCCGCTTCCTTCCGACTTCTAGGCCTTTCCTATCCCATCGTCGCCATAAGACCTATCTGTGTCGGTGCGACGTAAAGCCCCTAGCAAAAAAAAAAAAAAAAAAAAACAAACAATAGTGAATTTAAGGCTAGTGCTGTTTCAGACCTCAAAAAGTGTTTCCAGAAACAGATTTTCAGAATGCATCTTGTAACTGTGAATTGAAAGGAACTCCCCAGTTATATGTTTGAAATCTAGATAAACCATACGAATGGGGGAAGAGATATTAGATACACCAAGGGACTACGTGATCAAGATTATTTCAAGCAATTGGAAGCAATTTATATTGATAATCAGGCTGGTGTTTCTTGGTACAAAGTAGATATGCAGGTTGGACCAGGCTATAAACTATCACTATTATTGTCCATGGTTTGCATATTCATATTGTGAAAGGCTTAAAATAGTTCAGTGGGATTCAGTTGAGTAGAAATTTTGAAAGCGAATTGACTCACAAAATTTAAATGTAATATCTTGGACTTGTACAGTAGTGCTGCTTGTATAGGCTCCGTGCACTAATAGGAGAAATGCACCACTGTTCTGCGAGTGGCGAACAGTGTAGGTTAATGCGTTCCACCTCACACATATCTGCTGTCATCTCAGTGTGTGCTGTCATGGCCGACTAAATAACAGTGGGATTTCAGAGTGTTTTATGCAACAACAATTGGCCGCATTATTCCAAACATTCAGAAAGTGGTCGTGTATTACATTTACAAGAAAAACAGTTTACAGGAAATAGCAACAGAGCAATAACTGCATATGTGATAAAAAATAAACATTGGTTCTTTAGGTACCCTGCCATTTCACGATAGAGGCAAAGTAGTAATAATTTATGTATTTAGTAGTAGTGTTAACGAGATTAATGTTCATATACACAATCAACATATGCTGTCTTCAGAAAAATATCCTTGGTCTATTTTGAATATGATATCATGTTAGCGTAAGTTAATATTGCTAGGGAAGCAATTAATTTTAAATTTCCAGTATCCAGTATTCGGGAGATAGTGGGTTCGAACCCCACTGAGCCCTGAAGATGGTTTTCCGTGGTTTCCCATTTTCACACCAGGCAAATGCCAGGGCTGTACCTTAATTAACGCCACGGCCGCTTCCTTTCCACTCCTAGCCCCTTCCTGTCCCATCGTCGCCATAAGACCTATCTGTGTTGGTGCGACGTAAAGCAACTTGTAAAACAAAAATTTTTAATTTAAATGTTTCTTTTAAACATAACCATGTTTTCTAAGGAAGGCCTTGGTTGGAATTGTTATTTCATGAAGGTGAATGATTGTTCCCATAAAATGTAAGCATATTGCAGCTGTTATTTATGCAGTTTGTTCAAAACATGTCACCTCACGTACTGACCGACCCTGTGAATGGTCTCGACCTCGCAACTCAAATGCAGGGAAAGAGAACTACAACTGGGGGGAAGAGAGTAGGGGAACCTTTTCTGATAAAAAGGTTCAGGCTTGATGTTGGACCTATTGAAATTCCTGATATTGAAACTGCTTGTACGCTCAAAAGTGCTGCACAAGAAGAAAAATTCAGAATCACTTAAAGTTGCCAATAAGTGATTATTTATATCGTGTGTCTGTATTTATAATATGATCAAGTCCACCTCTGTAATATAAAGGTTGGCACTGCTAGCAGCCTTCCTCGGGGCCCTTTCTTGAATCCTGACACTGCCAGAAACTTATGATTGGCAGGAGGGTTGGTATGTGATTAATATGGTACATGCAGCTCATTTCCATTAGAGGTGTGCTTGAAAAGAAATGCACCACCTCGGGACGAGGGCATGAATTTATGGATATAAAATACGGCATTTCTGTGAGCTATTGATATTGCGTAATGGAGGCCTATTTCTGTAATTATATTTGTCTACTGCCTTAGGTTGTGATGGAATACTATAAAATTTTACACTTTGGCCTGTAGTACAGTACATGGTTTTCCGTGGTTTCCCATTTTCACACCAGGCAAATGCTGGGGCTGTACCTTAATTAAGGCCACGGCCGCTTCCTTCCCACTCCTGGCCCTTCCCTGTCCCATCGTCGCCATAAGACCTATCTGTGTTGGTGCGACGTAAAGCAACTAGCAAAAAAAAAAAAAAAAAAAAAAAGTAGTACCGTACATTATTATTATTATTATTATTATTATTATTATTATTATTATTATTATTGGAGCCTCCGTGGCTCAGACGGCAGCGCGTCGGCCTCTCACCGCTGGATACCGTGGTTCAAATCCCGGTCACTCCATGTGAGATTTGTGCTGGACAAAGTGGAGGCGGGACAGGTTTTTCTCCGGGTACTCCGGTTTTCCCTGTCATCTTTCATTCCAGCAACACTCTCCATTCTCATTTCATAGCATCTATCAGTCATTAATATATCACTTTGGGAGTGGCGACCCCATCGTACTAACAGCCTATATAGGCTTCATTCATTACATCCCTGACCCGGTCAATGACTGGAAAACAGGTTGTAGGTTTTCATTTTCATTTTCATTATTATTATTATTATTATTATTATTATTATTATTATTATTATTATTATTATACTGGCTATAAGTAAGACTATGGCAATAGAATACATTGTGGTACCTATTATGATGTGTGTGCTTTAAAAAAGATGGCCTACTGCAGCTTACTTTGCAAATAGAACATTGCTGTAATAATTTGTTTGTAATTGTTTACCTATTTCTAAAATGGTTAAAATACATGTAAAGAGTTATTTTGTATTAATTACAATGTATTAATCCCAAATTACTTCTGGCGATTTACTGCTATGATCCATCATTTTTTCAAATGCATTTCGTGAGGTCGTTAAGGAAACCTCTGTATCACAGTATCTATTAATGCAGCCAACAACAAGCATATACTCGTTCTGCCCAAATGTTATGACATTAAAAAATAATACATACGAAGACAGCATTTTAAAATGATTCTTCTTGTTTTTAATTCATTTATTGTGCATTGTTGGATGCGCTTGTGAACAGTTGGCTGTTGAGAGAGCTCTTGCATTATTGTAGTGATAAAGTAGTTAAAACCTATTAAAATTGTTTAAATTTTGTTTGTGTGTGTTCAATTTAGTGCTATTTATATATTGGTGTTTAGTGCTTGTTCGTAGAAATTGGGAGTAGTGATATTTATTTGAATTTTATAACAAGTAATTCAGTTGGTGTTCAGTAGATTACGTTTTCTAGGTAAAGTAGGCTAGCTAGGTGTACCTTGTTTCGAATTTAGGTTTAGGAAATATTTTAGGTAATAATATTAACTTTTAAAACAATATTTTTAAATATCTGTAGGTTTGTTGGTATAATACTTACAAAGGCAGATTATCATAAGGAGTTGTAACTCATTGTAACTTCTGCCACAACTTTTCCTATATTTAATATAGATTTCTGTTCAAACAAAGGTAATAATTTATTAAGTTAAATGACACAATACGCCTGTAAACTTTGATTTAAAAAGAAGTTAAAGAGAATACACGGTAATTTCACTGGATAGTTACGGTATTTAACAGTTTTTGGATTCTTGATGATTCTATTAGAATTGTTGACGATTGTTGCCACATGCACATGGTAGTTGTGTAAATAAATACAAAATCAGCTGATTACTTTATTCCAATAATTTGTAGTCTTAGTTCCCTGCATAGTTGTACTTTCCACCTTCGTTTATTCATCGAGTAAAAGTTAATAATCAAATTCCTATATCCCAATAATATTGCAGTTCAAGCCCCCGGCGTAGTTTTGACAGAAATTATTGTAGACAACCTCTTATTTTTCAGCATTTAAGGACACCTTTATTCTCCGTCCCGCGTAGTAGGGAAAATAATAGTAATCCACCAGCGGTAAAAATTCATATAACCACATTTCAGCTGAGAATTGTAGTGTAGATACAGTATATTTAGATAGTACTGTATCTTGCCTGCTATATTTGTGTGTATCTTTCGTGTGTATCTATTAGAGCATAGTACTAATAATAACCTGTCTAAGCATTGAGCTTTGTTGGTACCGTAATCTTTGAGTACAGTAGTTCTTGCAATTTTCATTTCTGTTTGTGCTTAGTAGTGACATACGGTACTGGTATTGTAATTAGGATACGTCTGAACATAGTTTAAAATTATTGTAGTATATTGCACGGTAGTATACGAGTAATATCTTATTAGAATAGCGTGCTTATTTTATTATTGTAAAATATTTGTGTAGTACCAGTATAGTGGAGGTATCCGTAGAAACTCTCTTACTAAAATTCTGTTGTTGTAATTAGGATAGGCTTAATTGCAGTTTAGAATTGTGTAATTCTTGTGTATTCCTTTCGGTATTCAGTAACTAACAGCAGTTTTTATCCTTTTAGGGTGTTGTAGGATAAAAATAGAGTTCGACTAAGTAGTATTGTAATGTAGTCATATATTAATTACCTTATTGTTGTGTGATCTTTGAGTACTATCCCAGACAATATATCCCTCCATTCATTTTTTTTGCACACAAGTTATTTTATTTTTCCTTTTATTTTCAATTTTTTCCGTAAAGAATGGCTAAGGAGTGCAAGTGTAGGAACTGTGGGTGTGGCGAGGCATTGAGGGGTATGAGGGAGGAGTTTGAGAGTTTGAGGGTGATAATTAGGATTCTCATAGAAGACAGGAAGGAAGATAGGCCTCCCTCAAACAATGTACAGGTTACAGTAGGTGTACAAGAGGGGGAGGAAGGAAAGGGGGGAGTTGTAGAAGACAGGTGGTCTAATGTTCTAAGGGGAAGGAGATTGCGGGCTAAAGGCTCTATTCAGGATCAGAATTCAGGACAGGTGTCTGTGCGAAATCGGTACGAATCACCCCAGGTAGAACAACTGAGGGAAGATGAGGAACAGGGAACTGTTGCTCAGATGTGGGGAAGTAGGAGGAGAGGAACAGGGAACTGTTGCTCAGATGTGGGGAAGTAGGAGGAAGGCAACAGGTAGGAAAGAGGAATGTTGAGTAGAGGTTAGGAAAAGACAGGTGGAACAGGGTCATGGGAAGGAGAAAAGGGATGAGGAAGTAGCTTCTGCAGCTATCAGGAATGATAGGGCTGACCAGGAGAGGAGGGGATCAAGTGAGATGGGTAGGGTTGAGGCTCTGGTCATGGGGAATTCCATAGTTAGACATGTGGGGAAAGGGAACCAGGGTAGAGTGTTAACCAGGAATTAGGTTGAGACAGATGTTAAGGAAAGTAGAAGAGAGGGAGGAGGGGAAGGAGAAGGTGGTAGTGTTTCACGTTTTTACCAACGACGTAATGCAAGCTGATATAAGTACCAACATAATTCGGGATGTGTGGGATCTGGTAAATGCAGCACGGGTGAATTTTAAGGAAGCAGAGATTGTTATCAGTGGAATACTGTGTAGGAGGGATACTGATTGGAGGTTGATTGGGGATTTAAATGAGACCATGGAGTGGGTATGTGGGATACTGGGAGGGAAATTTCTAGATCCTAATGGGTGGGTAGGAGATAGGGATCTGCGCTCAAATGGCCTTCACTTAAACTTCAGTGGTACGTATAAGTTAGGAAAGTTGTTTGGAAGGGTAATAGGGAGGTACATTCAGGGAAACGAGGTGGTCTAGGGAGCGGTGATAAGGGTACAGAGATCTGGAAGTCAACTAGGGATGACATAAAAATGTTAGTGTTGAACTGTAGAAGTATTGTAAAGAAAAGAATAGAATTAAGTAATTTAATAGACATATATTTACCAGATAATGTAATAGTTGAATCATGGCTGAAAAATGATATAATGGATGCAGAAATTTTCTCACAGAACTGGAGAGTGTGTAAAAAGTTTCAAACAAATTTATTAAAAACTGGAAAGTGTATCGTAGAGATGATAGGAATGGTGGGAGGGGGCGTATTAATTCTGGTGAGAGAAGAATTTGTAAGCTGCAAAAAAGTTAAAGATGAGAAACATGAAATTCTAGGTGTAAGGCTCATTTCTAAAGAAAATAGGCAACTTGATGTCTTTGGAGTGTACAGACCGGGAAAGGGTAGCACTGACACGGATTCAGAAATATTTTATAAGATAATCAATCAGCTATGTGGGAAACGACATAGAAAGGAATGTGATTGTAGCGGGAGATCTGAATTTACCAAATGTCAGTTGGGAAGGAAATTTGAACGACAGGAAGCATGACCAACAAATGGCAAATAAGCTAATATGGGAAGGACAGCTGATTCAGAAAGTGATGGACCCAACTAGAGGAAAAAATATCCTGGATGTGGTTCTGGTAAAACCAGATGAACTCTATAGTGAATCCGAAGTAGTAGATGGCATTAGTGATCATGAAGCTGTTTTTGTTGTAGTTAAAAATAAATGTGATAGAAAGGAAGGTCTTAAAAGTAGGACTATTAGGCAGTACCATATGGCTGATAAAGCAGGCATGAGGCATTTTCTAAAAGGTAACTATGATCGGTGGAAAAAGGTAAATAAAAATGTAAACAGACCCTGGGATGGGTTTAAAGCAATTGTTGAGGAATGTGAAAACAGGTTTGTAACTTTAAAGGTGGTAAGGAATTGTAAAGATCCACCTTATTATAATAGAGAAATAAAGAGACTAAGAAGGAGGTGCAGAATGAAAAGAAATAGAGTTAGAAATGGCTGTGGAAGTAAGGAAAAATTGAAGGAACTTGCTAGGAAATTGAATCTAGCAAAGAAGGTAGCTTAAGGATAATATGATGGCAAGCATAATTGGCAGTCATACAAATTTTAGTGAAAAATGGAAGGGTATTTATAGGTATTTTAAGGCAGAAACAGGTTCCAAGAAGGACATTCCAGGAATAATTAATGAACAAGGGGAGTGTGTATGTAAGGATCTTCAAAAGGGAGAAGTATTCAGTCAGCAGTATGTACAGATTGTTTGTTACAAGGATAATGTCCAGATAGAGGATGAGACTAATGCTAAAGAAGTATTAAAATTTACATATGATAACAATAACATTTACAATAAGATTCAAAATTTGAAAACTAGAAAAACGTCTGGAATTTATAAGATTTCTGGGGATATACTAAAGACAATGGGCTGGGATATAGTACCATATCTGAAGTACTTATTTAATCATTGTTTGGTTGAAGGAGCTATACCAAATGAATGGAGAGTTGCTATAGTAGCCCCTGTGTATAAAGGAAAGAGTGATAGACATAAAGCTGAAAATTACAGGCCAGTAAGTTTGACATGCGTTGGATGTAAGCTTTGGGAAGGCATTCTTTCTGATTATATTAGACATGTTTGCAAAATTAATAACTGGTTCGATAGAAGGCAGTTCGGTTTTAGGAAAGGTTATTCCATTGAAGCGTAACTTGTAGGTTTCTAGCAAGATATAGCAGATATTTTGGATTAAGGAGGTTAATTGAACTGTATCGCGATTGACCTGTCTAAAGCATTTGATAGGGTGGATCATGGGAGACTACTGGCATAAATGAGTGCAATTGGACTAGACAAAGAGTGACTGAACGGGTTGCTATATTTCTAGAAAATAGATCTCAGAGAATTAGAGTAGGTGAAGCTTTATCTGACCCTGTAATAATTAAGAGGGGAATTCCTCAAGGCAGTAATTTTGGACCTTTATGTTATTATTTATGATATTAGTAAATAACTGTAATCAGAGGTAAGGCTTTTTGCGGATGATGATATTCTGTATAGAGTAATAAATAAGTTACAAGATTGTGAGCAACTACAATGTGACGATAATGTTGTGAGATGGGCAGCAGGCAATGGTATGTTGATAAACGGGTTAAAAGTCAGGTTGTGAGTATCACAAATAGGAAAAGTCCTCTCAGTTTTAATTACTGGATTGATGGGGTGAAAGTTACTTTTGGGGATCATTGTAAGTATCTAGGTGTTAATACAGTATAAGGAAAGATCTTCATAGGAGTAATCTCTGCACATCGTTATGAGGGTGTTTAGGGGTTATAGTAAGGATGTAACGGAGAGGGCATATAAGTCTCTGGTAAGGCCCCAACTAGAGTATGGTTCCAGTGTATGGGACCCTCACCAGGATTTCCTGATTCAAGAACTGGAAAAAAATCCAAAGAAAAGCAGCTCGATTTGTTCTGGGTGATTTCCGACAAAAGAGTAGCATTACAAAAATGTTGCAAAGTTTGGGCTGGGAAGAATTGGGAGAAAGAAGACGAGCTGCTCGACTAAGTGGTATGTGTAAAAAAAAAAAAAAAAAAAAAAAAAAACCCACCAGATGTAAGGCTTTTCAAGCATTTGCTCTATTAATCAGCGTTTTGCCTTAGGTCTGACACTAGACTCATCAGAGTGGGATGTGTCATACCCTACCCACTGACGCTGGGATGTATGCAGGTGAACTTATCAGAAGCCCATTATAAGAGGCACAGTCTGATAACTGCATACGAGAGATAAATTTTCACAATGGAATTATTGCCCTCCTAGCAATTCCGAATGGAAATTCTAAGTTCCCATGGAGGGAATTAGATTTTTTTTTTTCCCCACCAACAGAGCATGTCAAAAAACAGATCAGGTATCAGATATCCCTCCATGGCAACTTAGAATTTCCATTAAGTGGTATGTTCCGAGCTGTCTGTGGAGAGATGGCGTGGAATGACATTAGTAGACAAATAAGTTTGAGTGGCGTCTTTAAAAGTAGGAAAGAAAGATAAAGTTGGAATTCAAGAGGACAAATTGGGGCAAATATTCATTTATAGGAAGGGGAGTTAGGGATTGGACAAACTTACCAAGGGAGATGTTCAATAAATTTCCAATTTCTTTGAAATCATTTAAGAAAAGGCTAGGGAAACAACAGATAGGGAATCAGCCACCTGGGCGACTGCCCTAAATATGCAGGTCAGTATTGATTGATTGATTCTGCTTTCGCGTTATACCCAGCCACTAGTAGTTTTATGGAGTAAAGCCAAAATTGTAAATGGGAGAAGATAAGAAATTAGCTGAAGAAACATACATAGGTACCAGATACTGTGTCAGAAACAAAACAAAATACTAGGGATAGAGAATGCACAGCTTTTTACAGTGTGATCCTTCATGGCAGCTATCTACATCACAAACATGACCAGATCAACACATAGGGAATGTGGTCTTAGATTCTAATAATGGCTTCAGAAAACACACAGAAAGGGATTCAGCAATAGAGGGCCACTGTAAAATGATTGAATATATGTAAACATCACACATATTCTAGCTTCTTATGCTTAGCTGTTGATGAAGGTGCCTCTAAGTAGTTCTCGTAATATCCTCCCGCAGCAGCACATTGCTATATGCACGGAGCCTATAGCAACTTCAAGACTAAAGTAATGTTAGAAAGAGACCTAAGACTAAAATATCAGACAGGGAGCATGAATTTGGAGCAGTTGCTTTGGATAAGGATTTTCCCAAGCTAGTAGAATAGCGGTGGTGATTACTGTGTTAAGGGGTAAAATAATGTGCTTATACAGAGTGTAAAGGAAAGTTATATTAAAAACGTGAGGGTTGTTTAGAAAGTGTATTTGCTATTATATATTACAGCTGTCAGTGTCCTGTTATTGTCTTGAAGGACAAAAGTCAATGTTTTCCCATTTTGCTTTACGTTTCCTATGTGGCGAGTGTTTGTAAGCACACAGGTACTTGTTGCACGTGGGTAACCATCAAACAACCATGGCACTGGTGTGTCTGTGTATGACACACAGCGAGTGTCTACAAACATCAAGTTACATAACCAGGTTATGTGCTTGTTAATTCTACTACTCTGACCTTTGTCCAGGTGTGTTGTATTTGTCACAGCAGGTAGTTTGCTCCTTGTGACTGAAGTGACTCACAGCATAAAGAAGCAAGCCACTGTAATGTGGCACGCGTTCTTACCCATTGCATTACCTTACATTAAACTATTGTGTTTTACAACATACCATTACGGTACCTTCAGTCTGTCTGAAAAATAAAAATGATTTTTGCATATGGCTTGCAAATAACATTCTCTACTGTTAACATTGATGCTTGTACGACCCGTACTTGTAAACATGATATGGCCTATTGGACTTATGCCGTGTCAAGGAAACAAGGTGAAACTCTGTATGTTTCACAGACAAGTTTGTTCCGCGTCTTCAGAAGAAAATTTCAACTGTTCACGAGGAAGACTTCTACAGTAAGGAGGGCTTGAATTTAAGAATGCTTTACTGTTGGAGCTGTAGTGGTACACTCATTCGTCATCAGGTGGTTCGCTGTATGCTGGCACAGCACTAGTATTCCAAGCAGGGGCTGACGACAACATTAAGCTCAATTAAGATGTTCTATCACACCGTGTGTGCGTAAGAAGTAACGGAGAGGATATCAGACAAATCGGGAACGAATGTGGTAGCAGAAATAAATGGAAACTAATAAAATAAAATGCAACAAAAGACACCAGGATGGAATAGAACAGAACTGAAGAATGGAAAGAAAGTGTGTAGAAAACCAGAGGATGATAATGATGTGAGACGGTGTGGGAGGGGGCATAAACGGTGTACACACGTTAGGAAAGTATAACTCATAGCTTGGAATGCACTATCTGGTGATGACAAACGTATGAATTTGGAAAACACCAAAACAAAATAACAATAGAGAAAAGACAGGGATGAGAACTATGTACATAAATCCTCATTGGTTGGCAACCACGTATTATTTAATTGATAGCCAGTGTCCCTGTTAAAATTGTTAGGATTTTTACGTATTACCACAGCTTTCCATATAATCCTAGACCTGTAGTGTTTAGTGTGGGTAAGACCTCGAACATCTTGGAACACAACATCGTGACCCGATGATAGGGCGTGCTCAGCTATAGCTGACTTGTCTGGCTGGTTGAGACGGATATTTCGTTGTTGTTCCTTGATGCAAGTCCCAGTGGACCGGCATGTTTGGTCAATGTATACCTTGCCACAAGTACAGGGAATGTTGTGCACTCCAAGGTGTAATAGTGGGGACATTTTGTCCATGCTTTTGGCAAAACTGTGAGCAATTTTAGTGTCTGTGCCAAACACAGTTTCTGTATTGTGAGAGGAAGTGATGTGACATATTCACTTCTGAAACATGCCTCACCAACCGGTACAAGCAGGATATCAACCGTTGTCACCGGTTGAGAAGACCTGGATAATTGGTCTGCATGAGAGTGGATTCTTGCACACATTGGCCAAAATGCATCTATGGTATATGTATGACCATAGTGATCAAATGAAGAGGTGCGTGCTCGGAGACCTTGGACAGGACCAATATGATGGACAGTCATGCAAGAGGATCGCTGTATCATTCGTATGTCCCAGACAGACCTGCGAGCAACGACAGTGGAAATTCAGACTTCTGTGGCAACATGTGTTATGCAACAAACAGTTGATAATCATTTGCATGAAGCTGACTTACAGTCCTATATCCCTGCAGCAAGTATTATATTGATCCCACAACATCAACTTGTGAAACTGTTCTGGTGTGGGAAATGGTCATGCTGTGCTGACAAATGGCATATTTAGTGGTGAAACGTACTTTTGTCTTGGTTGCAGTGATTGTCGATTGTTTATAGTTATGAATTTCATTGGTTCCGTATTGAAGTGGGATTACAACAAAATTAAATTCTTTTCAAGGTCCACCTATTCAATACAATGACGTTTTATTGTGATTTAATCACATGTCAAATAGTCAAATGGTACCAGTTTCGGCATCTATGTGCCATCATCAGCCTTGGGTACAAATTAAAACAAGATATACATTCCTAAAACATCTAAAACACATTTTAACACATTATAAAATAACATACAATTAATGTGGTGATACATGAAATGCGATAAAATTATGATACAATTGGTATGATATAAAATTCTTAAAATTCCGGCTGTTCGTTACATAATTCAGTCTGTGTGCATCCGGGTGAATTTTTACAGTTGTATGCTGTCTATGTGAATGACATTTGTTCCTTTAGATATTAGGTGGTTCCAGGGAAGTTTACTTTGATCATGTAAGATCGCGATGTATTTAGAGATGACTTCCCACTTCAATTTGAACCTTGAGCAGCATGTGAACGTGTTGTTACACAGACGGAGCCGGACGAAGTCACAATAAAACGTCATTGTATTGAATAGGTGGACCTTGAAAAGAATTTAATTTTGTTGTATTGTCGATTGTCGCAAACGTGTCAGACTGCTTAATACCTGAGGGAGGGGCCGTGCTGATCTTACTGTGAAGGGACATACAAGGCCAACCCCAGGCCTTACATTCTGAGGAGCTATTGGCTTTGATATGAAATCACCATTATTGATTGATGAGGGCACAGTGTCTGCTCAGCAGTATGTGGACAGGTTGTCAGTCCAGTGGTTGTTCCTCTGATGGTGACCATTGCAAATGAGATGTTTCACCAGGACAGTGGCTGCTCTCACACTGCTCGTATCTCCAGGGAAATTCTCCAGGACATAACGCTTTAACAGTGGCCCACCAGGTCCCCCAAACCTATGCCTATTGAATACGTATGGTACATGATGGGTAGACGCACAACTTCACACAGCCACCCCGAACTATGGATGAAATGTCTGACCATCGTGTTGCAACAAGCATGGGCCACAATTCCGTAGGACATCGTCCAGGGCCTTACTCCGTACCATGCAGGATACAGTAATAAATTGTGGCACACCCCATACCAACCCGTGTCCACATGTGCGCGTAGAGGAACCCGAACAAATTATCATCACATCATTGCCACACCCTCGTCCACCGTCCACACTTGGAGTATTGTATACACACATCTTCATGGTGTTGGCAGCTTTCAGTTTTCCCTAATACAGTATGTATGGTAATAGTATTTATTGCCAGGCTAAGCCTGCTAGATTTTAAAATAGTAAAAGTACATTGCTCAGGAATTTAGAATGAAGATTTTGCACTGTTATTCATTTCATTGTGATGTTTTACTTCTGTTTTCCTCCACTTCATTAAAATGTAGGTGATTTAAAACTTGTTAATATTCCCTTTTAAAGAATTATATACTTCTTCATTTGATGCTTTTTCTCTTCGTAATTTTTGCTTATCTGTATTCTTATCAGAACTGGAATATAATGTATATCTATGCTTTGAAGTTGATCTTAAATTACTTTAAGTGATTCACATTTATTTTCATGTTTGTCCCATTATGAAGTTTTGTATAGTACAACTTAGAGAGCCCTTATTTCAAGGTTCTAAGAAAAATGTTAAAGCACTTAAGTAAATGATATTGGAATTATTCAAATACTGTTATACTTTAAATTTTTTAAAAAAAAATATGCTCATTGGAAGAGCACTAAAAGAAATTTCAACATAATGGAGACAGCTGATGGAGGGGGGTAAGAACGTACGGATGTTTTGCTTGCAGGATCAATCTCCTAACTGTTATGCAGTGTCTTCCCAATTCCTTATTTGTGAATGAAATCATCACTGGCTTCTCACCAGTGCGACCCCAGTTCGAATCCCGGCGTATGCACGTGGGATTTTTAAAATGAATTGTTGCGTCCCTGTTGATCAGATTCCACATAACACTGGAGATCCTGTGGCTATGATCATAATATCAATTAAAACTACAAGCTTGCTTAATTCCCTGTTATTTCTATTTTTTTACATGATCTGATTCTACTTCTACCACCTTGAAACCATTATATAATCAGTCTGAACATCATCTGCATGAACTACAATTTTCATGTTTTCAATTGTTTCTTGAACTTGTTTGTACAAATGTATTGCTGTTGTTTTTTATAATTGATTGAGATCCAGAAGTGTTTGTTTCATCAGAGTAATATCTTTGTCAAAATATTTATGGCAGTATATTAGAACAGAAGGCTACAAGATGCCTTTCATTGTCTTCGAAATGTAGGAGGCTGCGTGATTTTGTTGATGGGTTTCCAAGAAGAGAAAATGGACTCTGGCATACTCTCTGCATTTTAGATGGCCCAAATAGACAAAGCCAGTGTTAAAATATTCACTCGCATATTACAGAACTTCTGGATAGTCTCATGATCATTAACTAAGTGGGAGCCATTACATACCTAGCATATTTCACCTTGCCCTCCTCCTTCACCAGGTGAGTTGGCCTTGCGGTTAGGGGTGCGCAGCGGTGAGCTTGCATCCAGGAGGTAGTGGGTTCGAACCCCACTGTTGGCAACCCTGAAGATGGTTTTCCGTGGTTTCCCATTTTCACACCAAGCAAATGCTGGGGCTGTACCTTAATTAAGGCCACGGCCACATTCTTCCCACTCCTAGCCCTTTTCTGTCCCATTGTCACCATAAGACCTATCTGTGTCTGTGCGACGTAAAGCAACTTTAAAAGAAATCATCATCCTCCTCTGCCCCCCTCTCTTCATCACCCTTTTGCCATTGATTTCACCAACTGAAAATGAATTACCTCAGCTGACACCTTTGTTTTGAAAAATCAAATAACAGCACAAACGTTTTGCTTAGGCCACTGCTCCGGTCGATCTTTCATCTTTAATGCTTATCACCAAGGTGGTAATACAAAGTGTCGACAACCGATATGGAGATACCAACTGAAACAAAAGAAATATTTACCTATAATTGCAATCGCTCTAGCCTCAAGTTCTTGGATGATGAACATTTTATAAACTAATATTTTGGATGCCCTCGTACATTGTAAGCTTCTGAAAGGATAAGATTTTTTTGGGCAGAAGTTTTTCATGAAATACTTCCTAGGACTGAATATCAGAATTAGAATTATGTTGATGTTCCTTTTGGGAGCTTCCAGCATTTAGTTGACTAACAGCATTAGCTTCCAACCTGTAATCAGGATAGAATTTGGTCTTCCCCCATGGCTGTTGTGACCGAGAAATTTGGGCTCTAATTATACATAATTACATAATTTTTTCAGGTTGGTATAGAATTCTTATATGTGATGTTTTTCTCTTTGTGCATGCACTGAAATATTTTATATTGTGGAATCATTTATTTGTTTATATTACAATTGGAAATTACTTGTCCATTGTAGTTTGCAAGGCATGCATCGTTCGATACTTGGAGACCAACAAATATTGCCCCATATGTGATGTCCAAGTCCACAAGACTAAGCCACTTCAAAACATCCGTTCTGACCAGACTTTGCAAGATATAGTGTATAAGCTGGTGCCTGGATTGTTCCAAAGTAAGTACCTCTGAAATTATGTAACTGAGCTTTACAATTTTATTTGAATTGCTTCATAAAGGAAGAACAATCAGTCCATTGTTCCATAGTTTGGTAAAATGGAGTCCTCAGTTTTGTTATAAAATTGTAACATAAAATATTGTATAGAATCATTTTTAAGGGAGCCCAGCAGTGTATTTCCTGTTGCAATAAATTCTCTTTAAGTTTTCTGTACTAAATGGGATATATTTTTATTTTGTGTCTTTAGTTCTTAAAGGAATCGGGAGATAATGGGTTCGAACCCTATGTCGGCAGCCCTGAAGATGGTTTTCCATGGTTTCCCATTTTCACACCTTAGTTAAGGCCACGGCCGCTTCCTTCCCACTCATGGCCCTTTCCTATCCCATCGTCGCCATAAGACCTATCTGAGTCAGTGTGACATAAAGCAAAATTGAAAAAAAAAATCTTAAAAGTTTCATGCCGGTAGATTTACTTGTAATGGTAGATTTACTGGCACGTAAAAGAAATCCTGCACGACAAAATTCCTGCACCTCGGCATCTCTGAAAACTGTCAAAGTAGTTAGTGGGGTGTAAAAACAATAACATTATTATTAGTTCTTATAAGTCGTCACCATAAGACCTATCTGTGTCGGTCCGACGTAAAGCTTCTAGCAAAAAAAAAAAATATATATTCTTATAAGGTATTTTGAAGGATCGCTCATTGTCAGGTTGTATTATTAAATTTGATCTTGAACACATTGAGTGCCAGGCTGAAATTAGTGCCACAAGCTAATGACTAGTTACTCCTTGGTGCCAAAATGTTCACAGGCTTAATCAATCAAGTGATCCCTTAAATGAGGATATATGTATGTTATATTAGGATAAATAGTGCGACCCCATATGTGGTCGCACTTATGCAGTAGTTAATGTCCCCACGCTTGGCCATACTTACCTTTTCCTTTGCAGGGACGCGTTATATGTTGTTGATTATGAGAGATATTACTGCTGAAGTGTTATTCAGATTCATAGGATGGGCGAGAAATCAAATTTCAGCTAAATGACAAACATGACCACAAATTTTATTAATTTTTACATAAATGGAAATTAAATCATTCTTTACACATATTTGAAAGTAACATATACTAACAGAAACAGTGAACTGTTTAACCCTTTCATTCCCAGTGTTGTTCCTAGACAACATTGTATTTAAAGCTGTTATATACAGTATTATGTTTATCAATCCTTGAAATCCCCTTGTTGTTGAGGGACAACAAGCTTCTAGTATGGTATTTTGCCACTTGGTGGTGCATGAATCTACTTCAGATGTATTAATCTCTTTGACTTGGATGTCAGGTTAAGTTGCTGTCTAGGGATGGCTGTTTGTGTGGTGTATTTATAATCTTTTTATTGTTATTTCAGCAGTGAATTGTTATTTGTTTGTTTCTTTGGTGAATGTTATGCCTGCATTATTGCTGTGACATAGTAATTATCAACTAAATAGTTTATGAATTGATAATACACCTCAATAAACATGTGTGTTGTCCATGAACAACATTGGGACTACAAGGTTAGTAATTGTCAATATCAAAATAATACTACATTTTGCTGTTTAGATTGATAAAATGAGTGATAAGCAGAGATTCAATTCTCACAAGTATTCCATTTACTTTTTTTCAGGTGGTACTATTACTGGAGTACTAGATGGGTTTCAATTATAAGCTATAAAGCTTGTGTATATTTATAACTTTTGGTAAGCTAAAGACAGTTTTACAATGGAACGTTTGGATTTAGAAAGTATGACTATTGAGGAAATTCACGAACTTGTTGAGGGTGTAAATGATGGAAATTTATTAGAAATTAGTGATTTCTCAGATGATATTGATGATGATGATGATGAGCTCTTCCGTATATGTGGGTAAAGGTGCCTGTGGTGATTTCGGACTTGGTTTTTCTGGGGACATCGTAATGGCACTTTGTCAAGATTTACACGAAGGACAAAATTTCAAAGTTTTCTTTGATAACTGGTTCTCATCCTTGCAACTGGCAGTAGCACTAAAAGCTAGGGGTATACTCTGCGTTTGCACAATTAGACAGGATAGAATGGGAAAATGTCCTTTGGCAAATGAGCAAGATCTGAAGAAGATGGTGCGTGGTAGTAAAGACTGGAGAGTTGAAACAAAGTCTAACCTTTCCCTGATCCGGTGGTTCGATCAGGAAGCCATCAATTTTGTATCATCATATGCTGCCATAGAGCCTGAGTCGAAACGCAAGAAGAGGTGTGCTACAGAAAAGAAGGCTGTAGAGGTGGATCGACCATTTGTCATAAAAGAGTACAACATGTTTGTGGGAGGGGTCGATAAAGCTGACATTCTTCTGGAGTTTTATAGAATTGACATATGATCGAAGAAGTGGTATATGCGACTGGTATTCTGGTGTGGGGGGGGGGGGGGGGTAGCAGTCGTAAACAGCTGGCTGTTGTACAGGCGACACCAAGAGCAACGAGGGAAAAAGTGTGAGTACTCACTGATGCAATTTCAGGCTGACATATCAACAGGCCTGACAAAGAGCGGCAAAGTCGATGTGAAAAGGAAAGGGAGACCCAGCAGTAGTGAGAAGAATCCAAAGAAGAGGAAGGTGCAAGTATCAACAAATCTAATTGCTGATGTCAGATATGACAAGTATTGGCCATTGGCCAGGATATGATGTGAAGCAAGGCCGGTGCAAACTTTGCCCAAAGGGCTTTGCACATATGCAGAAAATGTGGTGTTCATTTGTGCTTGACAACAAAAAAGAATTGGTTCAGTGACTATCACAAGTAGTAGTCGTTGCGTGTTGAAAAAACATTGGTGTCTTTATTTCGGTTATAATTGTTTCATAATGTTTGTAATTTATTTTTCATAATTATTTTCATTTTTGTACTTAGTATGATTAAGACTGAAAATTTCACCAAATAATGTGTTTACTTATTTCAGATTTTTAATAGTTTCCATCTGTTGTGTTAGTGTTATATTCCCCATTTCATTTGACCATCGAGTCCCATTGTTGTTCCTGAATAACATGATGTAAAAAATAAATTATTTGATAAAAAATATTAAACAATAAATGTTTGTGTTTAGTGCATTGTATTAATACAGAAAATACTGATTTCAAAATTTCCACAGCTGAATTCATAATGTGGGAATGAAAGGGTTAATATTTGGCGCAATAACTCCAGATAATTGCGTTACTTCTTCATCATCCACATCATAAGTTATCTAAGCAAAAAGAGAAGTAGTCACACATTGTCGGGAAAACAGTATATATGAATGTAGCTATTTCTTCATTACGAACTAGGACTGCCAGGTCATAATTCTCTTGTACCTATGTGTGAACCTGTGTTATTGTGTTGCTTGTAGTATGGTGAATATAAATAAGTGCTAAAAGTACTTGCCAGTTTTTCTTTTGGTAAAGTTCAATCAAAGCAGTTGATACACAAGTAGGGATTGTCAGGGCATGATTTACAGACGATGGACATGTTTTGTTGCTTTTTTGCATGCTTCTGTACTGCTCATAGTCTGTGTGCACTCCTCGTAGCATCACTTGCATTGTCCTTACAAACTCTTCTGAAAGAGAATTTCAGGTCATATAATCTATTTTATTATGGTAAAAAATTATGTTTAGTGTTACTTATGTGAAATATAACTTACCTGCGACATTTCTGGTCATTGAGTGATCTCTCTGTTCGAGGTAATGTTATCCCTCTTAGGTTTTCCTGTTTGTTGGCTGTGCTGGGAAAGAGAGCATCCTCATCACAACTTGCTGGTGAAAGTGACAAAGCTGGATCTTCTTTGTATGTATCTGGTTGTATATGAGAAAAGCATTGACAATACACGTACCATACACCAGATTATCTGCAACTTTGTCGTACCACCATGCTGTCTTGCGCAGTGCTGAGTGATAAGATGACAGGGTGTCAGATAAATCTATGCAACCCTTCATACGATTATAATCTATGGTAACAGTAGGCTCTATTATATCATCACCACATCTATTTTATCCATCCACTTCATTACTGTGATGTCCGACTCGTTGGCTGAACGGTCAGCGTACTGGCCTTCGGTTCAGAGGGTCCCAGGTTCGATTCCCGGCCGGGTCGGGGATTTTAACCTTAATTGGTTAATTCCAACGGCACGGGGGCTGGGTGTATGTGTTGTCTTCATCATCATTCCATCCTCATCACGACGCGCAGGTCGCCTACGGGAGTCAAATAGAAAGACCTGCACCTGGCGAGCCGAACCCGTCCTGGGATATCCCGGCACTAAAAGCCATACGACATTTCATTTTTTTTCATTACTGTGACACCTTTATCACTTTCCATGGCCTTAGACACATTTTTGTTTAGTTTTGCTGCAGTCACATATTTGGGAAAGCCCTTTCAATTCTTTTTCAATGTTCTAACAAGATGTGTTTTGCACTCAAGAAGTTCATTTGCTAGCTCTAACGAAGTGTGGTAATTGTCGATGTATAAAAATCGCCCCTGGTCCAATATGGCTCCATCAGTTGGTGTTCAACTTTTGATGCCATAGGCATGTTTTTATCATTAGGGACTGTTCCTTTTCCAGCATAAATAATAATTCTGTACATGTAACCAGAATCATCACATAGGTTGAACAACTTAATGCTGTATTTGTGGGCTTTTCCTGGGAAATATTGCTTGAACGATAATCTCCCTCACCAGGGAACCGTAGTTTCATCTGTGAGCATATTACAGCCTGGAGTCTTCAGTTCCTGAAGTTGGTTTTCTATCATATTCACAAGGAGCTGTATTTTGTGCAGTCTGCCTACCTGTTGCTCATTGTTGGCAAAATGCCAGAATCTCAACAGTAACTGAAACCTGTTTCTGCTCATAATACTACGAGCAACTTTTGTATAGAAAACTGTCTTATCATTCCAGTAACATGCAAAGGAAGGCAACTGCACAAGACCCATCCACAAGCGTAAACCAAGGGATTTCATCCGGTGTTGTATTGACCCATTAGTTAAATTGGCTTGATCTGCTTAAATTCTTAGTCATAAAACTTGCTGAGCATTACAGGTGAGGTTTCGAAATCATTAGCCCTCCCGGTGTTAAGTGCCTCCGCCCCTTGAAAAGGAAAGTCACTCTGAGCGCCAATGTAAGGCCCCCAGTTGCTGTTGTTGATATCATTATTCCCGGCTGTTCCTTGTATTGAAACCTCATCCTTGTTTTCACTTTGAGACTCACTTTCAGCACTTTCTGAATTGTCCCTACTCTCTACAATTTCATCGTCTGTACTTGGTTAAAAATCACTGTAACTATATTCTTCGTCTACATCATCATTGTTCGACTTGTTCAATAAATTGTCCAGAGTATCTGCACTAAGTCTTTTACTGCTCGATTTACTCATAATGACTTAAAGATAGCAAGGAACAAACCAACAAACTAATTCACACAAAAGGAAACGAACAGCACTGCACACTTTCATAAACAGTCTGTGCGTGAGGTAGACCATGACTGTCTATGACTTCTGACGTACCCATATGGAGTCACACCAAAACAGGAATTGACGAATGAAGGGTGGACTATGCACGTACCTAAATAGAAGGCCAACAGTTGGCAGGAAGAGGCTTTATACACACACTTACTGCACACACAAATGGTTTCGCACAGTTCTCGATTTCGTACAAATGTACGACCCCATATGGGGATGTTAAGTTCAAAAGTTGACTACTCTCATGCACCCAAATGGGGTCGCTTGGCACTCAACGTGTTAAATTACTTTTTCGTAAATGTGTAACTGTCACTTTCTAAGAAATTGTACCTAAAAATTTTATTCTCTTTAATTTAGCAAGGGTCTTTTATTTTCATACTTATAAGTATTTTGAGTTAGAGTAACAAAACTGTGGAGAAATGGAGATAGGGCTTTGATAAATTATTGAAAAAAAAATTGAACATTAGAAACCTTTTAAAATAATTATGTCAGTACTAATATGTATATTTCTTTTTGTAACCTTCCCAATTACTATGAACAGTTTTCATGAATTTCACATCAGTAGTCAACATTTTCTAACTTTAGTCATGTAACAATACCTCTTCTTTATAATCTGAAGTTAAAGGTGAATATTATTATCCTTATCACTCATCTTGTTTTAGAAGTACTCAGAGGTAAGAATGTACACAAAGGATACACATACTGACTGGTCACTGTAGGACAAGAGAACAACAGAAAGGAGACAGCCAAGCAATAAATGCTAAAGGACAAGAACATACTCCACACCTTCATACATTACTGTCTTCACTAAGATGGGCTCTTCTTCATCACTCCTTGTTTTTCCAAATCGATTTCCTCTTGGCTTCCAGTGAGCTTGTTTCTGTTTGGCAACTTAAAAAGTTTTTATGTGGGAGTATAGGATTTAAAAAACTCAATAAACGCAGGACATGGGAAGGTAGTAAAAAGGATTTATAGAATCTGTAAAAGACAGTGACACAGGATGAACTTTGGTGGAGCAAAGCAACCCACTGGATCAAAATATGGCATTCTGTCTTTGATTCATGTTTGTTTGTTTGTTCATTCCCTTTGCCGATTTACAACACTTCCTACCTAATGAAGTACAACACAAGCATTCAGAATCCTAGCTAATTTTACAGTTTACAGACTACACCTCACCACGCCCAGGAAACTGGAGTTGGAAAATGATGATGATGGCAGAATACACCTCCTGCTACTGGCATGATTTAAGTGAAGAACTGCATGCTGTAAAGCACCTGTTGGTTCCTAATATTTACAGCCACACACCTTAGCAATTTTGTACATATATTAAAGAATGAAAACCATACTGCACTTTTTCCTGTCCTCAAATCCGACTAACTCAGGGGGGGTAGAGCGCATGGTGATGTCCGAGAAATGGGCGTAAGAAAATCTCTAAATAAACTTATACTAATTAGTGTATGGACAGGAAATTTGGAGGCGTGTTTTGAAATGAGAAAATATATGTAAGGGAGTAGAATGGATTTATTGGTCCAAAAACATAAATATGGTCCATACTAAATGAAATCCAAGTTAAAATTAGCAATCTCGACCCCAAAATCGGTCGTAAAAATGTGATATAAATGTTGATTCCCATAGGGAACATGAAATACAACACTTCCTACCTAATGCGGTACAACACAAGCATTCAGAATTGGTAAAAATGTGACTTGCACATGATAAACACATTACAACAAAAATAAATTCAAAGAAAGAAATAGGCCCCAAAGTCATTCCCTCTGGCATTTCAAGCCACTCACTTTGCATATCCTTGGTTCGATCCCATGCTGTTCCTGAACTCGCCTTCTTCCCAATATAAATTATCTTATCATGACCCAACGGTAGGACATATTGTCACTGCACATCTTTTACTTACTGAAATATTCCATGCGACATGCATACTAACAAAACACCTTAGCTAATTCATGTTACAAGATATCTAAATTTAATTCAATGTAGCGGGTGTATCGCCTGTTTGATATTTTAAGGAATTCTACCCGAAATATCTCAATGATAAATGATATAAACGAAGACTAGAATACACTAAACAAGCAAATAAATCCATCTATCATTATCCTATCATTACGCATTTTCCCATCTAGTTAAATATGTACAGTTCAGGAGGGCTAAAAACATGCACACCAGCCCTGACCAAATTTAACGTTAAGTAAACTAGAGCAAAAGCAACTGCCACTCTGGCTGACATTTAATCATTGAAGTATTCAAATTAACCCTACTCTAGTTTATTAATATTTCCTAAAATATGCTTATATGGACATTGGCACTTAACTTTTGCAGCTAGCCATAAGGTGGCATCGGATGGAACTCCACAGTTATTGACATGGAGAAGGATGCAAATGCCATGTCGTGTTAGTTGAAGCAACACTGTTAAACGTTCTGTGTTACATTCTCTGTTTACCTTGATCACTGTTACGTTTTCTGTGGACTTGTGCAGAGTGTCAAATAACATGTATCTGGTGGTAATGAAATGAAATGGTGTATGGCTTTTAGTGCCAGGAGGGTACAAGGACATGTTCGGCTTGCTAGGTGCATTTCCTTTGAGTTGACACCCGTAGGCGACCTGCGCGTTGTGATGAGGATGAAATGACGATGAAGACAACACACACACCCAGCCCATGTGCCAGCGAAATTAACCAATGATGGTTAAAATTTCCGACCCTGCCGGGAACCGAACCCGGGACCCCTGTGACCAGAGGCCAGCACGCTAAACATTTAGCCATGGAGCAGAACTATCTGGTGGTTAGAGGATGCTATGATTCCATTGAACTGAAATTGCTGGTCTCCGGACATTCTTATACACCTTATGATTGCGACTTTGGCGTTATTGAGAAACTAAAATGGGTTTGCAAGGCCATGGTGCCTGAAGAAATTCAGAATGTAGTGAGAACAGCACAATTTCAACATCCATTTTGGGTGGTGACATTGGAAAAATCTTATTTCTTTGATTGCCCCAGTGCAACTGATGTATTTATAAACACTACATCATTGCAGATCACTAACAAATCATGGATCAAAGTAACAGTGTCATATTTACCAAAAATTAAAACAAAGAAATCTTTCAGTGAAATGGAAGAGTGGGAGGATTATGCTGTTTTCAAGAAGGGAAGATATGCAGAATTCAGGAACATGCAGGCCTTCAGAAATGATACACAGGTAATATCCATAAGCGATGGCAAGAAAAAAGACTCATTGGCGATGCTGGATTACATGGATGCACAATATCATGACTTCTACAAGGAAATCTGTTCCTCCTGATTTTGTATTCTTCAGGATAATTATCCTTATTATATTTAATACAAATTATTGACAATATGACAGCATTAGTGATACTAGTTCTAAACACAAAACAACACTGATTGTGCATGAAAATATAGCATTATGAGATCCCAACTACGTTGTTCCTTTCTCCTGAAAAATTTACTTTTTGGCTCTTACATTCCTTTCTGTGTCAAGTCTTCAATTCTTCTGTGAATTTCCTTGGTCCAGAGAGGGAAAGAACCATGTGAAGGGTAAATAGCTGGACAAGGTGAGAACCAAAGATCAAATTTTGACAACCATAATGGACAAAATTTGTTTTCTTTCTTTTCTTAGGAAACTTGTCAAAAAAAGAACGATAGCAACAACAGAGTTTTAACGACAGGAAATTAACAAACAAGCTTAGAAGGTTCATATCTGGGGAGAAAGCATCCCATTTTTCAGGAGACCTTCAGTCAAAATCAGACCAGTAGGTCTTATAAATTAACAAATCTTTGGCATTAATTGGTGAGGGACTAACTAGCCTTTACAAGAGAAGTTCCCCAGTAGAGGGAATGTAGTAAAGTACATGTTCATAAAGAAAGAAGCAGAAGCTTCTGGAACAAGGTTACCATGAATGAAATGGAAACCCTCAACTTTGGAATTACACTTACAAGGGTTTCGAACCCAGAACAACAATTTATATTTTACACCTTACAGTGCCCTCAAGCGCCTTGATCTCACATTAGCTTAATGAAATTACATTAAAGACATCGCTAGTTACATTTCATAGAATTATTTTGCTGCTCTAAAAGCGTAAACAGCCATCACACTTGCTACCCTTATTTCACAAGGGACCCACACCAGAAAAGTGGATCAAAAGATCCAAAATATACGAGCTGAAGCCCATGCTACATGACCAAGAAATGGAAAACCTTTTTTTTGCTAGTTGCTTTACGCCGCACCGACACAGATAGGTCTTATGGCGATGACAGGACAGGAAAGGAAGGAAGCGGCCGTGGCCTTAATTAATGTACAGCCCCAGCATTTGCCTGATGTGAAAATGGGAAACCACGGAAAACCATTTTCAGGGCTGCCGATAGTGGGGTCGAACCTACTATCTCCCGAATACTGGATACTGGCCGGACTTAAGCGACTGCAGCTATCGAGCTCGGTGAAATGGAAAACAAAGGCTGAGAAAATTGAAATGGAGGCTGAACCCACTTGAGCACTTTGAGTATAAGACTTAGGATAAAATGTATTAGGGCTTAAGGCTGAGCGATCAGTTCTGCTGTCAATTGCATGGCGTCACCGGGCAAGTTGGCCGTGCTGTTAGGAGCGCACGGCAGTGAGCTTGCATCCGGGAGATAGTAGGTTCGAACTCCACTGTCGGCAGTCCTGAAGATGGTTTTCCGTGGTTTCCCATTTTCACACCAGGCAAATGCTGGGGCTATACCTTAATTACAGCCACGGCTGCTTCCTTCCAACTCCTAGGCCTTTCCTAGGCCATAAAACCTATCTGTGTCGGCGTGACCTAAAGCCACTAGCAATCAAAAATAATTTGCAAAGCAAGAGATGGTAGCACTGTTATTGCTCGCCACCCGTTGCATGTATGTTAGTGACTTCCACAACTCTTACCTTACCCCCTACTGCTTCTCCTCAACCCTCAGTGTCTGTCTCTGTATCTCTATTTGTGTTGCCTTGCTTCTGAGTCACACTACACCTGTTTTCCGAGCCATATGACCAATTTGTAGACTAGGCACGCTCTCGCCGTCCAACCCATTAAAAAAAATATCGGCGTGTATTATGATGTGTTATGATTTTGAAGATTACAACTCTAATAAAGTTCTATTGATCATAAACATTATTTTATTCTGTGATTTTAACTTACAGAATTCTATGAAGTATAATAATTTTTAGTCCGCCTCTGTGGTGTAGTGCTTAGTATGATAAGCTGCCACCCCCGGAGGGCTGGGTTCGAATCCCGACTCTACTACTGTCCCCTTTTCCTACCATCAAGGTAATCTGCCCCGAACTAGTCAGTACCGAGCTCGATAGGTGCAGTCGCTTAAGTGCGGCCAGTATCCAGTAATCGGGAGATAGTGCGTTCGAGCTCCACTGTCGGCAGCCCTGAAGATCGTTTTCCGTGGTTTCCCATTTTCACACCAGGCAAATGCCGGGGCTGTACCTTAATTAAGGCCACGGCTGCTTCATTCCACTTCCTAGGCCTTTCCTATCCCATCATTGCCATAAGACCTATCCGTGTCGGTGCGACGTTAAGCAAAATAGCAAAAAAAGAATTAGTCAGCCGCTCTCAGGACTGTTCGGTTCGAACTATGAAAATAGCTTAAAATTACACCCTGGACTTGATGGGGAATATATATCTAATATGGAAAAGACGAGGTCAACTAATAGCTATAAATGGTACAAGTCGAGATATGACGTCAGTTTTGAGGAAAGCATGTTTATTAAAAGTAAACAAGAAATACGAAATGTATAGCAAATTTTTTAAATCAAATATGACAAAAAATACACGATTCGGATCTTTCTCAATGGTTATAGAATTCATCTTGAGGATCAAACTATACTATTACAATTAATCACATACTTAACATTTAGCAAGAAAATTCCTGAACTTTTGCACTTTAACACTGTGACTTGCGTGCATGCACCATGCTTTTGGCTGGTTTGTTAATTCTTTCCACTAGGGTTGGGGACTCTGTCGCTGTTTCGGGTCATTGTGCCGGTGCACAGTTATGTTTCACTGTTCCGGAACATGGAGTGTCAATTGTTCCGAAACATTCTCAAGCGAGACCGAGATATTGACTTGCTATCCCATCAGAAGCGCCACTACGCACTGCCCTTCCCCTTTGCCTACTAGCTGACTAATCACAAAGTTTACACAAAAAGTAATTTTAATACCACCTATTTAATACAATTTATTCCACTATTGTGTGGTCAAATACACATGGAAATTACCAGAATTTTAAAGGTACATGTTTCGCCCACTATTTATTGGGCATCATCAGCCTCATTCAATCTTAAAACACACACTGGTCTAAGAAATCTTAACAATTTACATAAAACGTATTGATGAAGATTTTTTTTTAAATAATCCATGTCTGACACTGAAATGGATCTTTTTTATAAAAAGCTTGAACAATATATATCACGCTTGGAGAACAGAATATCAAAACCAAGGCTTCACAGGATAAGAACAATACAGTTAGAAGATACAGAATTTGATCAGGTTAGAGTCTAATGTTTAAAATTAGGATGAAAATACGTAGTCGAATTGGAGGCGGTATAGATTAAGACATCTTGGAAAGTTGGATAAAAATCGTATGTCGAGAAGCGCTAAAAAACATCAAAGAATTTGCCGAAAACGCTGCTAAAATTATCCAAATAAAAGAAGGTAGGTCAGACGACAATTTTGTGTAACCAGAAAATGCCTCGTGTAGACATGGATGTCCGTAGTAAACAATGTTGTCATTTCGTTCTCAGGATGTAATGTATGTCCTAATGTATCTGCAGCGTTGGTCTGTTTGAAGTTCCTACTTCTAGTGTAGTATCAACACAGAATAATGACGAGAATAATGGTTTGTAATACTAGCTGACTGTCGATACCGGCAGTGTGCACTTTATTCTAGCGCCTGACACTCAGGAGCCATCATCAGCTAAGTTCGTGCATGATTGTCGTAGCAGGATATTTAGCCACCACACTCTCCCTCTGCTTGAGCTTTATAATTTTCACTGTTTTGGAGTTCAGAGTGTATTGTGTACAGAATTACAGGCTCAGTGATATAACTGAATGCTCACAATGCTGTCGCGTGCCCAATTTGTAATCGGTTCAATGCTACTTAGTACACATTCATTATTTCTAACACCTTAAAGAGAAACTAAGTCGCTAATATTATTATGAAACACATCTACTTAAAAATATTAATATTATCATATTTATATCGTTATGATGAAGGCCCATGTCATATTGTAGGTGAAGAAGTGACTTGTATACATAAAATCAGGTACATCCAATCATACACTCAAGTTAAGCACATTAAGCAGAGGGAAGGTACAAAGATTGACACAAAATATAATACAAGCCTATTAATCCAGGCCTATGTCAACAACTAAGAAAGAGAAACTTGTATATATATCTCTTCTTCACCTGAATTTTTCGTCTTAAAATGACGATTCAAGTTTTCCTATAATTAAAGGATGTAGAACATACTGACATACTGAGCCCACCAAGTTATTCACAAGTACTTTAGAATTAAATAATGCACTAGCTTAAGTAATAATTTCACTGAAAATTCTCAAAGAAAAAACTCAAGTCCACATTTTAACAAACTTCACCTCATTACCGCAAGCTACAGATTACTGATTGAAAGCATCTTTTCGCTTGGGATCTTCGAGAATGCGTACACTACAAGAAAGAAAAGAAAGTCTTGTCTATAATGAAAGGAAGTACGGGTAGAACATACTGCGCACACAAAGTTATTCTTGACTATTTTAGAATTAAATAATACATTAGTTTAATTGGTTTCACTTCAAGATGCGTTCGGCACCATGAGCCGAGTGACAGTGAATATAGCCGATGACGGCTCCTGAGTGTCAGGCGCTAGACGGAAGTGCAGTGTGCCTGCACCGCCACCAGTCCCGCGACGTGCTGCTCGTGTTGGAGTGTTCCTTGTTCTGTCATATCCTCTTTGTTCTGTGAGTTCCGTTGCACCGGCCATTGGCCTTCAGTAGTAAATCGCAGTAGTAAATCGGTACACATGTGAATAACTTAATGTGTTCTGCTTTGTGTTCAACTGTTCTGTAAGGGTGTTTTCATTGAAGCCTAGGAATATATACCATACAAAAATGGTAAACCTTCCATGATGTCGCACGAGTCCTGTTTGGGACATTTTTACTAGAATAAAACCAGACAGAGTGAAATGCAATATGTTTTTCTATTTTGTGTGCAAAGGGATCTTCAACCGGCACAATGACGAGACATTTCAGACTTAAACATCCCACAACAGACATTTATCAAAGTAGGTTCATATCGGTGCATCATGACTCAGAAGATGAAAAGGGAACAACTGAAGCTTCAAGTCCTGTGCCTGCCACATCTGTTCAAGTAATAACTGGACAAACCTATCTTCCTGTGTCGCTAATGGAAGCTGTTTCATCATCATCTACCACCAACACTACTATTTTTACTACTACAACAACAACAACAGGTACGTCCAATCATACAATCGAGTTAAGCACATTAAGCAGAGGGAAAGTACAAAGATTGAAACAAAATATAATACAAGCCTATTAATCCAGGCCTATGTCAACAACTAAGAAAGAGAAACTTGACAAACAGTTGTTGAAATGGATTGCAAAAGATGTTTTACCTTTCAATATAGTTGAGGCTGAGGAGTTTCAGAAGTTTTTATTGATGTTGAATCCTAATTACAGTCTCCCAAGCCGTAAAACACTTTCGAATAGTCTCTTGAATAAACTCTGTGACACAACATTGCAAGATGTCAAGGCTAACTTGTCAGAAAATGCTTCATATGTAGCCCTCACAACAGATGGGTGGACTTCATTGAAAAATGAAAAATATATAGCAGTTACTGCTCATTTCATATGTAAAAGGGATGGCACACTCTCTTCAAAGCTTCTGTCCTGCTCGAAGTTCGTAGGAAGACACACAGCAGACAACAATGCCGAAGAACTCAAGAAAGTGATAATAGAATGGGATCTTCAGGACAAAATCATGGCCTGCACAACAGATAATGCTTCAAATATGGTTAGCGCAGTTCAGAAGTGCAACTGGTGGCATGTTCTGTGTTTGGCACATAGTTTGAATCTAGTAGCACAATCAAGCCTGGAAGAAATAAAATCAGCGAGAGAGAAGGTAAAATGTATTGTTGAATTCTTTAAAAGGAGCCCACAATACTTGGAGAAACTTCACAGCACTCAAAAACAGATGGGCTATCCTGTTCCGACTCTAAAGCAGGACTGTCTAACACGGTGGAACTCGACATACGAGATGATGAATAGAGTCATTCAGACCAAGGAACAACTACAAAGTACTCTAGCAATAACGAACAATAATTCTGTGAAAGTTTTGAACAATGAAGACTGGTACATAATTGAGAAATCAGTTGAAATTTTAGATATTTCGATGAAATGACAAGGGAAGTCAGCAGTGGAAAGCATGTTACCATTTCAAAAATTGGATTGATGAGTAGGAACCTTCGAACTCATTACCAACAGCTGTGAGAGATGGAATATGACAGTCCGGCCATTTCTCGATTCCTTGGCAAGATTACAAGTAATAAATCTCATTGTAGACCGTATTGGACATCAGATATGTACATTGAAACAAGAATAATAGTTAACACCACCTTTCCAATACTTATCTTTCCTTATATTTAGGAAATAAACATTACAACAGGCGTTGTAAGATGGGACATGTTTCGCTTAACAGTCGTAAGCATCATCAGCCGAAAATAAATCTTAGCCTAAAGTTAGGTCAGGGCCCTGAACCTAGTGACCTTAACATATATGGCACCCAAAGAATCAACATTTATATTTAGAAAATGAAAATAGGTTTAAAACTAGTGTGAAAAAACATAGAATGTTACAACATGGCTAAGAGAAAAAACACAATCGAGTTGAGACAGATGATAAGAACAGAAAGTACAATACAGAGCTGGTAGTGAAATCATTTAAATCATTAGTATATCATTGTTGCCAGTCAGTCAATCAGAATGTTCAAACATAAAAACAAGAGTGAAAATATATAAGAGTGTTCATCATGGCCGAGTTAGAAAAAACACGTAATCGTGTTGCCAGTGGTTAAAAACATAAGGTACAACACAGAGCTGGCAGTGTAATAATCAAACTCATGGCTGCTAGTCAGATAATAAGAATGATCATATATAACATAACATGATGGTTATATTATTTTAAGTGAAGAAATAATTAAATCCCACTCTTGTATAGATATATGAGAACGGGCGAGAGAAATCATATATTGTAGCAGACGTGGAGTAGTAACACTTCAAACAGGATTGATCACGCCTGAAGCCGCTTCATTTTTGCTGGGAGTTCAAGACCAAAACGGAAAAAATTAAGACGCCAAGTGCGTGAACTGAAATCTCTTATGTTGGATGAGCGTTGACCGGAGACATTAGCCGTTCAAGGGGGTCTGTTAAATTTATGCCCGTTGCTGCGTGTGTTGTATCTCTGTGCTTGCCTAGGCGGCATCTTATTTTTTTTATTATCTGACTGGCAGCCATGAGTTTGATTATTACACTGCCAGCTCTGTGTTGTACCTTATGTTTTTAACCTCTGGCAACACGATTACGTGTTTTTTCTAACTCAGCCATGATGAACACTCTTATATATTTTCACTCTTGTTTTTATGTTTGAACATTCTGATTGACTGACTGGTAACAATGATATACTAATGATTTAAATTATTTCACTACCAGCTCTGTATTGTACTTTCTGTTCTTATCCTCTGTCTCAACTCGATTGTGTTTTTTCTCTTAGCCATGTTGTAACATTCTATGTTTTTTCACACTAGTTTTAAGCCTATTTTCATTTTCTAAATATAAATGTTGATTCTTAGGGTGCCATATATGTTAAGGACACTAGGTTCAGGGCCCTGACCTAACTAAAGGCTAAGATTTATTTTCGGCTGCTGATGTTTACGACTGTTAAGCAAAACATGTCCCATCTTACAACGCCTGTTGTAATGTTTATTTCCTAAATATAAGGAAAGATAAGTATTGGAAAGGTGGTGTTAACTATTATTCTTGTTTTAATGTTCATATCCTTGGCAAGATACATGAAGAACTTACAAGTAAAATTTGCAACAAGTACTGCAATATAAATATATTGTGGGAAGCAACACTTTTAGATCCAAGATTTAAGACATATGGTTTTATGAAGGATGAAAGTAAACTTAAAGAAATAAAGGAAAACTTATTAATGATGCCGCTACCATTATTGGCACTGCACACCAACAGACAGCTGTTAACACATCAGGTGGAACGCAAGAGCCCTCATCAAATGAGAATCAGGCATATGGGTCTACAGTATCATTTTCGAGCATACTATGGAAAAACTTTGTTGCAGCCGTTGAAGAGCTCGTTCAAGCGCCAACTTTTAATCCAAAAGCAGCAAGTATCATACAGATGGACAAGTATTTAAATATGCCTCTTCTGCATAGGCTAGAGAATCCTCTTCAATGGTGGAATGACAGCAAAGATACCTTGCCAGCCCTCTACGACTTACTGAAGAAGAGACTTTGCATTATGGCAACATCAGTTCCCTGTGAACGAGTGTTCTCAAAGCAGGGACAGACCATCACAGAAAACCATACACGTGTAGTATTGGAAGATTAACATTTGTCAGTAGTTTCACTTAATTTTTATTTTTGTGCTCTCCTTGTACAGTATATAGTGTTTAATTCTTATTTTCGTGTTCTCCATGTACAGTATATAGTGTTTAATTTTCTAATTACCATTTCTCCTCGTGCAGTATATACTGTTCAATTTGTATTTTAGTGTTCTGCTTGAATATTGTATACGTAAATACAGTACCGGTACTGACGAATATTTCTTCAGTTATGCGAGTATATGTTTAATTAGTGAAAATAACATTTTGAGATTTGTAAACACATCTACTGCCAGTTGACAGGTGTATTTCAGAATGAATGAAAACATTCTTATCCTAAAAACAACATTTTAGACATGATATTTCTGGGTGCATATTTCAGATTTCCGACTGGTTTTTCACGTGCCGTGAAGTTTTATCCTGGCTCTAATTACAATACCGGCCGATATATTCAACTGGTGAAAGTATCCTTGGATTAGTTACTTTTAAACACCTGTACTGCCATTGTAACCGTGTTTTCTGTATTTCGTATTGACCGAAAAAATCTTATCCTAAACGCAGCCTTTAAACGTGATTATTGGGCGCAAATTTCAGTGTTCCGACTGTTTGTTCACGTTCCGTGCAGCTTTATGCTGGCCATGGCTATAACTACACCCAGCACGTTCGATACAGGCATATTCCCGCTGGCGTGGAGCATGTAATGTTCCCTCTCGAAGTTCTCTCTACTGCGCAGTTACAGTCCCATGTGCCCACTGCACACAGCCAAGGCCAACTAGTCTATCTAGTGCGGCCTTCGACACAGTACGTTCGGTACAGGCACATTCCAGCTAACGCGGAGCATGTCATGTTGCCCTCTCCCTCTCTCTCTCTCTCTCTCTCTCTCTCTCTCTCTCTCATGCAGTCACAGTCCCGTGTGGCGGCACTATGTACCGAAACACTTCACCTCAAGCTCCTAATGTTGCAGAACAACTGAATGTTCTGGTCTGACCAACACTACTTTCCACTTTACATGAGTATTTCCTGCAGTGGGCGTCCCTAACCTTAAAAAGAAAAACGTATTTTGATGCTTGTTGTTTTAAAGGGCCTAACATCGAAGGTCATCGGCCCCAAAACATGTTTTAAAGCGCTTCGGGAGGGAAAATAACTAATTTAACTGTACACATAAAATTACACTAAGTTGTAAAACATCCTACAATATATACACCTCGTTAACAAGTCTCCCCATGAACACATGAACAGCTATGGATCAGAGCCACACATAATAAAAAAAATCACATAAATGGCAAAATATACACAAATCGAAGAACAAAAATATGTTATATTTTCCATGGCATCACCAAGAAAAAAGAGCATTCAGGCAGCTCTCATTCACACATTCTCGATGGAAAATATTAATGAAATAAATTTCACGCTTTGAGCAATCACTTCCTATTCAACTAGGTTCCTGAAATAGATTACTTGACTCAAAACCAGTCATCTGGTGGACCTTACAGCGTCAAGCATAGATCAACGTAGTTTCCTGAAATAAATGATATGGCACAAAATTCAAGAAAATAAACAGAGTGGGCTTTGACTTTCATCACATAACTCAACGTTAGTCTCTGAAAAAGATTACAGCCCGGTTTCTCCAACTCTGTGTTAAATTTTACTTAACAAATGTTAACTATCAATCGTTATATTAATAACTTCGGTTAAAAGTATCCTGTTTGACGAACACATATCCAACATTTGTTAGGAAACAAATTGTTAAAGACATTTCCGTGAGATTTCTGAACGTGTTTGGCAGTGAGCGTATTTTGTTTCTTTATATAAAGCGCTTCTAGTGGTGTGTTGAAATAGTATTTTGTCACACGTGGTTGACATCATTAAACATTATGTTTATCGGAGACCGCTAAGACGTAACCATGTCTAGTAAGAGGCAACAAAAGCGTTATTATGATGAATGCGAGACAAACGTTGTTATAGATTTAATTTGAAAGTATGCGAGTGTGCTTAAAAAATAAAAGACGGTACTGTTATATCACAACGTTTGATATAGTTTATTCTTGTACGAGTGCAATCTAAGGCTCCGACATCACCGGGAAAATGGGATAATTTATATATCTTGAATGATTTTTTAGCATTCTTTCATTGTGGGGAAAATAATGTAATGCCTTGTTAATGCTGCAATGGCAGCAGGAATTCTTTGCAGAATTCTACATACTCTTGTCTTGCACTCATGAATATAGTGGCTACAATTACATGAAAAGTGTCTCAAGCATAATATCTAACAAGGACAGGTCACACCCTGTGCTCAACCAATTTCAACGAATTTCAACGAGCTTCAATGTACCTGTAGGGGGACACTCAACAGTAACTCGTGTATAAGGGTTTAGGCCAGTACACTTTGATTTTCGAAAAAAATGAGGTCAAATGTCATGACACAGGATCTGCTTCGGACAAAGTGGAGGTGATAGAACATTAAAAGGCGAACAAATTTTACTTAAACACGTCAGGTCCGCAACCCAGTAATTTCTGAAAAATTGATGAATCTCCAATTCCAGTGCAACATATATATACTTGGAGTTACATCACAGTCAAACGGAGTGGTGCCCTAGTGGTCATCGTACTTGTCTGCGAATCTTGTAGACGTGAGTTTGAGTCTCGTCACAGCTATAATTCTTGTGCAAAATAAATTAATATCTGAGGGAACATGAAGATGAAAATGGGAACAAAAATATCACGCAAATTGCAGTACACTTTATTTCCTACCTGAAATTAATATAGGCCTAAATGTTCTCACAGTTACTGCTGGATCTCTCTCTCTGTGTGTATATACAACCTGTCACAATAAATTCTGTACTATCAACATAGGTGAACAGTGCACGTCAGTGACTTTACTGTCCTTTGAAATAGTCCCCTCCCATAACTATGCACTGCTGAGATCAGCGATACATGTCCTGGAAATTTTGCAGGAAGGCTTCCTTGGGGATGGTGTTCAAAAGCCTCATCACGTTTCGTTGGATGTCAGGAATATTGTCAAATCACTTTCTTTTCAAAGCAAGTTTGAGTCGTTTTGATGCGTGACTTTTTGGCTCTGACCTTTTTCTGACGAGGGGATCCCGGAAAACGCCATTCCATGCTTTGCCGTTTCGTTTCAGGGTCGTACCTGAGACACCAGGTTTCATCCTCGGTGACAATACAGTTCAAGGAATTTGGTGTCGCATCTGCCGTTTCGACAAAATCCTGTGAAGCCTCTAAACGTGCCTGCTTCTGATCGTCAGTCAAGTGATGTGGATCAAGACGAGAACACTTTTCCTCTTCCCTAACTTCTGGGTAGTGATTTGTCGCACGGATTCACGGTTAATCTGCAGTTCATCCACTATCATGCACGCAGTTAATCGCCGATCGTTCGTGATTAATGTCCTCATTTTCTCAATGTTTTCGTCACTGACGGCAGTCGTCAGTCTTCCGCTACGGGGTTTGTCAGAAACACTTTCCCGGCCTCCTCGAAAACGGGCGAACCACTCGTACACACTTCAAGGACAGTGCTTGATCTTCATAAACACATACCAGCATCACACACGTTTCTTCTGGTGTCTTGCCAAGCTTTAAAAAAAAATGTACATTGATATTTTGGTCGTTCATGTTCCTGTTCGTAGTTCAGAACCAACGTACTAAACACGCACTGTGTTAAACAGGTCTTACATGGCACATACACAATGCTCAACTGAACAACGTTGGGAGCAGGTGGCCAAAACCTGCTGGTACGCAGGTGCAGCGTTGTGTCCCCAGCGTTGCCGGATTAACCGTTCTGACTTTTCACCAAACTTTATTGTCACAGGTTGTATATAAATTAGAGGTAGAAAATAAAGTTCACTGCAGTTTGCCTAATGTTTCTATTTGCATTTTTACCTTCACATTCCCTCAAATAATAATTTAATTTGTATAAAAAAAATATAGCTACAGCGCAACTCGAACTCACGGTTCGTAGACAAGTACGGTGACCACTTGGCCACCGCTCCGCTTGACTGTGGCGCAACTCTCCAAGTATATACGCGTTGCTTTAGAATCGGAGGGATTTATCAATTTCTTGGAAATTATTAGGTTGCGGACCTGACATGTTTAAGTAAAATGTGTTTGCCTTTTAGTGTTCCATCACCTCCACTTGACCCGAAGCGGATGCTACCATATGACATTTGTCCTCAATTTTTTCGAAAATGAAAGTGTATTGACCTAAACCCTCATGCACAAGTTACTGTTGAGCGTCCCCCAACAGTTACATTAAGCTCGTTGAAATAGATTGGATGCAGGGTCGGACCTCTCCTTGTAAAAATCTATAAGCAACTGACGAATTGGAGACACTTATAAGTTTCAATCTGTTGGAAATTCTAACCTATTTTCAGTGTCTTCTAATATCTTGTTCATTTTGGCTTTGGTAATTACATCTTTGTAGAAATCCCTCTTCTGACAACTCTAAAAACTTGGGGTTTTTTTTCTTAGTATGGGTCATCCTTTGCCTTCTTAAGTTTATAAATAGTCTTCATACAGCAGTAAAGCTTCAAACTTACATCTTCTACATGCCTCCATTTTGAAATTTTATCAGCTGTAAAGAGGTTTAACACAGCAGTGCTGCCATGTTAATTTAACACAAGTATTAACAGTTTGTTTGAGTTGACAATTCTTGATGAGACAACCATTTTGTTAAATTATGTGTTAAGTCCCCTTAACGGCAGTGTTAACACTTAACATTCGTTGAAGAACCTGGGCCTACATGACACAAATAATCCTCAGCACGGCCATATTATAAAACACAAGTCGAAACTAAGTGTCGCGCTATAAAAGTCTCGTCTACAGCATCAACTGTAGTGACATGAACAAATACCAAATAAACCAACAAATTAGGCCGCTATACAAAACTCTCCTTGGTAGAAACACAAATCGTCCTCGCCTACCATGCGGCCAAATGACTCAAAAGTGGAGATATTCTCCCAAAATTGCAGCAAATACAAAAAATGTTCGGGTTCCAACCTTTAACACATGCTGCTCACAAGTCTACCCAAGGAAAGTTACTCTAACATGAAAATGCAGGCCTTAAAGGCCGGTCTCCACTGATTAACATTTAACAACAACATGTTAAATGTTAAAAGTGTTAAATGTTAACTGGTGACACCATCAGCATGTTAAATGTTAAATGTCAAAAACTGTTTCATTTAACATTGTGTCCACACTTAATAAACATGTTAAACTTGACATCCTTTGTTTATATACAGGTAGTTCATCATATCAATTTATGGTAATACATTTAGATGGTGTCTAGTATTTTTAAATAAGGACAATGGAATCAGATGAAGAGGAATTGGCCTTTGTTATTGCCACTGTTGCTTCTTGTTATGATTTAGAAATTCAGTTTTATTAGGCACATTTCCTCCCCTCACTCTGCTCATAGCTTCAAAAGCAAACCACTTTGAAGTACAGGGTATAAACTTCGTCCGCTCCCGACTACCGACTTTTCTGAACTTTCTGCAATTCTCGACTGTACTGGGAGCGGAGGGACGCTAGTTTTTTTTTTTTTTTTTTTTTTTTTTTTCGATTTACTCGCGGGAACAATTATAGATATTTTCGAGTTCCTGGAAACTGTCGGCTTTCTTCGCTTTATATCTGTATTCCTCTGGTGAGACATCCCACAAATAAGGCCTTTCTATTATATCTCTAATTAAGTCCAGAGTAATCTCCTTGCTCTACCCCATTTCTGACATTTTAGTATAGTGCAGAGAGAACGACACACGTGCGTGTACTGTATTTGTAGCTTATAACAAAGAGAACGAGTATTGCGGAGTGTTGTAATTATAATCCTGCTTCATGAGGAGCACGTTGTTTGCATCGTTTAGGTTATGTGTTGGCATGGAAACATCATGGAAGTTGCCGAAGCTGTGCCGACAACGCACGAACAACGAATTGACTTGACATGTTTTCCACTTGGAGCGGAAAACACGCCAACATGTTAAAAGTGTTAACTCAACATTCTGAGTTAACATGCAAAGTCAATTGGAAGACACAATCACAATATACATGTCAACTGTAACATGTTAAATTAAACATGTTGGTGTTAAATGTTAAACAGTGGAGACCGGCCTTAAGAATGATTTTCGAAAAGCTTACTCATCAACACATAATATATCACATGTCCTAAAGTTGCCAAATCTGATACAAATAAAAATGACAGTCTTACTTTTGCTCACAAATAAAAACTATGCCGTGCTGGTCATATACAAGAGCACTCATGCTCGTAACGTCAAACTTTAAATTAAATGGCCAACTCCGCTATAATACCATAACGAGAAAAACTGAGAAATTACCACCATAGACATGATTCATGTCTATTACAAGATATTAGAATCATTCCGTATTGACGGTTTTCACTTTACAATGGCGAAAAATGAAAGTATCCTCCTATTCAATACATCATATATTCCGTCATTAGACGGAGTAAACAAGTTCAGACATGTTTCGGCTCGTTTGAGCCATCTTCAGTGAAAAAATTAGGGGGGTTGGAATAATTTACATAATATGAGTTGAAAAAATGCTAAAAAACATAATGAAAGCGCAAATGAAAAAACAAACAAAAGAGAGCCTAGACGGAAACAAAATAGCACAAATATACAATATTTACATCAATATGCAGAGCAAAAAACAACTTATTGCGACAAAATTCAGTGAAACAGGTGTTAATTTGAAATAATAATTGATACTAAAACTGCGTTTCTTAGGTTAACGCAGTTTTTAGTATCAATTATTATTTCAAATTAACACCTGTTTCACTGAATTTTGTCACAATAAGTTGTTTTTTGCTCTGCATATTGATGTAAATATTGTATATTTGTGCTATTTTGTTTCCGTCTAGGCTCTCTTTTGTTTGTTTTTTCATTTGCGCTTTCATTATGTTTTTTAGCATTTTTTCAACTCATATTATGTAAATTATTCCAACCACCCTAATTTTTTCACTGAAGATGGCTCAAACGAGCCGAAACATGTCTGAACTTGTTTACTCCGTCTAATGACGGAATATATGATGTATTGAATAGGAGGATACTTTCATTTTTCGCCATTGTAAAATGATTCATGTCTGAAAATCTGAAAGTTACTGAAATATCTGGCACGTTCAGCTCGAGATAATCGCAATAATAATAATAATAATAATAATAATAATTTTAAAAAATAATATTAATGACAAGATTTGAAGAAATCTGATTCTAATATTCGTAACTTGAAATACGAAACTGCGATCAAAGAAATTGTGAACAACGGGCTCTTGACGCCACAAAGTACACACATAGTTACATTCAAATAACCATGAAGATGACGCCAACAAAGATCGTAGATCCAAACTCCTCCAACACACACATTCTCATCCACACTTCATGCAATAAATCGGAGAAACGTGACGGCATGTTCTCGCACACTTTGAACTCCCATTATCTAATGAATCTAGTCTTTCCTGACTTTAATTTAAATCCCTTTTACATTTAAGCCCCAAGACGTTCACTGCGTCTCGAACATCAAAGAAAAACGAATTATGGAATATGGCTTTAAAAAAAACGAGAAACTGTCTTATAAAAAGTGACATTAACCACTCAGCTACGGAGTCACGATAAAAGAAAAAGAAGTGCAAGCTGTCACCTCATGCAGTCGGCCCACATGTACTTTACAGTTATTTACATTTAAATATACAAGCTTCCTTAAACTTTATTGAGATACGATGTAGTCCTCCCAACCAACAGCTGCATCTACTGAAATTAAATAATTAATCCTAAGCTATCCCCACATTAAAACACGTACACAAGTACATTATGACAATGCAAATCTAGTACTTATCAGCCAGCTCACAATCCTTTTAGCTAGCCATCTTCATTGCGATATCTTCAAGTTGAAACTCTTGCAGTCCATGGATCTCCATCCTGGCGGAGAAATCACGTTCCCGACGCCTTCCTGCATCCGCTGGTTCGGAACCTGACTACAGCGTTCCGTTCATTCACGGTATTACAACTGGATCAATGCAACCTGCCAGTTACTATTTACAACCTACGGGTGTAGTTTCCCAGGACCGTGTAAACCAGTTCTCATTCAGCCGCGCGACAACTCTGTGCTTGCCTAACCCCGTAACTGTCAATTTTCCCTCTTACTCCGCACTTCACCCGTATTATGTCGCAGCTCTACATCTAGTAACAGTGCACAATGCTGGACTTGAAACTGTGTCTATCAGGTTATCGGGCATTCATGTCCTAGGAAAATCTACTTTACTCCACCTGGGTAAAAACTTGAAATAGGCAGGCAACTATGCGCGTAAATGTTCATATCGAAATGTTCTTTGCGTCTAAATTTTACAGACATTAAGATGTCGAATTTATGAAATTCACGTCCACCGAGAAATGTTAGTGCATAAACGTCAAGTTGTTGTCTCTGTGTTGTTCGTGCAGGCCCCCATGCCTACAAAAATTCTTAGCTAGCTCCAAATTTATGAATAACTAAATAAAGTCTTAACATGTTGAGCTAGTGTTAGAATGTCCCAGTAAACGATCAAGACTTATAATAGCCTATCTGACATTTCTGACACCGCACACAGTGTAAGTAGACACTTCTTCCCATCGACTCGACTACTTCGAAGACTCCTGCCAAATAAAATAGCTAACCCACGTGCTGGTCACATGTATTAATTTGCCTCCACAGTCGTTATCCTATGCTTGTTCAGGGCACATCTCTCGTTTTAACCATTGTATTGCCAGTATAGGAATGACGCTACCTTTTCATTGGTTCAAATCATCGCGTCACCTACGCTTACTTTAAAATCATGTCGTAAGACTCTCATTGGCTCCTGTCATTTCCTTGTTCTCAAGCATGCGCATGAAGGGCTTATGCACATCATGTAATAGCCCCTCTTTCTTAATTTAGCTTTCAGACAGTAGACCCTCGGTACCAAATTTCCCGTCAAACTGTTGAAACATATGCCTTGGTCACTGCAAGTTACCAAGACTTAGGCTGGTTCTACCATCTACAGGTAAAGTAGTGCGTAACTTGCCCTCCGCGTAAAAGGATATTTCCATACGACCGTCCGGCTCCATGGCGCGTGCTGGCCTTTGGTCACAGGGGTCCCAGGTTCGATTCCCGGCAGGGTCGGGATTTTTAACCATCATTGGTTGATTTCGCCGGCACAGGGGCTGGGTGTATGTGTCGTCTTCATCATCATTTCATCCTCATCACGACGCGCAGGTTGCCTATGGGCATCAAATCAGAAGACCTGCACCTGGCGAGCCGAACATGTCCTCAGACACTCTCGGCACTGAAAGCCATACGCCATTCCATTTCATTTCCGTTCGACCCCACCTAGGTAGCCCTATCGGCACCATAAATCGTAGTTGCCTGGCGCGTAATTTATCAGCTACTTCGAGGGCCCGTTAAGACTTTAACATGCTGGGCAAGTTTTGAGAGCTGAACATTATCAGCTGTATTTCTGGTGACATACAGCTTAAATTAGCTTAGTATATTGATAAAAGCATGATACTGTAACAGTGATTGATATTCTATTCCAGGATTTTGACCATTAATGCTTCCCTGGAGTTGCAACGGTCACACCAGCCTCTCGCATCAACAGCGTCAGGGACACATTTTATACGTCAGGCTTTCGCAAAGAAACTCTACAAGGTATAAGTTAGTATATGCATCTCAATGGCTAACGTGCTCACTACGTAATGTGAGGTATGCGAGTTCAAGTTTTCTTTATGCCGAATATTTTATATTTTCATTATTAGTGTTGTATTCATCTGTATGCCCCTTTTCATATGTTCTTTTCTTAATAATATATTTCATTGAAATGCTTAATCAAAATATTATGTCTACTAGGAAAATGCTTTATATGTGTGCTACTAGCAAGTGATCTTATCATTAATTCCAATCATCATTATAGTAGTAAAGCATATAGCATATAGGACTGTCGCCCGGGTATCAGATTCCCTATCAGTTGTTTACCTAGTCTTCTCGTAAATGATTTCAAAGAAATTGAAAACCATTCCATTCCTGAATTCTTCTTCCTATGAATGGATATTTACCCCGATTAGTTATTTACATTTACAGTATCTTCCAACTTTATCTTCATGAAGTTAAACATTAGAATGAAATGCATTATCAGTAAATGGAAGCATGTGGAACTAAACAAAGTCACAGAGCTAGTTGCAAATAGAGGATCGTGGAGATACTTAATCAATTCGCAGAAGCCTACAGGTAGAATGCTCAAAGGCAGTAAGTCCATAAGGAAGATGTATATACATATACGGAAGCACATAAAAGGGAGTTAAGAATAACGGCAGGGAATGAAAATAAATTTTTAAACGTGAAATAGAAAGACGAAAAGAACCTGCGTACCTTCTAATATGGAGCGAGTGACTTGACCATTCTACTACGAGAATACTTTCCAAAATCCTGCCTTACATGATAGATTATAACTGGCATAAGAAAATGTAATCTTGAGATTTTAATCCCAATTAGGTATTGATTCTGAAGCTCGTAGATCAAAATTACAAAAGATTGGCATAAATCGCTGTCCATAACTCTTTAAGACTCCCCTTATAGGCCTTTTGGTAATAATCAGCAGATGCAAGCACAGGAAAATAGGCACTCGGAATGAACTTCATACATTTAACGATAGATAGCACCTCACTCGAAAGTGAGAAGTCGCTGAAAATCAGTCTAGCCAACCCCGTATAGTGGTGTCTAGCTCCGGGTAGTTACCTAGCACTTGCGCGGAGGTGGCTGCATGCAAGCCAAAGTGCCAGCTGATTTACACCCCCAGGTAGTTTACCTCCCGCGCAGCTGCCAGCCAGTTTACCAGCAGATTTTCGAACCGGCCCTTAACACATTCACTCCTGTAGACACCTTAAGGCGTTTAAAAGCAGCCTATGTGTGGGACCATATCAGAGTTAAGGTGTTTAAGGTCGCGCGATGTAAACGTTGTTTCGAACTTGGCGCTAAATTCATACAAAGACGTAGTTCATGTTGAAAACCATAGATGGCATATAAATGAACAGTTCCTCACCCTGACTACCTGAACAGAGGGTACATTCCAATTCTTCTTTCTTTTTTCTTTGAGTAAACCCGGACCTAAGCCAGTTGTATTCTTGTGAGGGTGCGTAGTGAAGTGAGTTATTGTGTCGTGATGATATGACGAGTGACAAACACAGTATAGGAAGTGAGGGAATTGAAGACATACTACTGAACGATGATTCTGGTAATGAATTCATCCCTGATTTCAGTGATTGCGAAAACAATTCCGATGATGATATACCAGACTCTGGGCAAAGTGACATTCAGCCCATTCAGATAACTGATACGCATCCGTCTTATTGCCCACCTGCAATCCATTTCACTGGCCGGGTAGGATTAAATGTTGACATTGAAAATAGCAATGAAATTATGTCTTTCATCAAGTTATTTTTAAATGACGATTTCCTTGAATAGGTATGCCATCAGACAAACCTTTACGCAGAATAAGTTATTAGTGCAGTACCGTGTCCATTCACTAAAAAGGCCTATTCTATTTTTCAAACGCGGAAACCGGTCGACGTAAATCAGATGAAAAAGTTTATAGGACTAATGTTTGTAACCGGAATAATTCAAAAACCAGATCTGAAAATGTACAGGACAGAGGACACTATTTTCGGCTCGCCAAATTTTTCGGAAACCACGGCACGAACCTGGTTCGAAAACATATTGTCATTCTTGCACTTTAACGACAGCAGTCATTAGGTGGGGAATTTTGATAGCCTATACAAAATGAGGCAGATTCTTGAAAGGCTCAGCGACCAGTTTTCGTACAGTAACATTTTATGTAAAATAGTGCACTATAAAGATATGGTATTTAGAAAGCAGGTTTAAATCACCCGCTGAGGAGCTGGTAGTCAACGTGTTAATAAAATAAAATATTCACTGTACTCTCAATAATTGAATGAGCATTTAAATGAGCACTTCAATAAGGGCTCACCACGAAATTTGAAAAGTGGTACGAGGGCTGGAACGGGGTCCAGGATGTCAACTGAGTAGAGAGGGGGGGGGGGGGGGTTGATTCCCTCCTCAGCCATCCTCGAAGTGGTTTCCTGTGGTTTCCCACTTCTCCTCCAGGCAAATGCCGGGATGGTACCTAACTTAAGGCCACAGCCACTTCCTTTCCCGTTCCTTGTCTATCCCTTCCGATATTCCTATCCCCAACAAGACCCCTGTTCAGCTTAGCAGGTGAAACCACCCAGGTGAGGTACTGGTTCTCCTCCCCAGTTATCCACAACCCAAAATCTCACATTCCAGGACACTGTCCTTGAGGAGGTAGAGGTTGGATCCCTTACTGAGTCTGAGAGAAAAACCAACCTTGGAGGGTAAACGGATTAAGAAAGAAAACTCATTTTTAACATTCCATAACAAAACACGCACGTTATTGTGAGCAAATATTTTCCTGAAAAATTATTTTAATGCTTCATTTACATATTTACATTTCATATTGTGCTATATTAAGTGTGACTCATTGGCTAAATGGTCAGCGTTGAGGCCTTTGGTTTAGAGGGTCCTGAGTTCGATTCCCGGCCTGGTCAGGGATTTTAATCGCATCTGATTAATTCCTCTGGCTCGGGGACTGGGTGTTTGTGTTTGTCCCAACACTTTTCTCTTCATATTCAGACAACGCACTACACTACCAACTACCACAGAAACACGCAGTAGTGATTACATCCCTCCATATAGAGTTGGCGCCAGGAAGATTATGTTGTATTAAAAAACCTTTCAGTAATAACCATCTCAGAATAATAAAATCATCACATCAATCTTGACGAGTTTTTACAGACTTACACTTCTTCTTCTTACCGAGCTGGATAGCCACAGTCGCTTAAGTGCGGCCAGTATCCAGTATTCGGGAGATAGTGGGTTCGAACCCCACTGTCGGCAGCCCTGAAGATGGTTTTGCGTGGCTTCCCATCTTCACACCAGGCAAATGCTGGGGCTATACCTTAATTAAGGCCATGGCCGCTTCCTTCCCATTCCCAGCCCTTTCCTCTCCCATCTTCGCCATAAGACCTATCTGTATCGATGCTACATAAAGCAACTTGCAAAAAAAAAAAAAAAAAAAAAAAATTCTTCTTCAGCATATTACACAGCTCATGCAGGAGTCAACATTTTCCTTGGTCCCACACATCATCTTCTGAACAAGTTACGTACAAATATCACCCGACTGTAGTAGCTAAACTTATGAGAATTTTTTGCCTTGTTTGTTGGTGTCTGATCTCTTCCTCTTCTTTCGTTTGTTGGTATCTCTTGCCTGCTTTTGTCGTTGTGCCTCTGGCACTAAGGTGGGATCTCAGATTTTCGTGCCCCAAACAATTAGACTGTCTACAATTTCTGACAAAATGCACTCCTTATAAAATTGTACTAATTTCGGAAGAACCTTCGTTTGACATATCAACTCGCCCTTTTCTGTCCTCTCGACGAAGGTTTTTAAAAATAATAATGTTATTGGCTTTACATCCCACTAACTATTTTTATGGTTTTCTGAGATGCCGAGGTGCTGGAATTTAGTCCCACAGGAGTTCCTTCACGTGCCAGTAAATCTACCAACGCGAGGCTGACATATTTGAGCACCTTCAAATACCACAGGTCTGAGCCAGGATCGAATCTGCCAAGTTGGGATCAGAAGGCTAGCGCCTCAACCATATGAGGCAGTCAGCCTGGCATGAATATTTTTACTTTCTTCATATACACTACAAAATCACACAATTTTCTCCTGGTGATATTCAATTGACCTTGAAGAGCCTCCGTTGCTCAGGCGGCAGCACGCCAGCCTCTCCTTGCTGGGTTCGGTTGCTCAAATCCTGGTCACTACATGTCAGATTTGTGCTGGACAAAGCGGAGGCAGTACGGGTGTTCCTCCGGGTACTACGGTTTTCCCTGTCATCTTTCATTCCAGCAACTCTCTCCAATATCATTTCATCTATCAGTCATTAATCATTGGCCCAGAGGAGTGCAACAGTTTCCTGCAGCTTGCACAGTTCCTGTGCTTGTTGCCAATTGGGGGTTTCATTGATTCCTGACCCGGTCAAATGACTGGAAACATGCTGTGGATTTTCATATTCAATTGACCTTGAACCTGAAAGAAGTAGTTGTGGCTTCGTTTCAATTGCAATTTTCCTTCTGAAAGTTCCAGGCACAAATCTTTTATTTTTTTAAGTTGCCTCTTCTCTCAAATTTGATTCAGTGACGGAGGCAAGGCATTTCACTTCTACAACACCATCACAAGCAATCAAACCATCAGGACTGGCTCCAAGGAACGGATATTCTTGGTCCACGAAGAACCCACACTTGGTTACAGTATTGCAGTTCTGTTCTCATACAGTTTTGGAACAACGTTCTCATTACCTCTTCGAAATATGACGGCAACTGAGGTGAGATTTTTTGGTTATAAAATAAGGTAAATGTTTAATGACCGGACCAAACTTGTAAGTTTTCAGCTGATTTACTCTTTGGTCATGCCACATCTGGTTAGATAGATGAGATAGATAGATAGATAGATAATGAATGGGTGAGCTCTGCCTTCGTAGGGATCCACACGTAGGTCTATGAAGACCCTTTGTGTCCTTTAAACGGGTTTGCCTAGTCCAGCCCTAGTGCTCCTATAAAGTATACCAGTGTCCGGATGTTGGCATTCCTGATGTCTTCCGGTTCACAAAGTGTGAGCCAAGATATCGATGCCTAGTGCTTGCAAGAGCCTCGCACTGACACAACACATGTGCAGAGGTCTCTTCCTCCCTACCGCATCTTTTACATATCAGATCTTGACTGATTTTCATGATGTGTAGGTGTCTCTGTAAAGTATTTTGGCCTGTCAACAGTCCAACTACCATTCGTATTCTGGTCCTATTCAGATTTATTTAGGACCTTTTTATATCTTTGGCTGGGCCCTTCGATAGGTTTACGTGCCTGTCTTGCCATAGTTAACCTCTTCCAAATGTCTAGGTGAGACTGGTTTGTCCACTGGGATATTACCAGTTTCACACTTTGGAGTGGTACTCCCAGGAAGGGCTCTGGTCCTACGAAAGGACCTTTTGAGCCTTGTTTCGCTAGTTTGTCAGCTTCTTCATTTCCACTGATTCCTGTGTGCACAGGAACCCATAACAGGGTAACTGGGCTAAGTTCACACAGCTTATCTAACTTCCTTTGGCACTCCCATACCATTTTGTATGTTGTTCTAACTGCACATAGTGCTTTTAACACTGCCTGGCTGTCGCTGCAAATGGTGATGCATCTTCTACGCCCAGGCATTTCCATACATGTACAGCACAGGCCAGCATTGCATATACATCGGCCTGGAAAACAGTAGCATATTTACCCATGGGAAGGGAGAGCCTTGTCTTAGGCCCCCACCCTGCCGCCCGTGCCCGTCTCCATCCGCGAGCCATCTATGTACTATGTACAGCCCACAAACCTAAGACGGGCCCCAGCATCTGTGACCCACTTCTCCCTCGTGGGTATCACCACCGTGAACTTATAATTCAAATTAAAACTGGGCTTCATCAGGTCCCCGATCATCATTTTTGTAGGCCAGATCTGGTGAAGCCTTGTAAGAATAGAAGCATAACCTCTATTCGGATTCTTGAAAGACCATCATCCGAGTGACCAGAGGCGGTAAGCACTCATTCCCGCCATCTCCTTAACATATAAATGTAAGGGGGGAAGACATAGGATGGCCTCCATTGCACATAATGGTGTAGTATCCAGTGCCCCTGTTATTCCTAGACACGAAAGTCTTCCACATCTGGTTAATGTGCTGCCCAAGAGTTAAAACCTCAATGGGACTACTATTTGATACTTCATCAGCTATTTCCTTCAAAAAGTTTTACATTTTATTTCAAGGACTTCATTTTCAACGTTGGACAATTGCGCTGGTGGCACATAGTGTTCGTCACACTTTCCATCTCTTCATCTTTTATTTGCTGGTGGTTTTTTTTTTAGAAAATGCCAATCTCCTTCTTGATCATCTTTTCTCTCTGGCGAGAATATTCGCCTTGAAGACACTACTCGGGCTTGTAAAACTACCTGGGCTTCCATTCAGTTTTCTCCCGTACAGTACATCATCTGTAGAAAGATCCTTCACCGGAGTAGTTTACACGTTTCCCTCTTGTAAATTTAGCCACGATGCCCCCGTACTGTACCTTAAAAACAAAAGAAAAGAAAAGGCGAACATTCAAAACTGTAAATACAATATTTGCAAAATGATTTGATGATGATGATGAAATGTACAAAAACCTAATGCGCTTAAAAAAGTAAGTAATCTACTAAAAATAATTGCAACACCTTTCAAATAGATAGATGCTGTATGCAATTTTATTTCTATAGCATAATATAAATATCGTACCTGATCAAAATTAGCAAATGAAAGGTGTAATCAGTCAATCAATCAATTAATCAATCAACACTGATCTGCATTTAGAGCAGTCTCCCAGGTGGCAGATTGCCTATCTGTTGTTTTCCTAGCCTTTTCTTAAATGATTACTGTTACGGGGTTATCCGTGGAAGGCAGAGGTGAAAGAAGGTGCGGGCTGGAATGGGTCTAAGTACAAAGCTGAAAGATGAATTAAAATTTCAATAAAGGTTCTATTTTCAGAACTTAACAATTTTCATATAGACTTTCAAAATTCAACAAGTAACAAATCAACAACAAGCCAAAAATCAGGTACAAGGTATAATTTATAAACCAGAGCATGAAAGCACAAGTTTTAGGGGATCATTACAAGATCTGGGCTTCGAGCCCCAAGTTTTATAATTCCTGAGTTCTCAGCTCACAACCACAAATTACCAAAGGGCAGAAAACCCCTAATTACATGGAGCACTTGCTCCTACCTAGTAAAGTCAAGCCTCCCAGAGGCACCTTTCAAAACACCAGAAAGAGCTGACCCGCTCTCAATCTTTCAAGCCTATTAAAGGCAATACTATACTTTACAATCACTTGCCATCGAGGCACAACTTACAAGAATTAAACAGGGGTATCTCGTACCCAGCCTACAGGGCCTTAAAAGAAAAATAATAGTTTAATTTAAATGGCCCTAAATGCAAAAAGGAAAGAAGGCGTGGATTAGCACACCTAAATACACTTTTTAAAACCTAAGAGGCACTAGGCCGATGACACAGGGGCTATTCCCAAGCTAGGGAGGTGACTCGTATAAGAAAATTTTAATACATTAAGAGTAGAAAATCGGTTATGAAAACGTAGTCATCTCAAATCAAAAAAGAAGGGGAGCTCGAGAGGGTAAAGCACTCTCTATCCCTGATTTACAGTTAAAGTAATAAGAAAATTTTACATAAGCCGGCACTGAGTTACATTTTTAGACAGGTAGGTTACATTGAAAAGGTTTCGGACCTTCCCCGAGGGTTAAACTGCTGAGCTAGCAAGAAATAAAGATGTTAAATGGCCGTTACCTTTGTTGAAGAGCTGCTGCCCGAAGGAAGAGGCGCTACCTGCCCCCTGCTATACTTCTATACCCTAAGCTAGATGTTGTTGAAGTGGCGGAGAGCCAGGAAAATCAGCAGTTTTTATATTCTTGGGGAAGATTCGAGACCTTTCATGAATAATTAAGACACACCCACAGTCGTTTATTGGGTAGCTTACAGTTACACATCAAAATTGGAGAAGAAAGACGCCAATTGGCTGAAAATTAATGACAGAAATTATTGATTGGCTAACTTCAAAACTGGCGGAAAGAAAAGATTTATATTGCCAACCCACAAACGAAAGAACGAAATTTAGTAAGGAACAAACTTATGAATACAAAATTTCTTCAAATAAAGTTCTACCACTTCGCACCAGGGTGCATGGTCATAGTTTTTGTAGAGACATCTATCAGAGAATGTCCACACTTCTTGATAATTAGTACACAAAAGCAGTTCAAAATTAACACAGTGACATCTTCTGAGAAACTGTTGAGATAATTCAGTTGTTAAAGTTCAGAGTTTTTGCTGTAGGGGAGTACTTTAAGGCGGAAAATTAAAAAGTGCGGCGTAGAGGTGTACCAACCAGTACAATTATAAAGAAATTGGAAATTTATTGAACATCTCCCTCTGTAAGTTATTCCATTCCCTAACTCCCCTTCCTATAAACGAATATCTGCCCCAATTTATCCTCTTGAATTCCAACTTTATCTTCAAATTGTGATCTTTCCTACTTTTAAAGACACCACTCAGACTTATTTGTCTACTAATGTCATTCCACGCCCTCTCTCCGCTCACAGCTCGGAACATACTTAGCACACTTGGGTGAAACGCTGGCAACTAGGAATGAGTTAGCTAGAAAATTTATAATGTTCAATAACATACCACTTAGTCCATCAGCTCGTCTTCTTTCTCCCAAGTCTTTCCAACATTTTTGTAACGCTACTCTTTTGTCGGAACTCACCCAGAAAAAATCGAGCTGCTTTTCTTTGTATTTTTTCCAATTCTTGAATCAAGTAATCTTGGTGAGGGTCCCATATACTGGAACCATATGCTAGTTGGGGTCTTACCAGAGACTTATAAGCTCTCTCCTTTACATCCTTACTACAACCCCCAAACACCCTCATAACCACGTGTAGAGAACTGTACCCTTTATTTTCAATTCCATTTATGTGATTACCCCAATGAATATCTTTCCTTATATTAACACCTAGCTACTTACAATGATCCTCAAAAGGAACTTTCACCCCATCAACGCAGTAATTAAAACTCAGAGGACTTTTCCTATTTGTGAAACTTACAACTTGACTTTGAACTCAATAATATTGTGAGATGGACAGCAGGCAATGGTATGATAAACGGGGTTAAAAGTTGTATTTGCTCACAGTCTAGTAACTTATTTATTACTCTATACAACATCATCTGCAAAAAGCCTTATCTCTGATTCCACTTCTTTACTCATATCATTTATATATATAAGAAGATATAAAGGTCCAATAATACTGCCTTGAACTCCCCTCTTAATTATTACAGGGTCAGATAAAGCTTTGCCTACTCTAATTCTCTGAAATCTATTTTCTAGAAATATACCAACCCATTCATCACTCTTTTGTCTAGTCTAATTGCACTCATTTTTGCCAGTAGTCTTCCATGATCCACCCTATCAAATGCTGTAGACAGGTCAATTGCGATACAGTCCATTTGACTACCTGAATCTAAGATATCTGCTATATCTTGCTGGAATCCTACAAGTTGAGCTTCAGTGGAATAACCTTCCCTAAACCCGAACTGTCTTCTATTGAATCAGTTATTAATTTTGCAAACATGTCTAATATGATCAGAAAGAATGCCTATCACTCTTTCCTTTTTAGACAGGGTCTATTACAGCAACTCTCCATTGATTTGGTATTGCTGCTTAATGCAAACAATAATCAAATAAGTACTTCAGATATGGTACTATATCCCAACCCATTGTCTTTAGAATATCCCCAGAAATCTTATCACCGGGCAAGTTGGCCGTGTGGTTAGGAGTGCACGGTTGTAAGCTTGCATCTGGGAGATAGTGGGTTCGAATCCCACTGTCGGCAGCCGTGAAGATGGTTTTCCGTGGTTTCCCATTTTCACACCAGGAAAATGCTGGGGCTGCAACTTAATTAAGGTCACGGGTGCTTCCTTCCAACTCCCAGGCCATCCCCCTCCCATCGTCGCCATAAGACCTATCTGTGTCGGTGCAACGTGACGCCACTAGCAAAAAAGAAAAAAAGAAAAAAGAAATCTTATCAATTCCAGCTGATTTTCTAGTTTTCAACTTTTGTATCTTATTGTAAATGTCATTGTTATCATGTAAATTTTAATACTTCTTTAGCATTAGTCACCTCCTCTATCTGGACATTATCATTGTAACCAACAATCTTTACATACTGCTGACTGAATACTTCTGCCTTTTGATGATCCTCGCATACACACTCCCCTTGTTCATTAATGATTCCTGGAACGTCCTTCTTGGAACCTGTTTCTGGCTTAAAGTATCTATACACACCTTTCCATTTTTCACTAAAAATTGTATGACTGCCAATTTTGCTCGCCATCAAGTTATCCTTAGCTGACTTCTTTGCTAGATTTAATTTCCTAGTAAGTTCCTTCAGTTTCTCCTTACTTCCACAGCCATTTCTAACTCTATTTCTTTCCAGTCTACACCTCCTGCTTTGTCTCTTTATTTCTCTATTATAATAAGGTGGGTCTTTACCATTCCTTACTGCCTTTAAAAGTACAAACCTCTTTTTACATTCCTCAACAGTTGCTCTAAATCCATCTCAGTGTGTTCACATTTTTATTTACCAATTTCCACCGATCATAATTACTTTTTAAAAAGTCCCTCATGCCTGCTTTATCAGCCATGTTGTACTGCCTAATAGTCTTACTTTTAAGACCTTCCTTTCTATCACATTTATTTTTAACTACAACAAAAAACAGCTTCATGATCACTAATACCATCTATTACTTTGGTTTCTCTATAGAGCTCATCTGGTTTTACCAGCACCACGTCCAGGTTATTTCCCCCACCCCTCCGTTGGTTCCATCACTTTCTGAATCAGCTGTCCTTCACATATTAACTTATTTGCCATTTGTTGGTCATGCTCTCTGTCGTTTGTATTACCTTCCCAATTGGCATTTGGCAAATTCAGATCTCCCACTACAATCACATTCCTTTCCATGTCGTTTCCAAATAATTCTGAATCAGCGTCAGCGCCACCCTTTCCCGGTCTGTACACTCCAAAGACATCAAGTTGCCTATTGTCTTTAGAAATGAGCCTTACACCTAGAATGTCATGTTTACTATCTTTAACTTTTTCTTAGCTTACAAATTCTTCTTTTACCAGAATGAATACTCCCCCTCCCACTATTCCTATCCTATCTCTGCGATACACACTCCAGTTACATGTTATGAATCTCATTATGGTAACCGTATTGGAGTTCAAATTGTAAAAGTTTCAAACAGATTTATTAAAATCCACCATTCCAATACTCTACATCCTTACATTTAGGATACAATTGTTACATAGATTTTAAAGTGGTACGTGTTTCGCTTAACTTAGTAAGCATCTTCAGCCACATGTAATCCAAAGTTAGATCAGGGCCCTGAACCAAGTTCCTCATTAAGATCTAATTACTTGCTATAGTACAATGTAGAAAAGACATAAAAATCTGATCTGTGGAATAAGCGATGCTTAAATATAGCTAAGAGTCAATTGAGGTGCCTAGTATCAAACATGGACAAAAGCCATTTTGTTCATTTTTCAGTAGAGGCACGTTTTTGTTTCTCTATGTTAAACCCCTGTTATATGTGTGAAAATTTGTGTGTGTCATATTTCCAGCCCTATGAACAAGAAAATCACGGTTGACACTTAGGAATTTCAGTCTAAGTCATTGTAAAACATGTTCAAATATGACAATGTCCATTTCTGAAACTGAGATCGGCTTTTGTCCATTTTTGATACAAACATCCATGTAATTGTCCACTTTTGAAACGAACTATCCCAATATTTGGAAAAAAGTTGCAGGATGACACGGAAGTGAACTTCCATTTTAAAAGAAATATAATTAAAATATGAAAGAAATAAGGCTATTCTTATACTTTGTTAACATTTTTAACATTAATTTCAGTTCTTGCTTCACTGTATTTCTGGGCAAATAACCTCTGATTCATCACAAGGGTCTTCAAAACAATCACATTCATAAATAATCATTAACATCTTGTTCATTTTCACTACAAATGTTCTTATTGATGACTTCGACTTACCACTTAAGAGAGACATTCATTTCCAATCTTTTCGGAAGTGCTTTCCTAGTAATTTGTCAACATCCTTTAGTTTCTGTTGGTTTATATTCATGCCAATATCAGAAGTAAAGGATTCATAAACATTAGACTTACCTGTCATTCTTTCGTGATCTTACGCTCAGTAGCTGTTTCCAAATAGTAGCCTACCTCACCTTTAACTACAACATTGCCTCTTTTCGTGCTCCAGGGTACAATTCTTTTACGCTGTGAAATCTTGAAATGAAGTTGACTAGCAGATTTCAGATAAATCTGTGCTTGTTCTTTCCAATTCAGTGGTTCCAAGGTTTGTCCAATCACTTTCACTGTGCCGTGCATTTTGAACACCTCAAGATATTCATTAGGACTTACTATGGTCGTCATCTTCTTAAGGTCTTTCTCAATGAGTCCAAAAATCTTATCTGGAGGCAAATATGAGTATCCAGTAACTGGAAATACCAGTTTTAATTTGTCAACAGAGGATGGTGCATACGGTGTAAGCCACTTTGCACACATCGCCAACATATTACGGTTTTTATTTTGGCCGGCGCAGCCATCAGCAATCAGCTTGACTGAAGTGAAGCCGTGTAAATCATTAGATCATAACTCATTGACAACCGCTGATGCTATTTCATTTGATGATTTCTTTCCCCCATTCTCCAGCCACGTATAAACAGACATATTATCAGGGCGCAGTTTGCTTTGAGATGTGCCTATTAAAACAGACAGATTGTAACAGTAGAGTTGTCTGGAATAATGAGCCTACTGATCACTTAATTTTGGCAAAACGAGGTTCTTTTGGCAATCATAGGACATTATAAAACAGTCCTCCTTTTTTTTTCCTTAAGATGTCGATGAAAATTCTCTGGTCGCCATGACAGTTTGATGTCACTTGTAGCAATATGATTGGCTGCAACAGTCATGTCCGTTTTTGATATAAACTACGTTTGGAGGTGTCCAATTATGAAAGACACGGACCACTAATTCAGAAAGAGCATTAAAAATGCTATAAGGATCAATCCTTAACTCAATTTTGATATAGGTGGCGCATGTCCATGTTTGATATTAGGCACCTCAATTAATGAACTTGTCATAATATCATATATACATAGAATAAAATACTAGTATAATATCTAAATGGTACAAGCTGATTGTATGTAGAGTAATCAAAGTTTTAAAAGTTCTAACATTACAATTGGTTTGTACAAAATTTATTTATGTTAATGTAGTGTGGATTAATTAAAATATCGATATTAAAATCTTCGAAGTTGAAGAAAATGAGAGTCAGGTACTTAGAAATCACAGTAGAGTTCTTGGTTGGACATGAAATAGTTGCATAACAAAGTTAAAAGGCACTTGAAAAGCGTCAAAGTATGGAAGTGTATGTTCCATATTCCGTGTAGTGGACATTAGTCGTAAGCTATCTTACATAGATTCAACATATTGGGAGTTCAACAAAACCTTAGATGTGAAAAATCGCAATGTGACGCGTATTGAAGGCTGAAATGTAAAGAAAAATAGTGTAAGTTACATGAAACATAGGGAACATTCTACTATTGAGTAGAAGTTTAACAACCCTTACCCCTTATGTTGAAGAGAGCTGACTGGCCTCGTAGGCTGCTTGAGAAGGTCTGGCAGTCGTTACTCTACTACTTCGTGTGTTGTAGGGGTGTGTCTGTAAAAGCGGAGAGTGAGTTGGGAGAGAGGGGTTACTACTAAGCACAAACAGAAATGAAAATTACAAGTTTGAAATTTGCACGATTTACTCAAGGATTACCAACAGTGCTAAATGCTTAGACAGATTATTATTAGTACTATGCTCTAATAGATACACATGAAAGATACACAAAGATCCACATGAATATAGCAGGCAAGATATGGTACTATCTATATATACTGTATCTACACTACAATTCTCAACTGAAATGTGATTATATGATTTTTACCGTTGGTGGATTACTATTATTTTCCCTGCTACGCAGGAATGGGTAAGATAATATTAATTTACTGTTTCCTCAAGACTCTGGTGTAAACTGACCAGATGAGTCAGCGGGAGGGAGCTGCGTATAGCATAGGTAGAACTACGATGAGGATAGTGAGGGAGGAAGAGAGGCTAAGTGACCGTGTGCACTCTTGCCGCGGTGTGTCTGTGCGTGTTTGATTTAACTATGATTTTGCAGAGTCTGAAAGGTACATACACCACGGGTGTATCGCTGAACCGTTTTTTTTTTTTTTTTTTTTTTTTTTAAATCAAACCTTACTGCTCAGAATAAGAGCTGCTTCAAATAGCAATAACTTTGAAGTGAATATAACAAATTTTTGTCACTAAAAATGCTATTCAAATCTGAAAAGGTTAACAAAATATTTGAATTTTAAAATAAGAATTGTTGCTATTTGAAGGTACTACTACAGGGGTTGTTGCTCTGAAATGTTGATATCTTCCGATTATCAGTTTCGTCGTGCTTGTATGTACCTTTAACCCTCGAAATAGCCACTTTGAAGCCATGTCCTCGGCAAACAAGCCAATGTTATTTTCTTCAAAAGGCATATAATTTGTCACAAAGACCTATATTAGAGATTAAGGATACAAATAATAGTAAATTTCATTTTTTGACCACACAGTCTTAAGGCCCAGTGACACAGAGGATAAGCCATGCTATTTGGTAACGAAGGAATTAAAAGTTTAAGTCTGAAACCAGGGTAGAAAAATTTAATTAAAACTTAGTCACCGGAAAACTAAGTGAATAAGGCAAATGAGGGTATTTCCAGCTCTGGTTTGATTTAATCTGCCTTGTGTGTTATGGCTCATTATGACTCTTTTGAAACCTTTCCAAATTACTGCTTTAAAGCAGATAAATTAGGGAGCATTTCTTTACAAGGGAATATTGGGAACTGTTTGCTTAAACCCATATCTGAACCAAACTCCAGCTCTAATGCCACCACTCAAACCCCTGATAAAATACCAACCTCAATCCCCACATCAGCAGACATTGAAAACCAAACCCCGAACTGCATCACTACAGCCACTCCTAATGCCTCAGAAATTGAAACCCAGACCCCTGAACACATTCCCACTGCACCAATACCAACCAAACCAATAGTTCAAAATGTCAAATGCCACAACGCAGACCTGGAGAAGACTGAAACTCCCACTCACACATACCTCAGCCAAGATTCGAACCCCTCACCCTAAACCGATCACACCTCTTCGTCCAACCAACCTAACCACACAATGTTTCAACTGTCTAAAGTTACAGTAAATCACTCAGCAGCATCATGCATAGAGGCCACCCGCTGCAACAGATGTGGAGGTCCACACCATCACATTGTTTGTACGGTACCACAGGACCAGGCGAAGTGTGCAAACTGTAAAGGCGGGCACGCGGCTTCGTTTCTTGGCTGCCCATTTATCAAACAAGCAATCAAAGCACAATACAGAGCAAACACACTCTACTACCCCCCCCCCCCTCCCCCCCTTTTCTAAACCTCCAACATTGAACCCAGGACCATACCAGCTCCATCTCTCACCCCCACCAAGTCTAAACCCCTAGTTCATACCCAGCCCTGATACTAGCAGTCTGCTATACCTCCTATTAAACCTACTCAAGACCCAGTCCACACCCATCTAGCACCCCCTAATCACAATGCAATAATCACTACCAGTATCTAGAACCCCCTCCCGTCAAGTCAAGAAGACATGAAAACTATCTCACTTCCTAAAACTACCTTCTTAGCCTTGTAGAATAACAACCTCAAACACCCTAAAGCACTAGAATCGTGCAGGAACAGCCGAGGCAGGAGTAATAATTACGCAAAGCTGTTAAGCAACATCGGGCGTGGTCACTCACCGGATGGGTGGCTAATGTCCACACTTTTCTATCACTACGAACTTAACTGAAGCTGCTTATTTGAAACGTGCTGTGTCACCATCTCACTCTGTCGAATTGGATGGCTACTTCCTTCTCAAAATTAATCACTTTTACTTCCTATAGTGCGGACTAAACTGAAGTCGGCGATAGAACGAAACTTACTTCTTAATTCGCTAGAGGAGTGCTTAGACACACTGGCAATGAACCCCCCCCCCATGCTAGGGGAGCGTCAAGGGCAGGGGGTAACTTGGTCACAGAGGGAAGATGGGAAATATTTGTGCATAGTCCGTGCTTTGATTATTGATGTGCTTGTCATATAAACAGACTGTTAAATTATCACAGTGTTATTGTTCCTAAAATACATCTTATGTACTGTAAATCGCTGCATATATATACAAAATATAGCTTTTGTAAGTAAACATTTTTATTTGTATGCTTATTGTCCTGTTAGATTAATATTTTTTATTTATAAAATTGCCCAGTCTTCATCTATCACTTTGTCTCTTACTGTAGTGAATAATGGAGACTTCTCATTTCTTTTTCTGTATCTAGATGAAATGCGATGTAGACGAGAGTTCTACAGCAATCATCCTGAAGCCAAACCTTTGGGTCATGAAGAAAGGGGTGAAGTGACTGAACAGTCCAGTATTTACACGCCTGATGAGTCAATTAGCTTGTCTCTAGAGTACTTTTGCAAGAAAGAAACTTCTGCTGTAAGTATGGTTGGATATAGACCTTTTTGAACCATTCTTTGTATAGTTCGTAAACCATTTCCTTCTGTAATTATTTATTTCTAGTGGTGACTCGTGGAATTTATGGCACCTAGAATGTTGTGAAACAACTTGTGACACTGGAGAGTAGGGCTGTGTCATATGATACTTCTTAATTTTGCTAGATACATTCAACTTACTTTGTGCATTTATAAAACAGAAAGAAATGCTTAAAATTTGTCCGTATTTAGACATCTAAGCTAAACAATATATCCTAAATTAACTCTCTCCCGAGCCCTTGCACAATCTTCTTGTACATAATGAGGGGAGCAGAGGTCTCTCTCAAGTTTCAGGAAATTGAGATGAAGCCGTATGTTTGCATGGTATTTCTCAACTGGGAGTCATGCATCATGGATTGCATAGTTTGTTCTACAAATTTTCATAAATTCAGCTTTATTCTTGGTCAGTTTGACAATCTTCCAAATCCGATTGTCCGGAATTCATTCAAAGATCTTCCTCTTATGGCCTAGAAGTTAGATCGAGTGGTATTTGGCACACACGGTTAGACTTCCCTTCTTTTTGAAAATGGGTACAATGATGTTCTGTTACCAATCAGTTGGCTTTCATCTCTCTTTAATAATTTGTTTGAACAGTAATGTTAACCATCCTGTTGCATCATATTATTATTATTATTATTATTATTATTATTATTATTATTATTATCATTATTATTATTATTCATAGTGGCAAAGTTAGAACTCATAGTCCTCTCTTACACTTAACCACACTTCTTTAACAGTGCTATTTCTTTGATGTCATTGTTCCAAAGCCTCATATCTTGGTCGATTCATTGTCGTCGGGGCATTGTTGTTCCAAGAACGACACTTGCAGCCTTGTGAGCAGCCTTGTTCACCATTGTCATGCTTTTGCCGGCTGTACTAATGGGCAGTATTGTTATTGGTGCAATGACATCAGCCGCCTCCTCCTCCTTGAAGTGCCACCATTTGATTCTCAACTGGTCCTACTTTGCTGCATGTGCGATTTTTGGTCACCTAATGCATAACTTGCAGATGATTGGTTGGTGTTGCATCAAGACCGTTTTGTACAGTGCAACTTTTCCATCTGTAATGTCTTTGAAGACTTGACACACAGTGAAGGTATATTCAGTTTTCATTACCTTAATGCAATTGTATTACATAATTAAATGTATTATCATCATAATCATCATCGTTATCCTTTGTTCATAGTGGCAAAGTTAGAAGTCATTGTCATTCAGTCTTATCTTACAAACTAGTAGTACGCAAACCTTTTGTTGAGCCCTGAGCTGCATAGTGCCGAATGGGAACTAGGGCTCAAGAAAAGGTTCACGTACTATACCGTAACATGACACAAAATAACAATGTAAGCTCAATAAATATTCCTAACCTTACCTTAAAAGTATAGTTACATACTAGAAGTAACATGACACAATATAACATAAGCACAGGAAACGTGTACGTACGTACATACACACACACTCTCTCTCTCACACACACACACTCATATATATAGTAGTTTGCATTTCACGTCAATCTCTCTGACTTAAATCCTCGTGGTGGGCAGGTAGCGATTGAGAATTTAAGTGAATGAAGTTTATTGAGCGTGAGTGGACCTGAAATACTTTCAGTAATGGTGGTGATTGGTTCAAAAGAGAATTTATAGTCTGAGATATTGTTTGCTGTACAGGTTAATTTTTTAATTTAATTTCTCCAGAGAGATGTCTGGAATACATGGCTGGGGCTAAGCTTTCCCATTACCATAGGAACAAAGTTGTCTCCAAGTGCTTGTCACATTTAAATTTCCAGTCAGATGTTGGTAAAAAGAAAACATCTTATTTCGGATTATTGCTTTAAATCTATTCCGAAGTGTCCGATACTGTTCAAGCACACTGAGAAAGAGCGTGCATCTGTAGAGCCGATACAACACGTCACGGTGAGAGACAGTTTCTTTTGTGTCATTGGTCCGCCACGGAAAAGGAGGTCGGGAGACGTAGGCCGTACACTTAGGTGTATGTTTATCAAGGAGGCCAAGTAGAAGTGAACTAAAAGTTTAACTTTCTTATCGATATCCTTTATATTTTTTACATCATCCCAGGGACTATAATATCAATATAGTTGGTCCGTTATTGGACATTATACATTTTTCAGCTAACTCATTCCTGGTTGCCAGCATTTTGCCCCAGTGTGCTAAACTGGGCTCATCAGTTGGCAGACAGCACACCCACCAAGACACATGGCTAGTGCATACCATTAATTATCAACTTAGTGAGTTTTCACTGGTGGTTGACATAGCAACACTGTTATGGAATTCTGACTTAATGATATTCACCGATGGTAATTATCTGGACCAATGATTTTTTAATGTCATAGTAAAACCACAATTACTTAACAAGTGGTATAAAGGTAACAGACCACTGAACATAAAGAGAACAAATAGGCCTACTCAACTACTCAAATAAGGCTTCTTAAATTTTCGTTATTGAAGACAGTATCACGCTTTTTTAGGTACATAATCATCTTATAGTTGCCTTGACTTACTTGAATTAATTCCTCTTGTTCCTTGTGGAACATAGGGCATCAACAAAGCATCTCCATCTGATCCTGTTGCCAGCCAACCTCTTCACCTCTCTCCAGGTCTTGCCTTCTTCCATTGCCTCCATGTGTACAGATCTTCGCCACATTTGTTTGTGCCTTCCTCTCCTCCTTTTACCCTGCAGGTTCCAACCCAGTCCCTCTCTCTTAATGGCATCATTCCCTTTCCTCAATGTATGGCCCTATCCATTTCCATTTCCGCCGCTTTATCTGTAATGCCATCTCGGTTTCACCTGTCCTTCTCCATAGTTCATCATTGGAGATTACTTCCGGCCGGTAGATGTTTAGAATCTGCCTTAAACAGCGGTCGACAAAGGTCTGCAACTTGGAGGTAATCACTTCAGTCACTTTTCAGGTCTCGGACCCATATAGTAACACAGCCTTGACATTACTTCGGAAAATGCAAAGTTTGGTCCTGATAGATATTTAGTTGTTCTTCCGTACTGAATAGAGCCGAACAAAGGCACCATTTGCTTTTTGTATACGTTGAGAAACATCCTGTATTCCTCCTCCATTTTTCGTAACTAAACTGCCCAAATACGTGAAACTATCCACATCCTCTGTAGGTTCATCACTGAAGACAAATGGGTCTAGTTTGTTGGTGTTCATAAGGTAAACCTTATAGTTACCTAGCAAAGCAAAAATACTACCATAATTTTAAAAGACTGACTGATATACTGATGTGGTAATGTTATCAAGGGATTACAGCTAACTAGGGAGTGGATAGTAGAACTTAATATTTATAACTTTTTCATTGCACAGTCTTGATGCTCTGTTTTAGTGATCTTCACTTTCAGAATCGAAAGTTGCAGGTTCTGGAGCTCTATCAATGATCTTGTAGTCTGGGAGCAAACTGTATCAGGCATGATAAATTTTTGGAATAATATCCTTTCGACAAAGTACAACAGGTCGATTTTCTTTTCTTTACTGATTGGAAGCTGTCTCTTGTGAAGTTTCTGCAAAGTGCATTCTTGTTCTTTCTTGATATTTTTACTCACATCCAGTTCTTGATAATCCCCCAAAATAATAATAATAATAATAATAATAATACAGTGAAACCTCGGAATGCGAGTAACTTGGTCTACGAGTGTCTTGCAAGACGAGCAAATATTTTAAATAAAGTGTAACTTGATAAGCGAGTGAGGTTCCTCAATACGAGCGTCAGGTGTGCCTACGTTTTCCTCTCCCCTGTTCGTTTGTTGAACGGATGAACAAGCTTTTTGGTCCTGTAGTGAAGAAATACCTTTCAGAAAATAATCTGCCGTTCAAAGTCTTGCTGGTTATGGACAATGCTCCTGCTCATCCTCCAGGCATTGAGGACGACTTACTGAAGGAATTCAAGTTCGTTAAGGCCAAGTTCCTTCCTCCCAACACTACTCCAACCTATGGATCAGTAGGTCATTTCGAACTTCAAGGAGCTATACATCAAAGCACTATTTGAGTGATGCTTCGAAGTGACCGAAGAAACAAACCTTGCCCCCCCCCTCGAGAGTTTGGGAGAAATCATTTCCCCATCGTGGATTGCCTGAATATCATTGATAAAGCCTGGGATGGAGTCACCAAGAGAACTCTCACTTCCGTTTGTGGAAAGCTGTGGCCTGACTGTGTTCTTGGACATGACCTTGAGGGGATTGTTGGTGAAAATGAACCGCCAATTGTGTCCTTAGGGAAGACTATGGGGTTGGAGGTGAATGACGTGGACATTCGAGAGTTGGTGGAAGAACATAGCCAGGAACTGTCTACCACCGAACTGATGGACCTGCATCGCGAACAATGGGAGGAGGTTATGGAGGAGATCTCGTGTGGGTAAGAGGAGGAGGAGAAGTCAATGGAATCTCTCACTTCAACTGAGATTCGGGAGAAGTGCAAACTGTGGGAAATGGTGCAAAATTTCGTAGAAAAACACCACCCGAATAAGGCTGTAGCAGTACGAGCGATGAATCAGTTCAGTGGCAATGCATTGTCACATTTTCATGAAATCCTCAAAAAGAGGCAAAAGCAACAGTCATTGGACAGGTTCCTCACTGAAGTTGCACGAAAAGGAAACAATTCCAGTGAGCCAACAGAGAGCAGTGATTCCGTTTGTGAAATTCATGCTACACAGTAACTCTTATCATGTCGTCTCTCGTCTCCCTCACACCAACAATGATTCTATTGTAAGATAAAGTGCAGTTTAATTTGTTTTAAGTTATATTTTGTTTCAGAACTGGTATGCGAATAAATATTTTTGTGTTGTGGACGAATCATCCATGTTTAAATGGTTTCTAATGGGAAAACTTGCACTGATATACGAGCGCTTTGGATTACAAGCATGTTGCCGGAACAAATTATACTCGCAATCCAAGGTTTCACTGTAATACGTACGCCACAAACCTACTACGCTGTCGTAACGGGGAGAGGTGTTACTCCCATGTGGCGTATTTCAGGTGGCGGATAGGGGGTTCTAACCGGCTTGCTGGTGGACTTGTGCGAAATAAAATAGCTCTCGCGGACCAAACACATATTAGAGGCGGCTGACAAGCAGAAGCCGTAGTACAGCCAGAAACCATCCTGAGGCAACCTCTAAGGCTCATTACCTTAGTTGTAACATCTAGATCGACAATTGGCGGTATCCCCATTACTTTCAACCTTTTAGTATGATGGAAAGGTCAGCTGACAAAGAAACTACCCCAGGCCCTAGTGATTGCAGTAGGTTTTCTGTCATCGGATTCTGGGGGACAAAGAACATCATGCGGGAATGAATCGGAGCTTCCAAAATCTCTTTGTTCCAAACGCAAGCGTTTTCTTGGCACCATCAACATCAATACACTTCTCAAAACTGGCTAATTGAAGCAATTAACAGGCATGTCGGACAGACTAAATATCCAAATTTTATCTCTTCAAGAAACCAGTTATACGGATGAAAATCACTTTGAATCAGGCACCTACACAATATACAAAGGTAAACCAGCAATTCCAGTCCTTAACACACCACTGCAATTAGGCACTGGGTTTGCAGTAAGGAAAAATATCATAAATTCAGTTATGAGTTTCACATCTCCCTGTGAGAAAATGTCAGTGCTAGCAATCAAATCAGGAAGCCAAGCCTATTCACTAATCAGTGCTCATGAACTTACAAATAATTACAACCAAAAAGACCCAAAAAAGGTGGAAGAATTTTGGGAACTTCTAGAAGAAACAGTAGCCCAAATTCCTAAACATCATATCAAAATTTTTATGGGAGATTTCAGTGCACAAATAGGCAAATAAAAGAAGTACAAAGCCACTGTGGGATTCTACCCTGCCCATAAAAGAACCAATAAAAATGGAGAAAGATTAATCAACTTCTGTGAGACCTTTGATCTGAAACTAATGTCAACTTATTTTCTAGCACACCCGCAGAAGAAAACAACCTGGAGGTCCCCAAACATCCATTTAGGAGAATTTCAGATGGCCCATGACACCATAAAGAGATCATGAATGTAAAAGTCAAGAAGGGTATCGTCGACTCTGATCGCCACCTATCTCTAATCAAAGTGAAGTTTCAACCTAGCAGACCCAAATGTAGATCACGGTGAAACCCACGAATTGACCCAGAGATTCTGAAGCAAAACTCAAGCTCTTTCCTGGCCAGTATCTCCAAGCAAAATGCTACTAGTTGATCAGAACTTAAGACGAACTTGTAAAAGCACCCAAGCCCACTAACATGCCACCAAGGAAACGTAAACATCAGTGGTGGAATGATACATGTGTTAAGGCATTAGAACTTCGTATGAAAGCATGGCAAGACTGGAATTCACAGAAAACCACAGAGAAGTGGCATGCATTCATTAAAATCCAGAAGGAGAAATCAAAGATTATAAGATTCCAAAAACGTCACTATGGTCAGATCAGACTGGCAGAAATCTAGCAAGAGTTCAAGAAGAAACAATACTAGAACTTTTACAGAACCTTTAAAGAAGAACTGGCGAGTTATAGAGCACCCACTCTTATGTTTTAAACAACCGGATGGGACTTTAGAAACAATAAATGAAGAAAACTGTGAAGTTTTGGCAGATCATTTCAAAGACTTTTTAAATTGCGAACCTCCTACGGACCAACTTACTTTTGAAACATCAGAACTAAATCCAGATTCAGAGCCTCCAACAGTAGAAGAAGTTGAACAAATAATACAGGAATTGAAAAACAACGAAGCTCCAGGGGAAGATGGTATAATTGCCAAAATGTGGAAACTAGGTGGCAGAAATCTCACTCAGAAAATCCATAAAATTCTTACAGATATATGGACCAGTGAAACAATTCCTGAAGACTGGAAGTGTGCAATAATTCTTTCAAAATTCTTTCAAAACTCCTACTCAAGAGACTTGAAATGCAAACAGATCATTTGATTCGAGAATATCAGGCAGGGTTCAGGAAAGGCAGGTCATGTGCAGAACAGATTCTTAACCTCAGGACCATCCTACAAATTTGTAAAAGCAGGCAAACGGTGATTACTTTCGTGGACTTTAAAAAGGCATATGGTTATATAGACAGACACATTTCCATATACTGGAAGAATTCAAAGTCGACAGGAAAACAAGAGAATTAATTATGCAAACACTAAAATGCACCACTTCCAAAGTTAAATTCTTAGGGGAATTGTCGGAACCATTTGATGTTAAAACAGGAGTCCGACAAGGAGATGGGTTGTCCCCTTTATTGTGTAATCTTGTTTTGGAAAAAGTGATTAGGGCTTGGGAAAAAGAAGTTAGGCAGATATAATTTAAAATCTATATCCTGAAATGCAAAATTAAGACATTATAACACTGTAATCAAGCCTGAAACATTATATGCATCTGAAACACTGATCATTGGGGCCACATCATTGATTAAAGATGTAGAAAAGCAAGAAAGAATAATGTTAAGGAAAATTTTTGGACCAGTCTGTACAGGGGGAATTTGGATGATAAGAAAATCTCATGACCTGTAGCAACACTCAGAGAAAATCTCAGACACATTTAGGAAAAGACTTCTGAAATTTTTATGGACATATTCTCAGAATGAGTAATCAGAGATTGACCAACAGAATTCTGAACCTAGCCCTATCAATGAAAGTAAAAGACAATTGGCTGCTCGAAGTTGGAAAAGATCTTCAGGAAATGGGCATCACAGATGACATTGTGTTAGACAGATCTAAGTTCAGAAAATGAGTCAATAATCACCGCTTTAAACATCATCCAAGCACTACCAACAACAAAACTTGGTCAGAAGATCACAATAAAAGCCACAGTGAGAAGGTGAAGAGGTTTTGGGAGAAGAAAAAGGCAACGACATCAGCTAAATAAGTTTAATCTCGCTCCTTAGGCATAGTGAAGAAGGGATAATAATACGTACGGAACAGGCAGGAATTATACCAGCAGATATTCAAAACAAGGTAATATTCAGATCCAAAATTTGCAAATGGCCAGTTAACCAAGAGGAAAGACCAAAGAAGATTGGAACAACCTGGTCTGAAGACAGGAAAGAAGACCACAGTAAAAGAATGAAAAAAATATGGGCACAAAGGAAGGCAAATGCATGCCTCTAAATACTTTGCGCTGTCTTAATGGGCGTATTCACCTATATAATTATAATAATAATGTTATTGTTTTTATGTCCCATTAACTACATATTTGACAGTTTTCGGAGACACCGAGGTACCAGAATTGTCTCCCGGAGGAGTTCTTTTATGTGCCAGTAGATCTACCGACACAAGGTTGACATATTTGAGCCCCTTCAAATACCACCGGACTGAGCCAGAATCGAACCTGCCAAGTTGGGGTCAGAAGGGCAGCGCCTCAACCGTCTGAGCCACTCAGCCTGGCAATCCCAAAAGTAATCATACTTATAACCAATGATATTAGGGTAATCTTTAAAAAATTGAAATTCTTTTACTTTAAGCCAGCAAACTTTTCTGCCGCAGTGTCAGTAGATGTATTCCTTATTGTCTTTGATGCCAAACCCTTGAGGTCAATAAAGTCGCTGAACTTCAGTTCATCGTCGCCATAGGCCCTATCTGTGTCGGTGCGACGTAAAGCCCAAAAAAAAAAAAAAAAAAAAAAAAAAACTGACTTGACTTCAGTTCCTTGACTTCATACGACCAACTCTGTTTCTGTTTCATAGTGATCTTAAAGTCCTAAATATAATCACCCAGTCCTGAATGCAATATACTGGCACATGCCTTTTGGCTTTCTCTATTGCACTGTGAATAGAATCTACTTCCATGTATGAATGACCACTCTCCATAAATTTGTGTTTGTAACTGTTTATGTCTTTAAAAATATTGCATATTTAACCAAAAAATGGCAGAAATGGGATAAATAGAATCTACTTCCTTGTATGAGTGATCACTCCCCATAAATTTGTGTTTGTAACTGTTTGGGTCTTTAAAAAATTGCATGTTAAACCGAAAAATAACAGAAATGGGAGTTGGGAATGACGTTGTAAGTTGTTCTGCTGACATTAAAAGTTATTGTTTACTTGGTGAGATTCATAAAAATGGCATTCGCTGGTTTCCATGCAACCAAATCACTTTAATGAGTTATTCCAGTCTGTGGAGTGGACCTTCACTTTGACAATGAAGTCATTAAGTCAAAACAGCCAAAATTTGACTTAGTGAGTTTCTCCAGCAAGCCCATGATATATTTTGTGAGTGTGACTATCATTGCAATAGACTTTCATTTTCATAATTTAAAAGTGTACAAATTGTGTATTATATTTTGAAAACTTTCAAAATTTCAAAATTTGACCTAATTTTTACATTTGTAGTGTATTTTTATCATGGGTATGATACCTTAGTAAGAATATTCAGCTAATTTTCGAATTTAAAAACTAATGTTTTACATGATTTTTGATAGTACTTCTGGAGAATTACGAATTTTTACAAAATTATGCCACACAGCTTTTCTTTACTTCAAACACTTGTGAGTCGTTAAATTATTCTCTAACTAGCAATTACCCACGGCTTCGCTCGCGTGGATTTCGTAATTTGATCGAAATAATCGTTCCTCGGCATTGTACTAAGACATTATCTGAAAAATTCCTAAAGTATAAAAACTCACCCACAAATTGATTTTCATTTACTCCAGAAATTCTTTGTAAACCATGTTTCTGGTATTACCTTTTGCGGCTAAGACGTCCATACGACATAGAACTATACATGTGAGAAACAGTCTTCCCTCAAGTCGAAAAAATAAATACATGTTTCTTTATTTTTAAAGGAGATTCCAAATACCTGTTCCCACATCTGTAACATCTTCAGTATTTGAGATATACATAGGTATCCTCATAAAAAGAATTCAACCCCTTGATCAGTCCTTCACCCACCCACACCCCTATCCAAGTGTTTTGTTCCCAAACCAAAAATACATGTTTCTTAATTTTTGAAGGAGATTCCAAATACCAATTTCACATCTGTAACATATTCAGTTTTTAAGATATAAGTATCCTCATAAAAAATAATTCCACTATTTTTCTCTTCTTTTCACCCCCTTCCCCCCCTCATGTTAAGTGCCTTCTCCGAAAACAAAAAGGTACATGTTCCTGTATTTTTAAAGGACTTTCCATTACCAAGTTTCTTGTCTCTAACATGTTAAGTTTTTGACATGTAATGTAGATATAACAGTACTCATTTTAAAAATTCATCCGCTTTTCCAATTCTTTTCAGCCCCTTAATTGGATTTTCCGAAAACAAAAAATACATGTTTCTTTATTTTGAAAGGAAATTCAAAATACCAACTTTCACGTCCAGATATCCAAAAATCCTCCCTTAGTGAACACCTACACTCTAATATAAATGTATCCCCAAAATTTCTTCTTTTTTTTTTTTTGCAAGTAATCAGCTTCATTTTCCGTATCAAATTCTAATTATTGTAAGTCTCTGATGATGAGTCAGTCAGTCAGTCGGACATGTTGTTATATATATAGAGATGAGACACTTATTGTTAAAACATTGCATATTTTAATCATCTTAACCATCTTTACACTATTGGAAGAAAATAAACAAACGTATAAACAAGCAAAATAACAAGCAAGTGGCATGAAGCGGCAGAGTGCAGAGCTACCACACGCGAAACTTACAATGAATTGAAAGAAAGCTTTTATAAAACTGCACTGATATCGATATTTCCAGAGAGAAAAGGCTTTACTTTTTCCGGAGGTATTACTTTTGCTGCCATCGTGCAACAGGAATTGAAGTTACAGGCAAAAGAAAAACATGGCCATCAAATCGGCCCCCGGTATTTTTAGCAGCAGCTCGTATGCCTGATAGATCGGCTGCCTGGTGCTATAAGAGTTAAGAATGAAATAACATTTATGCAGCTCAAAAAAAAGAAAAAAAACACGAAACTGAACAGCAAGCTTTATGACTTACGTTTATTAATTACCATGAAAGTTTTGGTTTTAGGATGGGAAAGGGTGCAGATAAACATAGGTCCTTCTTTATACACTATTTTGATGAAAAAACAGGAAACTTTAGATAGAAAATTTCAAAATATAGTCAACGGGCAAAAGCATAATGCAAAGGTAGATAATCAGAACAAAACAATGCACACATTTTACCCGCCATTGAAGAATCTAACCAAATGTCAACTTCAGCAGAGACTAAATTAGCATTTTGGAAAAAGGCCCAAAATATAATTGGCAATACACCAATAGAAGTATCACTAATAAAGAGGTAGTTAAATTGATGGCAGAAACCAAAATCATGATAGCAGATGTCCCATCAGAAGAACAGGAAATTGTAAGATAAGAGACTAGGAAGAAAATTACCAAAATAATCAAAAGACAGCAAACGATAACAGCATAAGTAGAAATTTGCAACAGCTTAACAAAAAGATAAAAGACAATGACATAATTGTTACTAAGGCAGATAAACACCATAGTTTTAATTAACAAGCAGGATTTTATTAATTATATGGTACATTTTCTAACAGGAAATAAATTTAAACTTGTAAAGAAGGACCCCACCAGTATAATACAAAAAAAAAAAAAAAAGCTTGAACAAATTCTGTCGGACACCAATTTCTTAATAGAGTCAAAAGAAATGAATTGTCTATTGAACATGAACCCAGGACTGCCTTCATTGAAAACTTGTCCTAAAATCCATTAGCAAAATACACCGATCAGACCCGTAGTGCATATTAGAAATAGGCCCATATATAAGACAACACAATTTATACAAAAAAATTTAAAGAAGCATTTTAGGTTCAGTAACAAGACTAATCTGCTTAACACTATGGATTTTTGCAATAAAACTAACCATATTACATTATCTGTAGACAACACTACTCACAGTTTTGATATTAAGGACATGTACCCAAACATACCAGTCGCAGAAACAATTTGTATTATTAGAGAAAATATAACATTACCCAGTGGTTTAACAAAATCGAAGTAGAAGAATTTCTAACCATTGTAACAATCACATGAGACATTTTTTTCATATCCAACTAGGACATTTATAAGCAAGGGAAAGGATTGGCCATGGGTTCATCAGCATTGGGAATTCTGGTTAACATCTATATGTATCATTTGGAGACCAGCAAAATTGTTAACAAACTACAACAGGGGTGCAGGTATCGTTAAGGTTTGTTGACAGTATATTTGTAGTCATTAATGAGCAGTAACTCACATTGGAGGCACTATTAGCATGTTTAAACAGTATGGACAAACAAAAAAATTCACTCTGGAATCTGAAGAAAATAAAACTCTGTTATCTCGACTTGACGATTTCCAGAGTGAACGGCCACTTTGAATATCAGATTTTCAGGAAACCCGTTCAGATGGACGTCATTATCAAAAAAAAAAAAAAAAAAAGAAAGATTCAAACCACCCAGGGCAACACAAAAAAGCCACCTTTCATTGCATGATCAACAGGGCAGTCAATATACCACTAACTAAAAAGGAAGTTTAATGAACAAATGAGAGTTATCCATGAAATTGCCAACAATAACGGATACTTGAGAACTTTATGTAAACCGAATAAACAACAAAATCGTTAATAGGCCCAAACCCTCCCCGCTTGATAACAAAAGAACTGAAGAAGAATGCCACTTTTACATACTTCAACAGACATTCATACTCTTTAGCTGAGATTTTCTCTTAACGTAAAATCAGTGTGTCATTGCAAACGAATAATAACAGCAAAATGTTATTTAACTTTGAAACATGCTCGTTTAGCATGTTCATAACATGTAAGTTTTCCTGTGATTCCTAAGAGTTTTAATCAACTCTTGTTTGATTTCACTTAGCTGTTTCCCAAACACTTGTTCAGTTGGTTTTCGAAGGAAGTGTAGGTGGTAAGAACGGTAGGGGTAGACCAAGGTATGAATATGACAAGCAGATTAGAGCAGATGCAGGATGCAATAGTTATGTAGAAATGAAAAGATTAGCACAGGATAGGGTGGCATGGAGGGCTGCATCACACCAGTCTATGGACTGGTGACTCAAACAACAACATTTCCCAAACTGTGACACAGAGGGCAGCACCCCTGCTTTGAAAATGGATGGTCCTTCTTTTCGCGATTCTTTGACTTCATCTTCTTGACTTGATGTGTTTGTTGTGGTTGTGACCAGAGGAAAAAGAAAGATGGAGTCGCCTCTGATCGGGGTAGCTTTTCTTAATTACCGCTGGGCGTTTATGAGGTTTAAACTCTGCCTGTTCTCATATTCCCTTTTTTAATTTACCAACTTTAACTGCAGGTAATGTGAGCTGTGTTTTCGTTCTTATTTTATGTATATCTTGTGGCTATTTCAAGTACCTTGTAACCGCGACTGATTGGTATACGTCTTTGCCCCGTGAAATGAATGGGATGTGTGCTTGAGGCCATTATTGTGGTGATGGTTATGAGGTAACTGGGTCACTGCGAGAATTCTGACTATGTGTTATTATTTTTTGCCACCAAAAGTAACTATGCTCCGGGTGTCAGCACGGAAATGGGTTCGAGCCGTACCCGATGCGTGAGTTGGTGGGGCTCGTACGCGGGCCATGAGTTCATATCGTCCTGTTTATTATATATTTACGTTGTGCACATTACTACGTCGTGTCTGGGAGCTTACCTATTGTCAGGTGAGCCATTCATCGTGTGTTTGGAATGTACTTTGAATGGGGTTATTGACCCTATTGTTACCCGATATCGACAATGCCTGAATGTTTGTGTGTATGTTTGAGAGTCAGTGAGGGGTTTAAAAGATGACGTATCGGTCAGTTAATTTACATTCCTTTTCTTATATCCGTGTGTACTTGGTTTTCACTTCGAGTACGGGATTTATTATTTTATCTTGGTCTATGCTTGTTCATGTGGCCGCCATTATTGTTTTAATTCGGGTGATGCGCACGCCTGTTTGTTTTCTTTGCCTTTCATGTTACTCTTTGGTACGGAGATGTTCCATCCCCGGCCATCCCGATACCTGCATACCTTCATATATACCTTTTATTTTGCTCTACTCCGTGATGTTTTGTGATCTTTTGTCCTCGCAATGTCATTGTTGTTGTGGCTGTAATGATGGTGGAGCCTTGATTAATGCTTGATAAATATTAAGCGAATTACTTTGCGGAAAGAAAGGACCAAAATAAATCCGTGAGGATTGTTTTCCTTTTATGAGATTTCAATATGATGTGATAGAATTCATTCGAGTGGTGAGCACGTCGTAATTTATTGTTCATCTCAATGTTTGAGGTGTGTCGTTCTCGATGACTTACGATTCTAGCCTCGATTAAGCTGAAGGACAAATGTATGTATCCCTTCAATACTTTATTATTTAATTTTCATTGGTGGCTTCGTTTTATTTTATTTCTTTCTGATATGTTTATATAAATAAACCCTCATTTCAATTTTTATTGGAATTTCATTACATTTATTTAGTTACTTCCTTGTCGTGCATTATTAATGAGGGGCATCTTCAGTTCGGGGCCGTTATCTGCCTTATCCTGATCGGGATCCACGCCCTCGAATCTTCCGTCGTGTTTTATGTATTCCGTCATGTATCATTAGTGAGGGAGAGGGATGGTACAACTTGCATAGTGTTAATAACACTAGTCCATGTAACAAAGCAGGTGTATGTATGTTGACATGCCAGGAATGCAGCACACAATATGTGGGACAGTCTGGGAGAAACATTTCAATAAGATATAAGGTGCATTAACATGCTAAGACACACGCCAGATATTTAGCTATGTGTGAGCACATGCACAATAGTAATCATCAATTCACAAATATAGAACACGTTTTAAAATTATTACCGGGCGAGTTGGCCGTGCGCGTAGAGGCGCGCGGCTGTGAGCTTGCATCCGGGAGATAGTAGGTTCGAATCCCACTATCGGCAGCCCTGAAAATGGTTTTCCGTGGTTTCCCATTTTCACACCAGGCAAATGCTGGGGCTGTACCTTAATGAAGGCCACGGCCGCTTCCTTCCAACTCCTAGGCCTTTCCTATCCCATCGTCGCCATAAGACCTATCTGTGTCGGCGCGACGTAAAGCCCCTAGCAAAAAAATTAAAATTATTACATCTGGTGAATCAAGGGAGAGACATGAATATATTGAAATGGTTGGAAATGTACATGTCGCAAAAACAAAATAGGGACAGTAATTTGAATGAATATGCTGCATAAGAAAACCTGCTGTTTAATCTAGCAGTTCAATACACAAAGAAAAGGAAAAAGAAAATGAAGTAGGGTATAGCACATGTCAACATTCCCCTTCTACACAGCATAGGCTTCCCCCTCATTACTCCCTCCCTTCCCCTGGCTACACACAATCCGTCCATCAGCATGTTGCCTTCAGCCACTGCAGCAATGTCCACCATATGATGCACAATAGCTGGCTAACATGAATTAAGCTATTGCTCACTATGCGTCTGTGTGTTTGTTTTTTTTTACGTAGAGTTTCGGTAGGGTTAACATCATTTTAATTTTATTGCGCCTTTTCGTAGATATTGAAGAAATGCACAACCTGACAGTCACATCTTTTGCAGTTAAACCATTAAAAGATACACCTTGTCACTACATATGTATGCATGCTAGGTGATTTGTCATTGGAATGCTCCATTCAATAAGGAGTTAACACACTAAAGCAGGGCCTCTCAAACACTCAAAATCTCACGCGTGCAGATCGAGGCGCAAGAGCTCCGTTCACTGTGCGTCGGTGCCGCTCGGCTCGACTCAGACCAACGCTTCGTCTCTGGGCTACTCGGCTAAGCTCGGCTCTACTCGACTCAACTCAGCTTGGATTTGGAGTGCTACGGAGCAAGTGGGGCAGAGAGAGACAGGGGGAGCAAGTGAGACAGGCGTGAGGAAAGAGAGAGTAAGCACTAATGCTCCAAATCGAGGAGTGGGGGTATGCACTCTGGTCAGCCAAGCGAAGTAGTCTTTTGCACCGTGCACAGTGCGTGCACCACGCGCATGCACCCTGAGAGGCCCTGCACTAAAGGGGCAGTGTAAATTACATCAAGAGTCATATCAATCATCAGTTTTAACAAGCCACTTTAAGCACAGTTGGACTTACTTGAAATATTGTCAAAGAGTTAATATTAAGACAACTGTTTAAGGACAAGCAAGAATGTAAGGGTTTAGACATGCTAAGTGAATTTTATAATAGTGGCTGATGAAGGGAATGGTAGCGTTCCCGAAACATGTACCGCATATAATTATGTAAATAATGAATATGAGTTTATACTTGTGAGTATTGACAAGGCAGACCCATACAAAAGAATAGAGACCTATCTGTCAGTGCAACAAAAAATAAAATGTAAGAAAAAAGAAAACAGTTTTCAGAAGTGTAAATTGAATGCAGTCCTGTTGTATTGAGCAAGTTTCCAAGACATTCTTCATATCTGTCCATCCTACTATAAGAGCTAGTAGCTTACCTCACATGCTTTACTCTGTTCATTTCCTTTTTGTCCCAATGCATCTTAAAATATTCATACATTCCAGTGTTTGCTTGAAACTTATTTCTGATTATATTCAAAGTTCTCCTACGATTTCCTTACATTGTACAATTATTTGTGTGGTTCTCTTCCTTTTACTCTATTATAATGTCCCAAATTACATTACTATCAATTCTGTGCAACTTTTTCTGAATATTTCCATGTCCTGAAGCATTTCTGCCATTATCTAGCTGTAGACTGACCTTACTCTGTGCACTTTAGGTGTAACGTTACTCTTTCATTGGGATTTATTATAAAAGCATCCAAGAAGTATTTGCAAATTCTTGGCAGATTTCCTAACCTCTAAGGTCTTTGATGATCTGGTTTGTTTTTCATTTTTGTTGGTAAATGCTGGGGCTGTACCTTAATTAAGGCCACGGCCGCTTCCTTCCCACTCCTAGCCCTTTCCTGTCCCATCGTCGCCATAAGACCTATCTGTGTTGGTGCGACATAAAGCAACTAGCAAAAAAAAAAAAAAAAACCTTATCAGAGAAATAATACAAATGTAAGTCCAAAAGTAAGTTTCCCTAATGTTTTATAGGTGAATGCGTAAATGCAGATCAAGATAAAGAACACTGCTTTATTTCGACGTCACCTTTATTTTTCGACATATTCACCAAAGTATTTTAAGCATTTGTCATAGTGTAAAATGACTGTCTCCCTTCCCTGACAATAGTAGGTGGTGTCCTGGTTGGTAAACCCCTATGTATGATTCAGCATTTCACATTTGTTCTCCCACACCATTTCATCAATGGCAATAACGAATGCATCTTATTTTGATCAACGACCACTCCACTCTTTGACTTTCACAGTTGTTCTATCCTTTGCAAATTCATCTGCACTTGTTAGACATGAATTTCTGTCTGTATACAAACACTAATCTCCTATGAATATTGACAGGCTCTGTATCTTTCTGTGGAAAACTAGTCATCCTACGGACCTCCTTCCATGACACTCATTTAGTAACTTTGCTATTTTGCAACTGGCACTATGCCATTGTTCTTGTTTATGAACTTTTGCACCCATGTGGATTCTATTGATGTGGCTACGAACTATTTGATACGTAAGTTGAAACGGACTCCGTTCCTTTCATTCAGAACAGCAAAAGAGGGAATCTTACATTTTGACTTACCCTCATATTTATGCTTAATTAATGCATCATTTTACTGTGAGTATACCTTTATTGTGTAATTTCCAAACATGAAGCTGTTTCACTTTGATGTATCTATCGAGTGCCACCTAGACCGGAGCTTGAGAGGGCGAGCATGCATGTTTCTGTAGTAATTGTGCAGTGCTCTATGCAGGTATCATTGGCATAAAAGGCACTTATTTTAGGTCAAAGTATTGTCACTTTATATTTACTAATCTAAAATGCTGTTATGCAGCAAATCTCTGACACATGCATACATACGGCATCCTTTTAGCTAGGTAGTTTGTATTGTAATACTTTTAATATGTTTGTATCATGGTGCAGCATCCCATTTACATTACTTGTTTTGTTATTTTCTGTTTAAACAAATGTACAAGTACAAATCTATGCTTGCTGTCTTTATCAGATAGATTTTCATTGCATTTCTTAGCTCAACCTCAAAGGGAGAATGTGAAACATTGTTCTTTGTTAGTAAGTGCAAACAAAGCTATCCAACAATGTTGCACTGTTATTTTTGTGTCATTGACTACAAAGAAACAGCTTTCCATTTTTGGAAGGTACTGTAGTCTCTTGGATATTGGAACATCCTCTATTCGTATTGCATGGTTCCACTTTGTAAGCTTCTGTTTACACACAGCATTTCCAATATGTTCACGCTTCCTTCATTAAAAACATCCTCTTTATTATTTTGTACCTATTTATTGCAGCTTGTACAGCTTATGAACAAAATATGTCAGCCTGTTTTATCCCACTTTTTATAATACCTTGTGTATATTCGGTGTATTTCATGTTTTGATTTAACACTCTTGCTTAACCTTAATTTGCAGAGTACATTGTCATTTAAACTCCTCTTAATCTGCCTTCATATACATTACCTTCAAAATATGACCTACAGCTTCATGTTTTATGAATTTTTTTTCAGGAGTGCCCTAAACGACGGTACCTGCGTTGCCCTGCTGCTGTTACAATATTGCACCTTCAGAAGTTAATCCGGGCAAAATTTGGCCTGAATATGGACCATCAGGTTGATATTTTGTACTTGGATGAACCTCTTTGTGAAAACTTTACATTGATGGATGTTGCCTACATTTATAGATGGAGGAGAGTAAGTATCAGCTGACCAAGGAGGTGATAAGTAATAGCATATCATTGTAAAATTTGTTTAATTTGAATCTTTATTTCCTCTAAGGTTTAGTTTACTATTATTTTGTGAAATAATAGAACAAAGAGTAGAATTTATTTATTTATTCACGAAGCACAAGATACAGCTACACTGAGCAAATTTCACTTGCACTGTCAACAGACTATTTAACAAACGTAAACTTTCATAATAAAATATAACAAACATAACAAAATATAACAAGATCAGGTACACATCCTGCTAATAACTGTCCAAATCGAAAACCATGAGAATGTCCATGTTCATAGCCAAGTCGTCGTGGGTCAAGATGGCGGTATAATCCCTTCACATCAACTTATCTTTAAGATACTATTTACACACCTCTCGAATACACTTTTATTTGATGCTATATCAAGCTCTTGTCTCTTATTAATATTGTTAAAGAGTGTTGGGAGGCGGATTGGGAAAGATCGTTGAAATATTGAGTGCTGAGTGTGGGGAATGTGGAGAAGGTCTTTGGTTCTGGTGGAGCGGGAAGGAACGCGGAGAGAGAAGAGTGATACAAGATGTTCCGAGCGGTAATGTCCATTTAAGATTTGTGCTAAGGGGAGAAAAGAGTTGATAAGAATAATGTAAAATCATAGTATAACAAATTTACCCTCATAATAAAGTGGAGTGAGGTGAAAAAATGATATGTATACCCTGCTGTTTAAACTTACTTGTTTATTTTTCAGAACTTCAGGAGTCTAGTGGCCAGGAATAGAATTTGATGTAGAACCAAAATTAATTTGCTTTTGGTTTATAGGCATATCAACAATTAACCAATTTTATCTGCATCACTACTGTAATATTTCCTTTTAATGCATATTTTACCATGATCCATGATGGGACTACTAATAGACATGGCTTTTTACGTCATCTTTGGTTCGACACAAGTGCACTTGTGAAATCATTTTAAGTGTCATTAATTGTGTGACCTACTAGTTTTTATTCCAAATACACTTGGCCATTTATCAAATGTCTAAAATGCGTGCACTAGTGTATTTTATGTTTGTATTTGTAGCCTTAACTCAGGAGGTTGAAGCTCAATACGGACCAAAAACTGAGATTCATAACTTGTACATACCACTTAGTTGAGCAGCTCATCTCCTTTCTCCCAAGTCTTCCCAGCCCAAACTTTACAACATTTTTATAACACTACTCTTTTGTCGGGAATCATCCAGAACAAATCGAGCTGCTTTTCTTTGGATTTTTTCCAGTTCTTGAATCTAGTAATCCTAGTGAGAGTCCCATACACTGGAACCATACTCTATTTGGGGTCTTACCAGAGACTTATATGCCCTCTCCATTACATCCTTCCTGCAACCCCTAAACACCCTCATAACCATGTGCAGAGATCTGTACCTTTTATTTACAATCCCATTTATGTGATTACCCCAATGAAGATCTTTCCTTATATTAACACCTAGGAAGAAACTTTCACCCTATCAACCATACTTCATGCTTCGTGTACCGGTACACTCATTTCAGTACTGCGACCAAGTTCTGACCAAGTCCACAGTCCATCCTTCACTTATACCATGAATAAATAACACAGGCAACATGACTGTCTTACAACAGTTTTTAGCTACTGGCATAATAAAATGTAATAACACTTCGTCTCAAACTTTACAAATACAACTGACAGCACGATACACTAAAGACAGTTGTGGCAAATGGAATACTATAAATCCTCGCTCTAAACTAATGAGTCGTCCGAATAACACTCCCTAGGTTTATATATCCTAGCACACTTTACGTTCTTCACCTTTCCAGCTTGATTTCAATTTCTGTTATTTCCATTCCATATGAAACCATTCAGAGAATTCAGACTGAGACGAATGAATAAAAGAGGAAGTCAGCCAGTTGAATTCTGCACTAATCACAATTTAATACTTGCTAATACTTGGTTCAAACATGACGGCTGTACGCGTGAACAAGACCTGGGGACACAGGCATCAGATAGACTCAATAATGATTGGGCAGAGATTCAGAAACCAGGTGTTGGATTGCAAGACATTGTTAGGAGCATACATGGACTCTGACCTCAACCTGGTGGTCATGAAATGTCCTCTGAAGTTGAAGAAATTAAACAAAGGAAGAAATGCAAGAAGATGGGATCTAGATAATTTGAAAGGAAAGAGAGTGAAGGATTGTTTCAAACAACATGTTGCACAAGGACTAAATGAAAAGGCTTTTGGAAACACAATAGATGAAGAGTGGACAGTCATGTAGAATGAGATTAGTAGGACTGCTGAAGGAAGGTTTGGAAGAAAGGTAACATCAGTGGATAATTTGCGAGATATTAGACCTGATTGACAAATGGCAAAAATACAAGAATGCAAAAAAAAAAAATGATAGAAAGAAAGAATACAGGTGATTAAAGAATGAAGTGGGTAGAAAGTGCAGAACAGCTAAGGAAGAAGGGGTGAAGGAGAAGTGCAAGGATGTTAAAGGTTGTACTGTATGGTCCTAAGAAAGATAGATGCTGCGTACAGGAAAATAAAGGAAACCTTTGAAGAAAGGATAACTAGATGTATGAATATTAAGAACTCAGATGGACAACCACTTGTAGGGAAGGAGGACAAGGCAGAAAGATGGCAGGAATATATCCAACAGTTTTATCAAGGTAAAGACATAGATGATCTGTTATTGGAACAAGAAGAGGCTGTTGATGGTTAAATGGGAGACCCAATTTTAAGGTCAGATTTCAACAGAGCTTTGAGAGACCTAAATAGGAACAAGGCACCTGGAATTGATGGCATTTCCTCTGAATTACTGACTGCCTTAGGAGAAACCAGCATGGCGAGTGTGTAAGATGTATGAGACAGCAGAAATGCCATCTGATTATTGGCAGAATGTTGTTATAGATATTCTTAAGAAAGGTGGTGCTGAAAAGTGTGAAAACTACTGCACCATTAATTTAGTATCCCATGCCTGCAAAATTTTAACATGTATTATTTACAGAAGAATGGAGAGACAAGTTGAAACTGAGTTGAGAGAAGATTGGTTTGGCTTCAGGAGAAATGTAGGAACACGTGAAGCAATCCTGACTTTACATCTGATCTTAGAATTTAATGTCAAAAACATTTTTAGTATAAGTTGTAGTATTGAATAGGTGGAAACAATTACCCTCACTCCTTAATGTGATCTTAGAATATCGAATTAAGGAGGACAAACCCACATACATGGTGGAAAGGCATTCGATATTGTTGATTGGACGAAGCTATTTGAGATTCTGAAGGTGATCGGGATCAGATACTGAGAACAAAGAATTATCTACAATTTGTATAAAAATTAGTCTGCAGTAATCAGTATCGAGGCCTTTGAAAAAGAAGCAGCAATCCAGAAAGTAGTGAGGAAAGGCTGCAGAGTGTCCTCCCTCCTTTTCAGTGTTTATATAGAACACGCAGTAAAGGAAGGCAAAGAGGAATTTGGAAAGGGAATCAAAATCGAAGGGGAGGAGGTCAGAACCCTGAGATTTGCCAATGATATTGAGATTGCAGAAGATCTGGAGAAACTGCTGAATGGTATGGACAGTCTTGGGTAAGGGGTACAAGACGAAAATAAGTGAGTCCAGAACAAAAGTAATGGAGTGCAGTCAGTCAGGTGATGCAGGTAATATTAGATTAGGAAATGAGTCTTAAAGAAAGTAGATGAATATTGTTACTTAGGTAGCAAAATATCTAACTATGGCAGAAGTAAGGAGGACATAAAATCCAGACTAGCACAAGCAAGGAAGACCATTCTTAAGAAAAGAAATTTGCTCATGTTGAACATGGAATTAGATGTTTTTGAAGACTTTCATCTGGAGCGTGGTATTGTATGGAAGTGAAACATGGATGATAACTAGTTCAAAAAGAAAGAGAATAGAAGCTTATGAAATGTTGTATTACAGAAGAATGCTGAAGGTGTGATGGATCAATCGAATCACCAATGGAGAGATACTGAATTGAATTGGTGAGAGGAGATTGATCTGGCTAAATTTGATGAGTAGAAGAGATAAAATGATAGGACACATCTTAAGACACCCAGGACTTGCTCAGTTGGTTTTTGAAGGAAGTGTTGGGGTAAGACAGTAGAGGTAGACCTAGGTATGAATATGACAAGCAGATTACAGCAGATGTAGGATGTAGCAGTTAAATAGAAATGAAAAAGTTAGCACAGGATAGGGGGGCATGTGGCATGGAGAGCTGCATCAAACCGTCAGACTGATGACTCAAACAACAACAACAACAAACAATTTTTTTTATTTTTTTTATTTAAAGAAGCTGAATTGATAGATATTCTAATGACCAAGTTTATTGATTTAAATGATGTAAGTTTAAGGAAATATACCAGAAACTTTCTGGGTGTTGATTGTGTGATCAGTAAGAGGTATTGACACCCCGGTTACAATTACTGCCATAAGTTTTCTGGGCATGCTCCTGATCAAGCCCTGGATATTCTCTTGTGGTATGTTCTCCTATTCTTCTCGCACTGCCTCCTTCACTTCAGCCAGATTGTTGACAACTCAATGCAAAAGGCGATGACCAATCCTGTCCCACACTATCTCATTAGGGTTGAAGTCTGGGCGATTCCTGGCTGTCCAGTCCAGAGTGGGAATGTTGGACTCTCGAAGAAGCTCTGTGACACACTGAGCAGCATGGGGTCTTGCATTATCGTGCATAAGAACAAAGTTTCCATCAAAAGGGAATGCAGATGGTTGATTAATGGGAATTTCCTCAACATACCTGTGTGCTGTGAGGAAGACATTCTCAATGAGTACAAGATGGGCATGGTTATCTGAATTTATGCTACCCCACACCATCATGGAACCACCTCTAAATGGTGTAATCTTGGCAAGGGTACAGGGGGCAAAGCATTCTCCTGCCCTTCTCCACATTCTACCTCTTCAGGTTGAATCTAGATGCATCACTGAAGAGTACATGTCGCCACTTATTCTCGGTCCAAAGTTCATGCACTTGTCCGAAATGAAGGTGGTCCCGCCGGTGTTGTGGTGGAAGTACTAGTTCTCTGGCTGGTTTTGTAGAGGCTACTTTTGCCTTGTGGAAGCTCCTTCTGACTGTGTTCTCAATCACAGATATGTTGTGGGTCTAGGTACATCAGACTAATTTGAGCCTTAACCGCTGTAAGATGTCGGTTTCTCAACATCTGTAGCCTCAAAAGAGTGATCTTACAAGGCAGAAGTGCACCTAGGATGGCCTGAACCAGATTTCCTGTAGTAGGTGTGATAATTCTGAAAACTGTTCACAGCCTAATACCTGTAGGAGACGCATTCAAAACCTCTGCTACATAGCAGTATCTACGGCCATCATTCACCAATACTTCTGCTTTTGCCAATTCCACGGGACTTGGAGACATGTTGACGAGTTGTTCATGGCTCAGAAAACACTTTGGTAAGGCTCAGATATGGGCCAATCAGTGTCAAAGGAACAAGGGCAACTGTAATGCTGAAACAATGGTTTTCATAATTGGTAAGATATATGCAGGAGCACCGACCGTTGTTTGAATACATACATACATTATCATTATAGACTGTTATGCCTTTCAGCGTTCAGTCTGCAAGCCTCTGTGAATTTACTGAACGTCACCACAATCCTCGATTTGCAACTAGTGGTGTGGCCTCATTCAGTTTTATACCTCTTATCTTTAAATCGTTAGAAACCGAATCTAACCATCGTCGTCTTGGTCTACCTCTACTTCTCTTACCCTCCATAACAGAGTCCATAATCACTTAGGTAACCTATCCTCCTCCATTCGCCTCACATGACCCCACCAACGAAGCCGGTTTATGTGTACAGCTTCATCCATCAAGTTCATTTCTAAATTAGCCTTTGTCTCCTCATTCTGAGTACCCTCCTGCCATTTTTTCCACCTGTTTGTACCAGCAATCATTCTCGCTACTTTCATGTCTGTTACTTCTAACTTATGAATAAGATATCCTGAGTCCACCCAGCTTTTGTTCCGGTAAAGCAAAGTTGGTCTGAAAACAGACCGATGTAAAGATAGTTTCGTCTGGGAGCTGACTTCCTTCTTACAGAATACTGTTGATCGCAACTGCGAGCAAACTGCATTAGCCTTACGACACCTTGATTCAATCTCACTGACTATATTACCATCCTGGGAGAACACACAACCTAAATTCATGAAATTATCGACCTGTTCTAGCTTTGTGTCACCAATCTGACATTCAATTCTGTTGAATTTCTTACCTACTGACATCAGTTTAGTCTTTGAGAGGCTAATTTTCATACCATACTCATTGCACCTATTTTCAAGTTCCAAGCTATTAGACTGCAGGCTTTCGACACAGTCTGCCATTTAGACCAAGTCGTCAGCATAGGCCAAACTGCTTACTACATTTTCACCTAACTGAATCCCTCCCTGCCACTTTATACCTTTCAGCAGACGATCCGTGTAAACTACAAACAGCAAAGGTGAAAGATTACAGCCTTGTCTAACCCCTGTAAGTAGCCTGAACCAAGAAATCATTCTACCATCAATTCTCACTGAAGACCAATTGTCACCATAAATGCCTTTAATTGATTTTAATAATCTACGTTTAATTCCATAGTCCCTCAGTATTGTGAACATCTTTTCCCTCGGTACCCTGTCATATGCTTTCTCTAGATCTACGAAACATAAACACAACTGCCTATTCCTGTCGTAGCATTTTTCAATTACCTGGCGCATACTGAAAATCTGATCCTGACAGCCTCTCTGTGGTCTGAAACCACACTGGTTTTCATCCAACTTCCTCTCAACGACTGATCGCACCCTCCCTTCCAAGATGCCAGTGAATACTTTGCCTGGTATACTAATCAATGAGATACCTCGATAGTTGTTGCATTCCTTCCTGTTCCCTTGCCTATAGATAGGTGCAATTACTGCTTTTGTCCAATCTGAAGGTACCTTACCAACACTCCATGCTAATTTTACTACTCTATGAAGCCACTTCATCCCTGCCTTCCCACTATACTTCACCATTTCAGGTCTAATTTCATCTATTCCTGCTGCCGTATGACAATGGATTTTATTTACCATCCTTTCCACTTCCTCAAGCATAATTTCACCAACATCATTTTCCTCCTCCCCATGAGCTTGGCTGTTCGCAACACCACCAGGATGATTTCCTTTTACATTGAGATGATGTTCAAAATATTCCCTCCACCTTTCCAGTGATTCCCTGGGATCTATTATGAATTCACCTGAATTACTCAAAACACTGTTCATTTCCTTTTCCCCTCCCTTCCTAAGATTCTTTATTACTGTCCAGAAAGGTTTCCCTGCTGCTTGACCTAGCCTTTCCAGGTTATTACCAAAATCTTCCCATGACTTCTTTTTGGATTCAACAAATATTTGTTACGCTCTGTTTCTTTCATCTACGTACAAATCCCTGCCTGCCTCGGCCCTTGTTTGGAGCCATTTCTGATAAGCCTTCTTTTTACGTTTATGGGCTGTTCTCACTTCATCATTCCACCAAGATGTTCGCCTTTTCCGATCTTTACACACAATTGTTCCTAGGCATTCCCTTGCTGTTTCTACTACAGCATCCCTGTATACCACACATTCACTTTCTATATCCTGAACGAGCTTACTGTCTACTGTTTGAAACTTCTCACTAATCATATCCATGTACTTCTGTCTAATTTCCTCGTCCTGGAGATTTTCTACCCTTATTTGTTTGCAGACAGATTTCACTTTCTCTACCCTAGGCCTAGAGGTACTTAGTTCACTACAGATCAGATAGTGGTCTGTATCATCGAAAAATCCCTGGAAAACTCGTACATTCCTAAAAGATTTCCTGAATTCAAAGTCTGTTAAGATATAGTCTATTATGGATCTGGTACCCCTAGCCTCCCATGTGTAGCGGTGAATAGCCTTATGCTTGAAGAATGTATTCGTAACAGCTAAACCCATACTAGCACAGAAGTCCAGCAAACGCTTCCCATTCCCATTAGCTTCCATATCTTCCCCACATTTACCAATCACCCTTTCGTATCCTTCAGTTCTATTCCCAACTCTCGCATTGAAATCGCCCATTAGCACTATTCTATCCTTGCTGTTCACCCTGACCACGCTGTCACTCAATGCTTCATAAAACTTGTCAACTTCATCCTCATCTGCACCCTCACATGGTGAATACACGGACACAATTCTCGTCCTAATTCCTCCCACTGACAAATCTACCCACATCATTCGCTCACTTACGTGCCTAACGGAAACTATGTTGCGTGCAATGGTATTCCTGATAAAGAGCCCTACCCCAATTATTATTATTATTATTATTATTATTATTATTATTATTATTATTATTATTATTATTATTATTATTATTATTATCCATATGTTTAAAACACTAGGCTGATTTTTGTTGCATCAATTTTGAGACAATGGCTGAACCAATGGACATCATAAAGCATTCTGACCAAAGATCTTGGCCTGTAGATTTGCAGGGGGTCTTTAAAAGCATAAAGATTTATTGCCGTATACTTTTTAGTTATTAAAGAAAAATGTAGCATTCTGATTGGCTAATGCACTCGCGTACTGTTGAGCCCAAGCCTGCCTTAACCGTGAGAGCGCTAAACAGCAGCCATGATAGGAGCGATAGAAAGGGAGTAGGCGTGCATGTGCAGTCAATGTCTTACTGGTCATCTGGTACTTCCTGGACGGAAAAGACTACTGTATAGCTGCCCAGCTGTTGAACTGTGCACATTACATTCAACATTCCTCTAAATGTAAATGAGAATTCGGTGTCTGGTTTAAAATTAAATTCCAAAGCAGCTGGCGATATTCGATTAGCATGCTCAATATGGGATAAAGCCCCAATGGCCAATAGTCATTCATTAATGTGTGTGAATCGTCTTCTAAAATTTATCATGGGTAACGTCATTCCATTCCTTCTGGTGGGAAAATTATTAGTCTTAGGAGAGATTTTATACGTTTTGTCCGTTTTGCCACGTGCTCATCGCCAAACAATTATTTGTAAAACCGAACCCCATGGTGTAAGCTAATCAAATATCGTCAGCTGCTTTGAAATTACATTTTACTCCAGACGCCAAACTTTAATTTAAATTTAGATTAATTTTGAATGTAATGTGCACTGTTTAACTGTCGGGCAGAAAAAGAGCGGCGGCTATTCCTGTCCATGTTACTGATGTAATATGAAGCCTTTTGTATTAGATATTCTAAATGTTTTTCTAGTGCCCCCGGTACCATCTATGAAATTTGCATTCTTGACATTTGTGTTTGTTTTTTTGGAGTACATCAATGATTTCATTAACCCCTCAGCGCCGCAGCCATTTAAATAGCTTCCTACCCCGCGGCCGGATGAGATTTCAACTACGCGCGACTGATATACATCGATTCACTTAAAGCGTTACTACAAGTATAAGAGTAGCCCGATTTTCACGAAATTTGGACTTCCTTATGACAGAACTATGTACGTGCAGATAATTACGTAATTGTTTCACATTTCATTAGTAATTTAGTTCCGTGTGATAGAGTTCGAAGCACTCTTTGAGACAGGGACTCAAGTCACACTCCTGGCAGCAGTACACTGACGTCTCTTTTCCGCCGTGTTTTGAACACAGGATACAATGTCTCTGAGGTTTGGATTTCTAACTCTTGGGTGCTAATTTCCTGATAAAATGTCTTTCCTGCAACCTTGGAACTGTATTATCTAATGCGCGCCGGCCTTGAATATTTCGTTCCCCTCCCTCCCGAGCGTAATTTGTAAACAAGCCTTTCACCAGCTGAACCCGATAAGGTAATTGCTCAATTTTTGTCTCTGTGACCTGTGTGAGTGTTATTAGAGAATTTAGCAATCAGAATTCACTGTTGAAAACTTCTCTTTGACCTGTATAATTATCTATAGTCTCTTACACGAAATTTCCAAGTACTGTTTCCTCCTCATCGTCACTCTCATCATTTACCACTGCTACATCATCTATTTCATTATCACTGCTGCTTATACTGTCACTACTACTTCCGACTAAACTATCATCTGAATTATACAATATTTCAAGCACGTTACCGTCAGTCATACCACGGCTGAGCGCCGTGCGTCACACGGACTGATGAAGCTGCAGCGAGACCGAAAGCAGCAGGACGAAACTGAATGCGGGGAATAACGTTTATGACGAAACAAACCAACTCGATACATATTTCAGATAAAAGGTCGAGACAACGTCTTTCAAACGAGATATATACCATGAACAACTGGTTCTCGTATCGTATGACAGAAAGCAGCACTAACATGCCTACACAGAGCGCTCGTGGAGAGTTACGAAAATATTACAAGCTGAGAAATAAAGACAAATATAATAAATAAACCGCACTCCCAATGTACAAATAGAGCAAAGAACATCACACGAAAAGACAAACTTCTCAGATCATCATTTCTTTATTTTATTCTGTGGGAAAGAATGAAGCAAACAGACTTGAAAAAAGCAAGAGATTAGTGCTCAGACTTATTTGACAAATAATTATCCTTGCAAAAACAACTACATTATAACGATTTTTCAATTCTTATTTACAACAGTGATAAACCCGAAGCAGTCTTCTTGGAAACAAAACAATTTGCATATCAGTAACTCCAAAACTCTTCGCGCTATAGCCGTAAATGTGAAACCATGTATGGGTCTATACCACGTATAGAGGTCGGCGGCTACGGAAGAAAAGAGGGTCTATACCACGTATTGAGGTCGGCGCTGAGGGGTTAATAATTGAAAGTTGTTACTGGTTTGTTATGAGTACCATGTTGGCCAAATCAAAATTGAAAATTAGCACATTAGTATGACACGGAGGATCGACTCACTTTGCTCATTACCAGAATGGAAGAAATTCATAGCCTCAGTGTTAAAATTATGACGAAAATCAAGTTAAAGTTTCTCCAAAATCACTCAATCTAACAAATATCGGGAGAGACGACAGGAGACGTATAACTTGTAATGGAGGAGAAAACGTTTAAATTTATCCAAAATCACTACAGAACTACAGATGAGACAGTAAAAATTGTGCTGAAAAATTTCTTCTCAGCCAAGCGACTCGCTATGACACAGGCTGGAAGAAGCCGAAGTACAGCTGACCAGGAAGGGGTCTGACTGCGCATGCATGCTTACCCCCTTCCACCTCCTCTATTGTGCCACATGCCTCAGCACACTCATGGTTCAGGTGGCCTTGAATTACTGGCAAGCCCTTCGGCCACTCAGAATGCTACATCATTCTTTAATAACACTAGCCTGCAAATTTAAACTTTTTGTTTGTTGCCTAAAGTAAAAGATGTGATTTTATATAATGTCGATGTGCTGAATCCAAATTCTCAATCTGTTTACTTCTATCACGTAAAGTTTTCTTGAGAAATTGTTACATGTATTGTATACATTACGCGAATTTCATCACAAACATTTTCATAATACTTTTTTTATTTTAAAGAAAAACAATATTTAATATACACAACTTGCTGAAATTAATGTATATGGTTGTTAATACATGTCACTAGGGTGTTTTTGCTTTATTTTGTCTTGTTTACTTCACTATTGGGAAGTTTCACACAAATTTTACACTCTTTGCTTCTTACTTAAGAAAGTCCTCCTGTTCCTTTTTATTTTATGTTTGTCTTCAGGCTTTAACATCCAACAATAGTCTGCAAGCATACTGATGCTCCAAGTCCCTGATAACTCTTTTCGAAGTCCAGCACATCCTTGTGAAATAGTTCGTCTTGTTCTTCGCTCAAAGATCCTAGATTTTCAGGGAAATAATCTAGGTGAGAAAACAGGAAGTGAATTTTCATATTCATGTTACAACCAAGTTCCTTGTGTGCTTCAAGCATGTTAGCCACAATGTTTTGGTAATTGGGATCCTTGTTGTTACCTAGAAATTTTGAAACAACTTCACAGAAAGATGCCCATGCTGCTTTCTCCTTTCCATCCACAGTGCTTTTAAATGCTGCATCTGACATCAATTTTCTCATATCAGGACCATTAAATATACCTTCGTTTAATTTTGCTTCAGATAGCATTGGAAATTTCTCACATGTGTACTTGGAACAGTCTCCTTCCTCATTTAAAGTCTTTATGAATTTTTTCATTAAGCCAAGCTTTAGGAGGACTCACAAGGCTTTGCCACACAACATTCTTAGAACCGACTTCCAAACTTTCTCGAGGTGGCCAGTCTTTCTTATTCCAGTGATCAACCCGTGCCCTGCTATCCCACAGGCAAAGAAAGCGTAGAAATTTGGTAAAACCAGATTGTTGACCCAGCAGCATAGTAAGAACTTTAAAATTGTCACAAACTTAACTTCGCTTGGAAGCATCAATGAACAGTCTCCATTCACTTGGATCATAGGTTGGAAGTCCAAGGTTTAGCATAAGCTCTTTCACATTATTGCAGTATACAAGGTAGCCATCTTCGGAGAAAAGATTTAAATTCTATTTCGCGTTGTCTGTACCAATAGAATGATGTTTTTGAACAGGGCAGATTTTTTTCTTGGAGTCTAGAACCCAAGAACTCAGCTAACTCTTTAGAGAGGGCAAGATCCCCAGAGTCATTTTAATCACTCTGGTAACACCCACGTTCAGCAGCAGATGATCCTGGTAAGTAGTCACTGTCACTCGTCTCATTTTCCATCACTTCTACATCAGACTCGGATGAAAACTGTTCAAGATTTTCTGGTTGCACAGGGATTGGTACATCAGGGCCATGGAGGACAGGTAAAATGGCTGACCAAACAACTGGATACACAATTTGCTTTTTATTTTTAGAATTGTATCCCTTCACATCACACGAACAGAAGTAGCAGTCAATACTATGATTGCTCTCTCCAAACCATAGGTATTCCAAAAGATGGCGACAATTGTTTGCCATTGACCCAATGATGAACATCTTCAATGCATACTCTACATACTTTGTGGGGTGCCCAAGGTTTACTTTGGTCTCCAAGTTTGACTCCAAAATAGGCAGGATATGATTATTTTACAAAATCTGTAATATTATGCCTTTGCTTAGACAATGTGTATTATCCACATATATAATAAAAGCTGTCTGGATCATTAATACATGAGCGATGCGACATTGTAAATATATTTTTGTACTGAACTACTAATTCTCAACATTCTACTCCACAATGCAGCTTGAAACTGATATATTTTCCAGATGACACACACTAATGCAATGTGAGAGAAACTAAGACAGGATGTGTAAGTTTTCACAAAGATAAGATAAGAATGTGTCTGTCACCAAGGAGTGGCTATCTCTCTCCCACAAAGAAACCTAAGATGGCAAGTGTGCACGTTATCTTGATCCAACTTCCTGAGGCGCTCGCACCCCGTATCAGATAAGAAACCTCTGGTGCCCTCGGTGTTTACTATAAACACGTTAAAAGCATTTTAAATACATTTGGAGTTCAAATCCTGACATCATAAAACTACACATGGTAAAGTGTTACAGTTTACATAATTACACTTTGGGCATACGAAAATTACGCTATAAGGAAAATAAAATTTTAAAAAATTAAATGGTACGCGATAGGAACTTTCTGACTTTGAATTTGAATTCAGCACACTAAAAATACCCCAAAAACAATCAAACTTCGGAGGTAGCAATTCATCGCAGACTACAAATATATGGCATGAAATGTTTACGCTTTTAAAGACACACTGTAAATCTACAGGACAGGAGCTTTTGTCTGAATGCTTTATGATATCAATTGGTTTAGCCATTCTCTCAAACTCGCTTTAACAAAATTCAGCATAATATTTTCAATATATATAGATAATATTAAAGCTAAAAGTACAATTCAAAGTAGCCGGTGACATCACCAAAACCTGACTAATGAAAAGTTACCGACAAACTTGCCAGCCGGACTTATGGCAATGATAGAACATTGTTGGATTATCAAGGTGACAGGACATACAGTACTATTGGACCACTTTATTAAGATGAGTTCTAACTTTCAAGTATTAAAGGGTATAAACAGAATTTAAACATAAATGTTACTACATTTCTAAGCAATTGTCATCAATTAAAAAATAGTGCGATTTGATAGAATCTCATGATGTTCTATCAAGAACAAAATGTTTCATTCTTTGTTTAGGAGTGTAATTTTTTTTACAGGTATGTTATAGTGTTATCGGTATTAAAATTAGTGTTCGACAGACTGAGAAACTTTGAAGTTACATTAGATGGATTATCCATGTTAAGGGTTTTGAGAGAGTTGAAAGTACACAGACCAGCTGATAGTCTGATAAGTGAACAGATTAGGACTTCCTTGATACCAGGTTTATGATGACATCTTTCCATTTCCTTGGATATGTTCCAGTAGTGAGGCAGAAATTATATATGTTAGCTATTACTGGGCAAATAATATCTAAGAATACTTTTAATGATGATGATGATGATGGGGAGATCATAAACTCCAGCAGCATTTGATTTGACTAAAAGCAGTTCATGTTACACCTCAGTTTGTTATAGTACGGAATTTTAATTTGGAGGCAGCTGGATCAGCAATCTGTTTATAGTCCCGCGATTCATGCTTAATGTTAAGAATAGAGAAATTTTTAATTAAGTCGTCAAGTGGTATATGTGGGTCACAGTGACTAGGTTCAGGTTTCCAAATTCCCTTAGAATGAAGTGGTTACCGTGTGCCTCTTACATTGAAATTATTATCTAGCTATTGGTATTGGGAAAAAAATTTAATTTCAAATGACTACGTTAATTTTCTTGCATAGAAACACATACTGTTCAAGTACATTAGAAGAACTGGTTTGTCTAAAAAAACGATGGAATTCATCTTGATGGGACATTATGTGTTTAACATTGTCAGTTAGCTATGGGGAGAGAGGTCGAGATAATTAGATTCTACATTGCGGAGCATGCTTGTCGAGGAGACCAAGTAAGAGAGAATTCATTTTTTCTAGTTTCATATCAGTGCTGTTTATATTAATTATGTCCTCCCAAAAGGAATTAGAAGTGTCCAGTCTGAAGTCACGCATTTTTATATGTTGAATTTCCCAGAAAGTGATATATTTTGTTTTATATTTTGTCACTTTAAGAGAATATGACAGGTTTAACGAGTTATAGTTAGATATGTATGGAACAGGAATCTGACCCTGAGACAAAATTTAATGAGGATTATTGGTAACCATTAAATCAAGAAGGGTATGTGTGGACAAGGAGGTTCCGATAGTGTGGTTAGGCGGTTGTGGTGGTAATAGTGTCATGTTGCAAGACTGGAATATTTAGCAGTTGCTTCGCATAACCTTTTTGCTGTAAAATGTCAGTATTGAAGTCTCCGAATTTTAATATATATTCGTAAGTAGGTAATAGTCTAGAATCAAAGTCATCGTCCTACTCACAGGGGCCTGTAGACAATGCCTATTAAGACCTTGAAAATTCACCGCCTGTTTCCGGTCATTCGACCAGATCAGGAATGGAATTAATGAAGCCCCCATCTAGCGGCGAGGATAGGAATTGTGCCAGCTGCCGAAGCCTGTCGCACTCCTCTGGGGCAATGATTAATGAATGACAGATGAAATGAAATGATATTGGAGAGTGTTGCTGGAATGAAATATGACAGGGAAAACCGGAGTACCCGGAGAAAAACATGTCCCGCCTCCGCTTTGTCCAGCACAAATCTCACATGGAGTGACAGGATTTGAACCACGGAACCCAGCGGTGAGAGGCTACCGCCTGAGCCACGGAAGCTCTATTAAGACCTTAACTGGAGAAATAATTTCCTCTTCGATCACTAACTCTGGTCTCAACTCACTAGAGTAGCTAGAGGTGTAAACTAATTTATAGCTGGTATCGTCTCTACACTATAAAGCTGCTGCTGCTGCTGCTCCTCTCAATCAATCAATCAGTCATCAGTGATCTGCATTTAGGGCTGTTGCCCAGGTAGCAGATTTCCTCTCGGTTGTTTACCTCATGTTTACATTTATTTATAATTATTTACCGAGCCTTTTCTTAAATATTTTCAACGAACTTCGAAATTTATCGAACATTTCCCTTAATAATTTATTTCAGTCACCTACTCCTCATCCTTTAAATGAATATTTGCCCCAATCTGTCCTCTTGAATTCTAACTTTATCTTCATATTATGATCTTTCCTACTTTTTAAAAAATACCGGGCAAGTTGGCCGTGCGGTTAGGGGCGCGCAGCTGTGAGCTTGCGTCCGGGAAATAGTGGGTGCGAACCCCACTGTCGCAGCCCTGAAGATGGTTTTCCGTAGTTTCCCATTTTCACACCAGGCAAATGCTGTTGCTGTACCTTAATTAAGGCCACGGCCACTTCCTTCCCTGTCGTAGGCCTTTCCTATCCCATCGTTGCCATAAGACCTATCTGTGTCGGTGCGACGTAAAGCAAATAGTAAAAAGAAAACTTCTAAAGGTTCCACTCAATCTTATTCTTCTACTTATGTCATTTCACACCCACTCACCACTGACAGCTCGAAACGTACAACATAGTTGAGCATCTCGTCTCCTTACTCCCAAGTCTTCCCAGCCCAAAGTTTGCAACATTTTAGTAACACTGCTCCTTGGTTGGAAATCACCCAGGACAAATCATGCTGCTTTCCTTTGCATCTTTTCCAGTTCTTGTATCAAGTAGTCCTGGTGAGGGTCCCATACACTGGAGCCATACTCTAACTGCGGTCTTACCAGAGACTTACACGCCCTCTCCTTTACATCCTTATTACAAACTCTAAATACCCTCATAACCATGTGAAGAGATCTGTAACCTTTCTTAACTACTTTGTTGATATGATTACCCCTATGAAGATTATTCCTTATATTAACACCTAGGTACTGACATTGTTTCCCATGAGATACTATCAACCATCAACACAATAATTAAAACTGAGAGGACTTTTCCTCTTTGTGAAACTTACAACTTGACTTTTCATCCCATTTACGTTCATACCATTGTCTGCTGTCCATCTCACTACATAGTTTAAGTCCCCCTGCAGTTGCTCACAATCCTGCAACTCATTTACTACTCTGTACAGTAAAGCATCATCTGCAGATACCCTTATCTGTGATTCCTGATCTTTACTCATAATATACACTGACTGACAGAGCAAATGCAACACCAAGAAGGAGTGGTCAGAACTTTGTGCCAATTGCAGGGTAGACTGACGTCACTGAGGTATGCTCATGATGTGAAATGCGCCGCTGTGCTGCGCACGTAGCGAACGATAAATGGGACACGGCGTTGGCGAATGGCCCACTTCGTACCGTGATTTCTCAGCCGACAGTCATTGTAGAACGTGTTGTCGTGTGCCACAGGACACGTGTATGGCTAAGAATGCCAGGCCGCCGTCAACGGAGGCATTTCCAGCAGACAGACGACTTTACGAGGGGTATGGTGATCGGGCTGAGAAGGGCAGGTTGGTCGCTTCGTCAAATCGCAGCCGATACCCATAGGGATGTGTCCACGGTGCAGCGCCTGTGGCGAAGATGGTTGGCGCAGGGACATGTGGCACGTGCGAGGGGTCCAGGCGCAGCCCGAGTGACGTCAGCACGCGAGGATCGGCGCATCCGCCGCCAAGCGGTGGCAGCCCCGCACGCCACGTCAACCGCCATTCTTCAGCATGTGCAAGACACCCTGGCTGTTCCAATATCGACCAGAACAATTTCCCGTCGATTGGTTGAAGGAGGCCTGCACTCCCGGCGCCCGCTCAGAAGACTACCATTGACTCCACAGCATAGACGTGCACGCCTGGCATGGTGCCGGGCTAGAGCGACTTGGATGAGGTAATGGCGGAACGTCGTGTTCTCCGATGAGTCGCGCTTCTGTTCTGTCAGTGATAGTCACCGCAGACGAGTATGGCGTCGGCGTGGAGAAAGGTCAAATCCGGCAGTAACTGTGGAGCGCCCTACCGCTAGACAACGCGGCATCATGGTTTGGGGCGCTATTGCGTATGATTCCACGTCACCTCTAGTGCATATTCAAGGCACGTTAAATGCCCACCGCTACGTGCAGCATGTGCTGCGGCCGGTGGCACTCCCGTACCTTCAGGGGCTGCCCAATGCTCTGTTTCAGCAGGATAATGCCCGCCAACACACTGCTCGCATCTCCCAACAGGCTCTACGAGGTGTACAGATGCTTCCGTGGCCAGCGTACTCTCCGGATCTCTCACCAATCGAACACGTGTGGGATCTCATTGGACGCCGTTTGCAAACTCTGCCCCAGCCTCGTACGGACGACCAACTGTGGCAAATGGTTGACAGAGAATGGAGAACCATCCCTCAGGACACCATCCGCACTCTTATTGACTCTGTACCTCGACGTGTTTCTGCGTGCATCGCCGCTCGCGGTGGTCCTACATCCTACTGAGTCGATGCCGTGCGCATTGTGTAACCTGCATATCGGTTTGAAATAAACATCAATTATTCGTCCGTGCCGTCTCTGTTTTTTCCCCAACTTTCATCCCTATCGAACCACTCCTTCTTTGTGTTGCATTTGCTCTGTCAGTCAGTGTATATAATAAAACATGAAGGTCCAATAATACTGCCCTGCTTTCCCCCCCTCCCCCCCCCACCCTTAATCATCACAGGATCAGATAACGCTTCAGGTACTTTAATTCTCTAAGTTCTATTTTCTATAAATGTAGCCACCCATTCAACCACGCTTTTGTCTAGTCCAATTGTCCTCATTTTTGTCACTAATCTCGCATGATATACCCTATTGAAAGCCTTGGATAGGTCAATAGCGATACAGTCCATTTGACCTCCTGAATCTAAAATATCTGTTATATCTTGCCGGAATCCTACAACATGTGCTTCTCTGGTATAACCTTTCCTAAACCTGAACTGCCTGCTATCAAACCATTGTGCACAATCACACAAGTGACAATCCAAGACAGCATATAATCCGACACCGTCCAACAGATGATATAGATGTTGATTCCCATAGGGAATCTGAAATATTTGTTCCGAATGAGTAAATTTATAATACCAATATCAATGGTCCATTATTGGACATCATAAATTTTCCAGCTAACTCAAGACTTGGTAGGTGTGCTAGGTACCAACTAATGAGCCCAGCCTACCACACGGGGGCAAAACGCTGGCAACCAGGAATGAGTTAGCTGGATAATTTATAATGTCCAGTAACGGACCATTGATATTGGTATTATAAATTTACTCATTCAGAACAAATATTTCAAATTCCCTATTGGAATCAACATCTATATCATCTGATGGCCAAGCAGGCATCAATTTTTGATAATGAGACAAAGTCTCTCATAGTGCATTGGCACTGCCAGTGGCTACAATTAACCTACGCAATGGCCTCCACGGTATGCACTAGCCAGCGTCTTGGTAGGTGTGCTAGGTACCAACTGATGAGCCCTGCCTAGCACACGGGGGCGAAGCGCTGCCAACCAGGAATGAGTTAGCTGGAAAATTTATAATCAAAAATAACAATACAATCAAAAATAACTCACTACACCCCAACACCCAAAAAACGAGCAACTTACTATAGTATACACGGAACATGGCAAAATTTAATGGGTTCAACATCGAAATGGTCAGTAAAATTATATGAAATGTAAGAAATGAACAAATTTCCAAGTTAATAAAAAAAAAGTCCAAATTTGCTACGTTCACTTATAATAATCCCAATATGTGTCAAATATCCAGTCTGTTTAAAAACACTATTTCAAGACTTCTTTACAACTCACAGTACCAGTCAAGTCATGTTTCTGAATTAGAACAGTATCAGTTCTAATAAAGATCAATACTCTGGATCCGGGATTTGCATACTCACCTGCGCCCAATGTAAAGTTTCATACATTGGACAGGCAGGAAGATTTTTAACCAGATATTTAGAACACTTCAAGTCAAACAAACATCATAAATTTTCGGCCATGAGTGTTCACATGAAAGAAACAGGACATGACTACATATCTATCGAAAAAGATTTAACCATCTTGAAGAGAATGAAAAAAGTAGACTGATGAACGAGTTTGAAAACATTTATATTTTTATTGACCAGTTTTTCAATCGTGATCATAATTTAAATGACACTAGGAAAATTAAAAATCATCTTTATGATCAAATTCCAAGCCTTTAAAATATTGAAAATAAAGGAGAACATATTGCAAACATAATAAATCTTTACCTTTAACCCCTCAGTGCAGTGGATTTAAATGCCCGGTTGTCTCTGTGCTGCGGGAGGAGCTTTGAGCATGGTGTTTAAACTTTCTCAGATTCATGCAAGGCTTTATTCAAATCAACACAACTTTGGTACTATTTTACGGATTTCAATTATGCTGGAAATTATTTTTAGGTAGGACTTAATCAGATAAATTTTGCAAAGTTTGGAGGGTCCCTGATATGTATCAACTGTGTCATTGTTGTTGAAATGCATAAAAATACTAATTGATTCAAATCTATCCACTGAGATAACAGGCCCAAAAGTTGGTGTAGATAGAACAGAGTTTTAGAAAAATAGCTTCGTAGCGTAAACTTTTGTATTATACCCATTAACATATGAAGAGCAATCAGAATGTATATCTCATCCTTTGTGACTAGTTTCCAATCCCACATGCTGGAACAAAGTGGTAATAGATAGGATTTTATGCTCAGCTTATAAATTTGTTTCACAAACTATTTGTTCTACTGACTCGTCCATAAAGAACATCTTGAAAACCTTCACACTATCACATTCCCCAGGGTCTTTATTCTGAGGCCCTGGGTTCCCTATAAACTGTTCTATTTGACCCACATCATTGGACACATTTTCCCATCGAAATTTATTAGCCGTGACATGCACATTGCCACTCTGCACACTATCACTCGTATCTGATTCCGAACTGAGGACTTCACGTACAGCGATGTCGTCCACATCACTAAAAAAAATCACCATTTGAATCTAACAAATTTTCAACATCCTCTATGCCACACTTGATAATTCACACTTGCTTCTAGAAGCCATGTCCACTCACAGCCGACGGAATGCAAGACAGAGTGCGATATGGAAAAAGTACAGGAGGAAACAGTCTCAAGAGAGCCTTGAATAGACAAAGTTTATGATTATGTTGATAGGTTCTTCACCAAGAGGAAATGAAGGTATCATGCAAAATGTGCGCACAGTAGTCGCCAGATAGCAGACAAAAACAGTGCTTGTCCCTGGTGGCAGAGATAAACATTTCTTGAAATATCACTTGAAGTTAAGTGACAAAACGCTATCAAAATAGGGACCAAGGTATATTGTTCGAAAGCTCAAACCTTCCGCTTCAAGGGGAAATGAGTTACATAGTTCAAAAATTTAGGGGAACATGCTTTTGAACGTATGCTATGCTCCACAAAACAATACCTCACTCCCAGATATATTACCAACTAAACCTTTCTTCTTTACCGTTGAAGTATACAAAAGAACTTTGACAAATTCACATTAATTTTCAAAACACAAACGGAAATGTCCAACTAGGGGTGAAAACAAGGTGATAACAGTCCTCCAGGGTGGATTTTTATCACAGTTGGCGAACTTCAGTATGGTGTATGTATGAGCATTTATCACAGCATGGCACCTACATGGCATGCTTCATATAAGTCGATGGAGGTCATGTTGCAGTATCAGGTCCCATTCTTCAATGAGAGCCTGTTCTAGGTCTTGGAGAGTCTGTGGTGGAACAGGACGCCCACGAACACTTCTGTCAAGCCTATCCCACACATGCTCGATGGGATTAAGGATGGGACTCGCTGCTGGCCATTCCATCCCTTGAATGTCCAGTTCTCACAAGACAGCTTTGGTGATGCGCACTACATGAGCCCTTGCATTGTCATGCATGAGTACGAATTCAGGGCCAACACCGTATGCAGCAACCAACACATGCTGTTGCTGTAGCAGTATCTGTTCGATGTACCCCGCAGCGGTAAGATTACTGCGGATGATGACAAGATCAGTATGGCCACCGATACTGATGCCATCCAACACCGTCACAGAAGCTTGTCCGAATCGTTTGCCTTCTTGAACAACATTTGGTATGCACTGCTCACCATGGCGTCTCCATACATGTTGATGTCCATCACGCTGTGTTGGGAAATTTGGATTCGTCTGTAAACAACACAGGTCTCCATTGGCGAAGTTGCTAGTTGACATGGGTACGGGCAAACAGAAGGCGAGCTGCGCAATGTTGTTGCGTTAAATGGGGCACTCGAACAGGACGTCCTCTTAACCTGTTCCTTACTGTCTGGTCAGACACCTTGACTCCAGTGACCCTCCTGAGGTCTTGTTGCAGTTTGCTGGCAGTTGCTGAACGACGCCGCAACGCACAGATGGTCAGATATCAATCATCCTGTAGGGTTGTCATGCGTCCACGACCTTGTCCAACCCTCCTTGTGAACTGGCCTCTCTCGTAGCGATTCCACAAGCAGTGTATAACTGATGGAGTGACATTGAGATCCACAGCAACACGATGAAAAGTCCATCCTTCCTGGATCAAAGTGACAGCCCTTGCAACTTGAACCTCGTTAAGATGTTTCATAGAATGTGCTGGTTGACGTACAAAGTGCTCAAATTACTGCAGTAGTGTGTGTATCTCACGACACACGGACACACTGCTATTCACTTTGTTTTGAGGGGTCACCTGACAGTTTAATGCATGGCTACACCTACAAATGGAGTATAACTTCAATTTGACATACCCTGAGTAGCTAAGGTCTCAAGTTATGCTGTACAACCATTGGAACCCCATCTACCAAATTAACGTTCACATACCAGACGTTACAAAACATGTTCCCCTAATTTTTTTGAACTGTGTAAAACACAAACAGCTTCGATCGTAACCACTAGATCGCAGTAAATTACACAAGTGTACCATGTGAGCAGTGCTCATCACTCCACCACGCGCGATGTTCACTCCATGACGAGCAGTGCTCGGCTCTCCACGCTGACAGGTTAACAGTTTCGCTCACAATAGACCTCCCTCCTCGACTACTGTAGGAGCCCCTTAGCTCACCCTCCGCCGTGCAGCATACATAGATACAACACGAGGCGAGCAGCGTTGGCCACTGCCAGTCGGATAGGACGCAATACCAGAGAGGATCAGCAAACGAGGAAGCAAGGGGGTGGGTGAAAAATGTTTGCCTATCTCCCCCATTCATATTTTATTTTCAGGTCTCAAGCTCTATAATTTAGTTATTTCCCCTTTTTCATTACAGACTTTTAACACATTACGGATCAAATACATTCCAGGTAGTGATGGGTAGTTCGCGAACGAACTAGTTCTCGTGAACTACTTCACTCCCACGAACTGTGAAGTGTTTACTCGTCTCTGGAGAACTACTTTGCGAACTGTAGGATTTCACGAGTGTGAAGGAATGGGTAGGAACTTGTTCGCGGACGAACTACTTCAGCGATTGCAGAGTGCTCTGGTGGGAAAATTACACATTTTGAAGTAGTTCGTGAAGTAGTTCTTTCTTGGGAGCGAGAGTGTTGGAGTCTGATGTTTAGCGCCACCGGCAAGGAAAAGGTTGACCAACACTCAGATGTTATAAATTTATGTTTCAGTCAGGGGATGAAATCACCACCAAGAAAAGGGTTCTCCTGCGATAGCAAATCCATGTTTAAAACATCTCATTTTCAAGTCGACAATATTTAACAGAAATTTTTATTATCTTTGAAAAGAAATAGATTTTCCCTACACTTACATTTCTGAGGGTTTGAGGGCGGGGGAGAGTGTGAACTGACATTACCGGTAATAGGAACGTTCACCTCTATAGCATTTATGAATGTTACTACAGGGAAGTGCACCTGCGTGCTACCTGTTGTCCGCTTTGTATACTTCCTCGTTCTGGAAAGTTCGCGAAGCGATGAAGCCTTGTGTGAAGGGAATGAGAAAGAACTTGTTCGCGGACGAACTACTTCAGCGGTTGCAGAGTACTCTGGCGGGAAAATTACACATTTTGAAGCAGTTCGCGAAGTAGTTCGTGAAGTAGTTCTTTGTTGGGAGCGAGAGTGAATGAACTAGTTCCCAGAGGTAAACTGCTTCTTCCCATTACTAATTCCAGGTTTTTGCTGAAAGAACAATCTCGAGAAGTCCCCTCTTCCGATCAACGCAACAGAAAGCTGTCCTTTTTTAACATATTTCAAACACCGTAAGGCAACGAGGGAAACAGTAGTCAGATCACTGACCACAACAGTATATTATAAATGCACGATTGAACTTTTATACAAATTAACTTTTATAAAATGTGAAAATAATGTTTGGGTGCTTTTATAAGTTGTAATGCATGTTAATCATAAATATTTTTGCAGACAGAGCAACCTTTCAACAACTTTTACCAGTGACGTAGAAGTGTATTATGAGCCTAGGATTTTCCTCAGAGGAGTGCGACAGGCTTCAGCAGCCGGCACAATTCCGATCCTCGCCGCTAGATGGGGGCTTTATTCATTCCATTCCTGACCTAGTCAATTGAGTGGAAACAGGCTGTGGCTTTTCATTTTCATCTTTTTATCAATTGCGATAGAGATTGCAGTGGAAGATGTTCAAGTTATACATTCTACTCTATTTATCCTTGTTATATTAAAACTGAACTAATGAAATTGTTTTTTAGTCTCTTAAAAGTGATATTTTAACCTCAGATTTCCAACCTGAAGTTCTTGTGTTCTATTGATTGAATTATTTTCTTATGGTTATTATATGGTTTTGAATTAAATTTTATTGTCCTTTTTCTTCTTTGCAGAAAGGACCCCTTCATCTGAGCTACAGAATCTTTAAGAGCCACAGCAAAAGAATGAAGTTCGAGCATTGCTCAGCCCTTGGCGCATGCGAATCAGAAGGAATGGATTGGATTGTTACCCACAACAATAATACAAACATAGGAGAAGTAACAGACAATATAAAGATTGTTTCAAACACGCAGATGGATGAAAAAGTAAGTAATAAGAAAAATGACCTTACTGTGGAGGACAATCCAAACACTGCAGCAACACCAACGGAAGCTGAAGATGAAGGAACATGGAAAGAAGTCCAAATACAAATTAGTGAGAATGGTGTTATGAGTATTACAGGCATTACTTCAGAAAACAATAACAACACTGAATTACCTTTGGAATCACAACTATCAGTACTCAAAGATATAAGTGGGAAAGTAAACTCGAATTTGGAAAGTTTAGCCAATAGTTTAGAAGCTCAGACTACTTGTTCCACCCTAATTTCAACAAACAAAAGAAATGATATTAATTTGCCAAATGAGAAGGAGTGTGGTGATGATGATAGGGAAAAAGTTTTAGAAGGTGAACCTACCACTAATCTTGCAAGTAATGAACAGTTGCAGAAAGAGCAAATCAACCCATGTAGTGGAAAACATATTGCCGAAGCTTGCAGAGAAGGTACGTTTATCACCATGAATAATGTTAATAAAGAAAGTTTCTCTGCTACTGAAGTAACTCCTTCACCTGCCACTGAAGTGGTAAACAAGGATGTTTGTGTTGCTGTTGAAGAACCTGAGAAAGTTCCAGTGCCAAATGGTGAAGATAAGGATCTTGAGCGGAATGTAAACTCAAATGATAATCAGTCAGAAGCAATGAACCGTGGAAATACTTCACCTTCAAAACCTTCAAAGGATATTTCATCACTTGTAACTAGCAGCTCTTCATCTATGAAAATGTCTCCATTTCCGTGTACTAATGTCAAATCGTGTGGCTTAGGATCCAAAGATAGTTGTCATATTACTCCAAAAGAACCACCAAAAATGGCTGTTGTGGCTCCTACTCTAGCAATTGGGCTTTCAAGTACAAACATTAAAAAGCACTTGAATTCAACCTCTGTTGCTGTAGGATACAAAACACTAAAGACTCCACCTAAGAGCTGGAATCCTAGTATAACTCGATCCAGTTTCTTGTCATCAAAGCTAAATTCTTTTACTCCCGGCAGCTCTTCTGAGGTTCGAAAGGGAAATGAGAGCCCTTTTAATCCAAATACATGTACTTTGTCTAAGAAGTCATCACATACAGCTACTGGTGGTGGGAATGCTGTTGTGAAGCCAGCGAGTGGAAGTGGTAATCCTGTTGCTAAACCACCTAGATTCTTTAAAGCAAGAAATATGCCTAGATATTTAGGCAATCCTGCGTCAGGGGTGAAGCCTATGTATCAGGTGGCACCTACACAAATTAGTAAAGACTCCAGTACTTACCAGTCTCCATCACCTTCCAAATCTAGTGGCATGACATTGATGAAGATTGATCCCAAGACTCTGAGCCCCATCATTGTTAGCAGTTCCAGTACACCTCCATTATCAAATTCACCTACCCTTCAGACATGTGCCTCATCCACGATAAGTACTTCATCTATCTCAAATTCATATCCTAGTAGCATTTCCACTTCTTCAATGTTGCCAAATTCAAAAAATCTCATGCAGTTCCCATTCAGTCAAAATTCTACTCTTGTATCATCCGGAAAAGGACTATCATCATCTGGGCAATCCTTGAACTCTCACTCAAATGCCAACCATATGAATTCGAATAATCTTCCATTAAGCACGGGTAGCATAACAACTGCTAGAACCTCTTCTGTGAATGCCAATAGTACAACTTCCTCTTTTATTCCAAACCTACCATCTAATGCTGCTGCCCATCTTTTGTATGGCTTTTCTGGAGCGAACAATCGATTGACAGGTCCTCCTCCATTAATAAGAGCTGGCCATATTCCATCGGTTGGAATTGGGGCCTTCCATCCATTACCACCCTCCATTAATATGTTGTTCAATCCCCATCATCAACACCACAGAGTTCATAACCAGTCTAGTGAGAGACAGCAAAATTTCCCTGCACCTCTTGGTGTTAGCCAGACTTTAACTCCTCCTGCTGTACAGAGAATACCAGCCACAAACACACAACAGAAAGGCAACACACTTCTCCCAAATAATATTAACAACAATAATACCAGTATGAACAATAACAATAATAATAATAGCTCCACAACACCTCACAAATTATGCAACATATCCTCCTCAGATCCTCAAATTCTTTCTAAAGCAGCTGCTACCGAATTAGTCTCTTACCATCAGAAAAGGCCACATTCACAGTCTCCAACTTGCCTAAATTCTAGTTCATATCAGACTAATTACGATAAACCACTGAGTGCTAACTTTTCAACTAAATTAACAACAGTTAATTCAACTTCAAAATCTCTTTGTGTACAGAATGTAAATGCGGACTGTAGTGTTAAGACTGTCAATGGTGATAAAGCAGTGAGCAATAATTCTGATAGGATTTATTTTAAGCCAGTTCCAGAACACAGAATAAAATCTGATAATCATGAAGTGAAAAATATGGCAGCATTATGTACGGATTTAACTACGGAGAAGTGTTCTGTAGGAAACGTGGACCATAAGGACAAGGAGAAACTGAAGTCTCAGGATGTCAAAAGGGTTTCAAGTGAACATTGTAGCAGTAATAGTGTTTGTACGGAAATGAGTGATAGTGAACAGGGTAATGTTGTGAGTGGGGTTAGTGATGGACTCCAAAGAAAACTTAATGAAAACACAAAAAGTTTAATTTCAAATAAGACGAATGAAAGTGAGAAACTAGCTAGTGATTCTGTGCATGGAAAAATGGTAGTATTATCGGAAGTTATGACAGTAAGTCAGAAGGATGGTTCTGATGTGGAAGTGGGTAGTAAAAAATCTCAGACTTGATGAACCGGAAAATGATTATACAATGAGATAAAAGGGCAAAGGCAGGCTGTTAGCCTAAAATGGGAGAGATATTTGGATCAGTGGTTCATAATCTCTGTCCCTCTGCTTGGTATATGTGATTGGTAGTAGTTTTGCTACCAGCAAAGTTGTGAGTTAGCTGGTGCAGGTTACTGAGAATTCTCAGCTTTAATGGTTCAGGAATCAAGCCATCTGTGTGTTCCAGTCTACAAGGAGTGGCCAGGGCTCAGAATGTGTTTGAATTGCTCATCCAAATTAGGATCAGTTACTATATTGCTGAGCCAAAGTGATAAAAATACTTCACTGTGAGATCCACAATGATGAGTGACATTATTGTGAATACCAAATGGGTAACAGTTATTTCACAGATTTCGTTCATTGGTTACTCTTTTAGCAAGGCTCCTGTAGTATGAATGATTACTGACAGTGGTAGAAAATTGTCAAGAAGGTGCTAATAATGTGGAAATGAAACCTAAGTTAACAATCAGATTCATAGCTGAAGGAGTATGACTGACTAGACTTAAGCTGGTGGGAGGTTGCTTGGGAGACTGATGGATTCTTTTGCAGGTAGACTAATAATACTGATGGGACTTGTTACTTTATAGTTTCTGGACCTCAATGCTAACATTGGATAGGGTACCATGGAAATGTTTAGTTCAAGAATTAAGATTTGAAGGCAATGGCTGAACTGATATGGATGGAATATTGTTGGGATAGATCTTGCAAGGAAGTTCTGGTAGAAGATATTGACATTTTTACATGCAGTGATGGGGCACTTGATGAAGATACTTGTGGTAGAGTATTTCAGGGTCATTGCTGGTGTTGCACGAGTCGATAGGAACATCCCGTAGACGTGTCAGAATATAAGATCATTTCTTGTAAACCAATCTCCAAAGTTGTTTGTGGAAATCAAACAACATGGACTGCTGTCCAGATAATATCCTGAAGTGATTTATTTGAGGGGAGCATAACAAGCCAATCTGCCAGAATAAAATGAAGAATTTAACCTGTCTCAGGGACTTACAGGATCGCCAGCTTCCTGTAGCTCATAAGGGCCATATGGTATTACTCAGGCTATAGCAAAAGTAGCACCAATAGAGATGAAGAAGAAAAAAAGGAAGAGGTTCACAAAAGAGAAGGGATTCAGGTTAGTGCTATGAGTACCTGCTGCGTACTGTGGATCAAAATGATTATTTAGGGTGATGTATGGTTATCAGGGCCTTCTGCTGGATCATAAGGAGTCAAAGGATTAGGATATTAGTTCATCATGTGTGAAAACATGATGCGGTAGGGAGATATTTCACGTTGATATTTCACATTTAGAGGAAAGGTATCAGTGTAAGACGTGACAAATGAGTTTTGTGCAGATAGATATTTTTGTGGCTGTGAGTGAGAATGATGAATTATAAAGTATGATGTTGGCTTGTATTGTACTTACGTGTAGTAAATCATGTTATTTTGTTTTATACTCTGTATAGATCTCGTATTGTTCTGGTGTATTCAGATTTTTTATCTTGTTATATTGAGATTGAAGTCTTTAAGAGCACATGCTATGTTTTCGTGCCTCCTCAAAAGCAATACATTAAGTGGTATATAGGAGTGGAACTGTTGATTCCTCAGTTATGAGTTCTGCTTAGATACTGAGAGGACCAGAATAAGAGAGGAGTTGCTGGTTCTGGATACAAATGTTGAAAAACCAATATATGCCTTTGTACAGTCTTAAAGAAAGTATTTATTTACCAAAGATATAGAATTGCTGTAGGTGATAAAACAGGCATATCTTCCTATATTGGAACATAAACGGCACCTGAACTGATGAACACCCTCGACTATAAGCCGAGACACCTGTTGTAAGTCAGCTCCCAGGAAATCAGAAATGAAAATTTTAAAAAATATGAATGAAGCACAAGAAGCATAATAATAATCTGGCATCTGCTACAATTTGTATGCATTTTGATTTGATGCCATTTTAGACTACTACTACTTCCTGTTCTCTTTCCCCTTCTTTTTTACATGCAGACATCTTACAACATGGAATGTGTATAGAACATTTACGTTGAAATGGTATGAAGACACTATAGTCTGTGTCAAGTGGGAAGCTGTTTCCATTCCATTTGTTTTTATAAAATAAAAATATTTTTGCCTGACTGACACAAGTGGCATTTAACATGGTGAAATTTTCTGCAGAGCACAGTGCAGTGAGTGGGTGGAATAACACTTCATCATACCAGCCACTTATTGAACAGTTCTCAGTAGCCTTTTTAGGCCAAAATGCTTCTCATTTGACACAGACCATAGTTAACAATATAAATACAAAGACATATAACAACATTCTGATAGAAAAGTTGCTGGTAGTATTGGAAATCTTCTACCAACCCCTCAAAATATTGTAGTTACCATAAGATTGAGAATGATACTCTACAGTAAGCAAACATTTCTCTCATTAGAATGCCAGGCAAAAATATTTTTATGAATTGATGAAGAAGAATGTAAGTATGGCAGACAATAAATTGGATACAAGCCATTATGATTTTAGATCTCTGGAGTAGCAATCAGTATGAACCAATTCAGAAATGCTGCAAGATAAATTAGGCAGTAACATGATTTTATCAAGACGTTGGTGTACCAAGAAATTTTATAATGTCAGTCCCAACATTATTTAAAAATTAGGAGAATTCTGATAGTTATCGGACATGTTCTTGCTTCAAATTTCAGTAGTTTAAGGACTTGGGTCAAGTGGTCATCTTCACCATTACTATTAACTTCACACACAGACATTAACCAAAGAAGAAGAAATTATCAGCGATATAAAGCCAATTGTAAAAAAAAAAAAAAAATTATTTCGAAGTGGGTTCAAGTTTGTTGTGTCATGAAATAGTATGGCTTATATGTGTAACTTATTTTTAGGATAATATTTATTAAAAGCTTGCAATTTAATATGATCAAAATTAAAATGAGGGTACAGTTTGGAAATCAGTGTGAAGTTACAAAGATTATTGTTACTTTGTTGATAAATGGGAAGACCTGTGGTCATCAGAAGAGGGAGAATTTTTGTCCATAATAGTGAAACTTATCCATCAATCTCTCTTTATTGTAATGTTCTTAGTAATGAGATAATTGGTGTCCACAATTAGGGTAGATGCACTGAAACTTGAAAGAAGGTACTATCCCAGTATTTGCTTGCAGCAAATGTGGGAAACACACTCAGAATAGCTGCTGTTTGGATCAGTATTCAAATTACCATTTCTGAATGTAAATAATACTCAGAGTATTGGAAACTCATATTTCTTAAAGAAGGAAGTTTTTTCATTCAGAGAATGTTATGCATGACCATTCAAGTAATTAGACCTAAAAGTGGTTTGAATTAAGGCATTTGATTAATTTATTAGAGTTATCAATGCTCAGGTAAGGAAGCTAGCAGGATATACCTAGGAAACAGATGGAGAGCAGTGACTTAACCGTGTATGACCAGGTGGATAGAGTACACATGAAAAAAAAACATGGGTCCAAAATTTTTGGCTGCATCCTTCATCAGTGGAGGATAGAATGATGATCATTGTTGGCCATTACTGAGAGATATGCATTTAAGATATTTCTGTGGGGGCTTCACTGCCAGATTTCCTTCTATATGGCCAGTGTTCTAATCCTTGTAGGTCCTAGACACTGCTCTACCACACACAGCGTCTACTTGCCAACAGTGACCATTATCATTCTATCGGCCACTGACGAAGGCTGCAGCCAAATTTTTGGACCCGTGTTTCATTTTGTGTATACTCTATCCACATGGTCATACATGGTAAGTTGCTGCTTATTAGAGTTTTAGGATATGATGGTACCAGTGATTGAACAATGAAAACAGGTGAAACAAAGTATCCAGTGAATTGATAAAGATAGTGCAGATATAGAATAGAATAGGATTGGTTATTGCCACCCTGAGTGGAACTTCGGGGAAAAGATGCCCTAATATGTATGATGGAAAAGAAATTACAGCCATCCCTGATGTGTATTACCTAAATTCCTGGATTATTCAAAAAATGAATGGTAATACAAGATTCTGAGGCCTATGTTTCAGAAATAAAGCAAGTACCATTGAAAGAAATTATAGCTTACTATTGATTATTTCTCTACAAGTTATTTTTTCAGTACGGTTTGCTAGTTATTAAAGCTGTAATTGCAACATGTGTGAACTGAACTTCGTGTTTGTTTATGCATAATTTTTCAAGAGCCAGCAAATTTTAAAATTTGGGTCGCTGCGTTATTTTCACGAGGTTATTTTTTTATATAATGCTTTGCTGACAAATGTCACAAACATGTGATCTTTGATAAGACTTACTGTTACTGACTTCTACACTCCAAACATGAGAGATACAGAGAGAGAGAGAGAGAGAGAGAGAGATGCGTATGAGATATTTCTGTGGAGGCTTCACTGCCAGCTTTTCCATCTAGATAATCACGTGTTTTAATCCTTATAGGTCCTAGAGGAGAATTTTCATTTGAAAAATCCATGCGGTATCAAACCCAGAATGAGAAACTTTCTTACTAAGGATATTTCATAATTTTAGAGAAACTTCTTCTTGCTCTGCTTCAAGAACCAATAGTAATCCTCAAGGATGTTACTACTTTCATTTGCCTTGGTTTCAGAATTCAACTTCCTTGTGCACCTGGTTAAATTTTTCTCATTCTTTGCTAGGACATTTAATGCCCTAAGAAAAATAATCTAGAACCCAAGGCCAGGCGCATGTTGAGATGCAGTTGGCCGCAGTGTAGGACAGAGCAGGACGGGACAGCATAGCGCTGACGAAACTTTGAAGTGCATGTGAGCGCACATTGCCATGCAGTGTTTCATCGGATTTCAGAAGGAGAGAGAAATGTTTTCTGACTGTGTGATATTAGGGCATCCAATTTAAACAAATGTTGTCACATACATTTCAAAGAGAGCCTTGGTCTTGCAAGAATACTGCAGCGCAGTCAGCGAGTCCTTCCTCCTTTCATGGCTCCATCATGTCTTATTTTTCAAGCATTCATTCCTTCACGATTTTTTTTTTCTAATGTTGATAGTCATCTTCACAATTTTCCTTGTCGACAAAAACCGCAACCATTGCTAGTTAACACGAGCGAACATTATTTCCATGGTAGTGATATTTGACATTGATATGGACTAAGCAACAAAAGTCTAAATTCATGAATATATCTGTTATCATAGCCATTAAGATATAAGACATAAATCATCGAGAATTATATTCTCGATAACGTTAGTTATAATACAACCAGCATAGTGAATGAATTATGGTTGTCAAGATAGACACCAAGCCAATGCCCACCACAATAGTGCAAGTTTGTATGCCTACTAGTTTAGCAGAGGATGAAGAAATCAAAAGAATGTATGAAGAGAGAGAAGATTTGATGCAATATATAAAAGGGGACAAACTAATTGTGATGGGAGACTGGAATGCCGTGGCAGGCCAAGGAAAAAAAGATAATGCCGTAGGAGAATTTGGACTGGGATGATGGAATGAAAGAAGAAGTGGTGTTCACCTAGTTGAATTCTGCACTAATCATAATTTGATCCTTGCTAATACTTTGTCCTAACACTACAAATGATGGCTGTACATATGAACAAGACCTGGAGACACAGGAATGTATAAAATAGACTTCATTATAATTAGGCAGAGATTCAGAAACCAGGTGTTGGATTGGAAGCCGTTCCCAGGAGTAGACGTGGACTCTGACCACAATGTGATGGTCATGAAATGTCATCTGAAGTTGGAATGCGAGAAGATGAGATCTAGATAAGTTGGAAGAAACGAGTGTGAGGGATTGTTTGAAGGAAAATGTTGCACAAGGACTAAATGAAAAGGCTTGAGGAAACACAGTAGATGAAGAGTGGACAGTCGTGAAGAATGAGATCAGTAGGACTGTTGAAGAAACATTTGGAAGAAAGGTAAGATCAAGTAATAATCAATGGGTAACTTGGGAGATCCTAGATCTGATTGTTGAATGACAAAAGTACAAAAAATGAGGAAGGCAGAAAAGAATACAGTCAATTAAAGAATGAAGTAGATAGATAGTGCAGGTCAGCTAAGGAAGAATGGATGAAAGAGAAGTGCAAGGATGTTGAAGGTTGTATTGTAGGGAAAGTTAATGCTGCATACAGGAAAAATCAAGGAAACTTTTGGAGAAAGAAAAACAAGGTGTATAAATATTAAGAGTTCAGATGGAAAAACCACTTCTAGGGAAAGAAGACAAGGCAGAAAGATTGGAGGAACATATTAAACATATTAATATTTTATCAAGGGAAAGAACCAGATGATAAGGTTCTGGAACAAGACGAAGCTGTTGATGCTGATGAAATGGGAGACCCAATTTTGAGGTCAGATTTCAACAAAATTTTGAGACACCTAAATAGGAACTTGGAATTGATGACATACCCTCAGAATTACTGACTGTCTTAGGAGAAACCAGCATGGGGAAGTTATTCCATTTAGTGTGCAAGATGTATGATACTGGAGAAGTGCCATTCGATTTTGGACAGAATATTGTTATAACCTTTCCCAAGAAATCAGGTTGTGACAAGTGTGAAAACTACCCCACCATTAGTTTAGGTAACTCATGCTTGCAAAATTTCATTACATATTATTTACGGAAGAATAGAAAGACATGTTGAAACTGAATTGGAAAAAGATCAGTTTGGCTTCAGAAGAAATGTAAGAACACGTGAAGCAATCCTGACTTTATATCTGATGTTAGAGTATCGAATTAAGAAGGACAAGCCCACGTACATGGCATTCGTAGATCTGGAAAAGGCATTCGATAATGTTGTTTGGACCATGCTATTTGAGATTCTGAAGGTGATTTGTGACCAAATACTGAGAATGAAGAATTATCTACAATCTATACAAAAATCAGTCTGCAGTGATAAGAATCTAGGGCTTTGGAAAAGAAGCAGCATTCTAGAAAGTAGTCCAAACAAGGCTGCAGTTTTCCCCTCTCCTTTTCTGCGATAACGGAAATCAAAGAGGAATTTCAAAAAGGAATTGCTGTCAAATGAGAGGAAATAAAAAGTCTGAGATTTGGCAGTGACACTGTTATTCTACCTTAGTCTGCAGAAGGTCGGGAGAAATTGCTGAATAGTATGGACACAGTCTTGGAGGAGGAGTGCAAGATGAAAATAAATAAATAAATCCAGAAAAAAGGTAATGGAGTGCAGTCGAATGAAGTCAGTTGATGCAGGAAATATCAGATTAGTAAATGAAGTCTTATAGGACCCCCCACCCCCCCCCAAAAAAAAAACCCATGGCACAACAGCCCTTGAAGGGCCTTGGCCTACCAAGTGACTGCTGCTCAGCCCGAAGGCCTGCAGGTTACGAGGTGATGTGTGATCAGCACGATGATTCCTCTCGGCCGTTATTCTTGGCTTTGTAGACCGGGGCCGCCATCTCACCATCAGATAGCTCCTTAATTCTAATCATGTAGGCTGAGTGACCTCAAACGAGCCCTCAGGTCCACCTAAAAAATCCCTGTCCTGGCCGGGAATCGAACCCGGGGCCTCCGGGTAAGAGGCAGGCATGCTACCCCTACACCACGGGGCCGGCAAGTCTTAAAGGAAGTGGATGAAAATTGTTACATGGGTAGCAGAATAAATAATGACGACAGGAGTAAGGAGAACATAAAATGCAGACTAGCACAAGCAAGGAAGGCTTTTCTTGCGGAGCTCACTTCAAACATTGATACAGGAATTAGAAGGACATTTTTGAAGACATTCGTCTGGAGCGTGGCATTGTGTGGAAGTGAAACATGAGTGATAACTAGCTCAGAAAGAAAGAGAATAGAAGCTTTTGAAATGTGGTGTTACAGAAGAATGCTGAAGGTGAGATGGATAGATTGAATCACAAATAAATAGATACTGAATGGAATTGGTGAGAGGAGAACGATTTAGCAAAATTTGACCAGAAGAAAAGATAGAATGATAGGACACATCTTAAGACACCCAAGACCTGTACAGTTAGTTTTTGAGGGGAGTGTAGTTGGTAAAAACAGCAGGGGTAGACTAAGGTATGAATATGACAAACAGATTAGAGTAGATGTAGGATGTAGTAGTTACGTAGAAATGAAACGGTTAGCATAGGATAGGGTAGCGTGGAGGCTGCATCAAACAGTCTATGGACTGATGACCCAAGCAACAACTTTTAGTTATGTAGTATTTATCAGCAGGACCACTGACAATATAGTTATTTGAGAATTCAACTGTAGGCCTTCCCCTAAACTACCATTTCACCGAGCATGAATAAAATTTTTAGCTTAGACATACCAATTTTCATTAAATTCTGTTCAGCCTTTTTCTCGTGGTGCATCTATGGATAGACAGATGTGATAGAAAATTGAAAAAAAAAATATTGCATTGTAGTTCACATCGTATAAAACATAGTGAAACCGAATGGCTGTGAACATTTTCTCTTCCATTTCTCACCAAACTACGTGACATATGCACAGAAATCTGTGTTTCGAACACTGCATGGGGTAGGTGGAAATAGCCGCAGAACTGTCTTGCCTTGCCTTGCCTTGCCTTGCCTTGCCTTGCCTTGCCTCTCAACGTGCTATGATACGATGAATTGTGTAGATTACAAAAATCTGCACTACTTTAGCTGCTTCACCTGCTTCCCAATGTGCACCTGGCGAATGTACCTGAAAAGAATCCTAGTTCTGTTCCCCATTTGCTCGTAGATTGGATCTTCTCTGTTACTAAGGATATTCCTAATTACATCTTTCAAAATTTGCCATCTTGAATGTCATGTTTAGGATGAAATATCCTCAAACGTAGTATCAGAAAGAAGTGTTCTATCTAATATAAGACTCATTGCAGATACCCTCTTTAATTTGGGCATTACCATTGCATACAAATTAGTAGTAAGTGTGTATGAATCTTTTCTCATCGAGCGAGTTGGCAGCTTGTATTTGGAAAATAGTGGGTTCGAATCCCAATGTCGGCAGCTCTGAAGATGGTTTTCTGTGGCAAGTTGCTTCATTAGTCACAGTTTGGTATGAATACTTCTGTGTTATATGCTTTACAATATTTAGGAGGCCTGACTGTCCCAGTCACAAAAGAAGTGTGGGTATTTTGTCATGCCTAACTGCTGTCATAACAGAATAGCTCTTAACTACTGAGTGAGTTGACAGTGCAGTTAGGGTCGCACATCTGTGAGCTTGCATTCAGGAGATGAAAATGATAATCCACAGCCTGTTTCCAGTCATTCCACCAGCTCAGGAATGGAATGAATGAAGCCCCCTTCTAGCGGCGAGGGCAGGAAATGTGCCGGCTGCCAAAGCCTGTCGCATTCCTCTGGGGCAATGATAAATGACTGATAGATGAAATGAAATGTTAATGGAGTGGAATGAAATATGACAGGGAAAACCAGAGTACTCGGAGTAAAACCTGTCCCGCCTCCGCTTTGTTGCATTCAGGAGATAGTGGATTTGAATCCCATTGCAAACTCTGAAGATGTTTAACAGTCGTTTTGCATTTTCATAGCAGGCAAATGCTGAGGCTGTACCTTAAACAAGGCCACAGCCTCTTCCTTCCCAATCCTAGCCCTTTCCACCCATCCATAGCTGAAAACCTTTGATGTGCAAGTGTGATGTTAAACAAGTAGGAAAAGATGTTAAACTCTTATCTTTATCACTTATGTTCTTCATAAATATTTAATCATTCACAACATTTTATAAGGATGATGGTATGTTTCCCTCGTGACAATAGAGTAAGTCACTGGGATGAATGCATATGTTTCCATTTTAAAGGAGGATATACTTTTTAACTCTGCTTAAAGGCATCACCGAAAAGCTGCCAGTGGGTTGCATAATATTGCAAGAATGGTAATTTCAGCATCATCTCTGGAATACCATTGCAGTATAATAGAATTTCTCCTTCAGAATAAAAAATGCAAATATTTTATCATATTGAAAGCCAGTAGTATGTCGTCCCTGGCTCTGACCTGTTTCTTTCATTGAACCTAGACACTAGTATTTCAGCAGATACAAGATCTTAAACCTTATCATTTAATACTCTAGCGACCATGCCGTAGATTCTACGAGCTTCTGTTCTTTTGAAATTAACCAAGCCTGTAACTTATAACATCTCATGCATAAGATGAAATTTAAAATCCCTGCCCACAGTTTTTATGGGTTTTGGTTATAGCAACATGTTTGTGGTATGCTATGCAGTACGAGGTTTTATCACTGGATGGCACTTGTTACCAGTTTTTGTTGTATTTTTCATGAACTGGGGAGGCAGCGCAGAGAAGCAGGAGAATTTTAGGTATTGTGTATGATTGTAGTTCAGAGAGCACAAAAAAAAAAAAAGCTTAAAGAAGAAATAGTTAACAACTCTTATAGTGAAGTAGACTAATTGGGAAATACTAGCAGTGTGTTTCAAGGTTGTATATCATAATTAATTTTGTGAAGACCTAAATTGTAATATTTTGAATGTAATTATTCAAAGTTTAATCCTAAACTTTGTAATAAAACTGTTGATGAGTGACAGAATTTACCACAGCAAGAAACAATATGATAGCTCATGAATTGGTTAGTAGGTAACATGTATGTATGTTTAGTCCTCAGCCCGAAGGCTGGTTGGATCCTCAACAGCTCCGCCATCAGCTGTCATAGATGGCCTAGGCATCACTGAAGAGGCGTACTAGGGAAATGAGGAGTGAGGTAGTTTCCCGTTAGTAGGTAGCATATAAGAAGTAAATATACAGCTCGTATTACTTTCATAATCTGTACTTAACATTAGCAGAACAACAAATAGTTTTCAGTTTACATAATGTTATAGAACATTATTCCGAATATTTCAATGCAGTAAGTGAGAGATAAATATAGAAGACTGTACTTTTCAGATGGTGTATAAAAAGTTAAGATTCACCAAGTAGGAACAGACAAATAATTTTTTGAAAATCACGAAAATTGCCTGGTTCTGGGTACATGTACCAAATCCCAAGTTAATTACTTTGGTGGAAAAATGTAGGATTGTTCAAAATATCTGCTGAAATAGAATTAGGGTCGTCGCTACTGGCCAGCACGTCCACGTCACATTTCCTGTTGTTTTTCCAGGCACTGAGGCTAGTATTACTGGGGCAGGGGAAACTTGTAAAATGGTAGAGGGAATGATTTTTAGATACACAGTATTACTTGTGTTCCTGCTATTGGACCTTTTTACATTAACAAAGTAACATGAATGTTATGCTTTGTAGGCTCACACCACAGTGTTCACTGTTTACTTTGTGAAACAACTGCTCTACACAAGTTTTATTAGATTTAATAAGGTGCCCACGACTTATCCTGATTTCCCAGCCTAATGCCAAGTAGGCATTCTGATGTACAAATGCATTTATGTTATGGGACTGTTTCATGGACACAAATATTCTGTGTTTATTGAAACAGCCACGACATGACATGGTTCTTGAATCATGGTGATAGTGAAATTAGTTCCCTACCACTACATGTTCACTTATACACAATTGCTTGTAAAGTTATTTACATTTTTAACATTACTGACAGACTTCATTTGACAAACTATAAGCATAATGGCATAGTGAAACTGTAGCTGCACCACTTGGTCTTCAGTTGCTGTGTTGTATCACATTGCCACATATACTTTCCAGGCATGACCATGCAATTAGATTAGAATAATTATGGGAACTGAAATTGGAAATTTTGGCTTACAACCAGTATCTTAATGTGCTGTCTTGTTTGTAGTAATGATTGCATGGTTTGAGGTGTTTAGCTGTTAACTTATATTCGGGAGAGAGTGGGTTCAAACCCCATTGTCACCGGGCGAGTTGGCCATGCGGTTAGGAGCGCGCAGCTATGAGCTTGCATCTGAGAGATAGTGGGTTCGAACCCCACTGTCGGCAGCCCATTCTTAGGCCTTTCCTATCCCATCGTCGCCGTAAGACCTATCTGTGTTGGTGCGATGTAAAAAATAAGAAAAAAAAACACTGTCATCAACTGTGAAGATGGATTTCCTTGGTTTCCCATTTTTCACACCAGGCAAATGCTGGGGCTGTACCTTAATTAAGGCCACAGTCCCTTCCTTCCCATTCCTAGCCCTGATCTACCCCATCATTGCCATAAAATCTGTTTGAGTCAGTGTGACTTAAAACAAATAAGAAAAAAGTAATAATGGTAGCATGGGAATATATTTTTAAAATGTACCCATTATCGTTTTGTAAATACTATTGTGCGATACAATGTGAATAAATTGGCCTTGACATGGGATTCAGGATGGGAAAGACTTCTAGAAAACAGATATATGTGGACATTACATGAAATCTTTGTAGTGTGTTACACTGTATGGCTTATATTCTAGACAAGCAATGTTACACATAGACACTCTTCTTGCCAGTTTGAGTTTCTAGCTTTTCGTTTTGTTTGCTCCTCCAGGCAAATTTGTGGTTGTACCTTAGAGAAATAAGGCCGGAATACTTAACTTTCTACAACTGCTGAAATAGAAATTGCTTATTGATTTTGTTGCATCCCAGTATTAAAACTGACTTATTGTTTCACATATTGTGCTGAACTGAATGGCTCAGACGGTTGAGGCGCTGGCCTTCTGACCCCAACTTGGCAGGTTCGATCCTGGCTCAGTTCAGTGGTATTTGAAGGTGCTCAAATACGTCAGCCTCGCATCAGATTTACAGGCACGTGAAAGAACTCATGCAGGACTAAATTTTGGCACCTCGGCGTCTCCAAAAACCAAAAAGTAGATAGTGGGGCGTAAAGCCAATAACATTATTCATTGACATATTGTGGTTTAAAATACTTTTGTGTATATTTGAACACATTTTTATGTTGCGGTCATAATAATATCATGCACATTGGTCTGTTAATTAACATGGATACTTCAGTAAATAGTATAAACTTACATTACATAGATGTTCTGCCCGCATCTATACTATGCGACACTAGTGCCCAGAATTTAAGCAACAAACAGAAATCCTTTCCTCCTGTGATTTTTTAAAATCAGAAAATAGTATCAAAGTATAGTCAGATATAATGTATAAACAAAGTAAACACTGTAACATTATTTGTTGATTTGTTGTTGATAAAAGTACAGTCAGAAACGACCACGTGTGCTTTGCTGCAAATTTATCCACTTTTACAAATGCCAGAACACAGATTTCTTCTCAATAGAATGTGTGATCACACTGATCACCTCTAGCATTAATACCTGTACAGTAACTCTTAACTCCTGGAGAGTGCTTGATAGGGTCGAACGTGAAGCATCTCATCTCCTGAATGTGTTCCACATGTGCTGGGTCAGATTTAAGTTGCGAAAGCAAGCAGGCCAATCCATGCGAGCAATATCTTCAGTTTGCTGGAAGACTTCAACCAGCTGCACTCAGTAAGGGCATGCATTGTTATGAAATTGCACCTAGAGCACCTTGAAACAAGCGGAAATGGGGTGCCAAGATCTCGCCACAATACCTTATGGCTGTCAAACCTAGCTGGTTTATCTGTACACTTCGTGGTGAGGTGTTCATGTTGTTATCATAATGCCTCCCCACACCATTATTGATCTACCTCGATATTGGTCGCATCCCACAATGTTTGGGGGCTGAAACAATGTTCCAGGTTCTTGCCAGAAGTGAATCCATCATGAATCATTCTGAAGACCAAATCTGGACTCATCTGTAAACAGAACATTGGCCCACTGTTTGGCTGTCCAGGTGACATGTTGTTGACTCCAATCTAGATGTCGTCTTCTGTACACACACATCAGGGTTACACATATAGCCGTTCAGCGACAGTAAGAGCCTCTCTGCCTAAGCCTTCTGTACACAATTTGCCTCAATACAACTGTTGCAGTGACTGCAGTAATCAGATACCAGCTGCTGTGCATTCCTAAGGTTGTACCTCCTCACACTTATGGCCAAATAACAGTCGTCACAAAATGTGTGATGGATGTGTAACCTATCAACCGTGCAGGCTGTGATGTAAAGTATGGATGGATGACCAGACATTGTTATCTAGCAACCATTGAAGTTATGGCTTATGGCCATCTGAAATTAGTAACCGTCATGATCATTTGATTTTTGCAAAGGGGTAAGTGGACTTTAACTGGTGCCACATCCATAGAACAGGCAGATGTACATTAAGCCATCTGGCCACTTCAACTTTACACGTTCCAGTTTCCATTCGTCCAATCACCCTTCACCTCAGGGAGTCATCCAAGGTGTCTTCTCTGTGCCATAGCTTATGCAGTGAACTTGGAAGTTGGATGAATACAGCAGTACACACGATGTACACCAGCTGATAACGGGTACTGACGTAATCGCCTTCATGGGTATATGAAGACAGGCATCACATATGCTGGGCAGAATATGGGTGTAGTATCATTTGTTTACTGTTACTCTCACCTGATCATATTATGTGGTCAAATGGACACAGCAGGAAGGAATCTGTTTGTTGCTTTAATTTTGGATTCTAGTGTATTAGACAAGGTTTGGTACGTGTGTGTGCTATTTTAATTATGAATTTCTTGAATTTATTTATTTAATTTATTTTCTTTGCACATTTTATGAAACTACAAACAATATATTATAAAGGTTAATTATTGTTTTGGGCATATTTTCCTCACTGCTTTGGTGTCAGTGTGATACTTTTGTCTGCCCATAAGGAGTAGTTGTGGAACAAGTTGTTAAGCTACATGGGAGGGAGGGGGGATACAGGGGACAGAAGAGAAATATTTCCAAAAAAATTCTTAAATCAAATGTCTGTATAATATCTACTGAAATTCTTTATTTAATTATCAATGTGTATTTTTCTTACATAGTTACAAAATTAATCAACATAATACTTCCAAGATGAAAAGAATGTTACAAACGAGACCACAATTTTATATGGTTTACCATAGTTTTGCATACTAAATACTGACTGAAAAAAATACTACATCATTAGCAACTGTTCCTTAGTAAATGATGTTTTCAGAAAACTATTTATGTTTATCACTAGCTGTAGTACCCATCGTTGATGGGATGATCACTTAGCATGTGCTTGATTACCCCAGATTCTGATGCACATAAGTGGGCGTGCCCCTCCCTGACAGCGGCTTGTCATGATGCCGCTTCCTTGCTCCCTGTATATCTTTGAAGTTTCATTTTTATTTATTTTGTTTCTTCTTCTTCTTCTTTTATGACCACATAGGATCACTTTAGTCAGTCCGTCGTTCAGGTCTCTTTGAAGGGATTGTTCGGGCTTTGCGGTCCTCCCAGTACTTCTTCAGACGCTCCGATCTTCGTGCCCTTTCCTCAGTTGAAAATGTGCGTGTTGTTGGTTTGTTTTGTGTAAGGGTAAAGCGGAGGTTTGTATTCTTGAGTTTTGTATTCAATTTTATCTTATTTTTGGTGTCTTCTGTTGTAAGGCCTATTTCCTTCAGATCCTCTCTTACTTCTCTGATCCATTTACATCCTGTTGTGGTATTTTTTGAGACGAGATTGTGTTGTACTAGTTGTTTCAGAAGTCTTGAGTCCTGCATCCTCATGATATGTCCAAAGAATCCCAGTCTCCTCTTACGCATAGTATCTGTAATGGGTTCTAGCTCTTTGTACACGACTTTGTTAGGTATTAACCGCCACTGTCCATCTTTCTGATATTTTTTGTTGATACAGGTTCTTCCAATCCTCCTTTCAATTTTCTGAAGTCTGTCAGTCTTTGATTGTTTATTCAGGTAAAAGAGTGTTTCTGCTGCATATGTAGCTTCCGGTTTTATAACTGTGTTGTAGTGTTTTATTTTTGAATTTATTGATAGACATTTCTTTTTGTAGATATCCCATGTTAATTTTTGTGCTTTAGCTAATCTATTTGTTCTTACTTGGATTGAGATTTTTTCATTTAAGTTATGTGTTATTACTTCTCCAAGATATTTAAACTGAGTTACTATTTTGATTTTATTACCATTTATGGTGACTTCTTTTAGCTGTGTTGGTTTTTGGGGCATAATTTCTGTTTTTTCAAATGATATTTTGAGGCCAATTTTATTTGCAATGTTTTGAAGTTCTGATATCTGGGTTTTTGCTTCTTTTATGTCCACTGCTAGTAATGCTAAATCGTCAGCAAAACCCAGGCAATTTGTTTTGATTTTTCGGCCAATCTTTATTTTGGGGGGACATTTTCTAAACCATTCCCTCATTACCATTTCTAGAGCACAGTTAAATAATAGTGGTGAGAGCCCATCTCCCTGCCGTAGTCCAGTTTTAATTTCAAATGTCTCTGATGTTTCACCCCTAAACTTCACTTTTGACTTGGTATTGGTGAGAGTCAATTTTATCATGTTTATTAATTTGGGGTGTAGTCCAAGGTGTCTTAAAATTTTAAACAGAGATTCTCTATGGATGCAATCATAAGCTTTCTTGAAATCTACAAATGTTATCACCATATCTCTGTTTCTTCTCCTGTTATAGTCCATTATCAACTTAAGACTCATGATCTGATCAGGACAGCTCCTCCAGGGTCTGAAACCTCCTTGATATTCTCCTAGTTCTTTCTCAAGTTGTAAACTTATCCTATTAAGGATGATTATTGAAAATATTTTGTATGTTATGTCTAGGAGAGAGATTCCCCTGTAGTTATTAGGGTCGGTTTTGTCCCCTTTTTTGTGCAGAGGATGAATGAGGGCTGTTGTCCAGTGTTCTGGTAGTTCTTCTTTAATCCAGATAGAGACAAGTTGTTGATGGAGGGCAACTTTTGCTGAGGTTCCTGCATATTTCCAGATTTCCGCAAAGGTCTGATCTTCTCCTGGCGCTTTGTAGTTTTTTAATTTATTCAGAGCTTGGTAGACTTCCTTTATTGTGGGGGGATTGATGTTTTCTGGTGATGTTTTTATCGGGGTGTTGGTGTCCAAATGAAGGAGTTCTGTAGGTTCCTCACAATTTAAAAGCTTGTTGAAATGTTTAGCCAGAATTTCTGCATTGTCTTTATTGTTATGGGCCAGCTTACCATCTTCATCCTTCATCAGTAGGGTCGGGGGTTCATATTTTTGGAGCTGCTTTCTGAAGGTTTTGTAGTAGTCCCTTGATTTAGTTTTACTGAACTGTTCTTCAATTAACTGCAGGGTGTCCTTATGATGTTGTCTTTTTATTCTTCTTAAGACTTGGGTAGTTTCTTTTCTCTGTTTTACTAGCTTTTGATAGGATATTTCTGTCTTTTGGGACTGATGTAATAGCCATGCCTGATGTCTTTTCTCCACTGTTTCATCACATTCACTGTTCCACCATTGGTGTTTTTTACGTGGTTTAATTGGAGCTAGGTCTTCTGCAATTTGTTTAAGGTTGTGTACTAAGTCTTCAAGTTTGTCTGTGATTTTTATTTTTTCAGTTGCTTTCTGGTAATTTTTGTTGTTGATTAGCTGGGTAGGATCTATTTTTCTTTTAGTTTTAAGGGCTTGCTTTTGTTGTCTCCTCTGGGGAGTGAGTTTAATTTTAATTTTAACTACGTAGTGATCTGAACCTGTGTCTATTCCTCGGAGGACTTTGACGTTATAGATCTCTTTGTGGTGGTATTTGTCCATGCAGACGTGGTCCAGTTGCCATTCTCCTTTAGTGTAGTCAGGGTGTTTCCATGTTTTGAGTTTTTGAGGTTTCCTCTTAAAACATGTAGATTTTGAGATTAAATTATGGTTTGTTTATTATTGCTAATTATTATTTTTCTGGTATATAAACAAAAGCCAAATATTGGGTTAATATTTTTAAAAATACTGACTTATGTACAAAGCCTTTAAAACGTTGCCAGAACGATCTCCATAGCAACTCTCTTTATAGTTCATAGAGTTAGTTACTGGCTCTTGGACTTTAACTTTCACACGACTGCCATTGATTTTTCCCTTGTTTTTCACTCTATTGGGAAAGGTATAGAACAAACATTCGCCATGAGCTGTTTTCATGTAAAACAAACTGTAAGAGAGATATAGAGTTTTAATGCCTTAGGCTCCTTCTGAAGCACCCCACCCTGCCTGCTGACATTTCTTGAATAACTTATAGGCCTTATAGCTAAAACCCTACTTCACCTTATTCTAAACTGAAATACCAAGTTTCATTAAAATCCATTTTCCTGTGATGCTGTAACAGACACAGACAGACAGATGAATATTAAACTGAACTCTATACAGATTATTATGACATCATTATTCTTGTCAGAATACAATATTAACAGACTGGAATGACGTGGTCAAGAGCAGTGCCATCATATGAAATGCTCGATCAAATTAAAAAGGCACAGTTTCTCACTTTTCATGAACAGTACTACTCTGGTGTTCTAACAGTACTAAGTTCCAGAGCTGATATGATCCGGCCACAGACAGCAGTCATTTACCGTTAAGTTATCAGTTTGCTATCAGCACCTCACAGCAGGGATCGAAAAACTGGAATACTAGGATAAACCAGTGTCGTGTACCAGTTGTTGTCAAGAACATGTATGAACCAGAGGAATGGCATGGTAAGAAAAGGAAGTTATCTAACTCCCCAGCTACATCCTGTCAATATTCAGGCAGGCTGTTCTACTCAGGTAGGCAGCTCACATGGCATGCAGCAGTTTTGCCATCTATTGAAGCTTTTTTTTTTTCTTTTTCTTTTGCTAGTGGCTTTACATCACACTGACTCTATTGAAGCTGAACAGCAGCAGAAGAGACAAAACACATCATGACAAATGGTAGTCAGTGTAATGTTATTATTGATCAGTTTTATGGGCTTTCAATATAAGTAGGCTTTCATATTTAATTTTCTTCCAGCCCTGTGATATTAGGGAAAAATGTGTAGGGAGTTATTCTGCCTCCTTTCATGACACTGTCTTCTCTTATTCTTGAAGAGATCATTCATTCATTCATTCATTCATTCATTATTTTTCTCTCATTTTGATAATCATCTTCATATTTTTGTTGATATGGACTGAAAACCACATGGTTTTCCACTTTAAGACAATCACTACGGAAACCATCACCAGTTAACATGATTGAACAATATTTTCATGTTAGCGATGCTCAGCGTTAATATGGACTAAGCAGCAACAGTCAAAATTCATGAACATCTCTGTTATCATATGGTAAAACTACGCAAGACACAAATTATCAGAAATTGTATTCTCTACAACTTTTGATGATGATGATGCTTGTTGTTTTAAGGGGCCTAACATCGAAGGTCATCAGCCCCTCTACAACTTTTGTTATGTGGTATTTATTGATAAGTTTTGGCCTTGCCTTTAAACTACCATTTCACCCAGCATGAATAAAATTATTTATAACCATACTACAGTGCCTTATTCTCAGAATACATACAAATTTTCATTAAATTCTCTTCAGCCATTTTCTTGTGGTTTGGTGTTGATGTAGACTAAGCAAAAAAAAGTCTAAATTCATGAATATCTATTGTTATGATAGGTGGTACAGTAATATTGTATAGCATATACATGATCGAAAATTGTATTTCTCAATAACATGTATTATGTAGTATTTATCAATAGGACAACTAATAACATAGATATTTGTGAATAAAATTATTTATAGCCTAGACTCTAGTGCCTTATTCCCTAGCTATAGATACTTATTTTGATTTAATTCTGTTCAGCCATTTTCTCGTGGCTTGACGTTGATTTGAAGTAAGTAACAAAAGTCTAAATTCATGAATATCTCTGTTGTTAGAGCCGGTAAGGTAAAACTGTAAAAGACATAAATGATCAGAAATTGTATTCTTTACAACTTCTGTTATGTAGTATTTATTGACAGAACCACTAACGACATAGTTATTTGAGACTTAAATTGTAATCCTTCCCCTAAACTACCATTTCACCCAGCGTGAATAAAATTATTTATAGCCTAGACTGTAGTGCCTTATTCCCTGACTTTACATACTGATTTTCATTCAATTCTGTTTAGGCATTTTCTTGTGATGAACATGCGTACAGATATGACTGAAAATTAAAAATTGCATTTCTTTCTTCCTGTGAACAGGACCAATACAGAAATACAATTATTTTTTAATTATGAGCAATGTACAGACAAAAATATTACTTTATATATACAGTATATACTTGTCTGAGTCAGTGTAATGTAAAACAAATAGCAAAAAATAAATATGCTAATTGTGGTATGGGGGTACTAGTATATTTGTATCTATTTAAATGTAATTTATCATTTTTCAAATAATGGTATGTGATATAATGTGATTAAAATGGCCAGAAAGGCTCTGTAGTCAAAAAAGGAAACTGAAAAGACATTCACCTTTTCTGTTGATTATATGGTCAGGTAAGAAAGCTAACAGGGACAATTAAAATATATATATAGAAAATGGATGGAGAGCAGCGATTTAGCATGAAAGAACATGTGGGTTGTGTATACACAGAAGATAGATCCACAATTTTGGCTGCAGCCTTCATCGGTGGAGGACAGAATAAGATGCTCTATCCACATGTTCCTTTCTGTTCATTATATGCTCTGCTAGACCACCGCTTGAAGGAAGTAATTCTACAAAATATTGGAGTGTTAAACATATGTTTTCGTAAACTGTCCCTTTATGAAAGCTTTATTTTTGTTTCCAGAACCTTACATGGTAATCTATAAATCAGATTCAGTGTACAGTTTCTACTGCATTTGGGTGACATGTTGGTAAATAATAATTGTATAGCCTCATTTACCATGTGCAGGCAGTTTAATTTGACACTATCTGGCTGCCTGCTCATCAATTTTGACATTCCGTTTCACTCTTGGCCTACTAGATGTCAGAGTCAACCGAATACCTCTTGGGCATCTATGGCTGAGTTTTAATGAATTTTGTCAGGTGAATACCAAATGCTCTGCCAGAGATCATTTACATGCTAACATCATGCGACATGGAGCGTGGAATGGTCTTTATTCCACCCTTCAAAAATTCAGCAAACTCTGTCAGGACTGAACCCACTATCTTTAGGATCCAGAGGTCGACACTCTACCACTGTTCCAAGGATGGAGCTACATGCATGTGTAGTTGCAACATAATGGTAACATACATTTTTATTACAAAGATAAATTAATTTTCCTTATTCTCATCATTCAGATGCAAAATATATTTTATTTCCAGTTCCTGTAGTGCACATGAAATGGAGTACATCACAAAAAACTTGTATTCTGGCTTTTGCATCACATGTTAAATTTACACAACTTCAAACTATATACATGATATTTTTTAGAAAATGTTGACTAAGGAATAACAAACTTTCTTGCCTATGTAAATTTTTAATGTTTTAAATACAGAACTTGACAACATTTGTATTTCCTTGGAGAGTTTGTTGTAAAATCTTATTCCCTTTTTTGAAAGGATCCTGTTCAGCATATTCTTTGTTTACTCTTTCTCTGAAATAGTTGTCTTGATGTCTGGTTTCATAATTGTGCTTGTTACAGTCGATTTCCATTTTATGTGGGCAACTTCTTACCAGTAAGATAATATTAAGTGTGTAAAAGCCATAAAGTGTTTTTCGTCATATTATCAGCTTTAATTTTGTTGCTATAACATCGCAGAAAGATGCAGTCTGGCTCTCTTCAGACCTAATCTTTATAGAGTTATTTGTTGAAGGCATATTGTTCAGACTTGAGATTTACTACAATTTTATATTTTATTCTTTCATTGAGAATGCTTGTTATCACAGATCCAGGTAGAAATCTTTCTGGTATATTACCTACGTGTGTTAAATATTTGTATAGTCATAATCTACAACCTGATGGTAGGTAAGTGTGTCCTGGAATAAAGAATTAGTGCTCCACTGCCATAAACTAGTGTTACAGTACTAGGTACAATCATAGAGAGATGATTTAAAACATTCTGCCATGAACAGTTACCACAGTACAGTAGTGAGCTTTTAGAGGATGATAATCTTTCTGTACTTCCTTTTAAAACAATTGTTTTCTCCATCACAATAAGCCTGTTATTTTCTTTTTAATTAGTACTTTGTGGCAGCAAATGATGCTAGTTAAAACCTCTAAGGTACTCTCAGTGCTTTCTTAGGAACTGTAGCATGCTTTTCTATGAAGTTGACATTTACTTTCAATTGTTGCTCGTGATGGTTGAAAAAAGTCAATACGTTTACTCACATGCACTGGATGTTTTGTCTGGAAGTGTCTTGTAGGTTTCAGACTTGTGATAGAACCTGATCTCCAAACTTGTAGTGGCAGGGTCTAATTGCCAGCTTTTCTGATCAGAAATTCAATGTTGTTGTTGTAGTAGTAGTAGTAGTAGTAGTAGTAGTAGTGTTTCTGTGAAAGTATGTTAGTTTTGAATGGGAGTGGAAGAGCTTCTTGCCTGGCTTACTGTACTGAGAATCTGAGGATAGCAATTTTTTTTTTTTTTTTTTAATTAGATGAAGTTTGTAACGTCATACACACTTCCAAACTTGGACACATCCCTCTAAATTACTCTCCATGCCCCCCACACTGGTCCATATGTTCATGTATCCTCTATTCTCTGTGCAGTCATGAACTACTTCACAGCAAGTCTGTAATTTTCTCTTGAAAAACTGCTGGGCTGACTGACTGACTGGATGTTGGAATACTTTTATTAACATTATTGAATTTCATCAGTTTTTACTGCTTCTATTACCATATTGGTTATCTTGAAATGCTTTGCTATGCCTTTGCTGTAGTTCTCTTGATATCATAAGCTGTAATAAAACTGTATCATCATTGTTTGGCTTGAAACCTGCAATTTTATTATGAATGAACCACATTTCTGCAAGTGTCTTTGTTGGGCAGTTTAAATCCATTATTACTGTAGGTACAAAATATACTTCAGTATTTGTCTACTGAAACAGGTAGAATCCCTTGGTGTCATAATAGAGAATAAGTATTGTTACTTCACTAAATGAACTCAGTTGGAATTTTGGTTCTGTTTAATGACTAGTACTTTATCTCAATAGTATGCTGTGTTATGTTACGAGAATCTTGTCAAGTCTATTGGAAAGTCATCCTCACCAGTCGGGTTATAACTGACCGTCACTAATATGTACAACAGTCATCTCCATCCTTTTAAATTTCTACAGATAATATTCAGCAAGGAATTTTTACAAATAACATCTGAACAGTTGACTTGGACTTCCTTGGACTTGAATTTCCTTTTTGATCCATTATGCTCAGTTTGCTCAGGATCGACAGTGATGTTAGAGCGCGAGTCAGAGCAACGTAGTCAAAGCAGAGGGAAGTCACAGGTACGTTCTGTGACCGGAGAATGCCAGTCCACCTAAAGTCGAAGATCTACCGAACTGTTGTATGTCCAGTGGTGTTATATGTTACAGAATGCTGGCCCGCGTCTAAAACTAACGAAAGTGGACTTCATGCAATGGAAATGCACATTGTTTGCTGGACAATGGGTGTCTCCCTCCATGATCACATCCAAAACAACATTCTCAGGCAGCAGTTTGGTATTGTGCCCCTTCAAGATAAAATGCGAGAAGGGTGACTGCGATGGTTTGGCCATGTCTTAGAGGCAGCCCCTAGAACAGTTGCGAAAACCTACTATCACCTTGCCGTCGACAGCCAATGACCTTGTGACAGACCCAAGCAACAAAGGCAGGATACTATGAACAAAGGCCTGAGAATCTGTGGCATTCATTCAAATGATGCACAGGAAGGAGTGAAGTGCTGGTCAAAGATTTTAAAAGTGGACCCTGCTCCTACGGGACAACACTAAGATGATGATGATGATGATGATGATGAATATGAATGACAGTACACTTCCATGTCTCAATCCTGTTTTCATTTCAAACCTTCTTGTTTGGCCTAACTTTCTTTTCTCACAACTTGCACAGTTTTGGTCATAGCTTTGCTTATTTGTATTATTGCCTTATTAATTTGTTGCTCTTCCAGAGTCCTCCACACCAGATATCTTTAGACACTGTAATTTTCACATTTCTTCCTATCTCCACTTTTTGAAAATAGCTATTATGATTCTTTTTCTGCAATCTTCCAGGACTGCATTTTCCTTCCAAATTACTCCAAACAATCTATTCAGTCAGGGCATACCCATTGATCCTGTTGCTATTAGAATTCCTAGCTTTTCCTCATCATTGCTTGCTGCTTTTCATCCTACTTGCAGCCCACTCAAATGATGCACTTTCCTCCTCCAGTGTTTAGTCTGTTATGATCACTGGGTCTCTTCTGTGTGGCATAAAGCTGTTACATTGTACAGCTCCTTAGTATTCTTTCCATCTTTGGAGTATGCTCTGTTGGTCTGTCAGCACTTTTTTTTTTTTTTTCCCCCTTTTCATTTCTGATAAAGTTAGTGTTTATGCTAAAGTTTTTCTTTAGTGCAGGGATGGTGAACCTTTTCCAACTAATGTGTCACTTTAAGTATGGTTTATTATTCTCAGCTGTCTACTGTGCCACTTGTTATTTTCTTTGGAATGGCTACAAATCCCCATATCCTCACCTCCCCATCCCTGACTTCTATCCTTAAATCCAAATTATGCTTCATAATATGTTATTACATACTGTATATATTGTAAAAAATAATACATTTAACTGCAAGTTGCGTGATCGTATTTCGCCAATCCGCAAAAATACATTTTTAAATATTTAAGTTTTAAGAATACCCAACATTATTTGTAAAAAAAAATATGCGTCCATTGTAACACCCTTCGTTATTAACTTTTAATAGATATATAAGTGGAACATCGTTCTCAACTTTAGTGTGGAACTTGTTGCTGGATATTAGTAGCCATGTCAGTTATGTTAGGTTCATAGCTTGTCTTCAATAACACACAAAAAGCACTTAGGTCTGAACGAAGACGGTTTATAACTGTTGACTTCACATCGTTCATTGTAGAAAACAGCTGTTCGCAGGCGTGTGATGAAGCAAAGTAGTAGCGCTGTACCAAGTTTCTTCATGAACAAAAACATTGGCAGGAGGCTGTTCCACTGCTCAAATATTAAGTTCTCCAGATTCTGGAGAGAGTATTCACCATCAACAGCATAATCGATTTTCACCAATGTACGAAATTGTTCACCCATATACTGCTTTCTTGAAATTCAGTCAAGTCCATTTTTAATTGTAAATTTATAACAAAAGAAAACAAAAAAAAACCACACACACACTTAATATCACTCAGTTGTGCAATAGAGGTTTTGAAATAAAGTGCGATAGTTTCTCAAAATCTCGAAACTGGGATAATCTGCAACTATTTGCCTTACAAAATTGAAAACAATAAATAGTTACGCACTAAGAATAATTACGCGCTGCTGGCAACCACACACAAGCCTAAGTTCACTAATTGACTGATGTGGGTGAGCGAACTGCTCTCCGGCCACATCTGACATTTATCTCACTTGACTTACGGACCTATCAGTGTAGCCATAATGCACTTCCGAATGGAATTAGAATTTTATATTTTTTGCTACTTTTTTCTTAAACCTGAAACACTATGACTGTACGATGCACGAGATATGTATAGTCTATAATACAAGACGTATATAAAAATGTCAATATGTGCATGTGGTGTGCCACCAAAATCGTGTTCGCGTGTCTTCTAGTGACATGCGTGGCATAGGTTCGCCATCCCTGCATTAGTGTAACACCTTGTTTCCCTGGACATGTTTCTTGTAGTATGTCTACTAACATTTCTTTTTCTCTTCTTATACTATCCTTGTGCAGCTCTTTTTCACAATCTTGTACTCTGCCTCATCCTCAGGCGTCCTATTTTTCCTCAGCTTTTTTCATCCAGCCTACTTCAACTGCTAGCTTTAACCCTATCATTCCACCATGGCATTTCTTTTTCCTTTTCCCATCCAGTTGTTTTTCTACAATTTTGAAACATGGCCATTCTTCTATACTCTGTGCTGCTTCCTTTGGTATTTTTTGTTTCTGCTTATTCTGGAATTCTTCCTTTTTTTTTTTTTTTTCACTTTTCTGTAGTTTCCATGTTATCTCCCTCTATCTAAATTCTGCAAGACTTTTAATCTTGACAAGGACCAAGCTCGATAGCTGCAGTCGCCTAATTTGGCCAGTATCCAGTATTCGGGAGATAGTGGGTTGGAACCCCACTGTCGGCAGCCCTGAAGATGATTTTCCATGGTTTCCCATTTTCACACCAGGCAAATGCTGGGGCTGTACCTTAATTAAGGCCACGGCCGCTTCCTTCCCGCTCTTAGCCCTTACCTGTCCCATTGTCATCATAAGACGTATCTGTGTCGGTGCGACGTAAAAAAATGATCTTGACAAGGCAGAATTTGGGTATCACCACTCTGTGATCTGCTTTAAATGATGCATCTAGCATAGCTACAGTATAACATTTGTCAGTTATTTCCTGTTTTTTAATTCAACCGAGGTGTAGTCTGTCAGTGGCTTGGTTTTATGGTCCCAGCTGTATCTTGTTATTTTTTCAGTATACAAGAACATTTTAAAATTGTCTGTAATAGACAGTAGCCTTGTTCCTGCAGTTGTTAATAAGCTCACCGAACAAAAAATTAGTCTTTACAAGCATCATTTAATACTGTGTAACTCCACCTCTGGACTTCATAACCACCTGGATTTGGTTAGGAAGCGAGTCCACAAGGTTGTGCAGGTATGTTGCATCCAGGTTAAGCCACTCGCTGAGGATTTGACCGTGCAGTTCCACCAAATTACGGGGATGCTAATGTCAGTGTTTTAACCGCTGTTCCAACATGTCGCATATATTTTCAATGGGTCTCAAGTCAGGTGATTTTGTAGCCAATCAGCATGTAATAGGGTGAGGGAGTGTTCATAAAACCAGTCACATATGTGTCCAGCCCAATGAACTTTGGTGTTGTCGTCTTGAAAAAGCGGGGTATCAGTAGCAAACTCATCACACAGACGTTAACTGAAAGGAAACACTTGATCATCCAGAATGTTTAAATAAACATGCTGGTTCATGTTAGTGGTGATGTCAGTGAGGGGGCCCAATCCATGATAGGGAAAAACAACCCCAAAACATCACAGATCCACCTCTAGCTTTACTTACCAAGCTAAATCACTTCCTTGAGGGATCGCAAATTATTAACCCCTCAGCGTCGCAGCCATTTAAATAGCTTCCTACCCCGCGGCCGGATGAGATTTAAACTACGCGCGACTGAAATACATAGATTCACTTGAAAGCATTACTACAAGTGTAAGAGTAGCCCGATTTTCACGAAATTTGGAATTCCTTATGACAGAACTATGTACATGCAGATAATTACATAATTGTTTCACATTTCCTTAGTAATTTAGTTCCATGTGATAGAGTTCGAAGCACTCTTTGAGACAGGGACTCAAGTCACACTCCTGGAAGCAGTGCACTGACGTCTTCTTCTCGCTGTGTATTGAACACAGGATACAATGTCTCTGAGGTTTGGATTTCCAACTCTTGGGTGCTAATTTCCTGATAAAAGTCTTTCCTGCAACCTTGGAACTGTATTATCTGATGCGCGCCGGCCTTGAATATTTCGTTCCCCTCCCGAGCGAGCGTATTTTGTAAACAAACCTTTCACCAGCTGAACCCGATAAGGTAATTGCTCAATATTTGTCTCTGTGACCTGTGTGAGTATTATTAGAGAATTTAGCAATCAGAATTCACCGTTGAAAACTTCTCTTTGACCTGTATAATTATCTATAGTCTCGTACACGAAATTTCCAAGTACTGTTTCCTCCTCATCGTCACTCTCATCATTTACCACTGCTACATCATCTATTTCATTATCACTGCTGCTTATACTGTCACTACTACTTCCGACTAAACTTTCATCTGAATTATACAATATTTCAAGCATGTTACTGTCAGTCATACCACGACTGAGCGCAGCGCGTCACATGGACTGATGAAGCTGCAGCGAGACCGAAAGCAACAGGACGAAACTGAATGAGGGGAATAACATTTATGACGAAACAAACCAACTCGATACATATTTCAGATAAAAGGTCGAGACAACGTCTTTCAAACGAGATATATACCATAACAACTGGTTCTCGTATCGTATGACAGAAAGCAGCACTAACTGATGCCTACACAGAGCGCTCGTGGAGAGTTACGAAAATATTACAAGCTGAGAAATAAAGACAAATATAATAAATAAACCGCACTCCCAATGTACAAATAGAGCAAAGAACATCACATGAAGAGACAAACTTCTCAAATCATCATTTCTTTATTTTATTCTGTGGGAAAGAAGAAAGCAAACAGACTTTTTTTAAAGCAAGAGATTAGTGCTCAGACTTATTTGACAAATAATTATCCTTGCAAAAACAACTACATTATAACGATTTTTCAATTCTTGTTTACAATGCTGATAAACCCGAAAATGTCTTCTTGGAAACAAAACAATTTGCATATCAATAACTCCAAAACTCTTCGCGCTATAGCCGTAAATGTGAAACCATGTATGGGTCTATATCACGTATAGAGGTCGGCGGCTACGGAAGAAAAGAGGGTCTATACCACGTATAGAGGTCGGCGCTGAGGGTTTAAAACATTTTGTATACAGAATGTGCCGCTTATTTCAAGTTTCTAGAAATTCATGAGTTAGAATGGCTTTAATTTAACATTAGATCCACTGGAACCAGTCACATTCCTAGAACTACTAAAACAGTCAAAATGTTTAATGTACTTTTTGCTGAGATATAAAATGTTTTCCAGTGTTCCCAGTGGTAGTAATACTGCTACCACACTTTGCGTGCCTGCTCCTGTTAGTAATACTACTACCGCAAATTTTCAAATTCAGCTGCATGATTACTGTGTCTGCTGTTTCTTTTACTACCAATAAATGTCATTCATAATTGGTGGTGCTTCCTAGGGACAATGTTTCATAACCAAATGCGCTCAGCTAGTTCTAACATGACTGTTGATGAATTTCATATGATAGACTGATTTTTTTAGAATACGTATATAAAATTTTATAATTATATAGCAAAAACTGTCAGAAGAATCCCGATTGTCTACATCATGCCAACACAGAGGGGTGATGCTATTTCAAATAGGCTGGAAACATAGTGTTAAAATACAAGAAGTGAAGACATGACTAGGGAATGATAAACCAAGTTATAACATAAAGCATAGTATTTTGTTTATCTAAATATGCTATGCCATAAAATTTAACACAGTAATATTTCTGTGGATTTAGTTTATCCCAGGGGAAAGAATTGCGTAATACTGTTCTGGCAACTCCTTTTTTGAAAAATTGACTCCAACCTGCTCTTTTCACTTACTGTAGCAAATATTTAATTCATGCTTTTCCATATTTCTTTAACTTTCACCATTATCTTACTCTCATTGTATTTGTTCTTGATATCTATTGGCAGTGAAAGTTATACTTATTTCAGAAACATCTTTCCAGAGATTGCTATGAGTCTGATGCTTCCTGACTGCTTTTCTCTCTGTCTTTTTTTCCTAATCTCAAAAGAGATAAATCTCAGATTTCCTCAAACCATTCCTGCTTATTGTTGCACACTGAAGAATGATGGCTTCACTTCTTTGATAACAGGTCATCAAGTTCAATATTGCTGCCTCTAAGACCATCATGAGTAGGCCTATACATTAGAACAGTGTAAAAATTTGCATTAAGAATCACCTACAGAAACTCTCTTTATCCCTGTTTCAGGGAACAATTTTTCTTGTTTCATTATTTGATTCCTTGGTAAGAGGATATCATCCACTCACTGCACTGTTTTGGAAGTATGTCATAGGTTTCTCTTTCCAGATGTTGTTTTGCTGCATCTTTTCTGGCATTGAAATTTCTTGAAGTTGAGGTTCTGAAGCTATAAACAAAGTAATCTAAACTCATCAGTTTTGATGGCCACAGTTACTTTTAGTTTGAACATTAAGTTAGTGGCATTCTTCAACTGCAGCATTTTGTTAGACTGGTTTCTTCCTCAAAAGGATTTGTTACAGGGAAAGGTAGAAGTCCCCAGGTACCACTATAATGAAGCTAGGGTTCCTAGATTTTTCTCTGGAATGGAAAGGTGATTTCACAGATTTGTTATTATTATTTGAATTCATACATAGAAATTGGGGAACACAAAATCTGTACCACATAATGCAATAGAAGTATGGTTGCAATCAAAGCATTCTAACACATTAAGAATAACAACTCAAAGCAGAAACAATGTCATTTGTAATGAACTCATCAGTTACCTTCTATTTGTATTTTGATGATGATTTTGCATCTTTCAGCAGTTTTGTATCCTTTTTTTTTTTTTTTTTACTTTCAACGAACTCCTTGCAAGACATGTCGAAAAGTTCACAGCCATCTGCAGTTCAGATGAGTTCCGGTTCCTCACATCAGCCCACTGGTGGTGCATTAATGAAAAAATCTGCTCAACAAAAGCATTTGAGCCCAAAATGCCGAATAAAAATCCAACTACGGTATTTTTTGGATATTGGGTACACCTTTTCCTGAGACTTTAGAAAAGAAATTAACCCACTTATAAATGCCAGTTCCCTCAAACTTAACATTGTCAATTAAACTGCACCTGCTCTAAAGAATTCTTGTTGTAAGTTGTCCAAATTCACAACTATAGATAACTATTATCTTTCCTAAAGCCATACCTCTTTTCAAGATAAAAGGTTGTAATAAAAGTCACAAAAATCACTGACAATTTTAGTTTGGTAAGGCTGAAATAATGACTTCAATATCTGCTTCACTGAGTTTCCAAAATATTTCTTTTTTACTCTTTGCTTGATTTTTATCCTGGGGTGATTATATTGTTTTCAGGGATTCTAAAATACATAGATCATGTTTCTCAAGAATTCTGGCAGCAATGTTGCTGTGATTCCCTACAGTAACAAAGAACATTCATTGCATTATGTAAGATGTGGTTGGAACAGTTCACCTGCACAATGTTACCGTTCTTTGCTTTGAGCAATTAAAATACAGAATGATGCTTGCCAAATTAAAATTTGCATTATCAGCTCTGTATGCAGAAACATATTGTAAATCAAGAGAATAATCCTTTAGAGCATTTCCGAAATGGCAAATGCACTTTCATCAGGGCATTGTACAGAATGTAATATTTTGTTTTCTACTCCATTCCTAGAATCTTGGATCCCAACACAAACAGGAAATATTTGAAGCATCTGTAGCAAGAACAAAAAACTGACTGCTTTTATCAGAGCATTTTAAAATATCCACAAGGTCACTAACACTCATATGTTCAGAAAGCACTAACACTCTTAGGAGTTAAGATATTTTTAACTAATGCAGTTTAATTCCACCCCAAGACAATTTCTGAATCAGAAAAACACTGATGTTGCCAATTTGTTGCTACAGTCTAAGGTATAGTAACACTGTTTCATACAATAATGCACAAATTATATTTCCCTTTCTGTAACAACTTCATATTCGGAAGACAACTTCACATTAACAAAATAACTCATTAACTTACTGATGCCATGGTTTCCCTTTTCATTTCCTTGGTGGCCTTTGTAGTGACTACGCTGCTTAAAGTGGAACCTAATTAAAATATGTTTTTTTCAAATATGTTCAGACTCCTCTGATTACACCATTTTCTAAATGTTTCTACGTGAAGCTATTTTCTAGGAAGAGCAAAGAGAAATATTGCAGCTTGGTGTATGATGACTTCACAATGTAAGCTCTTGAATAGCTACTGCAGTTTACAACAGTACAAGGCCTTGGTGAGAGTTCATTTGCTGGGTCATTTTTTTGTTGCCATGTTTTCAATGTATTGAACCTAGTTTATTCTTTTTATTACTGTACCATATAATTTTAGATGACCGAGCTCGATAGCTGCAGCCGCTTAAGTGCGGCCAGTATCCAGTATTCGGGGTATAGTGGGTTTGAACCCCTCTGTCGGCAGCACTGAATATGGTTTTCCGTGGTTTCCCATTTTCACACCAGGCAAATGCTGGGGCTGTACCTCCATTAAGGCCTTTCCTGTTCCATCGTCGCCATAACACCTATCTGTGTCGGTGCGACGTAAAGCAACTTCCAAAAAAAAAATTTAGGTGTGATTAATATGCCAGCATGTTCTATAACTCTGGTGTTCATTCTCACATAGGATATTACTATTTTACCAATAGGGAAACATTTCTGAAACTGGATAAAGTATGGGTTAACTGTTTTACAAAAATAAAACTGTTTTTTCCATCTAGAAATGCTGTTACTTGTGGTCGCCATTTCATTGAAACCATTTTTCAGAAGGAAATGTTAATGGTGATGATGGTGGTGACAAGGGCGAACATAACACCCATATGAAAGGGATAACATTTGCTGCAGTATTTGTATTTGGTAAGGGTCACATAGCTGTGAGTTCGCATTTGGAAGATGGTGGGTTCCAATCCCACAGTTGGCAGCCTTGGAGATGGTTTTCCATGGTTTCCCATTTTTAACTTTTTATTACGTCGCACCGACACAGATAGGTCTTAAGGGAGCTATGGTATAGGATAGAGCTGGGAGTGGGAAGGAAGCAACCTTGGCCTTAATTAAGGTACAGCCCCAGCATTTGCCTGGTGTGAAAATGGGAATCCACAGAAAACCATCTTCAGGGCTGCTGACAGTGGGGTTCGAACCCATCTCCCGGATGCAAGCTCACAGCTGCACGCCCCTAACCGCATGGCGAACTCGCCTGTTTTTTCCATTTTAACACCAGGCAAATGCTGGGGCTGTATCATAAGGTCACGATTGTTTCCTTACCATTTCTAGCCCATCATTACTACAAGACGTATCTGTGTTGGTGCGACGTAAAAAACAAATTGTATTGTTGTATTTGTGAAAGCTTTGCTTTTTTTTAATAATATATTCGCAGTGCTTAGGCGTGCAAGACTATCGTAGGAAATAAAAGAGCCTGCATTATTGTAAAAATGCATTGTACGAATGGACATGTGGGCATCTACAGGTGATAATCCTGTCTTGAGGGCAATATTTCTATTAGATCAGGAATGTATTTGTGCAGATTGAAATTCAGCGTAATGAAAGGTTGTACAAGCATATTAAATGATGGTTTTTTTGTGTTGTTTTTTTCCAAGTCATACCTTGTAAACTTGTATAAGAAAAGTCCTTTACCCTACAGTATATCATTCTTGATTTGCAGAAAAGCAAATTATGAGGCTGCTCTGTAAAAGGACAATTTGTATCAGGTGCTGGACAGTATGAGTCTCCTGGCTTCTCCGCAAAGTATGTAACTTACTCTATTATGAATCTGAAATCGAACAAAATTTTGGATTTTATTGTTGTACAAAGAGGAACAGTGAATGTAGAATTGGAAAATGTGTCTTATGAAAAAAAAAAATTAATTCAAGGGTTAAAAATTTAACTGTAAAGTTATTTTTGCCAGATCAGCAACCTGGAATCGGATCCCTCACAAAAACATAGTTCAGAAATATAATTCATGAATTCAATGTATGGCATATAGCAAAAATTTTCATGAAAAAGATCAGTAATACCTGTCGTAAAAGTTCCATACTGCATGAATGGAAACTGTCATTGTACAATCATTCATGCTGGTCTTCTGCTACTTGTGAGGGGGAGAGTGAACTCCTAAAAAGAAGTTTATCTCAATTCTTCAACATTTAAACAATGTCCACTTCTGAGAAACATGAAGAACTAAATAGCGAAAACGTAAAAGCTACAGCATGGATAGAAACGACTTCTAAGGAACATACAATACTGTCGGAAATTATCATGAACAAACGATTCCTGGGTGACTTGGATCATGTTAATAATTTTTATCATGCAAGCAGCCTCGAATCTTACTCAACAAATGGTTGAAATATATTCCAAAATGAATGATTTATCTTTTAAAGGAATATCTGTAAGATCAATGATATCTGTGCTTTACTATATTGCCCATTGTGACAATGGAAATTGTAGAAGTTACTGCCCAGTTTTAAAAGGCATCTAGTGAATGGATTTACAAGAAAAAGTCTGTGTTATGACACCGAGAATTGCTTCATAAAATATCTGTCATGCCTCAAAATAAATCCACAAAATTTGTGATTCCAGGAATAACAGAAGTGACATTCCATGAAACATGGCGTCTCTGATAAAAACTAAAAACTTTTTAAAAAGGAGGATTCTCTCTATTAGAACTACAAGTGGAGTAACCAGTTGGTAGTTGCTTATCAGAAACAATATGGATAAAAGTGAAGGATAGCTATTATTAATTAGTAGAGAAAAAAAATTAAAGAAGGAAATTTTGTCCAACACATATCTCACATTCAGTAACCAGGGATTGAGGGATTGAACCCCCGGAGCAGCAGTGTGCTACAGAGGGGTCTTTATTAAGAGCAAAAATTTTTTGATACTTTGATCAGATATCACCTTGTTGACAACCTTGTAGTACGTGACTCAGTCTCATGTTTACGCAGCTGTGTTGCTGTGTTCCAGACCTCCTAGCACTATCACATCACACAGAGAGCCTCACACTCCAAAAAAAAAAAAAAAATGTTGTGCCCTATCTAATGATTGTATTGTCTTCTGGTTTCTGCCATTCATCTCCTAATTTTCTCTTGTATTTATCATATGTTTATTGGATACTGTAATATTTTCAGTTCAGTTCTCCTTTAAGGTTGAATTGTCCGCTGTGAGAAACAGCTTACAGTACACACAATATTCTGTTGGTCCTGGTGCTACCCACTTGTAGATTTCCTCCCATTTCTTCAGACACACCTGTTGATACTGGATATTTTCCTTCTTTCTTGGTGGAGTATATGTGCTTGCTGCATTCATGTTTGAAGTTGAACTCATCTTGTGGAATTCATATTACAAATACACACAATATTCTGTCATTCTCTGTGTCATATTACTTGACTATTCTGATACCTAAATTGTCTTAGTTTATCAATGCCATAATATATTTTGCAATAGGTTCAATAATGTTTCACCCTCTCTCACACGTGGATGTGATTCAAAGGTATGCAGCAACACACAGCAGAATGACATAGACAGTGTTTACAAGCAAGGTGAGAATAAGTGATACCTAAACAATAGAAACCTGTTACACATTTTTCATAGTGCCAGTGTAAAAAGAAGACAGTTTCTTACCAACTGCTTGCAAATGCATTCAGAAAATTGAGAACCTGATCGTACAATAAACTAAATCAAACATACTTGATGGTGTAGTATTTAAAAAAAGAAAAATATTTGCAAAGTTAACATTCAGTTGATGCTGTGAAGAAACAAAAAATCAGTCTTATGGAGGAAAAAACGTACACTGTAAGAATAGCCAGAAAAATGTAAAAAATTACAGGAAATACGTACAGTCCAGCAACCCTAAATGAGGCATACAGGGCAAGGGTTTGGCATTCCTTTTTTCACTGAACCAGTAAGTTCTAAAGAAGCACGTCTGATGCTGTAAGTTTCACAGCATTCATTGGTACATTACATAACACCTCACATACTTAAATAACTTTCATATTATCTCAGCTGTAAATGCTATATTTCGATCGAGCCTGTACCATTGAATAAGCATCCTGGATTTATCAGTAGGTGGCATAGGCATCATCACCTCTTCATTGGAACATCATCAGTTATGGATATTTCTGGAATATCCTTCAACAATGTTTAAAAAAAATCCTTTGTTTTTCTAGTTGACACGACACATGACTTCTATTCATCCTGCCAGAGTTATAGAAGAAAATAATTCTGATTCTGAACATTCTTGAGGTATATTTTCATTTAACCATTGTTGTTAAAGAATTCACAGTCCAGCTGAATTTCAAGAATCAGAGTTACAAACTTATATTGCATTTTAATACATAATCTGATACAGCACTCAAATTTACCTCTTTGGTGATACTAGTGTTAATAAAGGTATTTTGACTGATTATGCTAAATGAATGCTCTCTTGTGGAATTGATCCAGGACATTTATTAGGAAATATATTCTTATTATATATATTATATATATATATATTCTTAAAGGAACCACTGTAATTAGTAATCACATTAATCTGATTCAAGCTAAGTGATGTGCTAGGTGAAGCTCCAACTTGGATCAATGTGTAAGAATATGCTGAGTAGTCAGATCCATTGCACATCTGCAATTCTGTACATGTTTATGGAGTATCACTAAAATAAAAGGGGGCGTGGTTTCCCATTTTCACACCAGGCAAATGCTGGGGCTGTACCTTAATTAAGGCCACGGCCGCTTCCTTCCAACTCCTAGGCCTTTCCTATCCCATCGTCGCCATAAGACCTATCTGTGTCGGTGCGACGTAAAGCCCCTAGCAAAAAAAAATAAAAAAAATAAAAGGGGGAAACTGAAGACCTAGATACCATCTGCCCTGCCTCTGCTTATGTCCAACACAAATATTTGAACCCATTAAATAGGGATAAAAGGTTGATGGTTAACAATATTGAGTGTGTAATAAAACATTTTTTTCTATTTTTATCAAATGTGAAAGATGATCTTAACTTATTTTAATTTTATAAATTAAATGCTGAAATCCATTTTTCCCTTTCACATAAGGTTGTCTTATAGGTATAAATTGCAAAAATATAATTCAAAGAAAGTGTATTGAAGGTGGTGTAATACATTTGAAAGGATGTGAGTGAAGTTAAACCATTTTTTCTTGGCCTGGATGGAAGACTTCATTGATATGTGTTTACGTCCTTCCTATACACCTTCTCTTTGCAACCACCAGTAATACTGGTAGTCTGCTGTCAGTGATACTTTCCACAGGCTGTGGTATCTTGTCTTCATCTTTAGCACGATGAAAAATATCATCATGAAATAATTATTCAGATTCCACCAAAGTTATCAGGAAAGAAGTCAAACTAAGAGTGTTATTTTATTAGCTTCCTGAAAAGTCTCAAGGCTGCCACAAGGACAAATCATAACAAAGACAAATAATATGGTTAGACAATTGCACATAAAAGATAGGAAAATAGTAGAAGAGATTAAGAAGAAATAGACATTGTTACATAGCATACAAGAGTTTTGTAAAATCATGACACATCCCTTAACTGCCAAGAATGCAATTTCATAAGTGAAATGCACTCAGATCTTGTAGTATTCTTAATATATTTCTCCCAGCTTCATATTGCAAACCATGTACATTTCCAAAGAACTTCTTGACACTGTCTTTGTAATCACACCATGTCTGAAGTTGTATAGTGCCCAAGAACATAGTCCCCTTCATAAGTTATCTAATCTGAGGTCCATTGGATCCTTTCTCCTTTATCTTAGCTTCAGATAAAACTGGAAATTTACAGCTTATACACTTGTAAGCATAACCCACTTGCTAAAAACAAGTTTAGAAATTCTGCCCAGTTATTACGAATCAATCTTTTCCATTTGCATCTACACATTTTTGGAAAGGATCTTCTTTTATATCAGGACAGCAAAGACTTAACAACTCTCTTCTGCATGTCTGAAGCAAGTTTTAAAGCAAATTGCAGGTTCTCTTTGCTGAAATAACCATAAATTTATTGTAATAGTAGCCTAATTGCTAGTTTATTAGGTTTTAAATTACAGCCTTTTTCTGTTACATATTAGCTTGTTCTAGGGTATTAAAAATTATACTTAGCCTTTTGTAGAAACTTTATTTTGAATTTAGAGTTGAGTTGTATATAGACAAAAGAATTAAGACAATTTGCATCATGATATTATTATATTAATCTTTTATTGTATTTTATGACAATTTATACTCGTATTTTCACAACAATTGATTTTCTTGTGGTGGTCAGCATAGTATAAAGTTGCCGTCAGCCTGGTACCCCATCAAACAGGTTCCAGAGTAAGGTGTAAATCTGGAACCAATTCTCTAAACTTTTCATGCAGTTAGGACCTTTCAAAAATACCTTCGTAACAGTAGAATTAGCTGCCTCTGTGGATCAGTAGTAGAGTGTCGGCCTCCGGATTTCAAGATAGCGGGTTCAAACCCAGCAGAGGTAGTCAGATTTTTGAAGGGCAGAAAAAAGTCCATTCAAGACTCCATGTTGTACAATGTCAGCATGTAAAGGATCTCTGGTGACACATTTGGTGTTTACCTGACAAAATTCATTAAATGTCAGCCACAAATGCCCAAGAGAGATTCGGTTTACACTGTCTGCCATATAGTAGGCCTAGAACGTCAAAATTGACAAGCTGGCAGCCAGATGGCATCAAATTAAAATGTTTACACACGGTAGCTGATGCTGTACGATTATTATTATTATTATTATTATTATTATTATTATTATTATTATTATTATTATTATTATTATTATTATTACATTAACAGTAGAATTTGTCATTGACTCCAGAGAAATTGTTTCTTCTTCTGGTAAGCGATGTAGGCCATGGACACGGCAAATGATATAGCAGGATAGAAATTTACTAATGTTTTTCCCACTTCAGTCATTTAAGCAGCACTGTTAGTAACCAAGAACAGAAATTTTTCACATATTTCTTCCCTCAGCTAAATGAAGCATAAAGCATCTGTGACAGTGCTAGCTGTAGTGCTGTGATTGTTCTTCTCTGACATCTTGCATGGGATTAGATGTGGTTTTCCTGGTTCTACGATGTCTTATGTTCCCACCACAATATTTGTAATGAATCATCCACAGCTGTTAGCCAAATATAGTTTTCACTAATTTTGGCCCTGATATCTTCAGTAGACTTTCATATCTGCTATGTCAACTCCTCCAGTATAATTCAACTGGTGATGTCCTCAAGGAAACCCCTAAAATGATTCTTTTTTTAGCATGTTCCATGACATATTTGCAGGCACAAAAGCCTTGCTTAGAGAGATTAAATTGTCCACTGTGCTTTATATTATGATGGAAATCGATGCCTGAATCAGTCATCTGTCCCATTGCCTTGACACATTTTTAATGTGAGCTACAGAATTTTGGTGCTGCAGGAAACAGAACAGTAATGAAAAAAATTATATTAATATAAAATTAGTCCACTTTTAATATTAATTTATATTCATTTGATGCACATAAGTATTTTATAAGATGTATGTAGAGAGTTAATTAGATATATAATGCTGCTGCTGTTCATTAGGAAATAAAATCCTGGAGTAAAAATCCAACATATGTAGGCCTATTTAGATTTACTTGTTTTTGATAGGCTTGACAAAAAATTGTTTTTCCATTAGTAGCAAAATAGCATCTTCCACAATCCATGCCATTTTTAAGACATATTTTGGCATGTCAGATATGTTCCATAAACTCTACATGCACTAGCTGAAAAGAATGAGTAGGGCACAATCTCACCGAACAACTGCTGTTTACACTTAGTAGTGACAGAAAGACAACAGGAAGTAAAATGCTGTTTTTTTAAGTATCTTGTTGGTAGAGACAAGGTTTATGGCATATGTTACCCCATTTTCTTTATAGGGAATACTGCATTCCATTCCCCTGTATTCTGTCTGCAGCCCCCAAGAAGGTTGTGAGCAGTTTTACAGCTTCGTGTAACATGTGCAATCAAAATTGTAAAAACTGTATGAAGAGAGTTAGATATATAATATGTAGAGAGTCATATATATATATATATATATATATATATATAATGCTGCTGCTGTTCATGTAGAAATAAAACCTTCGGCATAAATCTAACATAGTTATTTAGATTTACTCCCCATGGATTCGAGAAAGAAAAAATGCATTTACTTAAATAGATCTCTTTTTTTTTTTTTCCAAGTGGTTTAATGTCACACCAACACATCAAAGGTGTTTGGTGATGTAAGGATGGGAAAGGGCTAGGATTGGGAAGGTAGTAGCCATGGCCTTCAATAAGGTACAGCCCCAACATTTCCCTGGTGTCAAAATGAGTTCAATAAGATTCACACATTAGCCACACTAGCTTATCACATCCAATTCAAAGTAGGAGATACCAGACACAAATCTAGCAGATCAGTGAAGCATTCTTTAACGTCGGAGAAATATAGGAGCAGAGTGCCCCTGTTAACTCCACAACACCGGGCACAGCATCTCACCTGGGCATGTGACGTTGCTAATTGGACCCTGGAGGACCGGCGACATGTAGCTTGGTCTGAAAAGTCAACTGTTCCAGTTGTTTTGAGCTGATGGTAGGATTCAGATATGGTGCAGGACCTATAAGGCCATGGACCCTAGTTGTCAACACGGCACCATACAGGCTGGTGGTTGCTCCAGGATAGTGTGGAGTGTGTTCATGTGGCAAATTGTTGACCAGTGACTGCTAAATTGAACTACATCTCCAACTTGCAGACCTTTGTGGCCCTTACAACTATAAGATATTCCAGCCGGATAATGCAGCGTGCCATCGGGCCCAGATTGTACAGAATTGGTTCAAGGAGCATTCTGGAGAGTGGTGAGGTCCATTCACACCCAAGACCCTGTACTTACAAATAGCAGGAAGCTGTGGGTAGCTATCCAAACAGCATTAGACAGAATCTCTCCACAGGTGTTTTTTCCACTTGTGGAATCAATGCCGCAATGAGTTACTGCACTTAGCCGAGCTAGGAGAGGGCCTACGCGATGCCAAACCCCATATTCCATAACTTTTGGCATGTCGGTGTATAGTACGGCAGTTTATATGAATAAGAGTTTTCAGACTGAAAGAGAACTTTGAAATAGATCTCAGTATATGTAAATAAATGGAAATATATGAAGCCCCACTCCCCATCAGCTACCGTATGCAGGCATTTCGATTTGATACCATCTAGGCTGGATGCATGTCTATTTTGTCTATTTCAACGTTCCGTTTTACTCTACCAGAGAACAGGGAAACTGATCTCGCATTGACGGTCTGTAGCCAAACTTAAATTAATTTTGTCAGGTAAACACCAAATGCATCATCAAAGACTTCTGCATCTTGACATCAAATGACATGGAGTAACAAAGGCATTTATTTCCATTCTGCCAAGTTTGAACCTGCACTCTTGAGAACTGGAGGCTGACACACTACCATTGATCCACAGGGACAGCTAGCCACAGTTTATAGACTGCCTGCAAATATTAGTCTGTACTTTTACGTAAAGAGCTGGGCTGAGTGGCTCAGGCAGTAGATGGGCTGGCCTTCTGAGCTCAGCTTGATAGGTTCAATCCCATAAAAGATCATAAAAGATCTGCAAGACAAAGTTTTGATACCTTGGTATCTCCAAAAACCATAAAAATAGTTAGTGGGATGTTAAACCAATAAAACACCGAGCTGGATAGCTGCAGTCACTTAAGTGCGGCCAGTGTCCAGTAATCGGGAGATAGTGGGTTCGAGCCCCACTGTCGGCAGCCCTGAAGAAGGTTTTCCGTGGTTTCCCATTTTCACACCAGGCAAATGCTGGGGCTGTACCTTAATTAAGGCCACGGCCGCTTCCTTCCAATTCCTAGGCCTTTCCTATCCCATCATCGCCATAAGACATATCTGTGTCAGTGCGATGTAAAGCAACTAGCAAAAAAAAAAAAAAAAAACTAATATCATAAAAAGTTTTTCAAATAATAGAAAATGGATTACTTTGTGTACCCACTCCTCAGCCATGTATTATTCAATAACAGAAAACATGAATGCACCCTCTAAAGGTCCCATATGTGAATGAAATGCATGTAATGTATGTGTATCTTATGACCCTACTAAGAGTATGGGATCAGCTGTAACATAAGGTACGCTTGCTGCATTCTAGAGTGGCTCAGTACCAGGCGAGTTGGCCATGCGGTTAGGGGCGTACAGCTATGAGCTTGCATCCGGGAAATAGTGGGCTCGAACCCCACTGTCGGAAGCCCTGAAAATGGTTTTCCGTGGTTTCTCATTTTCACACCAGGCAAATGCTGGGGCTGTACCTTAATTAAGGCCATGGCCGTTTCCTTCCCAGTCCTAGCCCTTTCCTATCCCATCGTCGTCATAAGACCTATCTGTGTCAGTGCGAAGTAAAGCAAATAGCGAGTAGCTCAGTTGGAAGGAACAGGCACGACCGAGTGAGCGATTCACTTCAAGTGGTAAGTTCACTTCTGGGACAGACCTTTATTACTTATCCTTAATTCTGTAAGACATTTTGTCTCATATACACATTTTCAATGAGTGAAGGTTTATGTGGCTGTAACAAGGGTCGATATTTCAGTAGGGTTGGACTAGGATAGGTTGGCCAGTGGATGAAACCAATGTATGAGAACAAAGTTAACCCTTTCCCTGCCTTATTTCTGGACTTGCTATCTCAAGTTTTCATCCAATTATTTTAGCCTGTGAGGAAGACTGCAATAGAGTTGAACAATTGCTCATAACATTTAACCTTTGTAACATATTTAACTAAAGTTTCACAGCTATGTTCCATATGATTTAATAACATCTTAGACTTACTCACAAACTCCTTGAGTCCCCAGATAAATTTTTATTTAATCAGGTGTTGTATCAAAACATTCACTCAGCCTTTCTCACTTGAGCCTGCTTATACACTGGTGAAAAGTAAAATACCAACACCAAGAAGACATTAGTTTAGATGAATGCAATTTAGGCTAAGCAGTTGTCTAGATAACATCCACAGTTCAAAAAAATTAGGGGAACATGTTTTTGAACATATGCCATGCTCCACAAAACAATACCTCACATCCAGGTATATTACCAAGTAAACCTTTATTCTCTCCCATTGAAGTATACAAAAACATTGATGGATTTGCGTCCATTTTCAGAACACAAAAAAAAATGTCCAAATAGGGTCAAAAACAAAGTGATAACAGTCCTCCAGGGTGGATTTTTTATCCACAGTTGGAGAGCTTCAGAATGGTGTATGCCCTTCACGAGCATTTATCACAGCTTGGCACCTACATGGCATGCTCCGCATAAGTCGACGGAGGTCATGTCGCGGTATCAGGTCCCACTCTTCAATGAGAGCCTGTTCGAGGTCTTTGGAGTCTGTGGTGGAACAGGATGCCCATGAACACTTCTGTCAAGCCTATCACACACATGCTCCATGGGATTACGGTCGGGACTCACTGCTGGTCATTCCATCTCTTGAATGTCCAGTTCTCGCAATACAGCTCTGGTGATGCGCGCTACATGAGCCCTTGCATTGTTGTGCACGAGTACAAATTCAGGGCCAACACTGTATGCAGCAACCAACACATGCTGTAGCAGTTTCTGCTCAATGTACCCTGCAGCGGTAAGATTACCATGGATGACGACGGGATCCGAACGGCCATCAATACTGATGGCACCCCACACCATCACAGAACCTTGTCCAAATTGGTCGCCTTCCTGGACAACATGTGGCATGTACTGCTCACCATGGCATCTCCATACATGTTGACGTCCATCACATTATGTCAGGGGAAATGTGGACTCGTCTGTGAACAGCACAGGTCTCCTCCATTGGTGAAGTTGCCAGTTGACGTGGGTATGGGCAAATAGAAGGCAAGCTGCATGATGTTGCTGCATTAAACGGGACACTCGTAACAGCACGTCTGGGTCGTAAGGATACTTCTCTTGACCTGGTCCTTACTATCTGGTCAGACACCATGACTCCAGTGACCCTCCTGAGGTCTTGTTGTAGTTTGCTGGCAGTTGCTGAATGATGTCACAACGCACAGATGGTCATATATCGGTCATCCTGTGGGGTTGTCATGCTTCCACGACCTTGTCCAACCCTCCCTTTGAACTCGCCTGTCTCGTAGCGATTCCACAAGCAGTGAATAACTGACGGAGAGACGTTGAGATCCACAGCAACACGACAAAAAGTCCATCCTTCCTGGTTCAAAGTGACAGCCCTTACAACTTGAATCTCGTTAAGATGTCTCATGGGATGTACTGGTTGACGTACAACGTGCTCAAATGACCAGAGTAGTCTGTGTACCTCACTACGACACACAGACTCACTGCTATCCACTTTGTTTTGAGGGGTCACCTGACAGTTTAATGCATGGCTATGTCGACAGTTGGAGTATAACTTTGATTTGACATACCATCAGTAGCTAAGGTCTCAAGGTATGCTGTACGACCATTAGAATCCCATCTACCATATTAACATTTACATACCAGACGTTACCAAACGTGTTCCCTAAATTTTTTTTGTACTGTGTATTTATTTCATTAAAGTTTCGAGATCACAAGTTCAAGTATGCATGAGAAGACATGTGACATGGTGGTACATTAATAACCACTGTAGTTACCAGGATTTTGAATGCACGCTGTGTCATTGAGGTGCTGTGTGTCATTTTTGTGGATGAAATTCCATGCCTGTTTCACTTGGTCAGTCAAAACAGCAGCAATTAATGCTGGTATTGGATGACTTTGGACTTGCCGTCCCATAATGTCCCATACATCCTCAACAGTGATCTCACAGGACAAAACAACTGGTGAACACTCTGTAGAGCATGTTGGGTGACAGCAGTGATATGATTATGAGCATTAACCTGTTAGAAAACATCCCCTTGAATACTGCGAATGAATGGCAGCACAACCGGTTCAGTCACCAGTGTGACATACAAATCCACTATAGAAGGAAATCACTCCTGATACCATAACTCCTGGTGTAGGTCCAAGAGCATGTTGGGTGACAGCAGTGATATGATTACGAGCATTAACCTGTTGGAAAACATCCCCTTGAATACTGCGAATGAATGGCAGCACAACCGGTTCAGTCACCAGTGTGACATACAAATCCACTATAGAAGGAAATCGCTCCTGATACCATAACTCCTGGTGTAGGTCCAATGTTTCAACGCCATAGACAGCTCGGTTCCAAGCGCTCCTCCGTACCAAACTGTGGCCATCACTGGCACCAAGACAGAAACTGGTCTCATCTGAGAACACAACAGGTCTCAACTCCCCCATCCAGTGAGCTCTAGCTTGACACCACTGAAGTCGCAAATGGCAGTGATTCAGAGTTAGTGGTATGAACATTACAGGACATCTGGCTTGAAGCTGTCCTTCAGGCAATCAATTTGTTACAGTTCGCTGTGTTGCTCTGGTGCTGACTGAAGTTCTGATGGCTACTACAGAAGCAGTATGTCCCATCACAGCCATGCGGTGAATACAGCAGTCTTCGCTCTCTGTGGTGGCCCAGGTGCGGTCAGGCCCCGGTCTTCTTGAGACATTGCCTTCCCGTGACCACTGTTGTCAACACGATGCACTGTGGATGCATTCCTGCTAAGTCTTTCTGCAATATTGCAGGCAAGTTTGATTTGCACCTACCTCATAACATCAATACCGGACAATGACTAATGCTTGCAAAGTTTACAGCACATACTTAAAACAAACTTGCTTGGCAAGGTCACAGTGGCACTACTAGCATTATTCTTCACCGACTAGCGTGCGTGTTTGAATAGGTGTCATCTTTCAGATGTGCAAACGTGCCTCCCCAATTTTGTTTATCTAGCACAACTCCTTCTTGATGTTGGTATTTCCTTTTCCGCCATTGTACTAGGCATAGAGGTTAGTGTAATTCATGATGTTTTCATAGAGTTCACCACCACTTGTCATAAATTAAAAATACGCCACTTCTGAAGAACCAGGAGGTAGATTGTGAACTGGTCCTTTATCGCTGGTAAAAGCACCAGACAGATTAAAATAGCAGTAACGAATATATGTTTGATTGTAGTCTATTGTCACCACTGGCATTTGTTGGATGGTGATCTACAGAATCCACATCACTATCACACGAACAATAATTTACACTTAAATTATAAAGAAAATCACTCCCACATGACCTTTCCAGTTCATTAAATTTGTTTTTTACCACACTACTTTGACATCGACATCTGAAAGTGCAGCTGTGTTTGCAAACAGAACAGCAGAATGGCAGGCATGGAATACACATTAATTATTTCCTCTTTACCAGAGTCCTAGACCTTCAAACCTTTGTCTCATGCTTGCCTGACATATTAGCCAGAGTGTACAGTTCGTAGTAATTACCTGACTGTCCAAGAGATGATAGGAGTTAGATAAAGGTGAAAAAGTGCTAAGGTAGGTACAGTATATGGTGCCTTTGGGTGGTTGAAGAAGGAAAGGGTTTAGGAAGCTAGTGCTTGAAGTATGTGCACATCTGCACATGTCGTTGGGGGACATTCTGGCACGTAGTAACACAGCCCGTGTAACTGATGTGCATCCTTGGAAGGGCTCCTGTGTGTAGATGGTTTGTTTTAAATGGCCCCAAATGTAAAAGTCTAGTGGCATTAAATTGGGTGATGTGGCAGATTAAGGGACAGGTCTCCCTTTTCCTACTCATTTATGAGGATGTGTGTTGAAACTACATTGTTAATCAGTCCCCAGGTGACCATCTAGCAAGAGTGGATGCAGGGAGGGGTGTCATTGCACAGAAAATGTAGTGTATTTCTGGTAGATGGCCCTGAAAGGAATACGGTCTTATAAGGCAGTCACCCAGGATTCCACACCATACATTCACCCCTACTGTGCTTGAAATGCTGTCCATTTTAACACTGAGGATTGTCAAAATTTCGATAGTGCATATTATGATGGTTGATGGTACAATTATTGTGGAATATTTGTCCAAGAACAGGATTTTCTATAGGAACACTACATCATTTTTCATGTTTGCTAATATCCATTGACGGAAGTTCATTCGAACTTCAAAAATCACGCTCATGGGTTCTTGGTTTAGATGCAGATGGCGGGGGTGAAATTTATGCGAATGCAATATTCATAATACAGACGACTGTTGCACAATTGCCATCAAATAGTGTATTGTTTATTAATATCATTGTTTGTGTAATTGTGAGGTTTTGATTAAATAGAAGACAAGATTTTCCTGACAATATTTCTTAAATTTAATTTTGCTATAGAGAGATAAGTTTTAAATCTATTTTCAAATATTTTCTAACTACAAAATATGTTAGTGCTCAACAGTTACTACTGAATGATCTAACTGCAGAGGCAGAAAATTTGTTACTTTGTTATCCCTCATTTTATATTTCTCACCAGCCAGATTAGTTAAACTCTTTAACGACCCAGATACATCTGCATCATCAAGATTATGTCCTACTGGAAGGAACTTGCTCTTTCTTAATTTTTGTTACAGAATAACAGGAATAATATCAATTAAGGTAGACTACAATGTAAATTTATCCTTAAATAATGATGTATATTGAGTATTCAGACCAGAGGCTGATTTGATACTCAACAGCTCCGTCAAAATCTGTCATAGATGGCCTAGATATCACTGAAGAGATATAACTAGGAAAATGAGTTAAGTAGTTTCTCATTTCTTTCCTCACCGAGCCAGAAGTTCCTATTACATATTGGTTTGCCTACTCCACTGAAATGCATGCACCAACCGACCCTATGAGCAACATTCATAAAATGGATTGGCTGCATAAAGAATGGCATTACTAGCATCACCCATAATTCTTGTCACTTTCATATCGCCAAAGCCAACGATAAGACTGAGACAGGTCAATGAAAGTAACAAATTTGATCTATTCCATACCAGAAAATATAGTACACTGTAAACTTGAGGACTCGCCAGCAAAGGCAGTTAATAATAATAATAATAATAATAATAATAATAATAATAATAATAATAATAATAATAATACTGTAATAATGAAAATAAAATGGCATATGGCTTTTTTTAGTGTCTGGAGTGTCCGAGGACATGTTCGGCTCGCCAGGTGCAGGTCTTTTGATTTGACACCCGTGGGCGACCTGCACGTCGTGATGAGGATGAAATAATGATGATGAAAACACATACAACCAGCCCCCGTGCCAGCGAAATTAGCCAATGATGGTTAAAATTCCCGGCCCTGCCGAGAATCGAACCAGGGACCCCTGTGACCAAAGGCCAGCACGCTAACCATTTAGCCATGGAATCGGACACAATAATAATAATAATAATAATAATAATAATAATAATAATAATAATAATAATAATGAAATATAGTTACTAAGGTTGACTGTTCCCATATCGAAGAACAGTCCACAAACCACCCAGTGACAGGCAGTATTGCAAGATTATGTTATGACGGCCCTCTGGCTTGACCGGGCACTCTCGGCTGGAGTTTACGTGTGGTACAGTCTGCTCCTCTTCTAGCCAGCGTTGTGTGGACTACCCATCCGACTGGTTACCATGTCCAGTGTTGCTACACTTAGAAGATCTTGTGGGATTTGATATTTGAGCATAGCTACACCATTACCTGTTTATGATTATAGTGAGTAGAAAGTTTAGTTCTTAATATTTATTTCCATGTGTAACTTACTGCATCCCTCTTAGAGCATAATAAATGTGGACTTAATATTTCATTTACTTTATTTCAATATTGTTGTAGATGTGTGTATGAATAGTTTGTGGAGAAAACATAGAGGAAATATATTAATTCTAAGATCTCCACTTTTTCTTGTCGGATTCATTCAAAGAATTCTCATTGCTACAGAGGTGTGACTGTGGCAGCATATTATAAGGGGCAATCAAAAAGTTTCTGTTTGACGGCCATACAGTCCTGAATCAGAATGTCAATCGGGCAAAATCACTGTGAGCATTGAGGCACTCATCCCACCGATGCACCAGGTTGAAGACCCCTCTGTTGTAAAACACCGTGTCCTGCTGCATGAAGAAGTCCATAACCACCTGCTGCACATTCTCGTTCGACAGGAAGCGTCGACACTTCAAGGCCTTCTTGAGGGGATCAAAGGCGTGATAATCGCATGGGGAGAGGTCAGGACTATAGGGCCTCATCACCTCATCCACCACCCGCTTGTTGTTGTCCATAATGGATGAGGCTGGCCTCCTAGATCGACCAGCGTCTTGTGTCGAAACGCGACCCGCACGGAACTTAGTGCACCTTTCCACAATGGTGGTTTACGACAGACATGCTGCCCCTTACATAGTCTTCATTCTCCAATGGATGTCCATCGGTGTTTTTCCTTCACCAGCCAACAGAATAACAGCACGTTGGTCCTGTTTGGACACATTTGGTAATAACGTTGCCATAGTTCACGTGGATGCATTTAACGTATGCACCTCAGTATGACACGACTTCCACACTAATCCCTTTGCCTACATATACTTGCATTGGAGTCGCGCTACGTTGCACGTCCGCGGCAGCAACGCCCTCAGACGGAAACTTTTTGATCACGCCTTATATATATGTGTGTAAGTGGGTGATTGAAATATTCAGTTATTCTTGATCATTATAGTATGGTGTCCGACTCGTTGGCTGAACGGTCAACGTACTCGCCTTCGGTTCAGAGGGTCCCGGGTTCGATTCCAATGGCACGGGGGCTGGGAGTACGTGTTGTCTTCATCATTTCATCCTCATCACGATGCGCAGGTCGCCTACGGGAGTCAAATTGAAAGACCTGCACCTGGCGAGCCGAACCCGTCCTGGGATATCCCGGCACTAAAAGCCATACGACATTTCATTTCATTATAGTATGGTTTGGAGAGAATACTGATTATTATACTTCTGAGATAGAAGACAAACAAATAAATTGAAAGAAAGATATCTTAAACAAATTTAAACATCATTTCATTCATTGTAATTTTGTGAGCTCTGTGAAGGTTCACTCCTGTCACACACTCTTTTATTAACTTGAAAGTAATTATCACAATCGGTGAAAACTGAAAATTATTTGTTTTATGTTTTGGTGGATCTGGTTGTTTATTTACTGGGAGGTAATATTCAAAGTGATGCTCATCTTTGCGCTCACTGAAAGCGGATACAATGTGGTGTTTGATAAAACATGAAATAGAAATTTACTTTTCTGAGTGTGTAGGGTATGACCATTGCAGTGTAGGTAATGGATAGCTTTATTTTTATTTTTTCATTGGAGAATTGCTTTCCTTGTGTACTTGTCATTTTTATTTGGTCTAAATACCCATTCTATAAGTGAAATTTAATACTGGATTGATTTGCTTCATATACATATTGCCATTTCATACACAGTTGTCAAATACGTGTTTGAAGCATAGCTAATAACCCCTTTGATGAACCACCAGCACAGGATGATTGTGGTGTACAGTGCATATCCATCCGATAGGGGTGTAAGCATATACATCAGCAGAGTTTGTTAAGAAGGAAGCCATACCTTCCAGTGTCAATTCAGTTAAATGTAATTAAAAGCTTTTCAGTCTGTCGAACACACAAGTTCAATATAAATATTACACTATAACATGCCTCTAATGCTATTAAACAAGGAATAAAAATAGAAGTAAAGTATTTTTATTCCTTGTTTAATAGTGTGTTTTTTTTCCAGGTACCAAGAGTACCAAGAGTGACCTACTTAATCTGGTCATTTCTGAAGAAGCCATTGTTCTGGTGACGCAAATAATCTCGATAGATACTGCAAATGGCTCTGATCACGTAATAATCCAGGTTTTTAAAAACAGCATGGTTTCAGAGATAACTACAATCATCACCACTATAATGTTAACAAGAGCGGTAGTTCCATCGATCTGAAAGAAAGCCCGTACAATTCTAGTTCATAAAGGTGGGGATGTAGACTATTCCTGTAACTGGCATCCAGTTACTAAATGTTCAGTTATTTGATGAGTCATTGAGAAGTTCTTGATGATCAGCTTCAGAACTACATTGTAGTTTACGGTAATTAGAGGGATTTCACCAACACACCCAGTACTTACATAAATACCTCTATTTTTGAAGCTGTTTAACAGTACTCTTAAGTAAGATGCACGTACTATATTTCTCGACATTCGCCAAGTTTTTGATAATGTCAGACGTACACACCTCCAGAACACCTGTTGGAGTGCTCGGCTGTTAAGAGCTCTACAAGACAGTAATGTAACGCTGATGCAGACACCAAAACAGGGAACAAAACCTGTTGAAATTAACTGTGGTATGCCACAGGGCTCCCCTTTGTTTGTAGCATTATTTAACTTTGCTCTCAGCCATATTGTGAAGGAGCTATCCGAAGATTCTTCTGCAGGAAATTATGACTATCCACTTGCAGACAAACAACTTAACCTCACTATAATGTGCTTCACAGATGATGCAGCAATATTTGGGAATAACACTTAATTTGTCACCGAACTAGCCAGTATCGCTGTTGGTTAATTTAAGAAAATTGGTACTGAGCTCGACAGCTGCAGTCATTTAAGTGCGGCCAGTATCCAGTAATTGGGAGATAGTGGGTTCGAACCGCACTGTCGGCAGCCCTGAAGATGGTTTTCCGTGGTTTCCCATTTTCACACCAGGCAAATGCTGGGGCTGTACCTTCAGGCCACGGCCGCTTCCTTCCCATTCCTAGGCCTTTCCTATCCCATCATCGCCATAAGACATATCTGTGTTGGTGCGACGTAAAGCAAAAAGAAAAAAAAGAAAATTGGTCTAGACATTAGTGCTTCAAAATCAGTTTTATTTTCTGTCGGCAAAAGTTAACTAATGGAGGAGAAAATCACCATAAATGATTACTGTGAAATTAAATTGCAGTGCAATGAAGGTGCATTTCACTACTTAACACAAAACTAATTAATTAATTTAAACTTAATCTGCAAGTTGTGCTTGATAACGTGTTAAACAAGATTGCTGTCCTTAGTTCACCATTGTTACAATCCGATCAAAAATTTTGAATTTTAAATAATTCAGTACAGCCTACTCTTGCTTACCTACTCCAAGTTACTCCCTTAAACAAGATTCCTCAAACTTTTCTGACAGATGCAAATAAAATATTAGAGTGGAACTAAAGAAATATTATAGCTACCAGCAGATGTTTTGGAGTACATGGTTTATACCAAAAGGAAGTATAAAGGCCTCAGTTTGTTTTACACCACTTGAGAAGCCAAACTGCAACATATCAACATGTGCAATAAATTAAAGAAGGCAAATAATGCATTAATGCAACTAGGAACTTTGAACAAGAATGTCATGTAAGAAAGTTCCAGCAGATACTGCAAGACAGAGAAGTTCAATCATGGATAAAGCTGCAGAATAAAGAAAAGGTCTTTTAGCTCTTCCAGGAATACATTTCAGGGACAGGTGGATAAGAGACCACCGAGAATTGTCTTACGTGGAATGGAGATAGGCCATCAAGATGACTGCAAATCCATACTGGGCAGGTCCCATTGCCACAGAGAGCACAAAATTCTTGCCCAAGTTCTGAGTACCTATCCTCATGGTCGGGTAACGAGAAATTCCCGCCGTCATTCCAACGGCACGTGATCACCAACTTGCCAAGAGATCACAGTTTTACAATGCATGAAAAGATTTTTAATCGGGTGGAGTAACAGGCATATTGACATGACAGCCTTTCAACCAACTAGCAAGAAAGGGATGTTAAAATCTTATCACTATTATTTTACATAAAATGTGGATTGTGAGCTGACACTTTTGGATATTATAATCTGGATGGGTAACTCTTGTTTGTATGAGAGAGATGGAAGAGACCAAAGTCTTCTAAATTCATCAGGAATACCAGGACAGGGCATGCAGGATATATGAAAGAGGTGGGGAGCTACAATACTGAAGATTCTTGGTGTCGTGAGCTAGCAGTGTATTTACATTCATAATGATATTGCACAGACCCTTTACTGTGCAAATACTGTAGAGATTTGAACACATTAGTTGTGTGCCATACTTGTGTTATGTACTACACATATATAGTGTACATAGATTAGTAGTTGACATTCTATCCAGGTATTGACTGTTATATATGAGGAAACGGTAATTACTCCATTAGCCATGCATGCAGTAACAGATAGAAAGACTTGTAAAATGAAATGGAACCTTGTAACCCTTAGTTACTATCATGGATTTTTTTTACTTTATCACTATCTTCGGGTCCAGTGTGACCCGAAATACTGTGTGAATCTCAAAAAATAAATAGCAGAAGCATTGCAAAATTGTTACTCTATGACTGTTGGAATATGGGTCCTAATATTTCTTTAATGTTATAGAAGACTGACCACTTTCCCTTGAAGTAAATAGGTAAGAAAATACCTTTGGATTTTGTAATTGTGAAGTTGCAGCACTTCTTTAAATTTGTTCTCATACGAAGCTGTGAGACCCGTCATATTCAGCATATCCTCATCAAAAAGCAATTGCCAAAATTCTACAGGTTCATTAGACTGGACTGTCTTTGCTTCCCCTCTGAGCTGAGGCCACTTTACCTTGATTATATTATGCTATCTAGTTTTTGAGCTGCAGGGAGGCAGGGTGCTCCATTTGAAACGACTTTTACGGTAAAAATGTATCCCTTTGGCTGATCAAATAACTTTTGTCACAGGATGTAACTCTGGTCCAGAATCCTGTTCGGGGCATATAGGAGGAGTTTGTTGTTCTAGAAGATCTTCACTCTGGCGAGAATTACTGGGTCCTGGAAGTACTGTAACTGCGATGTATCATCAGCGTCTTCATCCAGTATTTCTTATTCACTCTCAGTATTGTGTTCACTAACATTTTCACCATCACTAAGATCGTCTACGTCTTCATCATTAAGTCACTCACTGATCTGCTTATCACTCATTGCACATACATTCGGTTTAACTTCCAATTAGACAATGAATTAACAAGTACATTAACACTATCCTCGGGTCACTTGTGACCCGATATATTTATCCAGCTCAAATAACAACTTGCTGAGATCGAATTCTGTTAGACAATTCAATTAAGACAGTTGCTGGGATAGTACTGTAGTTCCAATACTAGGCTACCTACCTCAATTCTTACCCTAAGAACCAACTTCTCTCTTACAGATTATGATCATTCAGTTATAGACATAATTATTAGGACAACCCCTTGTGACAGTCAATATTCTACATGCTGTACTTGTATGCTTTAGTCCTGTAGTGTAGAAGTAATCATTATGTAACACAGTGGTAAATAAAATAATTCATATGCTACTTTGAGCACAGTAGGCAAGTGCTTCCTTAACTGCATTATTCAGCTTAGCTGAAGGAGAAGAAACAGTAAATTATGGGGAAAAGAGATGTGCTATGGAAATTGAATTTTGCTGAGATAATTTACGAAGAAAAAATATTGGAGAAACACTCAGTTTTTCTGCACAGCATATTATCGAGAATTTCCTTTGTCAAATATTCTCTTTATGTTTAGTTGGTCATAGTCAACCCAGTAGCACTATTGTAGTGTGGTGTAGAGGTTATTATCGATAGAAGTTGTATCATTGTCAACAGAACGCCATATTTGTTAGGCATTATGTCTAACAATATAAGATCAAATAAACAAAATATAATGCCATGATCTATATTCACATGTACATAATGAACAAATTGGAAAATTTAGTGTTCTGTATGAATGAGGCACGTAGTAATTGAGTTGTGCTTTACTTTCAATTAAAGATCTTGCCATTGAGAAATTTAAATACTGGTAATTTGTTTTAGCATAATCTTTTACATGTTATGCACTTGGCCAACACATAAATGTGCAGTTTGAATTTATGTGGTAGTCATTTCTGGTAGTAATAAAGCTGGGAAAGATGTTACTATTGTTCAACATTCTTTTTATTATTTTTACCCATCAGTACGGTATTATACTGTTAAAAAATGTGTGTAATGTAATTTCTTTGGGTGTTGTTTTGCAACTTTTTTCAGATGTTATAATGAGGACTTTCTGGTAAGATTAGTGGCAGTTTCACTTGAAATCAAGAATGGAAATGTAATAGGCAAGTATTATTGTCTCCAACTTCCCATGAAAGTTACTTAGGAGTTACTCTTGGAAAGAATGTGATTGAATTCTAAAATCTATTACTTCACAATATTCAGTTTTTTCTCCCCTTAATATTAAGAACAGAGATAGGTAACTAGCATAATTGTTAGAATAAGAGTTGGCTAATTATAAATTTTAATAAGAGGTAAATTGTTGATGGTGAAAACATTTTAAAAACTGTTTAATAATTTTAAAATATAATTGGTATAATAGTTGTTAAATAATTAATTTGGCTGATACTGAAAAATATTTTGCTTGCAATCAGTGAACTTTATTTGCCTCTAACATACTGTGCATTTATTTCAAAACTTCCCACCTTGAATAAATTTAATGGGTGTTTTTTTGCTGAGGAAAAACATATCAGTTTTGAGGGAGAAGTTCAAAACCACTGCTGATTGAGTTCTATGTACAACCCCTAAATTGACATGCTTTTTGCAATAAGAAACAAAAAACAAAATAAGAACCATTAAATTTATTCAAGGTTGGAAGTTTTGAAATTAATGCACTGTATATTAAATATTAACATTAGTGTAATGTTAATTTTTTTAAGAATGAACAACATTAATCATAAATGCAACAGGCCAGCAATGCTAACATTACAGCACACGCTCCAGAATATCGGGCGGCAGGGCACTCTATTTTGATATCATAAGGCTGAGACTGCCTGGTTAAGGATATCTGAGAGTAAAGAATTATCAAACCTTCATCATGGATTGGATGCATAGGCATTAGAAAGTGAGAGTTTGCAATAGAACTCGAAGTGTTCCAGAATGTCGGCTAACTATGGGCTGAAATCCTGTGCAGCTGTTTGAGACAGAGAAATCCCTACACTCTTCCTCAACACTTACTAGGTGAACTTTCTACTCACTTCAAAATTTAGATTTTTTATCTATTTCTTTTATTTTACTTTTTGAATGTTTTGACATTTGTAACTGCATGGCACAGGCTGTTATGTTTGTTGTAGAATAATTCACAAGCCAGACTTTGTAAACTAGATTTCTCATCAAGTTTAATGCAGCATAACTGTATGATATAAGTGAGCATAGGCATGCCTCCATTTGGATTGTATTGTACATCAATTGAACAAGTTGATTTTGAGATTCATCAAAATGCAAGTGTATACAGGATGTAATCGTACACATTCAGGAGACCTTCCTTCACATGTAAAAGAAGAAAATATGTTTTATGGACATGGGTCCAGAAATGCTTTATCTCCATGTTAGAACTCATTTCGAAAATGGTTTTCCGTGGTTTCCCATTTTCACACCAGGCAAATGCTAGGGCTGTACCTTAACTAAGGCCACGGCCGCTTCCTTCCCACTCCTAGTCATTTCCTGTCTCATCGTCGCCATAAGACCTATCTGTGTCGGTGCGACGTTAAGCAACTAGCAAAAAAAAAAAAAAGAACTCATTTCCTTTAACTCTACATAGTACATTGATCATGGGAAACACTCAGGAACAGAATGTACCAGCATACCGCATGAAACTCTCTTACTTGAAATGTTCAAAATGCCCTCTGTTAACACTGATACATGCATCAACCCACAATGAATCATCACATCCAGGATTAATTATAATAATGACGAGGAGCACTCGAATGAGTATTAAGTTTTAGTGAATTTTACTCTTTGTTGTATTCTGTCAGTGTTTTTTGTCTGTTTTTACATTTTAGGAGGTTGTAATGATTTGCAAATCATTACACAGTGTTCAAGCACAGTCATCCATTGGGTTGTGGAATTTTGTCTCTATCCATACAGGTAAAGTGGCTTCCTGCATCAGGTTGGTAGCAATCTCCACTGCTTCATCAAGACCTTGAACTACAAGGGCTCTTGCTTCCCGTATGTTCAGCTTGCCTTGCATTTTTGTTGTATCCAGCTCTCTTGACTGTGGGTTGTCCTTGTCACTGGGGGTTTGCGGTTACCATGTTTCTTTATGTTCAAATTCTCTACAGATGGGTATATATTTTCTGATTGGGATGAACCTAAAGACCATAGCCCTTATTGAAATGGCGTATGGCTTTTAGTGCCGGGAGTGTCCGAGGACGTGTTCGGCTCGCCAGATGCAGGTCTTTTGATTTGACGCCCGTAGGCGACCTGCGAGTCATGATGAAGATGAAATGATGATGAAGACGACACATACACCCAGCCCTTGTGCCAGCAAAATGAACCAATGATGGTTAAAATTCCTGACCCTGCCGGGAATCGAACCCGGGACCCCTGTGGCCAAAGGCCAGCACACTAACCATTTAGCCATGGAGCCGGACATAGACCTTATTGTTTCTTTATTACAGATCTTTCTCCCCTGTAGAACACAAGGTCAGTTGCACTGGAGCCACTTGGGGCAAAGTATGTTTTAAGCTCTTTAGCATTATGAAGCAGATCATTGATTGATTGATTGATTGATTGATTGATTGATTGATTGATTGATTGATTGATTGATTGATTGATTGATGTGGGAAACGATAAGGAAAGGAACGTGATTGAAGCAGGTGATCTCAATTTACCAAATGTCAATTGGGAAGGTAATGTGAACGACAGGAAGCATGACCTACAAATGGCAAATAAGTTAATATGGGAAGGGCATCTGACTCAGAAAGTGATGGAACCAACTAGAGGGAAGAATATTCTGGACGAGGTGCTGCTAAAACCAGATGAACTCTATAAAGAAACCAAAGTAATAGATGGTATTAGTGATCATAAAGCTGTTTTTGTGATAGTTAAAAATAAATGTGAAAGAAAGGAAGATATCAAAATTAGGACTATTAGGCAGTACCATATGGCTGATAAAACAGGCATGAGGGAGTTTTAAAAATTAACTATGATCGGTGGAAAACGGTAAATAAAAATGTAAACAGACTCTGGGATGGATTTAAACCAGTTGTTGAGGAATGTGAAAATAGGTTTGTACCTTTAAAGGTTGTAACGAATGGTAAAGATCCCCTATATTATAACAGAGAAGTAAAGAGAGTAAGGAGGAGGTGCAGGTTGAAAAGAAATACAGTTAGAAATGGCTGTGGAAGTAAGGAGAATTTGAAGAACTTACTAGGAAATTGAATCTAGCAAAGAAGTCAGCTAAGGATAACATGATGGCAAGCATAATTGGCAGTTATGCAATTTTTAGTGAAAAATGGAAAGGTGTGTATTGGTACTTTAAGGCAGAAAGAGGTTCCAAGAAGGACATTCCAGGAATCATTAATGAACAAGGGGAGTGTGTATGCGAGGATCTTCAACAGGCAGAAGTATTCAGTCAGCAGTATGTAAAGAGTGTTGGTTACAAGGATAATGTCCAGATAGAGGAGGTGGCTATTACTAAAGAAGTATTAAAATTTACAAAAATCATAGGCTTGCATGTGGTATGGTGATCCGCCCGTGCAAGGAGGCACAATTTTAGGCAGGGAATCATAATTAATTAATTCATTAATACATCCATGTATAACCGAGGTAGGATGGGACAGGATGGGCCTATCCCAATCGAATGGGTAGAGTGACTACAAATGCAACAGAGAAAGAAGATAGGGGGTGGGACACATGGGGAGCAGGATTTCCTATATTTCCTATATTATATTCCATCTGCAGAAATTAGGGAATGGTGAGAAATTAGTTTTTGACAGCTATTAGATCAGGTGGGTGTCTTCCGTTTGGGCCTCAAGAGAAAGAGCCGGGCGTGTTATCCCTGGGAAGGTGGCTCCTATTCTCACCAGGGGTGGATAACACGACCGGGCAGTTGTTATGCATAGACCCATCCATGCATTTATTCAGTGAATCGAATGCTCTCTCCTCAGTTGGTGGCTATCCGTGACTGGGAGAGAAGTGTTCATTCATTCATTCATGCATGCATGACAATTCAATTCAGTCATGGAATCATTCATTATCAACTTATTCAGGCATTCATATATCCATATGTATAGTGTCTGTGAATATGGAGGAGAACTCTGTACAGACTTATGACAAATAAAGTAAAGTACTATTAAAATTTACCTATGATAATGGTAACATTTACAGTAAGATACAAAAGTTGAATGGGTTGGTGACCTCGATGTTAGGCCCCTTTAAACAACAAGCATCAAAAGTTGAAAACTAGAAAAGCAGCTGAAATTGATAAGATTTTTTGGGATATACTAAAGACAATGGGTTGAGATATAGTACCATATCTGAAGTACTTACTCGATTACTGTTTGCATGAAGGACCTATACGAAATGAATGGAGAGTTGCTATAGTAGCCCCTGTGTATAAAGGAAAGGGTGATAGACATAAAGCTGAAAATTACAGGCCAGTCAGTTTGACATGCATGGCATGTAAGCTTTGGGAAAGCATTCTTTCTGATTATATTAGACATGTTTGCGAAATTAATAACTGGTTTGATAGAAGGCAGTTTGAGTTTAAGAAAAGTTATTCCACTGAAGCTCAACTTGTAGGATTCCAGCAAGATATAGCAGATATCCTGGATTCTGGAGGTCAAATGGATTGTATCCCGATTGACATATCTAAGGCATTTGATTGGGTAGATCATGGGAGACTACTGGCAAAAATGAGTACATTTGTACTAGACAGTGACTGAATGGGTGGCTATATTTCTAGTAAAAAAGTCAGAGAATTAGAGTAGGCAAAGCTTTATCTGTCACTGTAATAATTAAGAGGGGACTTCCTCAAGACAGTATTATTGGACCTTTATGTTTTCTTATATATATCAATGATATGTGTAAAGAAGTGGAATCAGAGATAAGGCTTTTTGCAGATCATGTTATTCTGTGCAGAGTAATAAATAAGTTACAAGATTGTGAGCAACTGCAAAATGACCTCGATAAGATTGCGAGATGGACAGTAGGCAATGGTATGATGATAAATGGGGTTAAAAGTCAGGTTGTGAGTTTCACAAATAAGAAAAGTCCTCTCAGTTTTAATTACTGCATTGATGGGGTGAAAGTTCCTTTTGGGGATCATTGTAAGTACCTAGGTGTAAGGAAAGATCTTCATTGGGGTACAGATCTCTGCACATGGTTATGAGGGTATTTAGGGGTTGTAGTAAGGATGTAAAGGAGATGGCATATAAGTCTCTGGTAAGACTCCAACTAGAGTATGGTTGCAGCGTATGGGACCCTCACCAGAATTACTTGATTCAAGAACTGGAAAAAAAATCCATTGAAAAGCAGCTCGATTTGTTCTGGGTGATTTCCAACAAAAGAGGAGCATTACAAAAATGATGCAAAGTTTGGGCTGGGAATATTTGGGAGAAAGGAGAAGAGCTGCTCAACTAAGTGGTATGTGTAATACCAATATAAATGGTCCGTTATTGGTCATTATACATTTTTTAGCCTACTCATTCCTGGTTGCCAGTGTTTCGCCCTAGTGTGCTAAGTTGGGCTCATCAGTTGGTAAATAGCACACCCACCAAGACGCATGGCCAGCGCACACCGTGGAGGCCACTGCATAGGCCAATTGGAGCCACCGGCAGTGCCAATGCACTATGTGAGATTTTGTCTCATTACCAAAAATTGATGCCTGCTTGGCCATCAGTTGATATACAGTAGATATTGATTCCTATAGGGAACGTGAAATATTTGTCCCAAATGAGTAAATTTATAATACCAATACGCATATATAACACGTTCCGTATGGGAATCAACATCTCTATCATCATAAGCGGTATGTTCCGAGCTGTCAGTGGAGGGATGGTGTGGAATGACATCAATAGATGAATAAGTTTGAGTGGTTTCTTTAAGAGTAGGAAAGATCACAATATGAAGATAAAGCTGGAATTCAAGAGGATAAATTGGGACAAATATTCGTTCATAGGAAGGGGAGTTAGGGATTGGAATAACTTACCAATGGAGATGTTCAATAAATTTCCAATTTATTTTCAATCATTTAAGAAAGGGCTAGGGAAACAGATAGGGAATCTGCCACCTGGGCAACTGCCCTAAATGCAGATCAGTACTTGATTGATTAATTAATTAATTAATTTATTTATTTATTTATTTATTTATTTATTTATTTATTTATTTATTTATTTATTTATTTATTTATTTATTTATTTTTAATGCAAATTGCATGTATAGAGGGTTCTGCATGAATGTGCCTTCTTCACATTGTAAATTGGGTATAGTAATTCTAAGCAAGAAATAGATAAATTGTGTTTTTCAACTGTTACATTGAAGTATTTAATTTATGAAGCAATGCATGCATAGCCATACAGAGTCTTCTTTCCATCCGCCTATCATTTTGCCTAGTAATCATTACAAACTGTACACTTTCATATCTCCTGAACTAATGATTATGGAAAGGTGGTTCAATTATATTATATTCCATCTGCAGTTCTAATTGTGATGCTTCAAAGAAATTTGTCTTTGCTTTTAAATTTCTTCTCATAACTAACACTCTCCTTTTGTTATACAAATATGAATATATTCTTCTTCCTCCGCTTTTCTCATGTCTGTGGGGTCGCAGGTGCGAACAGTGTCGCACATGTGGATTTGGCCATGTTTTACAGCCGGATGCACTTCCTGACGCTAACCCTGTATGGAGGGATGTAACTACTATTGCGTGTTTATGAGGTGGTTGGTAGTATAGTGTGTTGTCTGAATATGAAGAGGAAAGTGTTGAGACAAACACGAACACCTGGTCCCCAGGCCAGAAGAAATAATCAGGCGTGATTAAAATCCCTGACCCGGCCGGGAATTGAAACCGGGACCCTCTGAACCGAAGGTCTCAACGCTGAACATTCAGCCAATGAGTCAGACAATGTTATACAAGAATGAATATACTCCTTACACACATACATGCATACATACTTCAGTATAGACTGTTATGCCTTTCAGGGAAATTACCTACCTCTTCCAGCTTTGTATCCACAATCTGACATTGAATTCTCTTGGATTTCTTACCACTGACATCAGTTTTGTCTTTCAGATTCCAAGATAATAGACTACAGGCTTTCTGCACAATCTGCCATTAAGACCAAGTCATCAGCATAGGTCAGACTGCTTATTACATTTTCACCTAACTGAATCCTTCCCTACCACTTAATAACTTTCAGCAGATGATCTATGTAGGTAGGGGTTATTCTGCCCAAAGGCAGGTCCGAACCTCCACAGCGCGTGGCAACCCATCCAACTCCTGACCACGCCCAATGTTGCTTAACTTTGGAGATTTCACGGGATCCGGTGTTTCAACACGGCTACGGCCGTTGGCCAGATGATCTATGTAAACTATGAAAAATGAAGATGAAAGATTACAGCCTTATCTAACCCTTGTAAGTATCTTGAACTAAGAACTCATTCTGCCATCAATTCTCACTGCAGCCCAATTGTCAACATAAAAGGCTTTGATTGATTTTAATAATCTATGCTTAATCCCATAGTCCCGCTGTACGGTGAACATCTTTTCCTTCATTACTCTGTGATATGCCTTCTCTAGATCTATGAAACATAAATATAACTGTCTGTTCTTCTCTTAGCATTTTTAAATACCTGCCACATACTGAAAATCTGATCCTGACAGCCCTTCTGTGGTCTGAAACCACATTGGTTTTTGACTAACTTCCTCTCAACCACTGATCACACCCTCCCTTCCAAGATGCCAGTGAACACCCTTGCCTGGTATACTAATCAATCAGATACCTTGATAGTTGTTGCAATCCTTCTTGTTCCCTTGTTTATAGATAGGTGCATGCTCAGTGAAAATTCTGTGAAGCAGGATGCTACCCTTACTTACACATAGTCACAGTAAGGATCTGTCCTCAAACAGGTTAGGGATCTCTGGCAGATTGTATAGTCCTAGCCACTTGAGCACAGGGAGGGCCATGACTCAGAATATTTCTGAGATGGCCACTCCCATTCCATAGCAATTGGTATCCCGACTCTCAGGACCACTTGAATAATTTATTTCAGAAACACTAATTCAGTGAAAAGTGAATTTTCAGTAATTACAAAAAACCTTCTTACAAGGTTATTATCATAACCATACTGACAATTTTTTAGGAGTTTTGTATCATATTTAAGATGAGTTTGTCTTGTTTAATAAAAAAGTAAATTCTGAATCATTTCCTTGCATATATAAAAACTGTTGACTGTTTTTTATGAAATAAACACATGGTTCAACTAAAACTTCATGACTCTTAACATATTTTTCAATCAATTTAAAAGTAGAAACCCCACAAATTGGTAACTTAAAGGTTATCCTTAAATGAAAATATAGTACATACTAAACTAACATATTACTCTCTACAAATTGATCGGTCCAGTCACTGGAAACATTGTGTGAAAATTAAATTGCACACTGGCCAGTTGTTTAATATTTCTTCATGTAATGTTGTAGTTCCCTCCTCTTGAGGGATATATCCCATTAGCTTGGGAATGTCATCAACTCTTGTCTTTATTTTTTTTTTTCTCTTGGGAGATGCCTTTCAGGTAGGGAAAAGTAACTGATCATCTATTTTTATATGGAACATACGACTTTGTAGGCCATCAATAATGACTGCACCGCCATTAAAGTTCATATACTGGCTGATTTAGAATTGGAACTCCTCTTTGTGATGTTCAAGAGATGTCACAGTTTTCTTGTAATGTCTTTGCTACCAACACCTAAAGTCTGTTATATCTGAACAATCTGCAATCAGTACTTCATGTGGGTTTTTATTTCCTCCATGTACTGGCTGTTAAGTGCTGATATGATGTTGTACCTGCATTAAAAGCCATCTTCCATGGTCTTCTGAAAATCTCAATAGTAACATTACTTATGCTTTTTTATGTTTAAAATGATTAATATATATACTGTGGAGGGTAACTTCACTATTATCTCAAAATGGCCAAAAAAGTTACTTATGTTGTTTCTTAAATATATAATTCACTTACTAGCTACTCAGCCGTTGCCCATGGTTTATGAACTAGGACGTGACTACATCGCAAACCATAATATACTACTTTTATAATTTAAAAAATTATTCACATATCAGTATTGTGTTTCAGAGCATTTGTTTGTAGAAGTTTAATGGATATATTGATTTGCCTGTCACAAGTAGTTTTATGACAAGTTTTGACTGCTTGGTTGAATTATGCTGTGAAAAATCGAGATACAATACCCACAGAATGAAGAATGTAGTTGACGAATTTCTACATTAATGCATTCACCATGTTCTTGCCTCTAAATAAGTAGTAGCATATTTTTAACAAGAATACATTATTTTATTGCTCATGGATTCTAAAATTTGTGATGCAGCACTGTATGTGATAATAATTAATGCAAAAAATAGCCCTATATTGATATTGTATATAAATTGTATATTGTATTTAATTGTGTTATATAAATTCCTTTTTCTTTCCTGTCTTATGAGAGACCACAGAACTTATGGGTTGTAATGTGAAAACTTCCAGCATTTTTTAAAATTCCAATTTTGTATTGTCTTGGCTATGATTAATAGAAGTAAAATACTGCTTAGTTAATACCAGGAATACCATCAGAAATGATACGAGGCATGTGAAGATGCATGGGTATGATGAGCTATGTACTAAATATCAAGGTATACCGTTGAATTCTTAAGTGAATCGTGTATCATTATTGTATATTTATATAGATTATTAATAGTTTTAAATAGTTGACAAATGTTTCCCATTATATATTTTAGAAATGCATTTTGTGAACCACTGATCAAATATTGGAGGTGGGGTGGGAGAGAGGATATTTTAATACAGGTTTTCTCTAAAAAAAAAAAATAATAAAAAAGGGATGTTAGTAATCTTGTCCTTGTTATCCTCTGTAAATTATTTCAATTATTTACACGTATATAATATGTCTGATATTCAGAGAGATTGTTTATATTTTGTGAGAGACCAAGACAATGCACGATTACCCAGATGATTGTATGTCAAAGTGGTATGGTGTGACACAGGGTTAGTGTGTATGATAAAAGAAATCTAATAATCCAGATTTACATTATTTTATTGCTCATGGATTCTAAAATTTGTGATGCAGCACTGTATGTGATAATAATTAATGCGAAAAATAGCCCTATATTGATATTGTATATAAATTGTATATTGTATTTAATTGTGTTATATAAATTCCTTTTTCTTTCCTGTCTTATGAGAGACCACAGAACTTATGGGTTGTAATGTGAAAACTTCCAGCATTTTTTTTAATTCCAAGATGCCTCGATTATTTTTCCTTTTAGTTCATGTGCATAGGAAATTTGTTTTCTTTTCTGTATAGTTAAACTTAACTTTCTTGACTTTGGATTGTTGTACTTCAGAATTCATCTCCCAAAAGACATTTTCTGAATTTTCTCTCCAGTGCATAACTTTAAAATAAAATTTACCTAGTTACAGCTGGCATATGTAAGTAACAAATATAAGCATATTTATAAATGGTACATACTTAAAACATCAATCTTTACTCAAATACCTTCATGGAGTATTTTAATTATTATATTAGTTCTATCGGTTGGATATTGTTTATAGTGTGTATTTTACTTCTTCAGTGTAAGAAATATTCTTGTCTACATCACACTGGTAAAATTCTGGTCTTAATATTCATACTTATTTTTGTTTTCAAATAAATTCATAAGCCTTTCTCTAGTTGTGCCTTTGCTTTTGTGTTATGAGTTAAATGTGTGGCTCCATGGCTGAGTGATCAGCATGTTGGCTTAGGTCCTTGGAGGACATGGGTCCAAGAATTTTAATCTTTAATGATTAATTCCCTTGGCTTGGAGACTGGGTGTTTGCACTGTCCCAAACATTCCTGTAACTCATACACCTCACCACATCAATTTGCATGGCAGATGTCTTACAAAGACTGCACCAGGCTAGCACTAGCCAGACCAAGTCATTACATAAGTTCATAATTTTTTTTTTTTTGTTTGACCATATTATGATGCACTAATTACATGTAACATAACTGTATTTTAATGATACTGCAATTCATGAAAGTAATGCTGTTATTGTAATTCTTTATTTCCAACTAACACTCAATAATTATAATCATAAACATACTTGCTTTGATTAACATCATATGTGGGACAATCCTGCATTGATAAACAAGACACTCGAATAAACATTAACCTAAATTTAAACACTCCTTTCACCAGACATTTTTCACAAACTGCTCAATCAACAACTTCTATTTAAAATAAAATCACTTCTGTTCATGTTAATTTTGTTATAATGAATTTAGTTCATTTCCTGTGTTTGAATGTGTCTTAACTGAGGTTAAAGCAGGCCATGTGTTGAACTACTTGGGAACACTCATGGTTAATATGCCAGCCATCTGTCACGAATAGCCTAGAACTGACGAGTGTGGATATGTATATTTCCAAAGTCTGTATTCTTCTATATGGATCATGTAGTAATTTCTGATAAAACCATTAAAGGTGTTTCATGAATATCAATATTTTCGTTTCAGTGATGTACATCTTGTTACTAGGTACATCTTGTAAAAATAGTTCGTTTTCAGATTTGATCGAAGTACTCATAGATGGTGTACACATGGTGTTGCACTTGGAGTATGAGTATTGTTTGGAAGGAGAAAGTGTATATATACAGATATATTATAAAAACTCAAAATTTAGACATGTAATTTTGGTCGAACAAAAACAGTCTTATGCATCTGCCTATAATGGTTATTAAGATGCTTGCAGGAAAATGATGAATCATAAACATACTCATTCTAGGCTCGTTGCATAATATACTATTGTTACATTGTGCTTGATTTCTATGCATAATGTTTCTTAACAGAATGTGTAGTCTGCATGGATGATTTTCAACTTTTCACTTAGAATAGCGCACACCCAGCAGACTGGCCTCGCATGTTAAAGCACACAGCTGTTGAGCCTAGCTCTGCATTCGGGAGAAGAGTAGGTTTGAACCACAACGTTCGCTGCCTCCTGAGAATGGTTTTGTGTGGTTTCCCATTTTTGCTTCTAGGCAAATGCAAGGACAGTTCCTATTCATAGGCCACAGCAGATTCCTTCTACTTCCATACCCAATTTCATTCACCATCATTCATTTCATTTCATCTTCATTAGCTCCTCAACTGAGGTTGATGACAGGAAGGGTACCCAGCCATAAAAACATGCCATATAATTTCATCTCCCCTCATACCCGACCCTGTTTCAGAAAATGGGGCTAAGGGGTAGATACACATAGTAGAGCACACACTATGTTTAGGAATCCACCTTTTTTACATAGTAAAAACCTATAAGAAATACTAAAAGAAAGGTAATTATTTTGAAGCAATCATTTCCATTTGTTGTCCGAATAAAGTTGATGTTTATATATGCGGATGGTAATAAATTTGAATAAATGTATGTGAATTATTTATAATATTTATACTATTGTAAATTTGACATTTGCAGTATAATTTTCTGTTATAATTGGTATTTTAAAAGAAAATTGTGATATATATATATGTGTGTGTGTGTGTGTGTGTGTGTGTGTGTGTGTGTGTGTGTGTGTGTGTGCGCGCGCGCGCGCGCGCGCGCACATGTAAATATACGGAAGACATTTATTTATGTGTAAACACCTGCATATCTTCATAAATTATTTGAATTAAGGACATCAAACCTAGAACATTCGGCAGGACTGATGACCAAGTTTTTCTCTAACCTGTAAGAATACTAACAACTTCAAATGAATTTTATGTTTATAAAATTGTATAAAGCTTAAAAATTGTTTTCTATGAACTAAATGTTATTGAAATTCACTCAATGAAGCCTTAAAGAATGCTGTTAGATAAGCATGATTATACCAGGTGAATCAGCTGCCCCTACCAATATTTTGTTCTGCAGTCCAACAAACCTGCGAGGTCGATATTTCTCTAGTAGCATCCCATATGGTACTAATGCACTGTAAATGATACTGATCACTATTATCATTCCTGCCATGTGACTTAGAAAAATATGACATTCATTCAATCATTTAACGAATGTTAGTCTACCATGTTGCTATGTGAAGACATCGTGCCAAGTGACCAGGTGTAGCAAAACGTGAAATTAACATTTAAAACTCTGATACATTGAAGTAGAGAACATATACAGTAGTAAACTGGAAGAGTAACATACTCTAAGGCATTCTTAATACAAGTCTCATTCACAGCTCTGGTGTAGTGCATGTGGTCAAACGCTAGCCTACCATTAACGAAACATAGTATTGATAGTTTGAGTCCTACACTGTACAAAAATGTTTACCTATATGAAGATTCAGTGCTTAAACATAGGCCAGTATGTGCCACATGCAAGCAGTTAGGCTCTGCTATGATTGTTTCTGTGCTCTGCACGCACCTTACTGATATCGGTCAGAATTAATTCACTTCAGTCATTTGCCATGTTCTCCACAGAACGAATACATGGACATGCTCCTTATCTATGGAGATTCAAGGGAGAATAAGTTGCAAGCAGTATGCTTGTATCAGGAAAGGTACCTGGACAGGCAACATCCAACTACAATGGCTTTCTGCAGAATTGAAAGATGTATATGAACAACAGGGGTACTTAAGACAATACCACCTCTCCAAGAGAAGACGTCTAGTGAAAATGAGGAGGCTGTTCTGGACACAGCTCTCAATAACCCATGACTGAGTACACTGGCAATTGCACAACGGGTGAACATCAGCCAGGCTTCCATACTATGAGTACTGTATGTGCATAAATATCACCCTTACCATCTAACAGCTACACCAGGAGCTCCACGGACGGGATGTCGAAGCTTGAATGGTTGTTGGGAAATCTGGAAAATAATTGAGCATTCGTGTCGAAAATCCTGTTCTTGGATGAATTGTGATTCCACAAAAATTGTACTGTCAAGTGCCACAACATGCGCTATTGGAGTGCTGACAATCCCTACTGGGTGCATCAAGCAGCCTATCAAGTGCAATGGGGGGAGAATGTACGGTGTGGAAACGTGGGCGATTGCTTTATTGGATCATATTTCTTGGAGGGCCATTTAACAGGTGCACACTACCAGCACTTTCTACTCACGAGCTCTCACTTCTGCTGGAGGATGTGCACTTGGAGAGAGTTTAACAGTATGGTTTCAACAGGATGGAACTCCTCCACAGAAGATGTTATCTGTCTGTAACCTTCTGAATGAGAGACATCCAGGAAAATGGGTAGGAAGAGGAGGACCTGTCTTGTGGCCCAGCATGTCACCGGATTTAATGCCATTAGGCTTCTTCCTGGTGGGGCATTTGAAACAAACAGTTTACACCGAGGAGGTACAAAATTCTGAGCGTATTTGACAACTCATTGCCAAAGCATGCAGATCAATAACACAAGCCAACTATGAGTACCCCTACCTCAGATTCAACCTATCACATGTAAGACTTGGTGCACTATAGTGTTTGGCTTGCTCTTGCCATCTATGCTATACTGCACACGGCACAGTGCATATAGGTTACAGCCCATGTGATAGTTTTAACACAGTTGCATTGTCCACTTTGTGTTTCACAGAATGAATGGTTGTCGGAAAATATCATATTGAGACACACTCATGTTTTCTATTATTTAAAAATATTATGGCATAGCTGCGTCCTATTTTTGTGTAGGCCATAATTACAAAGATAAGAGTAAGAGTTTTGCTGTATATACTAGAAGGACAGATATTTTCAGAACGTGTATAAAACTACAGTTTGCATAAAACAGTTTTGCTGGAGGCAGCTGATTCACCTGGTATACTTAAGCATTTCAACACTAAAATATTTTGTGAACATATTGGATGGATATCCAATTTTAAAGTATATTTAACAATGTACACCAGACTGTGATTGTGCAACACTTTAGTGAATAATAATTCTCACCATTATTTTTATGAAAAATAAAGATTAATTCAACTTGCATAATTCATTTGTAAAATAGTTCCTTTCCTTCTTCCTTTTCATTTTCCCACTCATTCTTTACTCTTACTGCTTATTGTTTGTTTTGTGAGTGTTGATGTGAACATGAAAAACAAATTTTGAAGCATCCATTGAGAAGGGAACATTAGTACAAAATTTGAAAAAAAATACTTACTGTATTGCCATTTTCTGTCTTCTTTTGCTTTCACTTGTTATTCTCTGAGTTAAAGCCATTTGCTAAAACTCCCACATTTATTACAACAGGTTTCCAGAATTGATGGCATCATATTACAACCATCCTATGAGGGCGAAAGCTATGATGGTTTCCCATTTCCACACCAGGAAAATGCTAGGGTTGTACCTTAATTAAGGTCATAGACACCTTCTTCCCAGTCCTAGCCCTGTCCTATCCTATCATCGCCATAATACTTGTCTGAGTAAGAGCAATGTAAAACCAATAACAAAAAGAAAGCTCTACCTCAGAACCAAATCCAGAAAATTGTTGGGGGAAGGCCAGGATCTACTGTTGACCAAAATATTATCTGTACTCGAGTTTAGAGGTTGTTTATGAAATGAAACCAATAGGCCTACAGAAAATCCATAAACACCATCCTTTTTCTCATTTCATATCACGTAAAGTCTTGTAGGTTTTGAATTTATATTTTAATCTTTTTTTATCGCACATGATTTAAGTCAGCTTACAATTCGTCATCATAAATATTGTCATAAATTTCTAATTTGTGCCAATCACTTTCAGAATCAGAACTTTCAAGACTGACTATAATTGGCTGGTCTTTAATCTCTTGTACCTTAATTAAGGCCACAGACATTTTCTTCCCAGTCCTAGCCCTGCCCTGTCCTATCCTATCATCGCCATCAGACTTGTCGGAGTAAGTGCAATGTAAAACCAATAATTCAATTTCTATGGCATGATTTAAACATATTTTCTAGAGTTCAGGTGTTACGGAGTGTAAGTTTTCTTAGTGTAGATCTCTCATCACATTTATGCTTTTTCCTTTCTCTTCAGCATTCACTCAGTTTACTTCGGCAATTTTGTTCTTCACAAAGGCAAAAATCAGTTCTATAGTGTTCATTTTGCAGTGAACTACTGGCAGCCAGATAAGTTCATCATCTTGTCTTAATTCTATAGTGATTTGTTTTAATTTTCTTTTGAGGCATGCTGAAGTGGTATTGGGTATGATAGAGGAGTAATGCTTTTATTAAGAAATTGTTAGTAATTGATAATTATAATACTTCTAGTGATGAACTGTAAGCTGACTCAAACTAGACTTGAACTACGGGGTGCCCGGAAACAACGTGAACTGGGTATATGTATGTTAGAAGGTTGATCACACTGATAACTAATTTGAAAAAGAATTTGATATTGTATATTCAAACTCTGTGTAACTAATGCGATTTCTCACCCAACAGTTGGCGGTATGGTGGACACACAGAGAGAAACTACTAACCATGAGTTTTGTTCTTCTCCATACTTGTCTGTAGTTTTATCCTCTAAATGCATGGAGTGGGATGGATATATAACATCGCGTGCACTCGAGAAAAAGTGAAGTGAAACTCGCGCGCGAAACTTAACCTCATCGCGACCACGTGCTACCGAACGAAGCGTAACATCACGTGGGTTAGTGTTTTAGTGAACAACGAATGGCCCTCCCTAAGTGAGATTTATAAATAACATCGTGTGTACCCTATAAATGGCAAAGTGAAACTTGTGAGAAACGTAACCTCAACGTGACCACGTGCTACCAAACGAAGTTCAACTTCACACATGTTAGAGTATCATCTTCCTTCAACATGTCACAAGGAGTATCTGCGAAACTTCTTCAGGCTCTTTCTGGGATGATCGCCAACGCTCTCAGGGAATCCACCGCGAGCGAGTCAGCACCACCAACACAACCTCGACCACCACTGTTCTTGATGCCAGCATATCGCAGTGCTGATGGGACCACCATAAGGGACTATTTCACGTGGTTTACGTGGGCGCTCAGTCTGAGTAAGGTTCCAGAAGAAGAGCACATGCAGTACGCACGTATCTACATGGGCGCTGAACTCAACGATGCTTTAAAGTTTCTCATAAGCCCCATCGACCCGGAAACTCTCTCATACAGCGAAATTCAGTCAATTTTGATGCCAGTCGTAATAAATATGCAGAGAGCATAAAACTCCAGAGCGCCATGCAGAGGACAGGGGAGACAATCGCCAGCTTCACTCTCAGATTAAGGGAAGCAGCAACATACTGCGAGTATGGAGAATTTTTAGACCGCATGCTAATTGAACCAACTGCTCAAAGGTTTAGAGTTGAAGGACATGTGCGATGAAATTATTTACAAAAAAACAGATAGCTTCACAGTTGCGTACGAAATAGCCTGCACACTCTAAGCCACCCGGAACACCGCTGATGAGGTTAAGAACCTGAACATAACCTCAAAACCCGACTCAACCAACTGGATAGGGTGCGCAAAGCCACAGTCGCAGAGGGGCAGCGACCAGTGGCAACGTGAGAAATCGATCAATCACCAACAAAAGTCCAACCAACCTAGGCCTCAACAAGGATCGCATCCAGCCAATCAAGGAACACCACGTGACCAATCGTCATCGTTGTGTGCTGGGTGTGGCGGGGACCATCCACGCAGTCAGTGCGGGTTCCTCAATGCTGATTGCCGAATGTGTGGCAAGAAAGGTCACATTGCTAAAGTTTGTAGGTCCAAACCAAAGCAGTGCAAGACAAATCACGTGACCGAAGAAGAGCAACCAGCCAACAACATTGATGCCATACAACATTTCAACAAAGTTGAGGTCTTCGGAGCAATACAGTCTCCAGGGAAGCAGTTGATAGATGTCAACATAGAGGGAACCACCATCCAGATGGAACTCGACACTGGTGCCCCCTATACAATGATGAAAAAATTGAGGTTAGGTATGATAAAACCAAGTTCTCCTTTGCAGAGGACTGATCGCAACTTTGCAAGCTACACTGGCCACCATATTAACTGCATCAGCAAGATGCCAGTCACCGTCACCATTGGCACCACCTCCAGGAACCTTGACCTCTACATCGTCGACGATGAATTTGAGACACTCCTTGGTCCAGAGTGGATCTCTGAGTTTGCACGAGAGATCAATTTCGAGCAGCTTTTTGGAAGACCAGGACAGGTTCATCAACTCTCTGTCAACAAGTCTCTGTCCCTGGACCAGCAAAAGGAACTTGATGCCGTCCTCAATCAGTGCCAGGATGTCTTCAGCGATACCCCCGGAAAGCTGTCAGGTCCACCAGTGAAGATGCACCTGAAGGATGGTGCTATCCCTATCTTCTCCTGTGCACGTGAAGTTCCTGTGGCCCTGCGAGGTGCCTATGCCGGAGAAATCTATGCCAAGATCGAATCTGGTTTCTTCAAGAGAGTAGAATACTCAGAGTGGGCATCAACAACTCATGTCGTCATGAAGAACGGCAAGTTGAGAATTACGGGTAACTACAAACCTACTCTCAACCCGCTGATCAACATCGATGAACACCCAATTCTCAAAGTGGAGCACCTCTTCAACCGGAAGCGCAGCGCCACCCTTTTCTGCCACTGTATGTCATGGATGTGTACACTCATCTCGAGGTTGATGATGAATTCAGCCATGCCATCACGCTCAACACTCCAACCCATGGCCTGATCCACCCAACTCGTGCTGTCTACGGAGCAGCCAACATCCCCGCCATGTGGCAGTGGCGAATGGACACTGTTTTGCAGAACCTCCCAAATGTCGTAAGTTTCTTTGACGACACCATTGTTTTTGCCAATAGTTTTGAAAACCTGATAGAGGCCCTCACTGCTACACTGGAGCGCTTTCGCCAACCCGGTCTGAAGCTCAACCGAGCCAACTGCAGCTTTGCTGAACCTGTCTTGGAAGCTCTTGGCCACAAGATTGATGCATCAGGCATCCATAAGTCTGACGCGCACATCCGAGCTGTTCTAGATGCACTGAAACCTACGACTCCAGAAGAACTCCAGTTGTTTCTGGGTAAAGCGACATATTACAGTGCCTTCATCCACAACCCGTCTACAAGAGATCGACCACTCAGGGACATGCTGCTGAAGGATCCTCTCATATGGACGCCAGAGGGCGACAGGGCTTACCAGGATATCAAGGATTCTCTAACCTTGCTGCAGGTCCTTATGAAGTATGATCCAGCATTACCACTTTTGCTGGCAAGAGATGCCAGCAAAACCAGTCTTGGCGCAGTGCTGTCACACCAGCTCAGCAACGGACACGAACGGCCTATCGCATATGCTAGTCGGACAATATCGGGAATGGAACAGAGGCACCCCCAGATTGAAAAGGAAGCACTCGCCATCGTCTCGGCAGTACAGAAGTTTTTCAACTATCTGTATGCTCGCCACTTCACGTTGATCACAGTTCACAAACTCCTGACACAGATCCTGCACCCAGAGAAGTCACTACCAGTCCTGTGCATTAGTTGCATTGCCAATTATGCCAACTACCTTGCACACTTTAACACTGTGTCTTTTAAAACATTGAAGCAAAATGCTAACGCTGACTACTGCTCCAGAGCGCCATTACCATCGACTGTCAACAAGATCCAAAACTCAATCCCGCACCAGAGGGAAGAGACAGAGGATTACGATGATTTTGATTTATTTACAGTTCACCAGACGCAGCAGTTACCTGTCAAAGCCGAAACTTTTGCATGAGAGACGAGGAAGGACCCTCATCTTGGCAGAATTGTCAAACATCTGGAAGAAGGCCAAGATCTCACTCGCCATGACTTCAAGGCAGCCGAGGTGAAATACACACTCGCTGCCGACTGCTTGATGTTCCCGCCTGCACTACGAGATGCCATCCTCAATGATCTGCACGCAGCTCACCTCAGAATCGTCAAAATGAAGGGAATGGCACGTTCCTTCGTGTTTTGGCCAGCCATCGACCCCGACATTGAGAAGATCGTGAAATCCTGCACCAGATGCGCAACCCATGCACACGCTCCACCCAAGTTCTGCGAGCATCACTGGGAGTACCCGAAGGCACCCTGGAAATGCATCCACATCGACTATGCATGCCCAGTAGTTGACACCATGCTTCTGATTGTTGAAGACGCCTACAGCAAGTGGCTCTACGTCAAGCCGATGACCTCCACGACAGCAGCAGCAACAATTGCCCTGATGGACGACTTGTTTACAGTGCATGGCACTCCGGTCACCGTCGTCTCAGACAACGGTAGGCATTTCATTACAGAAGAATTCAAGGCCTTCCTGCAGAACAGTGGTGTGAAGTACCACAAGCTTACAGCGCCGTACCATCCATCAACTAATGGCCAAGCAGAACAGTATGTCCAAACAGTGAAGGACGCCTTCTACACGATGAAGACCACCAAGGGAACTCTGCAGACCAACCTGAACGAGTTCCTTCATCAATTCCGAGAAGCGCTGCACTCTGCCACGAGACAGTCTCCATCTCAGCTATTTCTGGGACGAGAAATTCAGACACGTCTCAACCTGTCGAGACCAGAAGATGTTCACATTAGAGTCTGCGAAAAACAGAACGCAGAAATGGACTCGACGTTCCGCACACTCGAAGCGGGACAGTCTGTTTACTTCCTATTTGGCAACCCGAACCTGGACATGTGGCTTCCCGGTACCATTGCAGCCCGCATTGGAGATCTACATTATGCGATCAACCACCAGGGAAAACAAATAAAGCGCCACATCAACCAAATTAGGCAATTTCTAGGAACAGAGGGAACCCGGAACCGACCTGTGACTGACCTGTCGAAACTCCACCTAGGCCATGACGTGTTCGGTTCTTCCAAGCACCAGCTACTGCAGCACCAGTCAAGAGGATGCCACAAGTGATCCATGAAAACCAAACACCAACTACACCGGCTACCAGAGTCATACCGTGCAGATCTACATGCACACGTCGCAGACCAGTAAGATTCTCACCATAGACATAGCTAGTACAATTTAAAAGAGGGAGGAAATGTTGTGTATTCAAACTCTGTTTAACTAATGCGATTTCTCATCCAACAGTTGGCAGTATGGTGGACACACAGAGGTACTTGCAACTACTAACAATGAGTTTTGTTCTTCTCTGTACTTGGCTGTAGTTTTATCCTCTAAATACATGGATTCTCTAATCAGTTTGTGTTATTTATCAACCCACAAATATAAGATATATTGCACCATTGTTATTTAATCAACTGCTGAAGTTAGCCAATCAGATCATTTCACTGGTGATTTCAAACAGGCATTACGAGGTGGTGTTGCTAAATTTGCATGTGGCTTACAACCGACTTGAGAGCAACAATTGAAGGAAATAAACTTCACCAAGGGAGGGATTTGAGCATGGACCTCCAAGCTGACAGAATCGCATCGTACCAATTACGCTATGGTGACACTGACCAATGAACACGGTGTGTTTGGTGCTGATTTCTCGGCATTTGAAGCTGCTAAGCGATCGGTCATTTACGGAAATGTTCGTTAAACAGCCATGTGGTATGCATACAGTGGACTTCGACTCACGTTGCAACTCGAGCCTTCTTCAGTTGGTGCTTGCAAACTGGTCTTAAACCAAGTGCAGATATTGTTTGTTTATCCAACCCTTGTCCCGTTTCTCTATGGGGTCGGATATGAAGTGAGGTGAATCTGTTATGGCAAATTTTTATGACCGGATGCCCTTGCAAAGCCCATTTGAATTTGCCTGGGAAGCGATTTTGTTTGCCAACTTCAGCAGCTAATAAAATGACAACAGTGCATGTTAATGAATGATTTTTCCAAATTATTTATCAGTACGATCAGTTCCCTAACGCTCGTATACTCAGTTCACGTTGTTTCCGACTACCCTGCATACTGTAAATAGTTAAATATACACAAATAAAAACTTTAAAAATAATGAACAAAAGTATCATTAGAAAAAACAACATTAAAAAAGTGCTTTTAAAGCTGTCATTGAATGTTCAAAGCACTTGTGAGAAAAGTTGATGGGAAATATTTTTCATGACTTCTTAGTACCATTTCTTTCAATGCTAATCACTAATCACAGATAGTTAGTAAATATCGGAGGAAACTTTTAAACAAACAGTGAAACAAATGTTATTGTACATGCAACTTGTAATCAGTAGATACATTTCTGAGTGAGGTGCGGCATGGCATAGTGTCCCACACAATTGCGGCAACATTACACGACTTTCCCTACACTGGCCAGCTACTGATCCATATCACTCTACCCTATACAAACTAATATAAAAGTAAGTTAATTAATTTATATATTACACAGTCGTAGAGCATAATCATTAGTCTGCCTGGTGGCCATGGTCATTAGGGTGTTGAATTCTAAATGGTCTGATAATATGGTTAGCCGGTTCGAGTCCCGTTGGTCAAAAATATGTTCGCCGGTAGGGTAGGGGAAGTGGTGGTATACAATTTCTAATCACTAGATTGCGTGCCAAAAGCCTGGATTAAATTCCAAACTTACCCGCAGTGCTCATATGGAGTGAGGGCATATCCTGTTGTTGGTGATTCATAGCTGTCAGCTTGCATTCAGCAGATAGGGGTTCGAACACCGACGGATGATGGTGAGCAGACCCATTAGTGCTATTTGACAGGAGTAGGCTATGAGCTGGCACTGCATTTCACCCTCTCCCTTCCTACTATCACATATCACGTTTTTCATTTGATCTCATTTACTCCTCTGATGAGGTTGTCGTTAGGAAGGGCAACCGGTCATTAAAACCTGCCATGACAGATTCATCGCACTTCATATCTGACCCCATAGAGAAATGGGACAAGGGTTGGACAAACAAACAAACAAACAAACATACAGCATACCCATTGGATGTATAAGGATAACTACACAACTATCCAACCACCATGAGCCGAGAAAAAGATATCTTACAAAATTGATAACTTATTTTTTTTCGAAAACCGAGCGAGTGGCTGCATAGTTTGCGTCTCATAGCTGTCAGCTTGCATTCGGCAGATAGGGGGGTTCGTACACCACTGTCGGCAGACCTCAAGATGTTTTTACGTTGTATCCCATTTTCAAACCAGAAAAATGCTGAATTAAGGCCATGGCTGGTTTCTTCCCACTCCTATCCCTTTCCTATCCCATTGTCACCATAAGGCCTATCTGTGTTGGTGTGATGTATTGCAAATTATTAAAAATTTTAACACAACATACATTTCAGAATTGTATGTTTACAATTAAGTTGCTTCTTTTTCAGTTATAATACTGTTCCCATACCTTTTCTTTTACAGGTATTTTATAAATTTATTACTCAAAATTAGATTTGGCAAACTAAAGAACCTAACAGTTATAAAAAAAAATTAAAAAAAAAAACAACAACATAATATTCAGTAAGAAAGGACTGCTCTGAAATTAAGCCTGCAATGTCGTCATGTCTTTTCATTTTGTCAGACTTCTTCCACCACAGTTTGGTTCTATGATAATTTTCAGAAATGCTTTGGCAATGGCTGCAATGACTCCAAAAGTGTTCTTCATGACTTAAAATGAGAGGCCCGACGTTGCATCCAACCGCTTTCAGTGAGCTTCAATGTACCTGTTTGGGGACACTCAACAGTAACTTGTGCATGAGGATTTAGGTCAATACACTATGTTTTCAAAAATTTTAAGGTCGAATGTCATGATGCAGGGTCCTCTTCGGACCAAGTGAAGATAACAGAACACTAAAACATGTCAGATTTGCAACCTAATTATTTCCGAAAAATGTATGAATCCACCATTCCAATGCAACGCGTACGTGTACTTGGAGAGTTACACCACAGTCATATGAAGCAGTGGTCAAGTGGTCACCGTACTTGTCTGTGCACCTCGACAATATGAGTTTTGAGTCTCATCGCACCTGTATTTTTTGTACAAAATAAATTATTACTCGACGGAACGTGAAGATAAAAAATATTAAGCAAACTGCAGTGAACTTTCTTTTCTACCTCAAATTAACATAAACATTCTCACAATTACTATTTCATCTCTTGTTGACTCACTCACATTCTCCTTGTCGTGGTTTGCCTTCATAGTGCGTTGGATGGTATTCATTATAGATGCACGAAAAGCAGGGAAATCCTCTGCACCAAGCACATAGGATGAAAGCCACCTTACTGCACACACATTTGTCCCGGCCAATATTCTATGGAAAGCAAACTTGTTTTACCTTCATGAAGACACATCTCCTCACAGTTAATGTTGATGCATACCATGAGTATGATATCATTGGCTGGAATATTGGTACAGACAACTGATTATGTACAAGGCTGTGAATCTTTATAGCATCAGCTCGATGATGAAGTTCTTACTGTGTTTTGAAGAGTGAGTGACAGTTTTGGAGCTTTACCATTAAGTTCTTCACATGGTGAAAGGATTAAACATCACACAGTTGGCACATGGGTGTGCACTTCGGCGGAATAACTTTCACCGTGCAAGTCGGCCGGCTTACATCGTCTATGAATGTGGAATTATACATGGCCATATCAGCTAGTCTGCCTCATGAAACCAGTAGTAAACAAAATGTTTTTTCCTTGACATAGGATATGAAAACATGTTGCAGGTACAACTTGTAAATGTCGGTTGTCAATTTACTGGATTTCGAACATGTAACGTACCGTCCATATTTTTGCACATTTCTGTGAGATGATTTACTTCTTGTGCCACTCTCACTCCGAATTTGTTCGGTATTTTTCTGTATGCATGGAAATATTTCAGCAGCAATTGTGCCAAGTAAGAATGCATCACTTTCAGGGGTGCTGGGTTTTGAAGATCATTCACAGTCCAAAAAGAGGTGGGGGGAAAGGGAAGGCCCTGGAAATTGTTTAAATTTAACCGTCATGAAAATGTACTTATAGGTGCTTTTGAATGAGTGATACTTATTGGAAAACATTAACTATTATTCTATTAGTCAATTTTGGAAATTTTTCAGCAATAATGAATGAGTACAAACAAAAGTCCATATACATCCACATGATAGGTAAAGGTGCATTTTAATCATGTAAAAGTAAGTGATTTTACATTTTAAATAGATGCGAATTAATAGGGTCAAAGCTAAAGAAATATAAATTTTTTCTCCAAAATCTTAAGGTAAAAAAAACATATAGTCTAGTTTTCTCTTTGATACCGAACTGAGCTTCAAAAAAAGTAAATTGCTTCAATTTTGGTGCTTATTGTTAGTATAATAATGATAAAGAAACTGAAAATCTTCAGCCTTTTTGTACAAAATTAAAAATCTTTGTGGAATTTGTATTTCTCACTCATAAAGAGTGTTTTTCTACAAACAGTAGATTGTTTGAGGCAAATGTTCACCACAGTTTTGAGGTTCAATTTACTTTTTAATTCTTCATTATGGACTCTATATCGTCTGATGGCCAGGCAGGCAACAATTTTTGGAAGTGAGACAAAGTCTCTCATAGTGCATTGACACTGCCGGTTGCTCCATGTAGCCTACGCAGTGGCCTCCACGGTATGCACTAGCCATGCATCTTGGTATGTGTCGTATCCACCAACTGATGAGCCCAATTTAGCACACTGGGGCGAAACACTGCCAACCAGGAATGAGTTAGCTGGAAAATTTATAATGTTCGATAACGGAACAACTATGTTGGTATTATAAGTTTACTCATTTGGAACAAATATTTGAGGTTCCCTATGGAAATCAACATCTATATCATCTGATGGCCAGGCAGGCATCAATTTTTGGAAATGAGACAAAGTCTCTCATAGAGCATTGGCACTGCCGGTGACTCCAAGTAGCCTTTGCAGTGGCCTCCTCGGGGGGACAGCTCTGGGAAGCTCAGCAGAGGGACAACGCATATCACACGCCCGAACTTTTTCGGCTGGGTGGCCATCACCTTTAATCGCCCACTCAGTCGGCCCAATATAAACACAAACAGGCAGACGCCTCGTTGGCAGTCGCCTACCCTCATCATGACCTACTGCCTCATCCCTGGCGTGGAACTCCACATTCCCGAAGACCACATATATGAAGACCTCCTAGCAGACGACGTTCCAGTTCTCAACGCCTTCAGACTACAGGACGGCCAGACCGCAGCACCATCTACTCACGTTTTAGTCCAACTAGAAGGAGAAGAAGCCCAACGCCGCCTGTTCACCACCGGAGCAAACATCCATAATAAAACCTACGCAGTGGTGCCAACCCCCCCATGCATCCTCAATCAAATAAAAGCCGACCCTTATCTCATCCCCATCATGCAGGTGCCCCCATCGCCCCTACCAACCTTACCCACCTTCGGAACAACAACAACTACCCTCACAACCATAACTCCGTCAACTTGTACCCCCTCCCCTGACTTATTCACCACCGTCACAACTTCCCACCCATCCCCAGTAATGTCATCATCCTGCCTGATATCATCATCCCAGCAGACCCCAGCCACCCCACCACTGCAATTTCGGCCGGACGCCGCAGTCACACCACCAGCAAACCAACAACAGACGCCCCCACCAGCCGTCTTCAGCTGCGTACTACGTGGGATATCTCCAGAAGTCACCGAGCAAGACATAATCCAAGAACTACGGAAAACTGGAGTCAATGTACTTAGAGCCATAAGAATTTACAACAGTCATGGACCTACTTTCATGATGCGCCTCCAGATGCCCAGTAAAGAAGACGCTGAGCACCTCATCAGTACCGGCGCACAAGTCTCTGGTCGCCGCCATCGAGTAGAGCCCTCCCACTCCCCACCCCTACCCCCACGAAACCGCCAACCATCGAACAATTCACACCGTCGCCCCCAGCCAACCCTCCCCTGTGTTCCCCCATATCCACAACAAAATCTGTTCCCTCTCCCAACTGGACCCATCCCTCTACCTCTCCAAACATACGACCTTCTTCGCCTCCTCATTCTATCTCTCCATAACATCACCACCACCCTCCAGTTCCTAACCTCCCATAGCTACCCCGGATCCTACTTCCGACCGACTTAGGCACATCATACTCATCATTAAGAATTGTATCACCTCATCCATCACTCTGAATTGTAAAACTCACTAAAATATCAATAAAGTCTTCTATACAAGCACTTAGACAAGACGCAAATCCTCTCCCATCTCCTACTTCTTCAAGTCCTTATCCACCTCCTTCTTCCCTCACATCTCCCCAACCTGCCCGCATCTCTTGGCCAGAGAGAGGGCGACACCCTCTAGGTGGCCCGCCCCACCCCTTCAGGGTGGGGAATGAAAGCATTTGATAGATAGATAGATAGATAGCCTCCACGGTATGCACTAGCCATGTGTCTTGGTAGGTGTGCTGTTTAACAACCGATAAGCCCAATTTAGCACACTGGGGTGAAACGCTTGCAACCAGGAATAAGTTAGCTGGAAAATTTATAATGTCCAATAACGCACCAACTAGATTAGTATTATAAGTGGTATAGATTCAAAATACATTTTCTTCGATCAACTATCCTATCGGATATAGGAACATCCCCCGAATGTATCCTTAATTGAAACAAATCGACTATCAGTTGCTTTGGATATGTTGCGAAATATTAATTGAAAGCATGGTGTTCATTACGAGTTAACAGCAACTGCCACAATCAAAAATAAATTTCCACCATGTATGTTCGTCTTGTGAAATCCTTAAGTTACAGAGGAATCCCAATGCTGAAACATGCATCACCCCAAACAGATGTTCAAAGGAACCAACAATACTTGATCCGATGGGATCTTACGTTACATCGTTCTTGTTACCGTGGTTTGGTGGATTAGCAAAGGTGAAAGAAGGTGCGGGGGTGAACAGGTCTCAAAATACGAAATTAAAGTTAAGATAAAATTTAACAAGGTTATATTTTCTTATCAAGATCAAGAAATAACAAGAATAACAGAAACACAGTTGAATATCAACAATTTAAGAATGTACAATTACCGTTTTTACAGAATTTGGGCTTCGAGCTCCGGACTCACAATTCTTGAGCAATTAGCCCAACTTTACCCAAATACAAGGTTTGACAAAGGGGCAGAAAACCCCAATCATGCCCAGGAGCACTTGCTCCCAACTACACAGTAAAGCCTCCTCGAGGCACGCAGAAACAAATTTTAAGAAAGAGCAACCCACTCTTAAGTTCAAGCCTATCAAAGGCCACACCAAACTCCACGTTCAAGCTGTCCTCCAAGGACATATACACAGGGGTAAAAATACCCAACCTACTGAGGCCTATTCAGTGAAGAAACAGAAATATTACATGGCCTCCACAATACCAACTTGAGAGGAGGCGTTCTTGCACTCCTAATACACTTTATATAAAACCTACTTGGCACTAGGCCGTTACTGCAAGGGCTAATCCCATACTAAAGAGGTGACTTTTACAAGGAAACAATTTACATTACGTTAAGGAAGAAACGGTTGTGAAAATAAGTTCACCTCAAAGCAATATGAGTGGGAGCTCGAGAGGGTTAAGCACTCTCTATCCCAATATGTAGTTTAAAATATAGAATTGATACTAAGTGTCTTTACATTTTAGGGGAAAAGTTACATGGTGGAAAGGCTTCGGACCTGCCCCGAGAGTTAAACTGCTGAGCTGACAAGAAAAGAAGTTATTAAACGGCCATTACCTGGTGGCTGAACTGCTTCCCGCCCCCTGCTACGTACTTTACGCACTGAATGATGTTACTGAAGTGGCCAGGAGACCCGAAAATCAGCAGTTTATATACCCTCGTGGAAAGTTCGAGGCGTTTCAGGAATGAGAACACCCTCCCACAAAAATTTTATTGGTTAACGACGAAAACCCCTACACTAGATGAGGAAGAAACACCTTATTGGTGGAAAATTAATTACAGAAAATTATGATTGGCCAGTTTCAAAACTGGCAGAAAGAAAGGGTTAATATTGCCAACTTAAACAATAACTGAAAGAAATTTAACAAAGAACAAACTTATGAATTCAAAATTTCTCCAAAAACATAGTTCTTTCACTTCGCACTAGGGTGCACAATTGTAGTTCTTCAGTAGTGCCATCTGGAAGAGAATATCCACACTTCTTACTACAGGCAAAACAAAAATACATCGAAAACGACCCAGTTCAGAAACTTCAAAATTTCCAAGTAGTGACATCTTCTGAGAAACTTGAAAATTAACACAGTAGATAAAGTTCAGACTTCCTCCAGTAGAGGAGTTTCAACTGGCGCAAAGTTTGAATTAGCGGCGTGGGGGTGTACCACCCGGTACAGACCTCCCCCCCCAAAAGTTCCTCCAAGGGGTAACACAGAAGAACATAACATTTGTTTCAAAATAAGTTCCAAGTTATGATGTTGATATAGAAATTAATTGCAGAAGCATTTAGAAAAATTTTTCTAAATTTGGTTTGATTCAGTTTCAGAATTCTTTATAGTAACTTTAGATGTAAAGTCTTTATGCTTGTAGAGGTTGAATTCAGAAGGAAACTTTCAGTTTTTAAAGTTGAGGAAAAATTTTCTAAGTCCACCAGATATTGCAGTTGGGTTCAAAACTGTAGTAATTGTTGGTATTAAATGTCTATGTAGCTGATTACATATATCCAAGGTTGATTAAGTTAGACGGCCAGACCGGCCGCTGCTGCTTGTGTCCAGAGGAGGCCGCTCGGACCCCTCAAGTACCCTGAGATACCGCTCGCCCGCACTATGAGAGGAGTAGTGGAGTTGAAGCACGCCGCGCCCGCGGCGAACATGCAGGTCGCGGGCCAGTTACAGGTTGTGCGCCGCACATCAGCCTTGGCCGGGAGGAGGACTCCGGCTCGCCGTACACTGGTTGGCCTCACTGGAGAAGGGCGGGCCCATACCCTGCCTCAGTAGCGGTACGGTGCCGCGCTGCTGCGGGGGCACTGAAACATTAAAGCTCTGCGGCAGAATTTTTGTTGGACCAGAATGATTTTAGGGTACATTCATTGTGGTGGAACTGAGGGGCCAGCGGCGTAGAAATATTTATTTCATTTGAAAGCCACCGTGTGTAGTTGGGCAGGAGACGGGAGCTTGGTAATGGCCATGGTAAGGACAGGATGGCAGTTTAACTGGTCGGGGAAGGTTTACAATAAATGGTTACCCACAAAGGAAACAGATTCCAAGGGCAGAAGGCCTTAAAAGTGAAACCCCTCAAACAGAAATATAACCTTCATATTTCTTTCAAAATTATATGAAGCAAGTTAACACAGAAATTACACCGGTTTCACCTGTGACAGGTGAACCCTAAATATCCTCTCGGTGGCTGGATTGCTTAGCAATAAGGTAACGGGAGTAAGGAAATCGAGAATAGTACACGGCCCATGAAATCTGGGGGCAAGGTTGCCCGCGGGAACAAAATTCTTGACCATCACCTGGTCGCCTACCTTCAAATTGGTGGGTCTCCGTCCACGATCATATCTTTCCCTAACCTTTTCATGAGACACTTTAAGATTGGCTTTAGCCTTCTTCCAAAGATCTTTAATGTTATCGGGATCTCTTGTCTCAGGTAGAATGTCACTCAGAGAACAGAGGTTAGAGAGCGGCGTGTTGGGAACAAACTTGAACATCAACGAAGCTGCAGTAAATTTATGTGATTCATGAACAGCCGAGTTCAAAGCAAAAGCTAACCAATGCAGGGACGTGTCCCACCTAGAATGATCTTCATGATGATAGGCAATAAGCGCGGACCTGAGATTACGATTAACCCATTCAGCCAGAGATGGTTGAGGGTAATAAGCAGAAGTTGTCACATGAGAAATGGACAGGTCAAAGCAGAATTTACGAAATAGATTAGATGTAAAAGCCTTAGCATTATCAGACACAATATATTGACACGGACCAAAAGAAGCAAAGATTGAATTTAGACAAGTAATGGTGGACTGAGCGGTAGCCAGCTTAGTCGGAAATAACCAGGAAAATCTTGTAAAACCATCTACACATACCAAGATGAACTTGTTGGCATTTCCCTTTGACTGGGGGAAGGGTCCTACATAATCAATATACAGGCGTTCCATTGGGCGCGAAGCCTAATGAGAAGACAAAAGGCCTACCTTGGTGGACATGGTGGTTTTACTAAGCAAACAGGATTTACAAGCCTTTACTAGTTCACGGATTTCACCGTCCATACCCTTCCAGATGAACCTTTCATGAATCTTTTCACGAGTTTTAAAGATGCCTAGATGCCCCCCTAATGGGGTCTCATGATAGTACTTAAAGATCATAGGTACAAGAACAGCTGGAACGACAACTTTCATCATCTTATCATGCCTCGAAGGGCAACATAAAACACCATTCCTCAGTACATAAGGGACGACGTGTTCCCCAGCAGAAAGGGTTTCCATTATCGGAGCCAGCGTCTGATCTTCACGTTGGTATTTCTCGATATCCCTAAAGAGCATGGGAGCATCTGTTAAGATGGCATTAACCTCAGATAGTATGGACACGGGAGGTGATGAACTATCGACCGATTCATGGGTCGCGATGTCATTGGAAAACATACGGCTGAGTCCGTCTGCGACAACATTTTCAGTACCTCTGATATGCCTAACGTCAAATTGGAAGGCAGAAATTCGGATGGCCCAACGGGCCATACGACCAGTACGACGCGGCCTACCTAAGACCCAGCTTAAGGCTTGATTATCCGTCTCCAGGTCGAATTTGACATGTTCCAGATAGAGACGGAACTTTTCTAAGGCAAATAAGACTGCCAAACCTTCGAGCTCATAGATGGAATACTTGGCTTCTTGAGCCGATTGAGTCCTAGATGCATAGGCGATCGGTCGCCTCCCTAGTTCAGTCTCTTGAAGAAGGACTGCAGCTACCGCCGACGACGACGCGTCGGTTTGGACGATGAATTTCTTCGAGAAATCTGGCGTAGCAAGGACAGGGGCATTACAGAGAGCTAATTTCAGGTCTTCAAAAGCGGCTTGTTGCGAAGGCCCCCACTCGAATTTGACGCCTTTCCTACGGAGTAAGTTGAAAGGCGCCGCTCTATTAGCGAAATTTGGAATAAATTTCCTGAAGAAATTCACCATACCAATGAACCTGGCAATACCTTTTATGTCCTTGGGAGGTTTAAAATCATGGATTTCATGTTCTAGAATGATCGACTGCAACACCATCGGGCGACACAATATGCCCTAGGAATGACATGGAGGGCTTAGCGAAGGCAACCTTGGACAACTTCACAGTTAACCCAGCCTTACGAAGGCGATTGAGAACTTCTCGCAGATGATCTAGATGTTCTTCGAAAGTCTCCGAAAATACGACGACATCATCATGATAGTGATACAAGTACTCAAATTTGATGTCGGAGAAGACCCTATCTAGCAGTCTAGTGAGTACAGCTGCTCCCGTGGGGAGCCCGAAAGGCACGCGGTTGTATTCATACAAATTCCAATCCATGGCAAACGCTGTAAGGTGTTTAGACTCTTCGGCTAGGGGAATTTGATTGTAGGCCTGATTCAGGTCCAAGATGGTAAAGAATTTAGCTTTACGGAACCATGAAAAACAAGAATGAAGGTCAGGAAGGGGCACAGATTGTAACACCACCTTCCGATTGAGAGCCCTATAATCAATGACAGGCCTGAAGCCCCCTTGGGGTTTTGGGACTAGAAAAATAGGTGAAGAATACGCCGACTTAGAGGGCCTAATAATACCATCCTTCAACATTTGATCAATGATTTCTTTCAGAGCCTTCATTTTAGGTGGAGATAGCCTATATGGTGGAAAATGGACCGGAATCGAATCCGTGACCTCAATTTTGTATTCAATAAGGTCAGTAACACCAAGAGTATCAGAGAACACCTCTGGAAACGACTGACACAACTTACGAATACTATCAGCCTGCTCCTCAGGTAGATGTCTAAGGTCTAACAACAGCTCATCCTGGGTAGGCGAAATAGAGGAACATGATACAGAATTACACTTTAACAGGGGGATTTTACAATTGGAAGCAAATTTGAATGTGCACGACTTACTCTGAAGGTCGAGCACTAGACCGGTGTGAGAAATGAAGTCAGCTCCCAATATAATGGGGCAAGACAAGTGCTTGGCCACAAACAATTTAATTTTCCAAGTAAATTTAAAAATACAAATTTTGACATATAAGGAACCTAAAATTTCTAATGGAGAAGAATTAGCCGAAACATATTGAACAGACGATGAACAATAGTCAGGAAGTTTACAAATAGGTTTCAATTTCGAATACCATTGAGCCGAAATAATTGAACAAACACTGCCTGAATCTAAAAGAGCTGTTACAGGTTCATTATTTAACTCAATTTTGAGAAAAGGTACGGGTGCGGGGGAGTCCGCCGCAATCCTAAGACATTCTTTGGGGCATTCAAAAGATGAATTTGAAGACTGAATTTTCCCTGAATTTTTGACCTGTTTACCAGGGGCTGAGCCTTGGGAAGCTGAATTAGTCGACTCAGCCGAAGCCGCTAGTCACTTATTATTAGTGACATTGGTGGATGTTGCACCAGAAGTTGAGCAGGAGGGGGTGCTATTCGAATTTGGGCAATTCTTGGCGATATGTGAGAAAGCCCCACATTTAAAACAACCTTGTGATGAACCAGCTCCATTATTTGCCCTACTAGATTTGACCAATGGACATTTATTGCGAAGATGGTCAGGCGACCCGCAAGCATAACATTTACGGGGTGTGACTGGTCGGCGAAGTGGAGGCCGAGGATTACTAAAAGAAGGAGGGGGTTCTTTCGCGACACGCAAGGAATCGGCGTTAGCTAGCAAGTGGGCGTGGAAGTCTTCAATAGATGATTGTTCGGCAATGGCTCTTACTATTTTGTCTGAGAGAACACCAATTGCATAAGGATAAATTATCTGCAAAATTTGACATGGAGAAAGAGAAAAAACAAGAGCATGGTCCTGAAACTCAACTAAAAACCTTAAGAATGAAATTACTTCACTGGTGGTATTAACAGAAAACTTAGAGATACCTCTGAACAACATTGCTAATGGATGAGGCAAGCTGCTGAACCCAGGTGACATAGTAGGTAAAGGTTTAAGTGGCAAAGAAGTTAATTCAGAACGTACATTATTCAACGAGGTACGGCGTTCAGACTCGTTGTCCAATGAGGCAGAGATTGTTTGAGCTCCAACGGTTTTCCTATTGACTTCTCCCTTAGGAGGCTCTTCCTCGCTACCTACATTCACCGTAGTGGGTTGATCAGTTTTGGGAGGAACTTCCCCAGTTAACAATTGGGTAACCTTACTGGACAATTCAGAAAGATTTTCAAGAACCACACTAGCTTCCTTCCTCTGAACGTCATTCAACTTCAGAGACTACAGATCGTTAACTCTATTAGAAAAATGAAATAACCTGGCTTGCACACGTTTAATTTGATTGGGAGAAGGATCATTTTCTTCAAAAAAGGTAATTACAGATGCCAGCTGAGTAGTATTGTCCGTGATCGTGGAGAGAGAGTCGTCAATTTCTTTCTCTCCCAAAGTGGGGATGGAAATGGGCAAATCAAGGGACTCTCTAAGCTTATTTGTGTCTACCGCAACCGTGCCTCCAGATTGCACGTTTCTAATAGTTAATTCATAGATCAACTCCTCCTTGCGCAAATAGTTAAGATGGAGCACATCGCGAGGGCCGGGCATGATGACAAAGCAATTTTGAAAACAAACGGAAAAATCAAAAAATTCCAGCAACTGAGAAAATTGTTAGAGTTCGAAAATAAGGCAATGTTTAGCCATCCAAAGGGGCTAAATTGAGACCCATTCAACCACGCTCTGCTACCACTTGTTACCGTGGTTTGGTGGATTAGCAGAGGTGAAAGAAGGTGCGGGGGTGAACAGGTCTCAAAATACGAAATTAAAGTTAAGATAAAATTTAACAAGGTTATATTTTCTTATCAAGATCAAGAAATAACAAGAATAACAGAAACACAGTTGAATATCAACAATTTAAGAATGTACAATTACCGTTTTTACAGAATTTGGGCTTCGAGCCCCGGACTCACAATTCTTGAGCAATTAGCCCAACTTTACCCAAATACAAGGTTCGACAAAGGGGCAGAAAACCCCAATCATGCCCAGGAGCACTTGCTCCCAACTACACAGTAAAGCCTCCTCGAGGCACGCAGAAACAAATTTTAAGAAAGAGCAACCCGCTCTTAAGTTCAAGCCTATCAAAGGCCACACCAAACTCCACGTTCAAGCTGTCCTCCAAGGACATATACACAGGGGTAAAAATACCCAACCTACTGAGGCCTATTCAGTGAAGAAACAGAAATATTACATGGCCTCCACAATACCAACTTGAGAGGAGGCGTTCTTGCACTCCTAATACACTTTATATAAAACCTACTTGGCACTAGGCCGTTACTGCAAGGGCTAATCCCATACTAAAGAGGTGACTTTTACAAGGAAACAATTTACATTACGTTAAGGAAGAAACGGTTGTGAAAATAAGTTCACCTCAAAGCAATATGAGTGGGAGCTCGAGAGGGTTAAGCACTCTCTATCCCAATATGTAGTTTAAAATATAGAATTGATACTAAGTGTCTTTACATTTTAGGGGAAAAGTTACATGGTGGAAAGGCTTCGGACCTGCCCCGAAAGTTAAACTGCTGAGCTGACAAGAAAAGAAGTTATTAAACGGCCATTACCTGGTGGCTGAACTGCTGCCCGAAGAAAGAGGCGCTTCCCGCCCCCTGCTACGTACTTTACGCACTGAATGATGTCACTGAAGTGGCCAGGAGACCCGAAAATCAGCAGTTTATATACCCTCGTGGAAAGTTCGAGGCGTTTCAGGAATGAGAACACCCTCCCACAAAAATTTTATTGGTTAACGACGAAAACCCCTACACTAGATGAGGAAGAAACACCTTATTGGTGGAAAATTAATTACAGAAAATTATGATTGGCCAGTTTCAAAACTGGCAGAAAGAAAGGGTTAATATTGCCAACTTAAACAATAACTGAAAGAAATTTAACAAAGAACAAACTTATGAATTCAAAATTTCTCCAAAAACATAGTTCTTTCACTTCGCACTAGGGTGCACAATTGTAGTTCTTCAGTAGTGCCATCTGGAAGAGAATGTCCACACTTCTTACTACAGGCAAAACAAAAATACATCGAAAACGACCCAGTTCAGAAACTTCAAAATTTCCAAGTAGTGACATCTTCTGAGAAACTTGAAAATTAACACAGTAGATAAAGTTCAGACTTCCTCCAGTAGAGGAGTTTCAACTGGCGCAAAGTTTGAATTAGCGGCGTGGGGGTGTACCACCCGGTACAGTTCTGAAGGAACAAAACTGTGAAATGCAGGAAAACATTAATTCATTATGTGTTTAGAAGAAACGCCAAACACTGAAGTTAAAGAAAAGTGATAAATCACTTGAAAATGTTCTTACTAAACCAACTTTCAGGTTACAAAACAGTTACGTCGTTAAATTCGTTAAAATACAAGTCCACAATATAAAACAAACAACAGGAAATCTTTCCAATTTTCTGTAACTACGACTACAATTACAAATCTGTCTACCTACAGTTGTCCCATTAAACCAAACTACAAGTGATCGGTAGATCAATGTCTCACATAAATAATGTGAAAAATGAAAATAAAGTATATTAACAGCTGACGAACCGAAACCGCATTCGTAGTGTAAATCCTACAAAAATCAACTAAGTGTCAACACACGGCACTATCATGGTATATCAGATATCTAAACAATATATCTTAAAGTAAAGAAAAGAAACAAATAGAAACGAATGTTCATCGAACTTGAACACACGCTGCCAAGTAGTAGTGATCAGTCTCCATTAGCCAGGTTTCCACGTGGGACAGCCCTTATATTCATGCCGCTACTGATGCAATGCTGTTACGGGAGCACCTTCTGGCTAGTAAGAGTTATAATACCGATATAGTTGGTCCGTTATTTGACATTATAAATTTTCCAGCTAACTCATTCCTGGTTGCCAGCGGTTCACCCCAGTGTGCCAACTTGGGCTCATCAGTTGGTAAATAGCACACCTACCAAGACACATGGCTTGTGCATACCGTGGAGGCTTTTTTAATAATAATAATAATAATAATAATAATAATAATAATAATAATAATAATAATGTTTTTTGTTTTATGTCCCACTAACTATTTTTACGGTCTTCGGAGACGCCGAGGTGCCGGAATTTAGTCCCGCAGGAGTTCTTTTACGTGTCAGTAAATCTACCGACACGAGGCTGTCGTATTTGAGCACCTTCAAATACCACCGGACTGAGCCAGGATCGAACCTGCCAAGTTGGGGTTAGAAGGCCAGCGCCTTAACCGTCTGAGCCACTCAGCCTGGCAGGAGGCTTTAAAAAAAAAAGTTTTCATTCCCCACCCAAAGGGCGGGGCAGGCCCCCTAGATCGTAACATGATCTCTCGGGCCAAGAGAGGTGAAGATAACTGAGAGATGCGATTAATGGAAAAGGTGGGTAAGCGATTTGACAGATTGAATGAGAAATGGCTACAGTGCTGTTAATGAAAGAAGATGTGCATTAGGCGTGAAGTTTTTAAGGAAGATGGGAAAAGTGAAGATTTTTTTTTTGCTAGGGGCTTTACGTCGCACCGACACAGATAGGTCTTATGGCGACGATGGGATAGGAAAGGCCTAGGAGTTGGAAGGAAGCGGCCGTGGCCTTATTTAAGGTACAGCCCCAGCATTTGCCTGGTGTGAAAATGGGAAACCACGGAAAACCATCTTCAGGGCTGCCGATAGTGGGATTTGAACCTACTATCTCCCGGATGCAAGCTCACAGCCGCACGCCTCTACGCGCACGGCCAACTCGCCCGGTAAGTGAAGATTTACACAAGAGTGGCAGTTTGGAAGTTGCTGGGAAGGGTGAGGTGGTGAAGTGTTGAGATGATGTGATAGAGGACGGTTGTGAAGTATCGTAGAAGTTCAAGTGTCGGTGGTGGGGGGAAAGAGATATTCAGATGGGGAGAAGATGGGCAGACGTAGTATGTAGGTTGAAAGGGAGGATGATCTGGCCGGGTGTGACGACGTGGTGTAGGGGGAGGATATCTAGAGCGGGGAGGTGAACGAGAAGGTTCGACTTTTTGAAGATGGCCGTAGAGGGTTGCACCGTTGGCGATGAGATGGTCGATGGCTGTTGCAGTAGGTAGTTGAAGGCGCACTAAGTACGTGGGGCCATACATAGGTGTTGAAAATGAGGATAGCCTTCTGGACTGGAGTGGCGTGAAGACGGAGGTGACATTGAACTTCTGTTGCTGGAAGGAGAGGGTCGATGCTGCGAACGACACAGCTGTAGACAGTAGTAGTAGATGAGGTTGACGGCGGTGATGACAGTTGGCTGGCGGCTGCTGCTGGTGCAGTTGTAGGTGGTGGTAAGGGAGTCGACGGTTGTGCTGGTGTAGCATCAGTTGGTGGTCGGTGTAGATTGCTGGGGGGCGGAGGTGGAACACTGATTGAACAAAGAGGTAATGGCATAGAAAGAAAGGCAGACATAAGCAGTGACGGATGGGATGACGTAAGATTTGTCATTCGATAGTAGGAAAAGGTGAGGGCAGAGAGCTCGAGTGCTGACATCACGAACTGGTGTGTCGAGCTTGGTCGAGCAAGATCGAGCAGCACAGAACCTCGTGAAGTAGGCTTGAATGCGCTGTAAGCAGGACGTGTGTGTTGTGACTCGAGCCACACTTCCGTCTTCACTCATTCTCTTTGGTCTTCACATTCCGGCACTAAATTGTAGTAGAGTAATTAGCATTCATTCTACAGAAGTACAGACGTACCATAAGTCGTTTATTAAACCCATAGATGCCCAGAATAACTTTTTGTTATCAAATTGAACTGACTGCTCAATATAAAGATGAGCTCTACATAGTGATAATATTTCTGTGGTTTTCCTGTCGTTACTTGGTCGCTACATCCATTTCTAGTTCTTCTGATCATTGGATGTATCATTTTAAGAACATATTCTTTTCAGTTTTATTATAGAGCTATGATACTATTTCTCCTACACGAAGACGTGTTTATATACAACTAGCTGATGTACCCGTGCTTCGCTACAGAATTCTACATTGTATACGGAAATCTAGTGTACATGTTGTGTGCAAGATTGTATTAAATTGCATAGCTCTTAGCGTTACCCTAGAAACGCGACGGTGAAGTCACCAAACATCTTTTCTCATATGAAGACTGAGTTAGGGAATTTTCACTGTAATGGTAGACCCACTTGCATACCATCCGTCACAATCAGGTTAGGGAGTTTTCATTATAATGGTAGACACACACTCTCCACCTGGCTTTTTACATCCTCAGAAAGACTGTCATAGTGGTTTTCCCAACTGAAATGAACATACATTACAATGACGTCAGTAGGAATGGCACGATTAAAAGCAATGCTTTCATATGAAATACTCGATCAAATGAAACACCACACATTTTCTCACTTTTAACGAACAGGACTACACTGCCGATCTAACAGTCCAAAGTTCCAGACCTGGAATGACCAAGCCGCAGACAGCCGTGATTCGTGAACACTCTTCGTCATTTTTCGGCGGGGAGAGGGTCGAATAGTGGAGACTCCCAGGGCAAAAACTATGCCCTTTTACTAATCTGTTTCCTGAGAGTACCCGATGAGTCGGAAAATATCAATTCACTACACTGGCGGCGGAAAAATCTATCTGACTTGGAGTCAAATTTTTCCTCCAAGCCAGAGGAGAAACCCCTCTCTTCACTGATAATATGGAATAAAATGAATGTAGAATTTAATAAAAGTGAAGAGGAAGAAGCTTTTCTTAAGAAACGGCTCTTTTCAGGGTTGAATTTTGAGTTATTTAATGAATTGTGATGCTATAATTTGGAATAGGCCTAACGTGTTATTCTAGACCAGGCCATACTACTACTACTACTACTACTACCTATGCCTTAAGTATGCACACTGCTCATTTAAAACTGCATCAGAGTAAGGATCGAATAACTGGAGTTCTATGAAGAACCAGTGTGTTACGTACCAGCTATATCAGAAAATGTATGAACCAGAGGAATGGAATGCTAAAGAAGAAAGTTTTCTAACTCCCCGGCTATTTCCCGCCAATACTCAGTCAGGCTATCATACTCGGTACGCAACTGTACTCCCATCTATCGGAGTTGAGAGGCAGCATAAGAGACAAATAACATCACAACAAACAATGATCAATGGAGTGTTATTGTTGATCAAAGTTATGTGCTTTCGATATAGTAGGCCTTCACATTATTAGTTTTCTTCCGACTCTGAAATATCACTCATCATAGTCGGTACGGTAAAACTGAATAAAACATAAATGATAAATGATCGGAAATGGTATTCTCTGTAACTTTTGTTATGTAGTAATTTTCGATAGGACCAAAAACATAAGTGTTTAAGAATTAAATTTTAGGTGCCTTCCCCTAAACTACAAATTTATTGAGGGTGAATAAAATTGTTTATAGCGTAGACTATTTTGTTATTCCCTGACTCTATATACCAATTTTCATTAAATTCTGTTAACCCATTTTCTCATGGCTCGGCGTCGATATGGACTTGGCAACAAAAATACAAATACATGAATCTCTGTGTTATCATAGCCGGTACGGTAAAATGTATAAGACATAAATGGTCAGAAATTTAATTCTTTATAACTTTGGTTATGTAGTATTTATCGATACGACCACTAATAATATAAATATTTGAGAATAAAATTTTAGACCTTCCCCTAAACTACCATTTTATTCAGCATGAATAAAATTATTTATAACCTAGATTTTAGTGGCTCATTCTCCGACATTTAATACCAGTTTTCAGTGAGATAGGACCACTAATGACATAAATATTTAAGAATAAAATTTTAGGCCTTCTCCTAAACTACTATTTCTATCAGTGTGAATAAAATTATTTATGGCTTTGATTGTAGCGACTTATTCCCCGACTTTGCATACTGATTTTCATTAAACTATCTTTAGCCGTTTTCTAATAATAATAATAATGTTATTTGTTTTACGTCCCACTAACTACTTTTTTAAGGTCTTCGGAGACGCCGAGGTGCCGGAATTTAGTCCCGCAGGAGTTCTTTTACGTGCCAGTAAATCTACCGACACGAGGCTGTCGTATTTGAGCACCTTCAAATACCACCGGACTGAGCCAGGATCGAACCTGCCAAGTTGGGGTTAGAAGGCCAGCGCCTTAACCGTCTGAGCCACTCAGCCCGGCTAGACGTTTTCTAGTGATGCGTGTACATACATACATACAGACAGACAGAAATTACGGAAAAGTAAAAAGTGCATTTCCTTGTTACTGTGGACATGACCGATACAGAAATACCACTCTTTTCAAATTCTGAGCAATGTACAGACAAAAACTCTTATTTTATATATATAGATACACCATTGGTATGATGGACAAACAAAAACAAAGACACCTCCGTACAGGCCATCAAGGCCCTTGGAGGAGTGGAAGGTAAAGGCTTCCACCATTGTTAACCTCGGCACGTGATGGGGTAGAGTGGTTAGCTCTACGCCCGGCCACCTTTGCCTCCAGGAATTAAGCTGGTACTCATTTTTGGTGTAGGCTGAGTGAACCTCAGGGCTATATGCACCTCCGGAAGTGGAAATCTCATTTTCATAAATTTTTTATGACTTCCTGACGGGGATTTGAACCCACGTCCTTCCGGGCGAACCGAGCACGCCTCAGCCAGGCAGCCCCTATTGGTATGATGGGACCTTCGATATTTAATTTGTATCCATTCATTTTATAATTATTTTGCTGCCGTATATGCATGCTATTTTGGGTCCGCCTCTGTGGTGTAGTGGTTAGTGTGACTAGCTGCCACCCGTGGAGTCCTGGGTTCGATTCCCGGATCTGCCACGAAATTTGAAAAGTGGTACAAGGGCTGGAACGGGGTCTACTCAGCCTCGGGAGCTCAACTGAGCAGAGGGGGGTTTGATTCCCTCCTCAGCAATCCTTGAAGTGGTTTTTCGTGGTTTCCCCCTTCTCCTGCAGTTCAAATGCCGGGGTGGTACCTAACGTAAGGCCACGGCCGCTTCCTTACCTCTTCCTTGTCTATCCCTTCCAATCTTCCCATTCCCCACAAGGCCCCTGTTCAGCATAGCAGGTGAGGCTGCCTGGGCGATGCACTGGTCCTCCTCCCCAGTTTTATCATTTGACCCAATATCTCACGCTCCAGGACACTGCCCTTGAGGCGGTAGAGGTGAGATCCTTCACTGAGTCCGAGGGAAAAGCCAACCCTGAAGGGTAAACATATTAATAAAGGAAGAAAGATATGCTATTTAGAAAAAGGGAAAAGAGGGAGAATAGTAGTAATAATAAGAAAATTTTAACAGAACTAAAGTCCTGAGTCTGATAGGATATAACTGAACTTTCAGGATTTTTTAAATTACATCTCACAATCCGTCGATATTGCATGTTGCGAAAATGCATCACTGGACACATAAGGCTGGTACTAGTTTCTTGTAATTCTAGTGGATTAGTCAATAATTCAACATATTTCGATATACACTTATTTTATTACCACGAACATGCGGTGTTTGACATCAAAGAGCAAAGAAGATTGCCATGCAACGATTTAGTACAAGGATATCACTCATAGATGGCGGGCCATATTCATGCCCGAGTACTGCTCGACCTACATTGAGCTGTGACGTCATCAGCTCGGGCTGCGCTCAAGCCCATCCCTAGCTAACATCCAACGAGGAGTCGCCCAATGTGCTTTGTTCGGGTCGGCGGGAGCTTGCAGTAAAGATGGATAGCCACCTGGCTGATCATAAATAACAGGAGTTTCTTCAACGGAGATCAGCGAGGTCCGCTTCAGAGATACGTGTTGTGTCCCGAGAAGCGATGTGCCTCACCGTGGAGGCCATAGGCGGGCGGTGCCAGTGCACTATGGGAGACTTTGTCTCACTTTCAAAAATTGATGCCTGCCTGGCCATCAGATGATAGTGATGTTGATTCCCATAGGGAACCTGAAATATTTGTTCCGAATGAGTAAATTTATAATACCAATATAGTTGGTCCGTTATTGGACATTATAAATTTAGCAGCTAACTCATTCCTGGTTGCCAGCATTTTGCCCCAGTGTGCCAAGTTGGGCTCATCAATTGGTAAATAGCACACCTACCAAGACACATGGTTAGTGCATACCGTGGAGGCCACTGCATACGAACTTGGAGTCACCGGTAGTGCCAATACACTATGAGAGACTTTGTCTCATTTTCAAAAATTGATGCCTACCTAGCCATCAGATAATAAAGATGTTGATTCCAATAGGGAACCTCCATGGTAGTGCCCAGAAGGATTGTCTAAACAACACTTGCATTTGGTAACACACGAAAACAAAATATTTAATGTCCTAAGTATTCACAGACTTTGAGGAAGCAAGACCTTTGAGTATTACAGTAATTACTTTATATTATTTGCCACAGTTCAGAGAGTTTATTCATAATTGAACTCTGCTAATTACTAAAGAAAATATTATTTACAAACTTTATACAATACTCACTTCAACTGGATACTCGTAGTCAAATGTAATACACGTGAAATTAATCTCGTTCACACAATGTTTTCACTTTCAATACATACATACATACATTATCATTATAGACTGTTATGCCTTACAGCGTTCAGTCTGCAAGCCTCTGTGAATTTACTAAACGTCGCCACAATCCTCGATTTGCAACTAGTGGTGTGGCCTCATTCAGTTTTATACCTCTTATCTTTAAATCGTTAGAAACCGAATCTAACCATCGTCGTCTTGGTCTACCTCTACTTCTCTTACCCTCCATAACAGAGTCCATTATTCTCTTAGGTAACCTATCCTCCTCCATTCACCTCACATGACCCCACCACCGAAGCCGGTTTATGCGTACAGCTTCATCCATCGAGTTCATTCCTAAATTAGCCTTTATCTCCTCATTCTGAGTACCTTCCTGCCATTGTTCCCACCTGATTGTACCAGCAATCATTCTCGCTACTTTCATGTCTGTTACTTCTAACTTATGAATAAGATATCCTGAGTCCACCCAGCTTTCGCTCCAGTAAAGCAAAGTTGGTCTGAAAACAGACCGATGTACAGATAGTTTCGTCTGGGAGCTGACTTCCTTCTTACAGAATACTGTTGATCACAACTGCGAGCAAACTGCATTAGCTTTACACCTTGATTCAATCTCACTTACTATATTACCATCCTGGGAGAACACACAACCTAAATACGTGAAATTATCGACCTGTTCTAGCTTTGTATCACCAATTTGACATTCAATTCTGTTGAATTTCTTACCTACTGACATCAATTTAGTGTTCGAGAGGCTAAATTTCATACCATACTCATTACACCTATTTTCAAGTTCCAAGATATTAGACTGCAGGCTTTCGGCACAATCTGCCATTAAGACCAAGTCGTCAGCATAGGCCAGACTGCTTACTACATTTCCACCTAACTGAATCCCTCCCTGCCATTTTATACCCTTCAGCAGATGATCCATGTAAACTACAAACAACAAAGGTGAAAGATTACAGCCTTGTCTAACCCCTGTAAGTACCCTGAACCAAGAACTCATTCTACCATCAATTCTCACTGCAGCCAAATTGTCAACAAAAATGCCTTTGATTGATTTTAATAATCTACATTTAATTCCGTAGGCCCCCAGTATAGCGAACATCTTTTCCCTCGGTACCCTGTCATATGCTTTCTCTAGATCTACGAAACATAAACACAACTGCCTATTCCTCTCGTAGCATTTTTCAATTACCTGGCGCATACTGAAAATCTGATCCTGACAGCCTCTCTGTGGTCTGAAACCACACTGGTTTTCGTCCAACTTCGTCTCAACGACTGATCGCACCCTCCCTTCCAAGATGCCAGTGAATACTTTGCCTGGTATACTAATCAATGAGATACCTCGATAGTTGTTGTAATCCTTCCTGTTCCCTTGCTTAGAGATAGGTGCAATTACTGCTTTTGTCCAATCTGAAGGTATCTTGCCAACACTCCATGCTACTTTTACTACTCTATGAAGCCATTTCATCCCTGCCTTCCCACTATACTTCACCATTTCAGGTCTAATTTCATCTCTTCCTGCTGCTTTATGACCATGGAGTTTATATATCATCCTTTTCACTTCCTCAAGCGTAATTTCACCAACATCATTTTCCTCCTCCCCATGAGCTTGGCTGTTTGCAACACCACCAGGATGATTTCCTTTTACATTGAGAAGATGTTCAAAATATTCCCTCCACCTCTCCAGTGATTCCCTGGGATCTGTTATGAGTTCACCTGAATTACTCAAAACACTGTTCATTTCCTTTTTCCCTCCCTTCGTAAGATTCTTTACTACTGTCCAGAAAGGCTTCCCTCCTGCTTGACCTAGCCTTTCCAGGTTATTACCAAAATCTTTCCATGACTTCTTTTTGGATTCAGCAACTATTTGTTTCGCTCTGTTTCTTTCATCTAGGTACAAATCCCTGTCTTTCACTTTCAAATGTGACACTCTTCTGCTATATTTCTATATGATAAAACATTCTGTATCCTGATACACTTTACTTTGTCCATTGTGGCAACCTGTAATTGCAGGAATTCGTTCATTCTTTCAAGAAATATATATATAAGATAAACAATTCAGTGAAACTAGTCCCGTCCACTCAACAGATGAATGTAAAGAAGTAGAACACTATTCCTAATTACGTTTTAATAGTGAAATTGGTTCTGTTCACAAGATATTTAGACTCATAAATGACAATAATTTATTTTATGTAAAGACTAGCACTGTCTAAATGTTACACAGTTCAGTTTGGAAAATAAATAATCTAAAGTTATTCCACACGAAGATTGTTATTTACATAGTTCACTTGATAAATAAATGACATGAAATTATTCCACATGGTTCATTTCATAAAATAACCTGAGTGTTTGATCTCAGATTTATGTTCGGAGGAATTCTATGTTCAAATTCAGTTCGACACATTTTAATTCGTGAGTAACCTAAGTATTGTATTGAACAGGTGGATCTATAAATATTATAATAATATTTGTGATATAAGTAACCTAAGTATTCGATGCACAGGAGAAATTCTTAGTTCATTTATACTATGTTTTTTAGCCACTTGAGAAATGTTTAAGTACAGCACAAAATTCACTCAGAAATATTCAAAGTGTTATGATCACCGGCTAGGACCGCTTCTATTTTCTGTCTATATCAATGATATTACATCATCGGTAAACAGCTGCAGACACCACATGTACATTGACGATATACAATTATACTTGCACTGTGAACCGGAAAGACTAAGCGATTAAATTAAAAATTTCAATAGAGATTTACAAGAAATCTGTAGGTGGACTGACATGCATGGACTTAGATTAAATAACTTAAAATCTCAAGCTATAATAATTTCACATCCTCGGCTTTGTTCAAAAACCATAAGCAATTTCACCTTACCAAAACTCTACCTACAAAATTCACCCATTGATTTCAGTGAATCTGTCAAAGATCTCAGCGTTACGATAGACAAACATCTTTCTTGGAAGCAGCAGGTTACCAGCATCTCCAGGAAAGTATTTGCGACACTTAGCTCACCTAGAAGATTCCGCAACATATTTTCTCGAGTATGAAAAGAACGCCTTATTTGCACTCTGGTATTACCTCATTTTGACTATTGCGACGCCGTGTACAACGACCTGACTGCTACTCTTAACGACAAATTACAACGCGTGCAAAATGCCTGTTTTCGCTATATATGTGACCTACATTACTTTGAGCATGTTACACCTGCCTACGATGAACTCGGTTGGCTAAAATTCAAACAGCGCCATAACCTTCATGCTTTATGCCTTCTTCGTCAAATACTCTCCTCATGCTCACCTCCCTACTTGTACAGTCAATTTCACCACCTCTCATCCAATCACAGTTTCGGAACACGTTCAAAATCTGATATACTCCTGTCTATTTCACCTCACCGCACTAAATGGAAATTCTAAGTTCCCATGGAGGGAATTAGATATTTTTCCAGCAATAGAGTATATAAAAAATCAGATCAAAAATTAGATGTATGGCTTTTCAGGCATTTTGCTCTATTAACCGGCATTTCATCTTAGGTCTGACACTAGACTCTTCAGAGTGGGATGTGTCAGACCCTACCCACTGATGCTGGGGTGTATGCAGGTGAACATCATCATCATCATCATCATCATCATCATCATCATCAAGGAGGTGATTTCATTCCTGCTGCACTAGCAGCTCTTTGGCCATCGAGTAGGAAATAGAAAGAGAAAACAAAACACACAGAACGTATGTATCGTACATACATAAAAGAATATGTTAGCTGGGCGTAAGGGCACGGTCACAACAAGTCGGGGCCAAGGGGGGGCCCGCAGAGCACCCCGCAAAAGCAAACCCCCACTAAAACCAGTGGGAGAAGGAGAGCGCTTTATTTACAATGACGGAATGTATCTGGGGCGCGCATTTCGGAAAAGTGATACAGAGAATTACATAAGCAAAATACATAGATTAAGTGTGAACAAAGTTAGAGGTCGGTAGGAAGGGTGAGGAAGGGGTCGGGTAGTGTTGGAGAAGAAGGTAATAGAGGGTAGTGGTAATGTTCGTGATAGAAGTAGCAAGTAAGCGGAGAAGGTCGAAGGTGGGAATCGGCGAATGGAAAAAGTTTGGTTGGAAGGCGGGAAGAGTGACATGTGGCGACGGTGGGGTGGGTGCCAGAGGGGGAGGAGGAGGAGGAGAGGGTGGAAGACGAGAGGATCACTCAAACCGCGGCGGGGAGCGAGAGTGGTCCACACGATGGGTTCGCCCTCGAAAACGGACGCCGTTGGTGGTAAGATGGTCTACGTCGGCAAGTGAGGCGAGGCGAAGGCGAACCATGAAAGTTGGGCCATCGTTGCTGAAGATCCGAAACACCCGACGGACAGGGATGCCCGTCTGGTGCAGTTCATGCAGGATATCTTCTTCGGGGACAGCAGGGTCTATCCCTCGGATGACACAGCTTGGTGTTGAAAACGGGTGATGAACTGGTGGGGTAGGAGCTGCACGGCCTTCGGAGACGGGAGGAGCTGCGACGATATCATCCAGGAGGTTAACAGGGGGCAGTGGGGGATAGGTGACAGTCGTAGCTGTGGAAGGAGCGGATGTGGACATGATAGGGGAGGAATGACTAAATGTAAGAGGGGTGATAGAGAAAGGAGGGGAACAATGGATAGAAGTGGTGACAGTGGTGGTGGGAGTGGTGGTTATGGCAATGGTAGTAGCTGAGGGAATGACTGTAAGAGGGAAAGTAGGGTCAGAGGCCAATTGTTGTAAAATATGTGGAGGAGTAGGGGCAAGTTGATGAGTGGAAGCAAATAAGAAAAGGGAACCGACGGAGAGGAGGTGCGTCGCTTCGCTCGCAGTATGAAGAAAGGCAACTACATCTGGAGAAGGCTGGCCGGACGAAGCATCTTGGAGGCGAAGTACCAGTCGAATACCGACGCCATCTGCAGCAAGAAACTGGTGAATGTCAGAAGGAGTATGAGCAGTGTCCACAGTGTCCTCCCCTATCATGTCCACATCCGCTCCTTTCACAGCTACGACTGTCACCTATCCCCCACTGCCCCCTGTTAACCTCCTGGATGATATCGTCGCAGCTCCGCCCGTCTCCAAAGGCCGTGCAGCTTCTACCCCACCAGTTCATCACCCGTTTTCAACACCAAGCTGTGTCATCCGAGGGATAGACCCTGCTGTCCCCGAAGAAGATATCCTGCACGAACTGCACCAGACGGGCGTCCCTGTCTGTCGGGTGTTTCGGATCTTCTGCAACGATGGCCCAACCTTCATGGTTCGCATTCGCCTCGCCTCACTTGCCGACGTAGACCATCTTACCACCAACGGCGTCCGTTTTCGAGGGCGAACCCATCGTGTGGAGCAGTTTCGCTCCCCGCCGCGGCTTGAGTGATCCTCCCGTCTTCCACCCTCTCCTCCTCCTCCCCCTCTGCCACCCACCCCACCGTCGCCACATGTCACTCTTATCGCCTTCCAACCAAATTTTTTCCATTCGCCGATTCCCACCCTCAACCTTCTCCACTTACTTGCTACTTCTATCACGAACATTACCACTACCCTCTATTACCTTCTTCTCCAACACTACCCGACCCCTTCCTCACCCTTCCTACCGACCTCTTTGTTCACACTTAATCTATGTATTTTGCTTATGTAATTCTCTGTATCATTTTTCCGAAATGCGCGCCCCAGATACATTCCGTCATTGTAAATAAAGCGCTCTCCTTCTCCCTCTGGTATTTGTGGGGGTTTGCTTTTGTGGGGTGCTCTGCGGGCCCCCCCGGGCCCCGACTTGTTGTGACCGTGCCCTTACGCCCAGCTAACGTATTCTTTTATGTGTGTATGATACATACGTTCTGTGTGTTTTGTTTTCTCTTTCTATTTCCTACTCGATGGCCAAAGAGCTTCTAGTTCAGCAGGAATGAAATCACCTCCTTGATGATGATGATGATGATGATGATGATGTTCACCTGCATACACCCCAGCATCAGTGGGTAGGGTCTGCCTGAAAAGCCATACATCTAATTTTTGATCGGATTTCTCACCGCACTACACGATACACAAACTCATTTGTCACTTCTTCGGCACGACAATGGAATACTCTACCCATCTCTGTCAGAGGAGTCTCACCTGCTAGTTTTAGGAAACTTTATCACCGCTACCTATTAAGTAATGCTATGGAAATATTGTAGATTTAGCCTTCCTCAAACTGTAGACTTTATAAAAATCCCACTGTTATTACCAAGGTTAATAGAAATTAGCTAATCATGACATGTAAATAATCATCTTCATCATGATCATCATATTCATCATTCTCCTATTTTTGCCTATGTTTATTTTTTATTTTTATCATAATATTGTATTGTTTAGTAGTTGCAAGATGTTTCAATTGTAAGTGTATTTATTTCAATTTTTTCCATGTAGATACTGTATTTTCTGGTTAGATGGATGGTTAGATTGCCTTAATCTTGCCAGACAAAATAAATCCATTGTATTTTATTGTATTTTATTTTATTGTACATGGCTAAGTCCATAAAATGTAGTCAGGTAAAGGGTTTGTTCTCGCCAGTATCGCTAGTTTCCACCAATTTCATCGTTTCATCACACCAATACCCACCGGCAGTCAGCCTCATGGGTCTGACTGTGGAGTAAGATTGTACTGTTGGTCTGTTCTCACACCTTTTTTATACCAAAGTCACGGATTTAAAGATAAAAATTTCATTGTTCCGTATTGAAAAGTATCACAGTTAAAATTGAAATAATAAATAAAGTGGTTCAACCTATTCAATAAAAAAGAATAAGAAATGCAGTGATTACATTCTTATTTAATAATAAGTAGAAGTGGTACCGGTTTCGACCCTAGTCCAGGTCATCATCAGCCGATTAAAACATGAAAAACAATGCATAGGAAAAAGAAAATAAAAGATCGAGTTCACTCCAGATCAGTAGAAGAGGCGAAATAAATGACGGGGGCAGACACTGTAAAATTCAGAAGAAGTTAAATGTAAGTCACTTAAAAGGAACTTAAAAGAAAACAGTGCGTAACTTTCTGAGCGGCAGTATGGCACACGTAGTGTTAGGCAAAGTCTTATAGTGTTTATGAAAAGCGGAGAACGGTTAAATGAGTTAGCTTGTTTACACTGTCAGGCACAAAGTCATAACACAATCAAACACATATGAAGATCCATAATCTTGCTGAAGCTGAAGATGAGTAGATCAATTGAAGTAACTTGCAAGCTCCCAGTGATTAGCGCGATATATTCAACATCAGGCACAGTGGTTTTAAAGGCCAACGTAAAATGAAGAATAGCTTAATGAATCCGTGTTTGCTTCGGTTGCGGGAATGTAAGTATATATAGATACATATAATATAATTCAATATAATTTAATAAGTAATTGTGATCCTGTAGAATTTTTGGAACAGTTGACGTGAAAAAACAAATGTGAAGAGAAAAAAATATAGTAAGAAGCGCAATACCGGAAACAAATGAAAACATAAATGCACAGTGCACTATTATTTAAAACGTAAAAAATCCAGGTCGTGATTGAAGTAATCGAAGTCGGCATAAGGCAAGAGTTAAATTTGAATGAGAAGAACTGAAATGAAGATGGCTTTTTTTTAATGTGAAAAGAAAAGATAGGATAAAATAATAGAGGAATAGTGGAATAAGAGAAGAATAAAAGAGATTGAAGTTAAAAGGTGCTGAGGAAGGATAAGATAGGGAGATGAAGGAGTGGTAGTTTAGGGTGGGTTATTGGAGGTAGAAAATGTGGGTAGGAACTTTGTAAAGCATGGAAAATAGAATTGGGGTTTTGAAATTTAGAATTTTTGAGAAGAAGAATTAGGAAGTCGAAAAGGATGTTGGGTTTTTCAGAAATGTCATTTAAATTGAAATTGGGGTTGAAGTATTGGTCAAGGTGAATAAAGCGATTTTCAGTGGTGTTTAAGAGGGGGCCTTTGTTGATGATTTTAAGTATTTTTCATGTCTTTTTCAATATTGGTGAAATTATGTTTGGAATCTTGTATGTGTTGTCCTATGGCGGAGAATCTGTTGTATTTAATGGCGTTGATATGTTCGGAGTATCTGATATTGAAGTTGTGGCCAGTTTGTCTGATGTAGGAGTAGCTGCAGTTGTTACATTTGAATCTATATACTCCAGATTTAGAAAAAGCATTAGATTTATTTAGTGATTTAGAGTTGTGTAAAATATCAAAATTTCTATTATTAGTTCTAAAAGAAATTTTCATGTTGTGTTTTTTATAAACATTAGTTATTTTACAAGCATTTTGAGTGAAAGTGAAAGTGGAAAATGCAGTTGGTTTTGTTATGTCTTTAGATAACGTGGTTTTAGGACGGTGTTTGAATTTGTTAAAAAAAGAAAAAAAAGGCCACCTTTATTTCAGTTCTTCTCATTCAAACTCTTGCCTTATGGCGTCTTCGATTACTTCAGTCACGACCTGGGTTTTTTACATTTTAAATAATAGTGCACTGTACATTTATGTTTTCATTTGTTTCCGGTATTGCGCTTCTTACTATATTTTTTTTCTCTTCACATTTGTTTTTTCACGTCAACTGTTCCAAAAATTCTACAGGATCACAATTACTTGTTAAATTATATTGAATTATATTATATGTATCTATATATACTTACATTCCCTCAACCGAAGCAAACACTGATTCATTAAGCTATTCTTCATTTTACGTTGCCCTTTAAAACTACTGTGCCTGATGTTGAATATATCGCGCTGATCACCGGGAGCTTGCAAGTTACTTCAATTGATCTACTCATCTTCAGCTTCAGCAAGATTATGGATCTTCATATGTGTTTGATTGTGTTATGACTTTGTACCTGACAGTGTAAACAAGCTAACTCATTTAACCGTTCTCTGCTTTTCATAAACATTATAAGACTTTGCCTAACACTACGTGTGCCATACTGCCGCTCAGAAAGTTACGCACTGTTTTCTTTTAAGTTCCTTTTAAGTGACTTACATTTAACTTCTTCTGAATTTTACAGTGTCTACCCCCGTCATTTATTTCGCCTCTTCTACTGATCTGGAGTGAACTCGATCTTTTATTTTCTTTTTCCTATGCATTGTTTTTCATGTTTTAATCGGCTGATGATGACCTGGACTAGGGTCGAAACCGGTACCACTTCTACTTATTATTAAATAAGAATGTAATCACTGCATTTCTTATTCTTTTGTATTGAATAGGTTGAACCTCTTTATTTATTATTTCAATTTTAACTGTTAAAAGTCACGGATGGCAGCTATTTCTTTCATCATCACATAACTTTTCTAATCCTGGGTGAATTTTGATGAAACTTGGTAGAGTTGAAGGTATTAAAGCGAGGAGTACAGTGGTGTTATTCTCATGTTCGTACCTTAATTTTTATTAGAATTTTTCACAGTAGAAGGAATCGAATGTTTGATGGGTGACGTAATTTAGCCTTGGTGAGTTGGAGCAGGCTGCTACGTCACTCACCACATGTTCGGTACAGCTAGCAGCTCGCAAGCGTGCATGGCACGTGTTTCAGGGTTTTAAATACTTTGACAATGATCGCTGGACCAGTGTTCCAGGTTCAGTATGTATGTAGGTTAACTTTGCCTCCATACACTGGAAATCTATCTTAAGAGCTGATCTATCTTTAAAACTATTTCTCGGGAAAGTAGTTGGACTAAAATCTGATTTGATATTCTTGTTATGATTCTTGCGAATTCTACATATTATGCATGAATATCATGTAATAAGCCGTGTGCATGAATATCAATGACAGGTAAACAACCTAGCAAACATACTAAAATTTTCTGCTAAATAAATGAGTTATCAACATTTTTTAGATCAAAATAGTAGATTGAATGCTGTGACATCACTGAACTCATTTCTACCATCTTAAGGATATCTCTCAAACTGAATATTATCTTGTTTCCTTCATCCTGTAATATGTTTGAAGCTGTGTTTGTTACCCATCTCTTGTTCTAATGCCAATTTCATGTCTCATGTCTCATGTTGTAAGATTGAAGATTGAGTGAGTGACGAAAATATCTTTGCAGCTCCTATGGAAAAGTTCAGCACCTATCTACAGATTAACTGATTTTTTAACATTAGAAGAATATTCTAAATGTCATTTATTATGACTAGGCTCAAAACCATACAGCAGCATTATCACAGTAATCCATAGGCTTATTTCTTCACCCTGAACAGATTTCCTAATTATTATCAGAATTATTCATGTACCAAAAATGGATTCAGATGAATGATCTTGTAAATTGTTCAATTGGTGATGCAGAAATCTGTCAACTGTACCTTACATTATCTGAACATAGCCCCCAGCTGCAGAGTAAAGGTAGGATAACAGATAATGTTATAGATGAACAGCTATATGTTTGTCGTATTAAGCAAGGCTGTACCACAGAACACATGACGTTTTACACTGGTGAAAAAAAATATCCAAACACTAAGAAGGGATTGCGCTAGATTAATGAATGTTGGTAGGTGTGTTCATACATATAAAAGATGATGTTGATTCAAATTTCCCACAAATCACATTAGCGTGGTGCTAGTAGTGGCCCCATGACATTGCACATCAGGTTTGCTTTAAATACGGGCGTACTGTGCGAGAGCGTTAGTTATCTGTGAGATTGGATGGAGTGACTGTGAGTGGGTCAAGAATGTCTTTATGATGACGAAGAGGCCAGTATCAACAGCTCATTGCAGTTGAACGAGGCTGTACAATAGGGCTACGTGAAGGTGGATTTTCCTTCCGCGCTATTGCAGAATTATTTGGCAGGAATGTCTCCACTCTGCATGCATGCTGACAGCAGTGGTCATGAGAAGGTACGCTCGCATGAAGACCGGATGTCCCTGTGGCACTACTGAGAGGGAGGACTGTCGTATTCGGCATTTTGCTGTGGTGCAGTGGACTGCGTTTGCAGCAGCAATTCGAGTGGCAGTTGGCACCACAGTGACACAAAGAACTGTTCAAAATCGGTTACTTGAAGGACAGTTCCAAGCCAGATGCCCTGCGGCGTGCATTCCACTTACCCCAAACCACCGTCGTCTGTGAATTCAGTGGTGTCAAGCGAGAGCTCATTGGAGGATGGAGTGGATGTCCGTTGTGTTTGCCAATGAAAGCTGCTTCTGCCTTGGTGCCAGTGATGGCCGTGTGTTGGTTAGGAGGAGGCCAGGTGAGCGCCTGCATTCCAACTGTCCACGGCGTTGACACACTGGACCTATACTGGGAGTTCTGGTCTGGGGAGAAATTTCCTATGACTGCAGAAGCACTCTCATGGTTATCCCACGTACCCTGACTGCAGATGTGAGCGTCCGTCTGGTGGTTCGATCCTTTGTGCTGCCATTCGTGAACAGCATTCCTGGGGATGTTTTCCAACAGGATAATGCACGCCCCCATGCCGCTGTTGTAACCCAATGTGCTCTACAGAGTGACGACATGTTGCATTGGCCTGCTCGATATGGGACATCATTGGACGAGAACTTCAGCATCATCCACAACCGGCATTACCCATCCCTTTATTGACCGACAAGTGTTACAGGCATGGAACTCCATCCCACAAGCTGACATTTGGCACCTGTACAGCACAATACATGCATGTTTGCATGCCTGCATTCAACAGTCAGGCGATTACACCGGTTATTAAAGGACCAGCATGGCACATTTGCGATGGATTTTCTTGCGTGAATGTTAACCTGTAGTCTTGCACCTTTAATCAATTAAATATGTTACCTTGACAAATATATTGCCAAAATTTTCATATTCTACATTCCTTATTTCATGGTGTTTGGATATTTTTTCCACCAGTTTAGATGAGTTGTCGCTGAAACCAATGCCATTATAACAATGTTCAACTATACTTGCCTCTTGTTTACTTCTCTGAGGAAGAAGTGTACGTTGGTTGTTGAAGCTGAGTTGAAGAGATATCTCAGCACTAGGACTATACATAAGAGATCATATTATAGTTGCTTTCTACTTCTTTATACTGCCCTCTTAAATAAAAATATGTTGACAACCTTCATCGACTACAGCACTCTTGGTGGTATAGTAGTGAACCACTTGAAAAGTGTCAAGTCGATGTGGTCCGCACACCATATTCCAACATGGCATTTTATAGACACTTCGAAACGTATCGGATAGTTGGACCAAGCGGCTTAATTGGGGTTTCACCCCTGGTCTGTACACAGCTGTATTCTAGAATGGTGGAAGTGTTTATATTCAAGACTCTTCTCACAGCCTGCTAGCTTAATTTGGAACATACTTGGGGCCGATGACCTTCAATGTTAGGCCCCTTAAAACAATAAGCATCATCATCATTTGGAACACCCACTATGGTGGGTGCAGTTTGGGCTCAGACTGTGGGCTCCCTTTTGGGTGTCGGTGATTTCTTTGCCAGAAATCCAATATATCTTCTTTTACACACATGTACAAACATTTCTTCTCACAAATGAAACTAATCTCAATATTTATGTTTCTCAGTGGCCAATGAGCCACTTGTATGGCTGACAGCTCACCTACCCCACCTGGGGTAGGAATAAAAATAACTCCCTTCTCATTGCTTCGCTGTTTGGCTTGGTCGGTGGATTCAAAGTAGGTTTTGACAAGTGGCCACGGCTGGTCAGTGGTCCGACAACTCCTCATTCTGTGTGACCAACTGAGCTGAGGAGGGGTGGCCACAGCTCTACCATGGCTCTGTGCCTCTGTATGCAGGAGATGGAGAGGGGCTAGTCCCTACTGTCGGTTGTCCTGAGAATGGTTTTCTATGTTTTTCCAGTTTCCTGTACTAAGGCGAATGCTGGGACAGTTTCTAACATAGGCCACGGCCACCAAACCCCTCACCCTCTCCGAACATCTCCTTCACTGTACAAATCTCCTGGTGTGAAAGACCATGTCACTATCTAGGAGGCGCACTGTTCCCTTCGGTGGACTGTTTAGTAGCAGCTGTTTCGTATGTCCAGTCACGCAGCTCCAAATTTCAAAGTCCGCTCTCTATGACTGACATCAGATCATCATCCCTACACTCCATGAGCACAATCCATGAGGAGGGCCCCTTGTTGAGCCTACAGAAAGAAAGGAGCACCACGTCACCTGGCGGCGGATACAGTACCACAGTTGGCCACAACAGACCAAACATGCTCCTCCTGTGGATACCAGTATACAGCACTTTTTGCCATCTGCCACTACCACCACAACCACCACCATCACCTCCCGGCTTGAATATTCCTCCATTTCCAGCACCAGACAACCCATCAACAACCTCCATTTTCTACAGCTAACCCCCTCTGCAACCCATGCATTTCTGCTCTCCAATCCTTTCCCAGAACATCATTCCCCTAGCTATCTTCTCCAGGCTTCTCCACTATAATCTACGCTGAGAAGACATTCCCGATATTCGGAAGACATCAAAAGGAATTGTTATCCAAATCAACGGGGACACTTCAGCTAATTATCTCGCTACCCAAATTGGAGCCACTCCCTTCGGATCAAACACCCCTCTTCAAACCCTCCCACCACCACCCATTCAACCCCCACTTCCACCACACCACCATCATAATGAGCTCAGCTGTGTCATCCGTAGTGTGGATCCCTCTCTTACAGAAGAAACTATTGTTGCAGAGCTCAATGCAGAGAGAATATGAGCTCAGAAGGCTTTCCGCATCTGGAATCCAGCGGGGCCAACATTCATGGTGCGGATCCTCCTGCCTACACCAGCCAATGTGGACAGACTACTTGCCGGTGGTGTCTCAATTCACCGTCATCATCACAAAGTCGAACTGTCCCACACTCCACCTCCAAAATCTCTCAGATGCAAAATATGTCTCAGTTATAACCAACACACAACAGCCCAGTGCAAAGCAAATCATCCCATCTGCGGTCATTCCACCCAACATTGCTTCACTAGCAAGTGCCCCAACACCCTTTAAACCCCTCTGGTGTAACACTGCAGAGGCAACCATCCAGCTTATTTTCGTCAATGTAGAGGCCACTCCACACCTCTCCCAAACTGCCCTGAATTAATAGTCCCCATTTGCACCATCTACCCACCAACCACACCAATTTGTTAACTATTTCCCCATCCTATAATTGAAGATCTAGTCAGATTTGTAACAATTTCATTGTTCAATATCCACCCATACAGTAGACTGCTAGTCCTCAACCCTCTACAGGCTGCAGCTAATCAGATGCTCAATTTACATTTTCTCACAGCACACTCTTTCAACTTTACACCTTTAGAAACTTTTGTATAACCATTCTCATAGTATTTTCAGCCTCAGACACATTCCTAATAAAACCATATGTTCCATGTTTCATTGCCAAGTACTAAGGGCAACAAAGTTAAGAATAATATGAGGGTGTAAGTGCAAGAAGAAACACCCAATTATCATATTTTTAAAACTTTTATACTCACAACTATTTGTAATGTACATCAGGCATAGGAAGGAAAAAAAAATGTATGAAACAAAAAACAGAAAGCTATATTTATTCATCATTAATATATATATATACATCTCAACGAAACTCAATGAAATGAAAATCCACAGCCTGTTTCCAGTTTCAACCAGGTCAGGAATGGAACGAATGAAGCCCCAATCGAGTGGCGAGGATAGGAACTGTACCAGCTTCCGAAGCCTATCACATCCCACTGGGGCAATGATTAATGACTGACAGGTGAAATGAAATGATTTTGGAGTGTGTTGCTGGAATGAAAGATGACGGAGAAAACTGAGGTACACGGGGAAAAACCTGTTCCGCCTCCACTTTTTCCAGCACAAATCTCACATGGAGTGACCGGGATATGAACTACGGAACCCAGTAGTTAGAGGCCGGCATGCTGCCATCTGAGCCACAGAGACACAATGAAACTCAATGTACGTATTAAATTCATGTATCTATCTTGACTAAACAACTTTTGTATACAAAAGACAATTTAAGAAACATAACCAAGAGGCTACACTTTCCCCCTGCCACCTCCTTCTTTCTCACATACTTGTACCCACCTGCCTTCGGGGTGGGGAATGAAAACATCATCATCATCATCTCTTGGGCAACGAGGAACAAGCTGGCCGTGATGATAGAAGGATGTATGTACTTTCTCTTAAGTCAGTCTCCTCATCAGGCTTTCTCATACTGATCAGTACAGGCAGGCTAGTACTTTTCCAAAAGAACATTGTCTGTAGTAGTGTACCTTTAAGTACACACCACTTTTCAGTGCTAACTCTCTTCTGGGTATTATTTCAGGTAACAAACAACAAGAATGAAGGGTTTACACATCAACCTCCCAGAGGACTTTGACTACATGGGCACGGTAGCGGTGTTCATTCAGCGGCTTAACGCCAGGACCGAACCCCTGAACCCAGCCTTCCCGACGCTGATAGTGTACTACCGATGGGGTCATGGCAGTCACAAGGAGACTGTCACCATCATGGGATTCCTCTCTAACCTGTAGGAGGACTGGGGAGGAGAGGATCCGAGAGAACTCATCGAAGACGTCTTGGCTTGGGTGCTAACCATTCGCCCCAAGGACGCAGACCGCATCGGTTTCTGTGAGAGGTGCCTTTCTGCTTTCTTTCAGGTTACCAGGGTACTAGGCTTGAGAGAAAGCCAAACAGACATTGGCAGTCAGGAAGCAGTCAAACAGATGCTTATGGAGGAGAAGGCGACCACCACTGCTGCCACGCAGATAGCCAGGAGGCAAAAGCACAAGCAGGTAGAAACGGACTCGTACCCATTGGCTGCCATAGAGCCCATGTCTGCAAGGACTGATATGGACGGTGACACTCCTGAGTTTCGTGATGTTGCAACCCCGGTCATCCTGCCCTGTTTGTCGAAGTGGACATAGATGACCAAGGCCGCCAGCCAGGAATGTCAGCCTCCAGCATGGGCCAGCCAGGACATGCCCACCACCATGGCGCAAACCAGGAAAGCACAGCGGATGGCAGCATAGCAGTGGAAAGGGATGCCCCCTGGCAATTCCAGTCTGCTATCCAGGCTGCCTGGCCTACTAGCACCTCATTCACGATGCAGACATCCCTGTGTGCCCCACAGGACAGGGCAAACACTGAGGTGTCAGCATTGACCGACACTGCCACCAGCCAGAAAGAGGAAGCTGGCACCACAGCGGAACTGTCCAGCCCCCCCTATAGACTCCAGGCTGGGAGGAGGGCCACAGCCAGGACAAGGCTGTTTCCCCAGCCGAGAAGAGTTAGTCATTGCCAGGACAATACCAGCCATGTACCAAGAAGAATATGTCGGCCTGAAAGGAGATGGCCACCCAGCCACAACCTACAACTGCACCCTGGGAGGCAGTCAAAGGAGGAGCCAGCCAGGAGAGGACCTCAGCAAGGAATGGCCTTCAGGTAAGATCAGAACGTGCCCCTCTACAGCTCTTGCAGTGTTACCACTGTATGAGGTGAGGCCACCAACAGGGTAGCTGTGGGCTCCAGGTATGATGCAATTGCTGTTCTGGTGATCACCACCACACAGCCTGCACAGCACCTAGGAAGGCGCCAATGTGCGCCAACTGCGCAGGGGGCTATTTGGCCTCTTATTGTAGTTACCCAGTTTACAGAGTCATGGCTAATACAGAGAGGAAGGTGCCTATTGATATATGCTCATCCCCTCTGGTAGGCCCCCGCCTTGGCAGGTGTAGCTTCATTCTCTGGGATCGGAGACTGGGTACCAGGGACCCCAAGGTGATCAAGCATTGCAGCAGGTCTTAGGATTTCTCATGCCATGGCTTGGTAACCGGCAAGGCCCGCACTAGGCTCAGCAGTGCCCAGAAGGATTAATTCCTTGAATAACTGGACCGGCTTGGAATGGGATATTGACTTATGCACGATATACCTGTTCCCAACTAACACTGTTACCTGGACTTTTCCAGCCCACATTCTTGCATGTGTTATCTGGAATTTGTCAGGTTTTATATGTAGGCATTTTTCTATTTCTGCCTATTTCATTTTGTCCTGACCCTTATTACCCAATTACACTGCTATGTTATCTTATCACCTCATCTGGACTGGTAGCATGCATAGCATGGGGCCGATGACCTAGATGTTAGGCCCCTTTAAAAACAAGCACCATCATCATCATCATCATCATCATCATCATCATCATCATCATTATCATCTTCATCATCATCATCATCAATCCTCCCTGCTGTCTCTTTCTCTTCTTAGAATTAACAGCATGTCAGAGGAGATGTAGATTTTGCTGAATGCCATACGGCGGGGGAACGAGCTTTGGGGACCTCCTGAAATAAAAAATGTTGGCAACCTTCGTCAGCTACAGCACTCCTGGTGGTATTGTAGTGACCCACTTGATAAGTGTCAAGTCTGATGTGGTCCGCCCACCATATTCCAACACAACGCTTTATAGACACTTCAAGACGTGTATCAGATAGGTGGACCAAGCGGCTTAATTGGGGTTTCACCCCTGGACTGTACACAGCTGTATTCTAGAATGGTGGAAGTGTTTATATTTAATACTCACCTCACAGCCTGCTAGCTTAGTACTAAATACTCCTCTATCGGAAATAAGCTTGGAATATTTCAGTGCTTCTTACAGTTAGTTGGTCAGTATGTTCCCGTATCAGCAGTATATACTTGTTACCACCGCCACAGTTACAACAACCTTCACCATCACCACAACTACTTACCTGGGTCAACAAACCACTGATGTTGCTGCTACTATAGCCTATCATACATCACTTATATCAACACTGATGAATCCGCCAAACTATCCCGCGATCTGTTTGTCCCACCTGCTTTGCAGTATGAACATAGCACTCGGTATAAATGAGTGGCACCACGTGCTATACCTGGAAGTGAGCCTGCCCCTCGCCACGTTGCCCTGGAAACTCCAACACCCTGCATCAATCCCACTTCTCAACAAGAAGATTCTTAGGTAGATGAAACCCCAGTCACCATTAACACCACTTCAGGTGCCAATTTTCCACCCCTCTCATGGGACCCACTCTTTCCTTCTCTTCAATCCCATCCCAGCTTTTCATTTGCCTCAGAAAATCCTTGCTACTCTTCTTCAATTCAACATCCGGAAAGAAGCAGTTGCTGACATTCGCCCCACACAAAAAGGGATTTTCATTGAGGTCAATAGTGAAGAATCTGCAAACAAGATCTTAAACACCATCCACTCAGCTCAACTTGGGTTATCTATAGCTTTTCAGTGCCTAACAGTCTGTCTTCTATTCTCCACCCGTTCGCAGCCACCTTTTCAAGTGTGTGATTAAAGGAGTTGCCTGTAGTTTTGCCATGCCTAGAATGTCTATACCACAGTTTGATCATATCTGTATTGTTACGTTTTGTCAGGTGGGGCTCTCATCTAGGGAAGTTCCCAGACGTCTCCAAGTGAACAGAAGCAATGTTGTTTGGACATGGAGGAGGTACAGAGATACAGGAACTGTCGATGACATGCCTCGCCCAGGCCGCCCAAGGGCCATGACTGCAGTGGATGACCGCTTCTTATGGATTTCAGCTTGCAGGAACCCTGAAAGCAATGCCACCATGCTGAATATTGCATTTCGTGCAGCCAGAGGATGTTGTGCTTTGACTTAAACTGTACACAATAGGCTGCATGATGCGCACCTTCACTCCCGACGTCCATGGCAAGGTCCACTTTTGCAACCTAGACACCGTGCAGGGCGGTACAGATGGGCCCAACAACATGCTGAATGGAATTGGCATCACGTTCCCTTCAAAGATGAGTGTTGCACATTCTTTCAACCAGAGAATCACCAGAGACGTGTTTGGAGGCAGTCTGGTCAGGCTGAACGTCTTAGACTCACTGTCCAGCAAGTGCAGCAAGGTGGTGGTTCCCTGCTGTTTTGGAGTGGCATCATGTGGGGCCAACGTACGTCACTGGTGGTCATGGAAGGTACCGAAATGGCTATACGATACAGAAATGACATCCTCTGACCTATAGTGTAACCAAATCGGCAGCATTTCGGAGAGGCATTCGTCTTCATAGATGACAATTCTTGCCCTCATCGTGCACATCTTGTGAATGAGTTACTTCATGATAACGACATCACTGGACTAGAGTGGCCAGCATGTTCTCCAGACATGAGCCCACTCGAACATGCCTGGGATACATTTAAAAGGGGTGTTTTGGATGAGATGACCCACCAACCAATCTGAGAGATCTACGTCAAATCGCCGTTGAGGAGTGGGACAATCTGGACCAACAGTGCCTTGATGAACTAGCGGATAGTATGCCACAACGATACAGGCATGCATCAATCCAAGAGGACGTGCTACTGGGTATTAGAGGTACTGGTTTATGCTGTAATCTGGACCACGACTTCAGACAGGCTAGCTATATGATTGTACAACTTGCAATGTGTAGTTTTCATGAGCAATGAAGAGAGCTGAAATGTTGTTTGTGTATATCTTTATTCCATTTGTATGTAAAGATACAGGACCTCTTAGGACCTAGGTGATGCAAAACTTCTTTTGATGTGTATAATTTATTATGTGTACTTCTCATGTGCAAATCAAGATAATCCTCTTGCTTAAATGCGGGTTAGCAGGAAATTGTTAAATTAGGTTAGATTCCAGTCTTAACAAGTCTTTGTATTCATTTTGTATTATCTACATAGAAAATCACATGTTGTAAAAAATAATAAAAAAACCTTAGCCAAGAGGCACAATTACCCCTCCATCTCTTTCACTTTTCACATCCTTTTACCCACCATCCTTCTCCATCATATCTTCTTAACCTGCCCGCATCTCTTGGCAAGAGAGAGGGTGTAACCCTCTAGGTGGCCCACCCTACCGCTTTAGGGTGGGGAATGAAAACTAAACCTGTCTTAGAGTCCATAATGACTGATAGTCACTGTCCCCAAAGAAACCAACATACAAAGTACAGGACAAAGTCCTGCCTTAGCGAGAATGTGGAGTGATGTCTCTAATAATAATAATTTCATGAGGCTATTTCTAGCCAAGTGCAGCCCTTGTAAGGCAGACCCTCCGATGAGGGTGGGCGGCATCTGCCATGTGTAGGTAACTGCGTGTTATTGTGGTGGAGGATAGTGTTATTTGTGGTGTGTGAGTTGCAGGGATGTTGAGGACATCACAAATACCCAGCCCCCGGGCCATTGGAATTAACCAATTAAGGTTAAAATCCCCGACCCAGCTGGGAATCGAACCCGGGACCCTCTGAACCGAAGGCCAGTATGCTGACCATTCAGCCAACGAGTCGGACAGTGATGTCTCTGTCCATGGTGCATTCGATGATAAACGAGGTGCCAAATGCAACCTCGAGATTTATAGGTGTCCGGACAGCACAAGGCAAAGGTGAGACACATAAGAAACCAATCAGAATAGGTTGTGTCAGCGAAAATTTCAAGAGAAATGGTCAGGTGATCAGGGGCACAGAGCAGATGAGAGAAATATCCAGATAGTTTGAGAGACAAAAACCGAGGTATAGTTCCGGAACGGGATAGCATACAATGCAGTTCAGAGTAGAGCACACAGTGTGAGGAACATTATATCATTTCCACAGTGCATACAGAAGAAATCCAGAAGTTTGAATTTGGCGGGCAGACAAGGCGAGTCTGTTACCGGGGATTGATAGGAAATTTAGTTAATTTGAGCAAGATAATACAAATACCAATTTTGGAGATTTGGCAAGAAGAGGGGACATAAACATTTTTACTAAATTAAAATGTAAGCCAGGCAGATCAATTGTAGGAGTTGGGTGTCCGGCCAATATTCTGCAAAACTCCATACAAACTGGTTTGAGCAGCCTTTCAATTTATGTTGAGTCTATTGTAGTGAAGGTGTACAATTATTTTTCCATATACACTGTCAGAGTTGCAACACTTGTGTAAAAACTAGGTGGCTAAGTATGTTCCCAGTGATTGGGAGGGCCTTGCAGATGTTTGAGCCATTGAAATGTTACTTTTTGTCATTGGACAAATACCCAGTTCACCTGAAATCTTTTATTTTCTCATGAAGTAGAGGAGCTCTATTTATTGTTCTTAAATGCACAGATGAATCTGTTTCAAAAGGCCATAAGCAAGATTAAAGAATAAATAAAAAATAAAATAAAAATAAGGCATTTCAGTGAATGAGGTTAGAATGATTTTGTTGAATATTAGTAAAACATTGAGAGAAGATACTGTGAGTTATGTGACAAAATGGAGAGAGTCTCTCTCTAAGCTCTATCATTTTGAGTAGATACTCTAAAGTCATTAATATTGTGGGATAAAATAGTTTGTACTTTTAATTGGCTTCATGAAAAGAGCAATTGTGAGCTCAGTGCAGGTAGTTTGTTTAATCAAATTGTTATACTGAAAGCATTTGTTATTGAGAATCAAACAATTGCTAATTATGATACTTTGTTTGCACACAAAAAAAAAATGGCTGGCATTTGTTGAAAATCTGTGCCTCTGAAGAGCAATATTCTGAGATTCTGAAGATAACACAGTTCTTATCTCTCTTCCAGGGCATGATGCCATTGTAGAAAAGGAACTTTTTTATTAAATGTCCAGTGGACTGAACACATGAATAGATTAACTCTGTCGTTTATTAGGTCTATTCTCAATATTCAGTAAAACATGGGCATTTAAATTGCACTAAATGTTGCAAACTCGTGGACAGTGAAGAAATTTCAGTTACTTTGGTGAAGCTCATTCTTCTGAAAAGTATAACCAATGTTTAAAAAATATATATATATTACACATTTTATGAATCTTACTTTATTTCTTATTTTATATTGTAGCTTATCTTTGTTCAATTGCATACTGATTATTTTGATATGTGCAGATCTAGGCACAAAAATTAATTGACTAGGTATAGGCTGCTGTTCTCATAGCACAGTCATGTAAAGAAGTGAAGAACATTTGGTAGGCTTCATATTAACAATTATGCTATGTTTCCAGATGGTAATACTTAATAAAATACTGATCAAAGTGTAAATTTGTGGAATTTTGGACTCTGATTAGTGCAGTTCTTCCATTCAGCAAGTTCACCAACTGTAGAGATCTCTGACAAACTGTCATTCCCAGTCAATTCAGCAAACAGATGTCAGAATACAATAAACAGTACTGGGCGAGTTGGCCGTGCGGTTAGGGGTGCGCAGCCGTGAGCTGGCATGCGGGAGATAGTGGGTTGGAACCCCACTGTCGGCAGCTGTGAAGATGGTTTTCTGTGGTTTCCCATTTTTATGCCAGGCAAATGTTGGGGCTGTACCTTAATTAAGTTCACGGCCACTTCCTTCCCATTCCTAGGCCTTTCCTGTCCCATCGTCGCAATAAGACCTATCTGTGTCGGTCCGACGTAAAGCAAATAGCAAAGAAAACAAGAAACCAAGAAATAATGAAACTTACCTTACAGAAAGAAGTGGAAGTGATGACCTTGTTCTCCTGAACAGAGCTCATAATACTTTTGAACTCTTCTTGAGGAATGTTGCATTTCAGTTCTCCTAATGCTTGGAAAGTGAAACTGTACTTTTTCTATTTTAGATTTTTAAGTATAAAATCTGAGCTTCATAGGGGCCACAAACCATTGTTTATCCAGTGGCAGGTTATGTTGAATCTTCCTGAATCTTGATGAAACCAACTACAGACTCACCTCATTTCTTTTAGCCCTCCAAAGAACAAGTTCAAAATCCATGCATTAGAATCTATCTAAATTCTATCTTCATAAGAAATATTGAGCTGACAATTTTGTTTCTGCTAGTGGTTTAATGCTGCACTAACACATTGAATGTCACATGTTTGGTCTTCGAATTTAATAAATTAAAGCGAGTGACTACACTGCACGGCAAAAGGCAGACAGCTAGGTAGTGCAGGTAGATTTGTCTTGGGTTGTGGAGATAGCTTGCCATGTAGTTGTGTTGAGGCTAATGCTTGGCAATCAATAATATGGATTATAGGGATACAGTTGCTGCAGGAGCTGCTGCTGCTGTTGTTGCCTATTTACTTATATCATATGGAAATTTTCTGCTGTATAAGATGAAGATAAAATGACAATGGAGACGGTGGTAGAGGACTTCTCTCTTAATGTAAGCTTGTAACTGTAGCATTTAACATTTTAATGTACTTGCATTGTCTTTTCCCACTTCCAATCTTCATGAATCGCCTTAATTTCTGAGGCAATTTCCTAAATGTTTTGACACCCCAGCATCTTTCTTTGTCTTAGGCTGTTTAACAGAAAACTTTAAAATCTTCTTCCACAGCAACATTATCTTCTGCCATGTTTCGTGTACTTGATTACTATCATGGTATGATGGGGGCTTTGGGTATCAAACCACTTCTTCTTGCTCATAAAATTCAATGAATTTAAAAATATCTTCGTTTGACCACTCCACTGAAACCAGTGAATGCACTATTCACTTACAACTACTACCTTGTACCAACAGCAGACAAGAAATGCTTGATATATACATGTAAATATTTGTAAATGGCACGGTTCAGTGCACATATACTGCAACAAGCACGAGCCCCATCTAGCTGGCACCACAAGCTGTGCTGAATCCTTTTGAGGTTTGTCCAAAAACCACCTCTAGAGCGAGCTGTGCCTTGCTTGCTGGAGCACATTACAGTCCGCATCACAACAATTACATGGCACGTTTCACACAATTCTTTACAAATAATGTTAGTTACGGTGTAACACATGGTGCCTGTTGCTGCTTTTACCCTTCAGTGCATGGTGTAACATATCTGCAAGAAATTTTATTTTTATAACTGTTAGTTTCTTCAGTCTGTCAAAACTAATTTACAAATAAATAAAATTTAGAAAATACATGAAAAAGAAACAACTTAATTAAAAAAGGATTACATATTTAATTCTTGAGAGAACATTGTCAGATTCTATCAATTAAAACACTTTTTTATGTATATAAGTTACTAGCAGTTACCCGCGGCTTCGCTCGCGTGGATTTCGTAAAGTAATAAAAGTAATCGTTCCTTGGTACTGTGCTAAGATTATTATCTGAAAATCCCTGAAGTATAGATATTCACCAACAAATTGAGTTTCATTTAGCCCGGAAACTCTTTGTAAACCACATTTATGTTATTGCCTTTTGGGGCTAAGATGGTCATGCAACATAGAACGGCACATATGAGAAACAGTCTTCTCTCAAATCGAAAAAAAAAAAATTATTTTAAAAGTAGATTCCAAATGTCTGTCTCTACATCGTAACATTTTCAGTTTTTGAGATAGGCTATAAGAATCCCCATAAAAGGAATTTAACCCCTTTATCAGTCCTTCCCATTTTCCGAAAACGAAAAGAAATACATGTTCCTTTACTTTTAAAGGAGATTCGAAACTCTAATTTTCGCATCTGTAACATCATCAGATTGTGAGATATAAAAAACCTCATTAAAAATTATTCACTTCTTTTCACCCCCTGTTAAGTGCCTTTTCCGAAAACAAAAAGTACGTGTTCCTGTATTTTTAAAGGACTTACCAAATACTAAGTTTCATGTCTGTAACTTGTTAAGTTTTTGTCACGTAAAGTAGATATACTGGTACTCATTTTCAAAATTCACCCACTTTTTCAATTCTTTTCAACCCCTTAGTGGATTTTCCGAAAAAAGTACGTGTTTCTTTATTTTTAAAGGAGATTCAAAATACAGTACCAAATTTTACGTCTGTAACTTCTTAAGTTTTGAGCTATACTGTAAGTATCTTGCTATTGGCTTTACGTCGCACCGACACAGATAGGTCTTATGGCGACGATGGGAAAGGAAAGGGCTAGGAGTGGGGAGGAAGCAGCCGTGGCCTTAATTAAGGTACAGCCCCAGCATTTGTCTGGTGTAAAAATGGGAAACCATGGAAAACCACCTTCTACTATCTACTATCTACCTACTATCTCTCAAATACTGGACACTGGCCGCACTTGAGCGACTGCATCTGTCGATCTCGGTAGAGATATAAGTATCCTCATAAAATCAATTCATCTTCTTTTTCCCTTTGTTCCAACCCCTCTCCCTTTCAGTGGACTTTCCGATAAAAATAATATGTGTTTCTTTATTTCTAAAGGAGATTCAAAATACCAAATTTCACTTCTGTAACATCTTCAGTTTCAGAGATATCAGTATCCTCTTAAACAGAATTCAACTCCTTCTTTACTTATTTTTCACCCTTTGCCCCCCCCCCCCCCCCCCCAAGTCAATTTTCCGAAAACAAAAAAATTTTCATGTCTGTAGCATACTTTTTGAGATTTAAGTATCCTCACAAAAGAATTAAACTCCTTTTTACCCCACCCCCGTTAAGTTAATTCCCACCCACCAAAATGTGTGTTTCTTTATTTTTAAAGGAGATTCCAAACACCAATTTTCACCTCTGTAACCATCAATTCTTGAGATATTTGTATACACATAAAAAATTAAATTTTTCACTTCCTTTCACCCTCCCTCCTTAAGTGAATTTTTGCGAAAACAAAAAGTGCGTGTTTATTTATAAAGGAGCTTCTAAATACCAATTATCACGACTGGAACATCTTCAGTTTTTGAGATATGTGTCCTCATAAAGGGAATTAAATTCCTTTTCACCCCCTCTCCCAAGTTTATTTTCCCCTTAAAATGCGCGTTTCTTTGTTTTAAAGGAGATTCCAAGTACCAATTTTCACGTCTGTATCAACTTTAGTTTTCATAAGATATAAGTGTCATCATACAAATAATTCAATCATTTTTTCAATTCTTTCACCCCCCTTAATTGGATTTTCCAAAATCAAAGGAATATGTGTTACTTTACTTTTAAAGGGGATTCCAATCACCAATTTTTACGTCTGTAACGTCTTCAGTTTTTGAGGTATCAATATCCTAATACAAAGAATTCACCTCACTTTTCAGTCCTTTCTACCCGCCTCTCCCCACTTCCCCAAGTGTTTTTTCCAAAAACAAAAAAAAATACACGTTTCCTATTTTTTGAAAGGGATTAAAAGCATCAATTTTCACTTCTGTAACATGTTAAGTTTTTGAGATATACTGTAGATATGCTCATTCTAAAAATTCACCCCTTTCTTTTGTTCCCTTTAAGTGGATTTTCCGAAAATAATATCTATGTCTCTTTACTTTTACAGGAGATTCCAAGTACCAGTTTTCAAGTCTGTAACATGTTAAGTGTCTGAGATATATTGTAGACCTAGATATATATATTTTAAATTCCACCACGTTTGTCACTCCCGTTCACCTCCTACTCATTGGATTTTTCAAAAACAAAAAATAAGTGTTTCTTTATTTTTAAAGGACGTTCCAAATTTCAATTTTCATGCCTGTAACATCTTCAGTTTTTGAGATATAAGTATCCTCATAAAAGGTATTCAACCAATTTTCCCCCCTTTTTCAACCCCTTGCTGGGATTTTGCGAAAACAAAAACATGTATATTCTTATTTTTAAAGGAGATTCCAAATACCAAGTTTTACATCTGTAAACGTTTAAGTTTTAGAGATGTAGTATCCTCATTTAAAAATTTCATCCCCCTTTTCACCCCCTTAGCAACAAAAAGATACGTCTTTCTTTATTTTTAAAGGAGATTCTAAATACCATTTTACATCAGTAAACTTTTAAAGTTTTGAGATATAGATACACTAAATTTAAAATATTTCAAAAATTCACACCAATTGTCACTCCTGTTCACCCCTATTCATCGGATTATCCAAAAACACAAAAATACGTGTTTCTTTATTTTCAAAGGAGATTCCAAATAGCAATTTTCATGTCAGTTACCTTCAGTTCTTGAGATATAGGTATCCTCATAAAAGATATTCAACCAATTTCCCCCACCCCTTTTTCACCCCCCCCCCCCCTTCCCCTTAGTGGGATTTTGCGAAAACAAAAAAACACATATTTCCTTATTTTTAAAGGAGATACCAAATACCAAGTTTTAGATCTGTAAACTTTTAAGTTTTTGAGATATAGATATCCTCATTTTAAAATGTCAACCCCCCCCCCGTTTCACCCCCTTAGCAACAAAAAAAATACGTGTTTCTTTATTTTTAAAGGAGATTCTGAATACCAGTTTTTACATCTGTAAACTTTTAAAGTTTTGAGATATAGATACACTAATTTAAAATTTCAAAAATTCACCCCGATTGTCACTCCTGTTCACCCCCCTATCATCGGATTATACAAAAACACAAAAATATGTGTTTCTTTATTTTCAAAGGAGATTCCAAATACCAATTTTCATGTCTGTAACATCTTCAGTTTTTGAGATATAAGTCTCCTCATAAAAGGTGTTCAACACATTTTCACCCTTTTTTCACCCCCTTAATGGGATTTTTCTAAAACAAAAAAGACATGTTTCTTTATTTTTAAAGGAGATTCCTAATACCACATGTCATGTCTTTAAACTGTTCAGTTTTCGATATATAGATACAGTCACTTCAAAAATTCACCCCCCTTTCAACCCCCTTAGCGACGGCATATCCAAAAATCCTCCCTTAGTGGGCACCTACATTGTAATATGAATGTATTTCCAAAATTTTATTCCTTTATGTCCAGTAGTTTTGGCTCGACGATGATGAATCAGTCAGTCAGGACAAGTTATTTTATATATATAGATGAATTCATTAACATTATTGAGAAATGTAAAAGCCATTTATATTGCTATTTATATTAAAACCTGTGTCCACACTTCCAATAATATTGTTGAAATATTATAATTTATATCAATCAAGTACTCCTGATGCAGTTCTTCTCTCCTCACTGGTCTGCAGAATTTATTAATTTGCTAATACACATTAAACTACCCCTAAAATATTTCCACAACAGTCTAAAATACGATGATAATAATAATAATAATAATAATAATAATAATAATAATAATAATAATAATAATAATAATAATAATAATAATAATAATAATAATAATAATAATTTAATTAATTTAATTTCGTGTAGCTATTTCTAGCCGAGTGCAGCCCTTGTAAGGCAGACCCTCCGACGAGGTTGGGCGGCATCTGCCATGTGTAGGTAACTGCGTCTTATTGTGGTGGAGGATAGTGTTGTGTGTGGTGTGTGAGTTGCAGGGATGTTGGGGACAGCACAAACACCCAGCCCCCGAGCCAATGGAATTAACCAATGAAGGTTAAAATCCCCGACCCGGCCGGGAATCGAACCCGGGACCCTCTGAACCGAAGGCCAGTACGCTGACCATTCAGCCAACGAGTCGGACATAATAATAATAATAATAATAATAATAATAATAATAATAATAATAATAATAATAATAATAATAATAATAATAATTGAAATGGTGTATGGCTTTTAGTACCGGGAGTGTCCGAGGACAAGTTCGGCTTGTCAGATGCAGGTCTTTTGAATTGATGTCCGTAGACCATCTGCACTTCGTGATAAGGATCAAATGATGATGAAGATGATGCATTCACCCAGACCCAGTGCCAGTGGAATTAATCAATCATGGTTAAAATTCCCCTCCCAGTCAGGAATAAAACCTGGAACCCCTGTGACCAAAGGCTAGTATGCTAACCATTTAGCCATGGAGCCAGATAATAATAATAATAATAATAATAATAATAATAATAATAATAATAATAATAATAATAATAATAATAATAATAATAATAATAATAATAATAATAATAATAATAATAATAATAATAATAATAATCATAAAGTACTGCAAATTATGGTTGCATGTGGGCCGATGACATCACCAGAGCAATGACATAACAAAAATCTCAAGGAACACACACCTAAAAGTCTTCCCAATCTTAAGTATATACGAGTATATATAAATCACATTATCAAGAAAGCACAACAATTCAAACATCATTAAAATTATATATTACTTTAATTTACTAATGCTCAATAAGCATCCCTTAAATTATTCAAAACAATTTTAAATATGACAATAATAATAATAGGCTATAATTACAACTCCAGGAAGACCCATGACATCACCAGAATGTGACATAACGGAAAGTTACAGTAAAAAAGCCAGCTGGCACAACACCAGTGCCAACATATTGCACGATGTCACACTCCTAGGGGGACCAATGAGGAGGGGGGGAAAAGAGGCACTCCTAGGTGTACCAGTGAAATGAAATGAAATGGCGTGTGGGAGTGTCCGAGGACAAGTTTGGCTTGCCAGATGCAGGTCTTTTGATTTGATGCCCATAGGCAACCTGCGCGTCATGATGAGGATGAAATTATGATGAAGACGACACATACACCCAGCCCCCGTGCCAGCGAAATTAACCAATTAAGGTTAAAATTCCCAACCCTGCCGGGAATTGAACCCGGGACCCCTGTGACCAAAGGCCAGCACGCTAACCATTTAGCCATGGAGCTGGACCGGTGGACCAGTGAGTTGAGAAGAATCACATGAGGAATATTTCATTAATGTTAATTATTACATTTCAACAATATTAGAAGATTGGATAGACACAGGTTTTTTTTTTTTGCTAGGGGCTTTACGTCGCACCGACACAGATAGGTCTTATGGCGACGATGGGATAGGAAAGGCCTAGGAGTTGGAAGGAAGCGGCCGTGGCCTGAATTAAGGTACAGCCCCAGCATTTGCCTGGTGTGAAAATGGGAAACCACGGAAAACCATCTTCAGGGCTGCCGATAGTGGGATTCGAACCTACTATCTCCCGGATGCAAGCTCACAGCCGCGCGCCTCTACGCGCACGGCCAACTCGCCCGGTGACACAGGTTTTAACACAAATTGTTTTACATTCCTCAATAATATTGATCAGCTCCTAAGTTATATATATATCTTTTGAAACTGAGCAGAGTGGCTGCGTGTGTTAACGTCCTACACAGCAGCTGCATTCGGAAGTCACGTGGATTCACAACCCATCACCGGCTTTCCTGAGAATGGTTTTCTGTGGTTTCCCATTTTCACTTCCAGACAGAATGCCAGGACAGTTCCTATTCATAGGTCACAGCCGATTCCTCCCACCTTCCTACCCAATTTCATTAATTTCATCATTAGCTCCTCAACTGAGGTTCGTGTCATGAAGGGCATCCAGATGTAAAACATGCCATATATATATATCCATCTTACCTAATCCCAGGCCACGTATGAAGAAACAGGACTAAGGGGTGGACATACATATACTTTTAAAAATGTGTGTTATTTGATAGAATCTGATAATGTTCTTTCATGAACGAAACGTGTCATTCTTTTTTAATTAAGTTGTTTCTTTCCAAGATATACCATATTTCCTTGTGTCTTAGACCCCCTGACTTTCCCAGTCAAAAAAATGAAAGAAATAAAACTTGCATCTAAGGTCCCCCCCAACATAATTCATCAGAGAAGAATGATTCTGCTTTGAAGCGTGTACAGGCCATACTGGAGATCTGGTGATATCACAAAGTTGGTGAATAGTTTTGACCGTTCAGCCCGTGCAATGAAAACCAAAGTCATGCGGTACGTCTGTGTTTCGTAGTTGAGAAATGTCCACCTCCACAGTGCACTGTAGCTCCAAAGACAGGTGGACAGTCTCATATGTCTGACCTGTGCATTGCAAGCATGGATCAGTCATGCAATATGTCTGTGGTTTGTAGTTAAGAATGTCCACCAGCATAACGTTTAGCACAATTATCTGGTATTCTCAGGGGCCCGAGTTTGATTCCCGGTACTACTAGAGATTTAAGAATGGCAGGAATGTGGAAATAGGGCAAAATGGTAAATGCAGCTCTCCTCCATTAGGCGCGTGCCTAAAATGAGCTGCACCACCTCAGTATGAGCACACAAGTTTACTTTAGTTATGAAATATTCACCGTTGTTGCTATTAATATAGCAGGCAAGATCATTAACAAAGTGATCATTTAATAATCTCATAACCCAGGCCAATAGGTAAATTTTGAAGAAGTAGCTTTAAAACATCATAAAAACAATCCAATCATAATGATTGTTTTGCTTGTCAGTGTACCTAACAAATAATAAATAATAACAAATAATAATAATAATAATAATAATAATAATAATAATAATAATAATAATAATAATAATAATAATAATAATAATAATAATAATAATAATAATAATAATAATAATAATAATAATAATAATAATAATAAAGTGATGGAACCAACTAGAGGGAAGAATATTCTGGATGTGGTGCTGGTAAAACCAGATGAGCTCTATAGAGAAACCGAAGTAATAGATGGTATTAGTGATCACGAAGCTGTTTTTGTGGTAATTAAAAATTAATGTGAAAGAAATGAAGATATTAAAATTTGGACTATTAGGCAGTACCATATGGCTGATAAAACAGGCATGAGGGAGTTTTTAATAAGTAACTATGATCGGTAGAAAATGGTAAATAAAAATGTGAACAGACTATGGGATGGGTTTAAAGCAATTGTTGAGGAATGTGAAAATAGGTTTATACCTTTAAAGGTGGTAAGGAATGGTAAAGATCCACTATATTATAACAGAGAAGTAGAGAGACTAAGAAGGAGGTGCAGGTTGGAAAGAAATAGAGTTAGAAATGGCTGTGGAAGTAAGGAGAAATTGAACAAACTTACTAGGAAATTGAATCTAGCAAAGAAGTCAGCTAAGGATAACATGATGGCAAGCATAATTGGTGGCCATACAGACTTTAGTGAAAAATGGAAGGGTATGTATAGGTACTTTAAGGCAGCAACAGGTTCCTTCGTTCTTCCCGGGCTAGGCTCAGGTATTCCTCCCAGTCAGTTGGGTCCGTAAATCTTTGCCATCTTTTCCTATAATCATTTTTAATATGGATAAAATCCTTCCAGGAATCATTAACGAACAAGGGGAGTGTGTGTGCGAGGATCTTAAAAAGGCAGAAGTATTCAGTCAGCAGTATGTAAAGATTGTTGGTTACAAGGATAATGTCCAGCTAGAAGAGGTGACTTATACTAAAGAAGTATTAAAATTTACCTATGACAACAATGACATTTACAGTAAGATACAAAATTTGAAAACTAGAAAAGCAGCTGGAATTGATAAGGTTTCAGGGGATATACTAAAGACAATGGGTTGGGATAAAGTACCATATCTGAAGTACTTGTTTGATTATTTTTTGCATGAAGGAACTTTACCAAATGAATGGAGAGTTGCTATAGTAGCCCCTGTATATAAAGGAAAGGGTGATAGACTTAAAGCTGAAAATTACAGGCCAGTCAGTTTGACATGCATTGCATGTAAGCTTTGGGAAAGCATTCTTTCTGATTATATAAGACATGTTTGCAAAATTAATGACTGGTTTGATAGAAAGTTTTGGTTTAGGAAAGGTTATTCCACTGAAGCTCAACTTGTAGGATTCCAGCAAGATATAGCAGATATCCTCGATTCAGGATGTCAATTGGATTGTATCGCGATTGAACTGTCTAAGGCATTTGAAAGGGTAGATCATGGGGGACTACTGGCAAAAATGAGTGCTATTGGATTTGAGAAAAGAGTGACTGAATGGGTGGCTATGTTTCTAGAAAATAGAACTCAGAGAATTAGAGTAGGTGAAGCTTTATCTGTCCCTGTAATAATTAGAGGGGAATTCCTTAAGGCAGTATTATTGGACCTTTATGTTTTCTTATATATATCAACTAGCAAGATACCCGTGCTTCGCTACGGTATTATACTGAAATCTATAATTGAATGCTTATTGTTTTAGATATATAATCCGCCGAAATTCGCGGTCTGACTCGTTTTCTGCGAGAACCCACCAAAATTCCCGATCTGACTCGTTTTCTATTATATTACGGCATGTTTCCTCCCATTTTTCAATCTTCTTTTCCAGCAATCGATTTCGTTCTTCCCGGGCTAGGCTCAGGTATTCCTCCCGGTCAGTTGGGTCCGTAAATCTTTGCCATCTTTTCCTATAATCATTTTTAATATGGATAAAATCCTTCAGGAGATCTGGCGTGGTGTCATATTGGGTGCCTAGAAGGCACTGAACCCGCGGCCGGACTGCATTCTTAGTCATTACCCGTCCAGGAGCCGTTTCCAGCGCGGTCCGCACATTTGACGACGGTCCGGAACATTATTATTATTATTATTATTATTATTATTATTATTATGTGTTGCTGGATTGGATGATGACAGGAAAACCGGAGTATCCGGAGAAAAACCTGTCCCGCCTCCGTTTTGTCCAGCACGAATGTCACATGGAGTGAACGGGATTTGAACCACGGAACCCAGCTGTGAGAGGCCGGCGCGCTGCCGAGGATCCTTATAAGTACATTAAGAACAGTAAAATCAATTGGTCTCACCTCCTTCTACACCCCACCGCCATTAAGTTTATTTACCGGCACCCCCCACCCCCCCAAAAAATTAAAAGAAGGCTTGTTTCTTATGTTTAAAGAAGATTTCAAACACCAATGTTCACGTCTATTACCTTCAGTTTTGAGATATAAGTATCCCCATAAAAATAATTTACTTTTTTCACTTCATTTCACACTACTCCCCTCCCCCCTAAGTGAATTTTCCCGCAAAAAATACTTGTTTCTTTAATAGTAAAGGATCTTCTAAATACCAATTATCACGACTCTAACTTCTTCAGTTTTTGATTTATGTGTCCTCATGAAAGGAATTCAACTCCTTTACACTCCTGCCCTCCAAGATGGTTTCCCCCCAAAACGCGTTTTTCTTTGTTTTTAAAGGAGATCCAAATACGAATTTTCACGTCTGTAACAACTTTAGTTTTTATTAGATGTATGTATTCTCATTCAATTAATTTAATTAATTTTTCAATTCTTTCACCCCCCCCCCCCCATTGGATTTTCCGAGAATACGTGTTTCTTTATTTTTAAAGCAGATTGCAAATATCAAATTTCACGTCTATAACATCTTCATTTTTGAGATATCAGTAGCCTAATTAAAAGAATTCAACACCATTTTCAGTCACTTTTACCCCCCCCCCTCCACCCAAGTGGTATTTCCGAAAGCTAAAAATACACGTTTCTTTATGTTTAATAGAGATAAAAAATACCATTTTTCACTTCTGTAACATGTTAAGTTTTTTGAGATAAACTGTAAAAATTCTCGTTTTAAAATTTCACCCCTTTTGAGTTCCCCTTAAGTGGAGTTTCCAAACACAAATCACCTATGTTTCTTTAGATTTACAGGAGATACAAACAACCACTTTTTACGTCTGTAACATTTTACGTTTCCAAGATATTCTGTAGATATAGTCTTTCAAAAATTCACCCAATTTGTCACTCCTGTTTAACCGCCATTAATTGGATTTTCCAAAACTAAAAAATACGTGTTTCTTTATTTTTAAAGGAGATCCCATATACAAATTTTCAGTTCTGTAATATCTTTAGTTTCTGAGATATATGTATCCTCATTCAAGGCATTGAACCCATTTTTCACCCTTTTACACCCCTCCTATTGGGATTTACAGGAAACAAAAAATACGTGTTCCTTTATTTTTAGAGGAGATTCTAACTACCAATTTTTACATCTGTAAATTTTAAAGTTTTAAGATGTATACACACTCATTTTAAAAAATTTACCCTCCCCCCTTTTCCCCCCCCCAATATTTGGATTTTCCAAAAACGAAAAAATACGTGTGTTTATTTATTTTTAAAGGAGATTCTATATACCAATTTTCACATATATAACCTTTAAAAATTTTGAGATAGATACACTCATTTTAAAATATTACTCCCTTTTCACACCCCCCACTAAATTGGATTTTCCAGAAACAAAAAAATACGTGTTTCTTTATTTTTAACGGAGATCCCAAACCCCAATTTTCAGGTCTGTAATATCTTCAGTTTCTGATATATAAGTAGCCTCATTAAAGGCATTGAACCACTTTTTAGCCCCTTTTCACTCCTCCTATTGCGATTTTCCGAAAACAAAATAATACGTGTTCCTTTATTTTTAATGAAGGTTCTAAATAACAATTTTTACATCTGCAAACTTTAAAAGTTTGGAGATATAGATTCCTTCATTTTAAAAATTCACCCCCTTTTCACCCTCCCATTAATTGGATTTTCCAAAAACAAAAAATTACATGTTTCTTTATTTTTAAAAGAGATCAAAAGTACCAATTTTCAGGTCTGTAATATCTTCAGTTTCTGAGATATAGGTACCGGTATCCTGATTAAAGGCATTCAACCCATTTTTCCCCATTTTCACCCTTTTTCACCCCTCCTATTGGGATTTTCTGAAAACAAAAAAATACGTGTTTCCTTATTTTTAAAGAAGATTCTAAATACCAATTTTTACATCTGTAAACTTTTAAAGTTTTGAGATATAGAGCAACTCATTTTAAAATTTCACCCCCGTTTTCACCCCCTTAGCAAAGGAATATCCAAAAATCCTCTCTTAGCGAGCACCTATGTCTTAATATGAATATATCCCCAAAATTTCATCTCTTTATGTCCAGTAGTTTTGGCTCGGCGATGATGAATCAGTCAGTCAGTCAGTCAGGACAAGTTATTTTATATATATAGATGATACGTGTAAAGAAGTGGAATCAGAGATAAGGCTTTTTGCAGATGATGTTATTCTGTACAGAGTAATAAATAAGTTACAAGATTGTGAGCAACGGCAAAATGATCTCGATAATATTGTGAGATGGACAGTAGGCAATGGTATGATGACAAATGGGGATAAAAGTCAGGTTGTGAGTTTCACAAATAAGAAAAGTCCTTTCAGTTTTTTCCGCAACATTCTGTGACATATAATGTCGTAATTAGCAGTCTATGTACCGAACCGGGATATGATTTGCGATATGTAGACCCGAAGGAAGCAGTTTTCTGCACTGTATTGAGAAAAGGATAATGCATTACTATGGAACCTTGAGATCGCGCTCTCACTCGGTGCGAGAGAGGAGGAGAGATTATGCTACACATGGAAATGTAGGTTGTCAGAGAGTGGGCTTAATTAAGGTGTTAACCCCCAAGAAATAAAAATTCTTACTGATTCAACACCGCATTTATTGGTGCCAATTCACCATAATTAACTAAAAAGAAGGAGTAGAAGAACACCTATGTCTGAGATAATCTATGGAAATTTATAAGTCAGGTATCATTCGAACTAACGTATTTAATACTAATTATTGATGCATATAAACGCAATACTTTAATAGTGGATCGGTAATGACGCATGTCATATAATGGTATGCAGACTAAAGATGACTGCCGAGATCTGGCAATGTGAGGAAAAAAGTGGGAGGTCTTGCGAGATGAACCATGACGCGTGAATTTTTAAAAGGACACTTTTGAGATTGTGAATGACCCGCTGATCATATTAATTCAAAACTAGATCAGTATAAAACAGGGGTCATGAGCTATAATTTGATTACTTTCGCGTCGCTGAAAGATTCTGTTTACGGAGCTCAGTTTCGATCAGGGGCGTGTTCTACATCCTCCCCAGCCACTCAGCCCAGATACTATAAATAAGACCCAGGCTTAGATGCAGTATCCCATTGTAATTTGTGCAGCTACAGTACTTACGTGTCAGTAATGAACTATGGATATCAGTGTATGAAGTGCTGTGTCAAGGAAAAACATATCAGTGCGGTGTAAACATCATGAAATAAACCATGTGGTACGAGATAAAGTACAGTGGTGATGAATAGAAGTCTTATATTAACATTTAATCGTTTAAATAAAGACGACAGTCAGTGTCGGCTTATGATGCAATCATCAGAGGAAGGGCAAAAGCATCAGGTTGTTTAGAAGTAGTGAGACAGCCGATTATATTCAGTAATTAATAGTGGCTGATTTAAAAGTATTTTAAACAGTGAGTGTCACTTAGTAAAATTAAAAGAACGGTGTTAGAGATAGGAAGAACATTTGCATACTCCATGGACACTTGTGGTAACAATTAGTCAGACTGTGTGATTAATGTGGAAATGAATAGTGATTTATACAAACTTACCACTATTCGGGTTAGTCCATTTCTTGTTATAAGTGGATAATCACCGGTAGATTCTGTGAAAACACATAAACAGTGTTTATTAACTAAATTTCCCATTTTTACCTCTATGTTTGTGAGTGATCATCGAACCCAAGAACTGGAATAAACGAGAATCACGCCTAAAGTGCCTGCATTCATCTCTTCAGGGAACATCTAGAAATTCCAACAATGGAGGACCACAATTCAGGACATGGACGTTGTGAGGAGGAAGAAGATCCAAGGACTATTTAAGAGTGGAGCTGTCGACATGAGGGTCTGAAATTTCCAGATGTACCTCGAGACGGCAGCGAACCACAGGCATTATCTGATAAGTACATTTTTAAAAATATATTATACCACGAGATTAGCATGCTAATATCAATTTTTTAATTTGTGAATTTAAAAATATGAAAGGAATGTTGTAATTAATAATATTAAATGTAGGAAACACTATACGTTTGTGACTGGGAAAGATTATTTTATTAATTTAATTAGGATTTCTTTTGTGATTTAAGGATAATCACTAATATTCCAGTGGGCTTATTTGCACAAATTAGTACATAGATTCCATACATTCTTAGTGCGTATGAAGCACATATTTTGGGGAGAACGGCACTTCAATTAAATTTATAATTTTTCCTAATGTTACTAACTGGTAAGGATCTTCATAGTAGTTTGAATATAGACTATGTGTTCACTTCACAAGGTGATTCAGGTTTTTATAAATCCTATATCATAAATATATGATCACTGAAGATGTTGAAACCAAGGTAAATTTGAATTGTATAGATACGCGAGTGAAATTGAATTAGTTAAATAACCTGTGGGAATAGAGTCTTCTCTATAAATGAACAAAAATGGATTTGAGATGCAATGATGTGATGTGGGCTAGGGTGAGGCTTGTAAAATGTTTGAAATGCTGGAATGACAAGGAATTATAATAATGATGGCTATCGTGATGTATTGAATTAGACTGTATATATAGCCAGAATAATAAGTAATAAGAATTAATGGCCTTTAAATAAACCTGTACTTGGGAACGAGCCAAGATGAAAGAAAAAGAAAGAAAGAAAGAAAGAAAGAAAGAATACAAAGTTCCTTTCCTGCCGCAGGGCAGGTTGGCTCATTACTGGAGAAAGACAGATTTACGATGTAAGGATTTGCACGGTCCGAGAGGACTGTGTTGTCTCCAACAGTCTTAACATTTGCTTGTAAGCTTCCTTTCATTCACCAATGTAATATCAATTCCATGCTAATGAGACATTATGAGTAGCATTGATAATTTTATGATGCTGCGAAGGACGTATTCCTCCCCATTTTTATGTATCAAATTAGCTCATGATAGGAGTTTCAGATTTTTACCTGGGAAGCTGAAGAACATGGGTTCGTCCCACATTGGAACTATGGATTTAACCTGATACTTTATGGCTTGACTAGGCCATATCTTCAAGATGTATTGTTTGCTATGTTTGATATTTTCATATGTAATGTATTTATATATTTCATTATTCCCAAGTCACAATTAAAATATCAAGGAAGGTTCAACCTTTTCAATACAAAACATGTTGCATAAGATGTTCACAACATAATATTTATTAAATAGTTAGAACCGGTTTCGACGCTCATTGCGTCATCATCAGCTACAAAAATCACAAATGGGCAAAGTACATGTCATAAAAATTGCATTAATAACTCTTGCATGGCTGAATACAAATAGTAGAATGCTTTTTCTTAAAAGCTAGAAGAACTTGAGTAAAATATGATGATGTGATGTGACACATAAAAGCATAGTAGTTTGATGGGTAAGTATTGTGCATAAAATTGAACTGATGCTTTGAACATAAAAGTCTGAATATGATGATAAAACGATGTGGTAAAAACAAAGTAGTAAAATTGTCCACTCTTCTGATGTTCAATTCAGGCACATAAGTCCAGGTCCGATGTTATATAGCAATGCCTACAAAAAGATTTTGTCGAGGCCGGGACACCTGATGTTGGGCGATTGAATAAGGTTGATCTTCGAATTAGTCTCAGCTCAACAGGGTGGTGAGTCTTAAAGGAAAGGAAAGAAAAATTCCAAATCAGTTAACAGGTCTGACATTTACGCAATGTCAGGCGTTTACCGTTTTCAATGCAATAACTGTTTTTCCTCATACATCGGACACACCGGGCGCAGCTTCAAAGTTAGATACTTAGAACACGTTAATGCCATCGGATATAATAGATTTTCCGCAATAGGCCAACATATACATGACTTAAAGCGTAATTTTACTACCATAGAACAAGACCTAGAAATTCTCAAAAACATAAATAAAGGCCTTTTACTCGACGTTACGGAGAACTGTTTTATTCACCTAGACCAATTTTTTAACCCTAACTTAAATCTTAACGAAATCTCAGAAAAATTCAACATTCTTTTCGACTTCCTAATAGAAGTCTTTGGAGGTATAAAAACCACGGGAGGAAAATCGATCTTTCACGCTCTCCACAGTACTCTTTTATGTCCCACACCACTGCCACTCCGCCCTCCTGACCCGCCTTAAACTCCGCCTCCCTACCCCTCTCCTTTCCACTTCCCCTTCCCCTCCCCCCCCTTTCCACCCCTCTCACTCTAACTTCGCTACTCAGTCACACCCATCTCACTTGTCCACAACTCTTCATACACCACACACTCAGCACGCTAAACAAGGTGAGTCTCATATCCTATCATCCTTGGCCGCAACTCCATTTAGACTTCCATTTCACTAACTTAGTTTTTCTTTCCTTTCTTTTAAGACTCACCACCCTGTTGAGCTGAGACTAATTCGAAGATCAACCTTATTCAATCGCCCAACATCAGGTGTCCCGGCCTCGACAAAATCTTTTTGTTGGCATTGCTATATAACATCGGACCTGGACTTATGTGCCTGAATTGAACATCAGAAGAGTGGACAATTTTACTACATTGTTTTTACCACATCATTTTATCATCATATTCAGACTTTTATGTTCAAAGCATCAGTTCAATTTTATGCACAATACTTACCCATCAAACTACTATGCTTTTATGTGTCACATCACATCATCATATTTTACTCAAGTTCTTCTAGCTTTTAAGAAAAAGCATTCTACTATTTGTATTCAGCCATGCAAGAGTTATTAATGCAATTTATTATGACATGTACTTTGCCCATTTGTGATTTTTGTAGCTGATGATGATGCAATGAGCGTCGAAACCGGTTCTAACTATTTAATAAATATTATGTTGTGAACATCTTATGCAACACGTTTTGTATTGAGAAGGTTGAACCTTAATTGTGAATCTCAGTTCAATACGGGAAAATGAAGTTTTTAACTTATAATTATTCCCAAGTGTTTAAGGTGATGGGTTAGATACCAGCGTTGGTTGATTTACTTCGTATATAACAGGATTAGGTAAACCCAGGATACGCGTATGTGTTCAGTGTAATATACGATTGATGTGGTCAAATAGACCATGTGTTTGATATGTGGCGATGCAATCTTGTGCATTAAAAAAATGTACTAACTAATACACATAAATTCCATAACCATGACAGTTAATAATAATATGATTCATTGAGAAAATGCCGTCATGACTTCTGGTCAGTCCATTCAGATAACAGATAACATCGAGTATTATTGTTAGGAATAAATAAATTTGCATACTGTACATAGTATCAGTACGCGTTAATAAAGTGATTTAAAGTATGCCAAGCGACAACCACAACTGTGAATAAACTAAAAGGACGTTAAGGCATACTGTGTACAAATGATTGCTTTTTAGATGATTATTTCTTTGTTTATATGTAATAATACGGCATTATCTCATATATTTATCGTGTGATTCTATCAGTTTAATAAAATGTTTAGTAAATCCTCTTAACAAAGATTCTTCTCATTTTATAATATTAATGTATTCCTCTTACATTATATAGAACCCTACTTTCGTTATATTTTATGTAGTGCCTATTTTTCTTTTATGAACATTCCATTACTCATATGCTTTTGAGCTTTAGCCGTTGACCTAATGAAAGTAGGGAGGATGAGACTTCGAGCCCCAGGAAGTGATTTCCAAAGGTTCTCATCCAGGAATTCCATTTATGTATTTGTTTGTGAAGCCGAATTATGTAATTGTTGCCCTGATATGCCCGGGATGGGTACAATAAGGAAAGATCTTCATTGGGGTAATCACATAAATATGATTGTAAATAAAGGGTACAGATCTCTGTACATGGTTATGAGGGTATTTAGGGGTTGTAGTAAGGATGTAAAGGAGAGAGCATATTTGTCTCTGGTGAGACCCCAACTAGAGTATGGTTCCAGTGTATGGGACCCTCACCAGGATTACTTGATTCAGGAACTGGAAAAAATCCAAAGAAAAGCAGCTCAATTTGTTCTGGGCAATTTCCGACAAAAGAGTAACGTTTCAAAAATATTGCAAAGTTTGGGCTGGGAAGACTTGTCAGAAAGGAGACAAGCTGCTCGACTAAGTGGTATGTCAAAAACATATCAGATGTAAGGCTTTTCAGGCGTTTGCTCTATTAACCAGCATTTCGTCTTGGGTCTGACACTAGACTCATCAGAGTGGGATGTGTCAGACCCTACCCACTAACGCTGGGGTGTATGCAGGTGAACTTATCAGAAGCCCTTATAAGCCCTGATGAGTCGAGTGTCAGACCCAAGACGAAATGCTGATTAATAGAGCAAACGCCTGAAAAGCCTTACATCTGATATGTTTATGACATTTTTGATATGCTCTGTTGGTGAAAAATATCTAATTCCCTCCATGGAGTTTTCCATAAGTGGTATGTTCCGAGCTGTCAGTGGTGAGATGGCATGGGAGGACATCAGTAGATGAATAAGTTTGACTGGTGTCTTTAACAGTAGGAAAGATCACAATATGAAGATAAAGTTGGAATTCAAGAGGACAAATTGGGGCAAATATTCGTTTATAGGAAGGGAGTTAGGGATTGGAATAACTTACCAAGGGATATGTTCAGTAAATTTCCAATTTCTTTGGAATCATTTAAGAAAAGGCTAGGAAAACAACAGATAGGGAATCTGCCACCTGGGCGACTGCCCTAAATGCAGATCAGTAGTGATAGATAGATAGATAGATAGATAGATAGATAGATAGATAGATAGATAGATAGATAGATAGATACTGGGTTTACGTCCCAGTTTTTACAGTTTACAGACATGGCAAACAAATCATACTATGCTTTGATAGAAACATGGAGAAAATAAACATACAAAATTAAACATTATTATAATAAAATGCATTACCTCTATGTTTTGAGATATCCATAAATATGGCAAGCTTTCCCGTTTTCTTTCTTTTCATTGTGGAACTTCTGGCACTACCAAGGCACTTGATACCATACATAACCTAAAAAATGCAGTCTTTCTTATCTCAATTACAGCTGTTTAGGTAAATCCTGATGTGATAAATGTGGAGGACAAGCATGAAATATACTTTAAAATGAAAGTCTGGCTTTGAACAGTCACAGTTATCCAAAGAATGCTTTCAGTCATTATGTATTACATTCAGAAGTACAACTCATAACATTTGCTAGTGATCAATTGTAGGTTGGCATGCTTTCTACAATATGACGTTATTTGGTAGGGGTGTTTTCTGTTATACATACACGGACTGTGAAAATACCGAGACCATCTCTAGAAACCATTTGCTTATAGAATCTCACTGTTTGGACTCTATAATCAGGAGCTATACAATTATTAAAAGTTTCAAAAAGACTGGGATCTTGAGTGCTCTTGATGGCAGTGAAGATGATGTCGTTTGGGATGATGACAACGCCGGTAGCAAGGAAGTTGGCGGCACAAGACGACAGTTATTCAAATGAAAGCGGTGGTTAGGTTTACTGTCTGATAAGACTACTCCTCAACTGACAGAGATATATGATTGGCCATTAAGTCCTTTTGTATTAATATTGCATAGTATAATAAATAAAACTGTAGGTCCAACCCTTATCTCTTTTCTCTACAGGGTCGAGTATGAAGTAAGATGAATCTTCAGAGTGAGTTTTTATGACTGGATGCCCTTCCTGATGTCAACCTCATCAGAGTAGTTAATGAGATGAAATGAATAACGTGATATAAGAGTAAATAAAACTGATTATATTTACAGTATATGTAGGCCCAAAAGTAATGTGTTCACCCTTTATTGTTTTCTTTCCCTTTTAAGTTTAACAATTCTGCCTTCCAACAAAAGTAGCCAGTAAGACTCAGAATACAATTATAAATTTGTTAAAGGATAGTGTAGAATACATACATATTTATCATTCTTTGTACCCAGAAATCACTGGATGAAATGGGACGCTATCATATATTGGACCCCCCTTACCTTTTGCAGCTACAAAAGTATAACAAAGAGGGGGTCTAATATGCGAGGAAATATGAATCTGTTATTATATGTTTTCTTTTTCAGGTATTTTCCTGATTTTATTTATTCATAAATTAGCTTCAACAGTCTGAAGAACCTAACAGTTATAAATTAACTGTGTTGAAATTGAAAAGAAATGGCTTCCATTATAACAAAATATCTGCAACAAGGTTGTACAAAATGATATGAAAAACTCTGCAGGCACAGGTTTTGGGCAAAGGCATGGAAGGCCAGTACTCCTTTACTTGTATTTTAGGAGCATTCAGATTTTGGCAATGTTTCGTATGGGAATAATTATTTGATGTAATTTAACGTAGTGTGTAGGCTGGTATGTATACTGGCTGATGGTAAAAGGCCTCTAAAAGTGTTACCAATTGACGGTGTAGACATGTGGCTAGGCATGGCGAGGCTGCTCGAGGCGATGCGCGTGATTTCATTGTTGCCATTGTAACCAGTAAACCTACTATGCTAGCAGTTAAATTAAGCAGAGTCCACTCTCATTCTGGCCTCACAGGCCATCTGATGCAGGTGTGCCAAGAACTGTTTGTATGGCTCATTCAAAGCATAAGCGCATAAGTTTGTGTGGTAAACAGTGGCTTTATTTTTAGTTGTTAGCATGCACATAAACTCTAATTTGGTACAATTAATACGTATGTGCATTTATGTTTATTATCCCTGGCCTCCCCATCACATGAACCTATTAGCCACCACTGCTCCTCTGGAGGAAATTTCGAGAACTACTTCGTGTGTCCCATATATTCCATGATGTTAATAGAATATCTCTGACAGTGGGTACTCAGTGTTTGTCTGCACTGCAAATCTAAAGTGGCATCTACTGGTGAACAGGAAGAGTTTATGGCCTTGCTGCATTGAGTTGAAGTTTGGAATTTATTTTGACTTAAAAGCCATTTTTTGAAAACTCAGGATTCAACTGATCACTGGCCCAGATGGAATATCAACTGAAACCCATGCAAGTTTTCTGGGTTCACTGGATTCACATTGGTTTCTTGCACAAAATGTAAAGTGTTTCATCATTTCAACAAAGACTGCTACTCAGGTTTCCACCAGTAGCCTGGAGTAAACACACTGATATTTTTGACCATGATGACAGAGTGCTCCTAACGTGAGAGAAACTGAAACCTAGAAAATAGGCTGAATCATGGGTTTATGTACAGATTTTTAAATTTTTTTCAGTACCCACAATGTATGCAAATCATTTGTAGCAAATAAGTGGAAAGAAAGTAGAATGAACAACTGTTTATGGATGATACATATTGTATAATCACTCAAAAGAAATAATGAGCACATGGTATTGTATATTTCTTGCATTTAATATTTTATCAGAATTTTAATAATTATCCAACCGGACGAGTTGGGCCGTGTGGTTAGGAGTGCACAGCCATGAGCTTGCATCCGGGAGATAGTGGGTTCAAACCAGACTATCAGCAGCCCTGAAGATGGTCTTCTGTGGTTTTCCATTTTCACACCAGGCAAATGCTGGGGCTGTACCTTAATTAAGGCCATGGCTGCTTCCTCCCCATTCCTAGGCCTTTCCTATCCCATCAGCGCCGTAAGACCTATCTGTGTCGGTGCAACGTAAAACAAATTGTAAAAAAAATTATTATCAAAATATACTTCACCTCCCATGTAGATACAAATCCAGTGGATAGCCAAAAGAAACAATAACCCAGCAAGTGGTTGTGTGGTTTGGGTCATGTAGCTGTCAGCTTACATTCGGAAGATAGTGGGTTCGAACCCCACCATTTTCACACCATTTTCACTATCTTAATTATGGCCATGATTGCTTCCTTCCTACCTCTAGCCCTTTCCTATCCTATCGTCGCCATAAGACCTATCTGTGCCGGTGCAATGTTAAGCAACTTGTAAAATTGAAAAACAAAGAATATGTCTATTGGTTCAATATTCCTTACTACTTTCTTTTTCATGTCACACTGATGAAGACAGTGATGGGATAGGAAAAGGCTGGGATGGAAGCGACTGTGGCAAAGGTACAATTCTTTTTTTAGACTTTGCTTTACATTGCACTGACACAGATAGGTCTTATGGCGACAATAGGGTAGGAAAGGGCTAGGAAAGGGAAGGCTTTGATTAAGGTACAGGTGCAGCATTTGCCTGGTGTGAAAATGGGAAACTGAGGGAAACCATCTTCAGGGCTGCCGACAGTGGGGTCCGAACCCACTATCTCCCAAATACAAGCTGACAGCTATGTGACTCAAACTGCATAGCCAACTCACTTGGTGGTTCAATTGATACTGAGAAAAGTGTACCTACAAGGAACTTACATAATACCATACAATAATTATTTTTTTTTAGCGACTGTATATAGTGACATGTCGATTTTCAAAGTAATCTTTTTCCATGATGTACCATGTAAGTAATATGCAAAAATTCTCTTCCTTTCTGAGAATTTAAAAATAATTTTACATTTTGAAATAAACAGAATCACTGAATCATGCATTTTAGGGTTAATTATGTACATTTACTTGAACCATATTCAAGTTATCCAACAGTTGTGGGTTGGTCTAAGCTGCTGTACTACCAGTTTCTTTCTTTTTTTTTTTTTTTGCTAGGGGCTTTACGTCGCACCGACACAGATAGGTCTTATGGTGATGATGGGATAGGAAAGGCCTAGGAGTTGGAAGGAAGCGGCCGTGGCCTTAATTAAGGTACAGCCCCGGCATTTGCCTGGTGTGAAAATGGGAAACCACGGAAAACCATTTTCAGGGCTGCCGATAGTGGGATTCGAAACCCCTATCTCCCGGATGCGAGCTCACAGACTACCAGTTTCAGCTGCTGAACCACTATCATTCAATCGTCAAGGTTTCTATGTCAAGGGATAGGAAGGAACAAAAGCACTACTGAATGCTGCATTTTGAACATTTTGTTCACCGCAAGATGTAGGGCAGACAATGAAATTGAATGTTTACTCAAGTATTTATTTATTTTTGGTACATATTTCAAATGATTGTTATAATACTACATTCATCTTCTGACACAGCTGACAAAAAAAGTCACCCACATATGTTCTGTGTAGATGCTAATGTAGATGAAGATTAAGGTGTGAATTCCACTTATTCTAGATGTGCAGTTAGAACATGAAATCTCTCTCTCTCCCCTTGCTCTCTCAGTCACAAGCACATACACGTACACACTCAAACATTACGCACAGCCTACACATTTAAGGCCGTTGATAGGAAAAGGAGAAGGAAGGAAACAATGGTTAAATTAAGCTATAAGAATGCCGCTTGTTTAACGTCCCTTCAATTGCTATAGATTTTTAGGAGACGCCGGAGTGTCGGAATTTTGCCCGGGAAAGGGGTTCTTTAACGTGCCAGTAAATCTACTGACACAGATCTCTCGCATTTAAGCACTCTTAAATGCCAACCGACTGTGCCGGGATTCTATCCCGCAACCTTGAGCGCAGGAGGCGAGAACCTTACCAACTCCGCTACGCAGCCGGCCTGTTAAATTAAGCATTATAAATGCTACATAATTTAATTACTGAGGACAGCAATTGCATCCTACAGTTCCTTCATAACGGATAGGTCTCCGTCAGAAAGTGGCTGAGCTACACAGATAAGAAAAGAAGCATCATCTTATATCTTAGAAGTGACGATGTGATAAGTAATATTGTTTAAGGCAAAAAAAAAAAAAAAAAAAAAAAAAAAAACTGTATGTAAGTAATGAATCAAGTATTCTAACAGAGTCTATAAAATCTTCAGAAACTACTTAGCTATGGAGCTCATGACACTGATCACTTTAAAAGAATATAACATTCTTAATTGCAGACCCTTTTATTATCATTTTCCTATGCATATTTCTAGCAAAAGCCATGGCTTGTCATTATGGGGACACTTCAGAATTCTGCATAAAGTTCAACAATGGCAAACAAGACATAAAATATATAGCATTACATGTTATTCAAACTCTTATTCCAAATTTATTTTATTTTCCTGTAATTCGCTTGATATTCAGATAAATTAATAAGGAGGTGGTTAAAAGAGAAGAGAAATGGTAAGGGAAGACAACAAATGCTTGGAATAGACATAATGTTTTACTTTCCTTCACTAATAAACACATAAAGAACTTCACAATATTTTACTGCCGGTACCTGATTTGAGGTATTGTAATGTATAGTTCATGGGAATACTGCCCTTTAAAATCAAAGGGGAAATATTTAAAGCCGTTTGGTGTGGATTACAATGCAACTTACATGTAGCAATAATAAGCCACCTCATTCGTACAAAATGAAATTTAAGTAGATATAAAAATGAGGAATAACAAATTGGGAATATCTTTCTCTCTCATTATTCTTGATATAAACTATTTTATACTTCATCTTCATTAGCTTCAACAACTTAAACTATGTAATATGAAATAATATATCACTATGTATATATATTTATGGAGTTTCTACCTCATAAATTCGATTAATAATTTATGGCATTTCCCCTGCAATATAAATTGCATTATATGTGGGAGTGACAGTGGGAAAAACCTTGCAAATGGAATCATCATTATAACACCTAGAACAACAATTATATAATTGCGTGAACACAAAGGGAACTCCATTCCCTTTGGTTCTGGATCTAGCACAACCAATGAGGAAAGCTGCCTGCAATTAATAGTTTGCAGAACTAAGAAGCATTATACACGATCAACAGTTATGATTCTCCTTACAAGTGTGGTTTGTTTGGCATTGCAGCACAAAATGATTGTAGTGAATGCTAAGGTCCGCCAGTCTCGGCTTCAATGTTCCACATCACACTAAAATGAGTAATTAACACCACAGAGTTTCATTTAATTATGGCCAGTTAAATCAGGGTAACTGCTCATAACAGAAGTGAAATATACCATGCAAATAATATATGGATACATAAGCGATCTGATCCTTTTGTGAAGTTCTCAAAGAGGGAATGCAGAAATATTTCACAACAAATATAAATAATACAATTCTTAGGTCAGATGGTATATTTCACCATCAAAATGGAACAGAAATAATATTTTAGAAATCGCTCTGGTAGTAGGAGCACTCTGTTGGTAGACAGTACTCTGGTAACATAACATACATTCGATCCAAAGAGATTTCTTTTTCAAGCTTTTGGTGAGAATGTGTAAATAAGTGCATTTCTGTGAAATCAGCCTGTGCTTCAACTACAGTATCCCAATAAACATTGACAGTAAAGAATGGCTACCCTGCTACGGCTTCATGCAGAGCGGAGAAAAGCAATCGTCGCGCTGAATAACGCACGAGTATGGGGCGAGATACCGCAGGAAACAAGGACCGGTTTTCTGTATTGCATAGTGTGCTACAATTCCTATACCTTGCCTTCCTTATCAGAAGATTCTTTACCCTTTCCCCAAAATTTGTCGAACCTCGTTCTAGCTTTTTCCAGGACATCTGAAGCTAGAGATCGTCCAGATGAGGGAGATACTAAGGGAAGAGGAGTTGTGGGAGAATCCTGAGTGGTGGCAGGAGATTCTAGGACGCGGTAAGGACACTGCGAGCCTGTTTGCTCTGTTGGCTGATAGAGAACATCAGATGGGACACCTGGATCTTCAAGCACCCGATATCCCATCTCCTTCCCGGGTGCTATAGGTCCGGTTCCCGTTCGATCACCTGAAGTAGACTCAAACGAGAAGGATGGGTCCTCCAAACACTTGAGAGTAGTTCCTGTTACTGGTGTTTCGAACTCCGTTGGTGAAGTGCTTGAAGCAACAGTTCCGTCATCTTCTTTCTCTTTTTCCTCAGGTTCCTTGCTGGTCCCAATATTTTCAATTGGTTCAGTCTCAGACACAGGTGACCTCCAACCTAAGGAGAGAAAGAAGGAAGAATGATCACTACAAATAACAGATAACTATGAGTTAATGCAAAACCTTGTAATTAATGTTCTGAGAAAGCTGAAGTTTTGATTAAGTGCCTAAGATGTATTCACAGTTTGAAAAGAAACTCTGAATGTTCTAGGCCAGATATGGCAATCTGAAATCCCACCAAAATGCATACAGTGCAAGCATGAAAGTTCAGGATTGATGGCTCAACAACAGCAGTTTCAGTGAATGGAGACAAGACATAGCAGTACAACATACTTTTTATGTTGGTGACCACATGGCTATGTTTGAATATAACATTTTGCTATAACTAAATATTGTTATTCAACAAATGCAGTCACTGTTGAGAAATTTGTAGATGTTAAGTTTGGCGATGTTTACTCCTTTGTATAAAACTCTTTGGGTTTACTATTCTATGTAATGGTGTTGACATTTTGATTGTGAATAAAAGTTGTTATGATTATTAAAAGCTGAATAAGTTGTTACAGATAATGTGTATTTACAACCTAAACAACAAATGGTGACTGTAACAGGACTCAACAATTGTGTTGAATTTTAACTTGATGGTAGCGAGTATAACTGTGCCTGTATAATATCCAGTATACCATATTCTGTTGTTTATATTTGTACATCGTAATTATGGCATCTACACAAATAACTAAGAGAAGAGCGGTTATCCGCACGTTGTTCACAAAAACTTGCAGTGCTATAGACGAACTACTGACACAGAGAGATACAGATTTACAGTTAATAAGTGCACATTTACTAGTGCTCAAAGAAAGAGGAAACGAGTTATCGGAACTGAACAGTTAGATCTGTGAAAACATCTGGGCTGAAACAAAGGAAGAGGAGATTGAACAAGTACTGATAGCAGACATGGAGAAAACAGAGGAGTAAGGTAAGGCCTCTGATTTGATCACAAGGAATAGTAGTGCTCCTACTACATCTAGTTGTGCTTATGATTGTTTGGGAAACAAAATATCTCTTCTTCTGCCAAAATTGGAATTAAATAAGTATGATGGGGAAATAGCCGGTTGAATATCATTCTGGTCACAGTTCTCACAAATTGATGAGAGTCAGTCGTTAAGTAAGGAGGAAAAATTTCAATATTTGATTCAAGCCATGAAAGAGAATTAATGAGCATGTGCAGTTGTTGTGAGTTTCCCTCCCTCAGACAAAAATTATGGAAAGGCCATTCAAGCACTTAACGATAGATTTGGACGTAATGATCTCCTTATCGAGTATTATGTACAGGAGCTACTGAGTTTAGTGATGGAAAACAAGACAGTCAAGATCAGCATTTTGTATGACAAACTACAGGATGAGCTACATAAAGCAGAACCAGTCCCACATCCTGGCAGCGCAACGTGCACACAGGAGGTGTGTGCGTGACAGAAGTCCGCAGTAAATACACTGTCGTGTAAGCAATTTCTAACAAACAAATAAACAACACAAAACAAAACAAAAAATAAAAGTACTCACTTATATCATGCCAGGAGATGTTGAAACTGCCATTCTTGTGAAAAGAACATTAGATTAGGGTTAATTTCTCCGTCATGTATCACATTCAAAACTCATTCACAAAATCGCATTTGTAATGCAGGAGCACCTGGTTTAAGTTCTTTAACTGCAGTCATTTTATACGGCTTTAACTTCAGTAACATTGTACCTGTTTAAACAGAACCATAGGAAATTTCCATTTCCTGAACAAGTCATTGAAGTGATTTTGTAGGAGACCTTTCCAGAGCATTAACAATGTTACCTACAGTTTCTTGTGTGAGTACTGTACGTGGTTTAATATGTTTCTTATCAAGATGACTTCCCATCTCACATAATTTATTTATTTACTAATCTATGAATTGAAGTCCGACCTGGAACTTGAACATCAGGAAGCTTCTCTTGAAATAATCTCTTTACGGCCCTTGCACTTTCTGTACGGACATATGAATAGTAAATGAATACTCTTTGGGGAACAGAATACCAATACCCGACTTGAGCCACCTGAGCAATTTCACTGAATTCACACACTGTACTAATGTCACCAATGAAACACGTGCCACGTTTGCAAACGTTCAACAAAGACTGAAACCTGGCGTGGTAGAGTGGGCTTGAGAATATCCGGCACTATAGTTCATCACCGGCCTCCCTTACTCAGGAATTCTTGTGCACAGGATGGAGCGGTTCTGGTTTAATCTGCTCACCCAGGGTAGAAACTCAATTACGGACACTAGAGACATTAAATGTCCTCTCGGATAATTATGCCGCACTACTGTCTCTGCCCGCGGACATGTTGAGGTTTGTGGCTACGTTCCAATGAACCCAATAGGACACTGAAGGAGTAAGTGGATAATTTAATGTTGTTTTTGAATAGGGAAGTAGAAGGGGAGGAGAGAGTTGCAATGGCAAACAATCAGTCCCTTTCCTGTAGCCAGGCTAAGAATCGAGGGAAATTGCATGGTACTAACAAAGTTAATTTTGTTTCTGCAATCGACCTTGCTAGTCTGGGCATTGAATTTGACTCTCAGAAGTGTGTGTTTTGCAAAGGGGTGAATCATTGTTCAACAGTCCGACTCGTTGGCTGAACGGTCAGCGTACTGGCCTTTGGTTCAGAGGGTCCCAGGTTCGATTCCCGGCCAGGTCGGGGATTTTAACCTTAATTGGTTAATTCCAATGGCATGGGGGCTGGGTGTATGTGTTGTCTTCATCATCATTTCATCCTCATCGCGACGCGCAGGTCGCCTACAGGAGTCAAATCAAAAGACCTGCACCTGGTGAGCCCAACCCGTCCTGGGATATCCCGGCACTAAAAGCCATACGACATTTCATTTCATTATTGTTCAACAGAATGTCTCCATGCACAAAAAATGTCTCTTGAAGATAGAAAAGGAGTTCCGTTTAAAGTTAAGCGCTGTTTTTCTTGTACTAATGCAGGCCATTCTGCGTGGCAGTATTGAGCACGATGTGTTATTTGCTCTGGATGACATGTACAATTATTATGCCCATCTGTTGTGAAGTATCAAACAGAAGAGAAAGAATGTGTTAAGGGGAAGCATTCTGAGACCAAGAGAGAAGATCTTTCCTTGTTCAGTACTTCATCTATTGATAGTAATTTGTCAGTTAGCTTCCAAAAGGAGGTTTGTTTACAGACTTTGATAGTTTATGTTAAGAATGGTGAAAGAATCAGGAATTACAGATTACTGATAGACAGAGGATCCCAAAATTTGTATATTTCCAGTAGTTTGGCCAAAGAAATGAACTCTCTGATTGGAGAAGAGAACATTATCCACTCTCTTTTTTGTGGTAAGCCAAAATGTGTAGTTAAGCACTGATACTATAAAGTGCACTTACTCAGCTTAAGTAATGACTTTGCATGCAATTTCATAGCATTAGACCAGAGGACAATTACAGCTGTGATTCCATCACTAGAAGTCAGGGAGGAAGTGAGGGAAGAATTACTGAGAGAACACATTCCAATGTGCAGAGATTCTAGGGCTTCAATTGTCATCTTGATAGGTTCTGACATTGCGGAAAAGTTGTGGACAGGTAAAATAATGACTTTACCTTCTGGGCTGGTAGCCATAGAAACCTGTTTAGGATGGATGGTAACGGGGAAGAGGAAGGAAGTATACACCGTGGGGAAAAATGATCTAGCGAATCATGCAGTCACTGTACTCAGTATTACTCAGCTACCTGTATCTGATCCGTGGAAAATGGAGACCATTGTAATAACTGATCCAGTACAGAATGCAACAAAGGAAGGGAAGAGGACGTCATCACTGAGATATTTCAAAAATACAATTAATTTTATAGATGGCAGGTACGAGGTATGTCTTCCATGGACAAGGGGTACTCCAGATCTTCCAACCAATCGAGTGGTTGCAGAAGGCAGATTGATTCGAATGACCCAAAAATTAAAGGCAAAATGTGGACTTTATGAAGAATATGACACCATTTTACAAGACTGGTTGAAAGAAGGCATTGTGGAAGGCATTCCTCATCGTCCAGTACCGAAGGAAAATAGTGCAACTACAAAAGTGCGCCCCGTGTTCGATGCATTGGCAAAAGAGAGAGGTTTCCCATCACTGAACAACTGCCTTGAAGAAGGACTGAACCTTATTAAAATCATACTAGAACTGCTGTCTAAGTTTCGGCAGTTCGAGAAGTGGTGAAAGGACTTGCCTCACTTAGGAGAAATCGAGATGATGAGTCACCTCGGCAGCGTGGAGAATATCTCACTGCATGTATTCTGTGATGGAAGTCAGAACGCAAATGCAGTTGTTGTCTATATCAGAAGCTGTTACCAGGGAGAGGTACATATTCGGTTAGCGGTAGTTAAAGCAAGAGTAACACCGCTTAAGTGCCTGAGCATTCCTCAAGGGGAATTAGCGGGAACTCTTATTGGAGCTCGTCTGCTGAAATCAGTTCAAGAAGCCTAGATTAGAAAGAAATCCCTGTCTATTGTTGGACCCATTCAAGAACTTTACCGTACTAGTATGGATTCTTGGCAACGAAGACAAAACTGTATTTGTTAGGAATCGAGTAAAGGAGATAAGGGAGTATGTTGAGAAATTTGTAGATATTAAGGTTGGCAACGTTTACTTCTTTGTATAAAATTCTTTGGGTTAACTATTCTGTGTATTGGTGTTGACATTTTGATTGTGAATAAAAGTTGGTTATGATTATTGAAAGCTGCTAAAGTTGTTACAGATAATGCGTATTTACGACCTAAACAACAGTCACAGTATAATGAAATAAAGGATAACAGCTATTATTTGACATATTTAATAATAATAAATGATGATGATGAGACTTTCTTCAGTTTATCCCAGTCAGTTCTTGGATCACCGGAGCAACGTAGGCTTATTTTAGTTTTGGGTCTGCTGCCACACGATTTTATTTTTCAGGTGAAAATTTGAACTGGAATCGACTGGGAATTGAACCTCAGTCTTCTGGGTGGAAAACCAGCACCAAGCCTCCGCATTAATCACTCCTCAATAATAATAATAATAATAATAATAATAATAATAATAATAATAATAATAATAATAATAATAATAATAATAATAATAATAATTTATCCGTTTACCCTCGAGGGCCAGTTTTTCCCTCAGACTCAGTGAGGGATCCCACCTCTACCACCTCAAGGGCAGTGTCGTGGAACTTCAGACTCTGGGTTGGTGATACAACTGGGGAGAATGACCAGTACCTCGCCCAAGTGGCCTCACCTGCTATGCTGAACAGGGGCTTTGCGGGGGGATGGGAAGATTGGAAGGGATAGACAAGGGAGAGGGAAGGAAGTGGCTGTGACCTTACGTTAGGTACTATCCCGGCATTTGCCTGGAGGAGAAGTGGGGAAACCATGGAAAACAACTTCCTGGATGGCTGAGGTGGGAATCAAACCCACCTCTACTCAGTTGACCTCCCGAGGTTGAGTAGACCTCGTTCCAGCTCTCGTACCACTTTTCAAATTTTGTGGCAGAGCCGGGAATCGAACCCGGGCCTCTGGGGGTGGCAGCTAATCACACTAACCACTACACCACAGAGGCAGGAATAATAATAATAATAATAATAATAATAATAATAATAATAATAATAATAATAATAATAATAATAATAATAATAATAATCTGTCTATACATATATGTATTTTTAGCCTGTTATTCCCAGTATTATATATTTAGGGTACGTCTAAGTACAGTAAAAGATATGCAGTGTAGTTATTTTATCAGTTGATTTCTTGCTTGCATTATTGTCATGAAATCTCTGTGTAGTATACATTATTTCCTTCCTCTGATGTATATATTTACTTCTATTCAGAGAATATGCTGTTTTATTTCTGTTGATATTTACATATTATATTACTGTGGATGTGAGTGAGAATTAAGGAAGATAAGGAAAGAGGTAGCAGGTTTGAGGGAGATGACTAGGGGTGTAGCAGAGGACAGAAATGAAGATAGGTCTCCCTCAATTCGTCGGCGGCGGCTTAACTCGTTTTGGAGTAATTGACTTCTTCCAATAAATTCACTTCTGTCTGTGGATGTACTTTCGATGACTGAAAAGACCAATTCTAACATGGAATAAGCGTCCACACAGATGACACAGAATTGTTGGAGGAGGTTGTGGTTGTGCTACATGAAGTTTTCGTGCTTCTCTCCTGGCCTCTTCACAGCTGCACCGTTCCCCTCCAAACAGACTTACAGCAGCAGGGATAGTCTAGTGCCAAACTGAACTGTCTTGAGCAAGCGTGTCTCAGGTTTGTGGATTGAGACCTGTCATCTTCATAGTGTGCTTAAGCTGGTGCTTTTTTAAAAATGCTATTTGTTCATGGCGTCGACCTCGAAAGATCTTTTGCCCCTACTGGCACCATATGTTATGAACCTGCGTGTAATTGTAATTGCGGAAGTGTATAGTGTTGAATGTGAGGAAAGGAACATTAAGGACGACACAAACACCCAGTCCCCAGGCCAGGGATATTAATCATTTAAATTAAAAAACCCTGACCCGACCGGGAATTGAACCCGGGGCTGTCGGGTGACAGGCGGACGCGTTGCCCCCATACCGCGGGGCCGGACTGCGTGGGTCATACAGCACTACTGCATTTGCATCCCTACAAAGTTTATTATCATGCTACCTGTGCGTTTTTACTCTGTTTTCTGTTGGTGTCGACTTAGGCTACGCGTCAAGGTCTGATTCAGTGGAGATTTAATGAGGGTGGGGTTGAGGCTCTGGTCACGGCTGATTCAGTTGTCAGGCATGTGGGGCAAGCAAGAATAGGTATTAACATAGTTGGAGATGTTTGGGATCTGACTGCGACAGCACGGAAAACGTTTAAGGAAGCAGAGATTGTTATCAGTGGGATACTGTGTTGGAGGGATATTGAATGGAGGATAAATGGGAATTTAAATGAGACTATGGAATGGTATTCTGGGAAATTGGGATTGCGATTTGAGATCTTAATGGGTGGGTAGGAGATAGGGATCTATGCTCAGTGGCCTTCACTTGAACCAAAATAGTGCATATAAGTTATGGGGTTTGTTTAGAAGAGTTATAGGGAGGTGCATTCAGGAAAACAGGGTGGACCAGGGAGCGGTGTTGACTGTATAGGAAGCATGAAGTCAAGGAAGGATGACATAAAACTGTTAGTGTTAAACTGTAGAAGTATTGTAATGAAAGGAATAGAAGTAATTTGATAGACATATATTTGCCTGATATTGTAACAGGAATTGAATCATGGCTGAGAAGTGATATTATGGATGTGGAAATTTTCTCTAGGAACTGGAGTGTTTATCATAGAAATAGGTTAGGAACAGTAGGGGGGAGTAATTATACAGGTGAAAGAAGAATGTGTATGTTACAAAAAATTTAAGGATGAGAAACATGGGACGATTAGGCTACACCATATGGCTGATAAGAGGGGAATGGGTACATTTAAAAAAAGCAATTATGATCAAAGGAAAGTAGCAAATAAAAATGTAACAGCTTATGGGATGGGTTTAAAGCAAATTGTTGAGGAGTGTGAAAACAGATATATACCTTTTTTTTTTTTGCTATTTGCTTTACGTCGCACCGACACATATGTCTTACGGCGACGATGGGAGAGGAAAGGCATAGGAATTGGAAGGAAGCGGCCGTGGCCTTAATTAAGGTACAGCCCCGGCATTTGCCTGGTGTGAAAATGGGAAACCACGGAAAGATATATACCTTTAAAAGTGGTAAGGAATAGTTAAGGACCCATTACATTATAACAGGGAAGTAATGAGATTAAGAAGGAAGAGCAGATTAAAAAGAAATAGAGTTAGGGATGGTTGTGGGAGTAAGGAGAGACTGAAGGAGCTCACTAGAAAATTGAATTCAGAGAAAAACAGTTACCTAAGGATAACATGGTGGCAAACATAATTGGCAGCCATATGAATTTTATGGAGAAATAGAAGGATATGTATAGATACTTTAAGGCAGAAACAGGTTCCAGGAAGAACATTCCAGGGATCATTAATGAACAAGGGTAGTGTATATGTGAGGACTTCCAGAAGGCAGAAGTGTTCAGTCAGCAATATGTAAAGGTATGAAGATAATGTCCTGATTGAGGAGGAGACTAATACTGATGAAATATTGAAATTTACCTACGATAAGCCAAGCTCGATAGCTGCAGTCACTTAAGTGCGGCCAATATCCAATATTCGGGGGACAGTGGCTTCGAACCCCACTGTCGACAGCCCTGAAGATGGTTTTTTTCACACCAGGCAAATACTGGGGCTGTATTTTCACTAACACCATGACCGCTTCTCTCCCACCCCTAGCCCCTTCCTGTGACATCGTCGCCACAAGACCTATCTGTGTCGGTGCGACAAAGCAAGTTGTAAAAAAATTTAACTATGATAATAAAGACATTTATAAAACGATACTAAAGTTGAAAGCTAGAAAGGCAGCTGGGATTGATATTATTTCTGGGGATATATTAAAGGCTATGGGTTATGATATAGTGCCATATCTGAAATACTTATTGGATTACTGTTTGCATGAAGAAGTGATACCAAATGAGTAGAGAGTTGCAAGTTACAAGGGAAAGAGTGACCAACATAAAGTGGATAATTACAGGCCAGTCAGCTTGACATATTTCGTTTTTAAGCTGTGGGAAAGCATTCTTTCTGATTATATCAGACACGTTTGCAAAATTACTAACTGGTTTCACAGAAGGCAGTTCCAGGTTTAGGAAAGGTTATTCCAGTGAGGCTCAACTTGTAGGATTCCAGCAAGTTATAGCAGATATTTTAGATTCAGGAGATCAAATAGACCGTATCACTATTGATCTATCGAAGGGTAGATCCTGGGAGATTACTGATGAAAATGGGGCCTAATGGACTAAACAAAAGAGTGGTTGAAAGGGTGGCTACATTTCTAGAAAATAGAAGTCAGAGATTTAGAGTAGATGAAGCGTTATCTGATCCCGTAATGATTAGGAGGGGGTTCCCACAAGGCAGTAGTATTGGAACTTTATATTTTCTTATATATCTAATGACTAGCAAGATACCTGTGCTTCACAATGATTTTAAACTGAAAGTTTTCAAAGTTTTACATTTTAGAGAGTTCACTGTCAGCTGAGCCTGTAAAATACACTCTTAGATTGTACACCACACAGTTTTGGGGGAATGATTATTTTCTGATCTAACACTCATTTGAACCCCATACAAAAGAATTTGAATGTTTTAAACCCTATCTTATTTAACATATAGGATGGAAAAGCGACCAACCTGTGAAATTTTGATTTTGTATGTCGAACAGTAATGGAGGAAAGAATACTTTTTTAAAGGGTGAATGTTTTTAAATATTTATTAACATCTAGGATATAGAAGACCACCCTTCATTAAAAAAATTAATTTTGTGCCTGAAACAGTTTTGCAAGAATGGATATTGTGTTTTTGAGAGTGAACCACCAAGGGGTTTCCCTTAGGGAAGAAATAATTTGGAGTATAGGATATTTCACACCTAGGACATAAAAGAAGACCTTCTCGTAAATATACAACTCTGTATGTCAAACAGTTTTGGAGGGATGGATAATTTTGTTTATGGAGCTAATCTCATTTAACACTTTAGGGGTGGAACGATAAAAAATATTTCCTATTTCACACCTAGGATTTAAAATATATATCGCTGAAAAGTGGTGGAAAAAGGGGCTCTGGTTAAGACGCAGCAGGTCGTTATGCTACTTAGGTTCCAAAATTGGTAAAAAAATAAATTAAATAAATAATAAGTAAATAAATGCAATGTAAATTTTAATCTTATTCCAGTTGTATAGTATTATTTGAAGTAATTCCACATACTGTATATGAGGTGACTATGTTTGTAAGTATAGGAGATATTATAAGTAGAATTTTGTAAACAATATAAATTTATTAAGGATGAGCTGTGTGTTTAATAGAAAAAATTGTTAGCGTGAATTGTATATTATTGTATTCTGGAAAAATGTTCTTCTTCTCTTGTTAATTTAAAATTTAGTGCTTGACAATAATGTATTTTAGTGTATCATTTGCCACCGAGGTAGACACCTCATTTGAAAATAAAGAGATTTTGATTTGATTTGATTTGAAAATAATTCAACACTTTTTTCACTTCTTTTCACCCACTCCACCCCCTTAAGTGGATTTTTCTAAAACAAAAAAAATACGTGTTTCTTTATTTTTAAAGGAGAATCCAAATACAAATGTTCATGTCTGTAACTTCTTCAGTTTTTTTTAGATAAAAGTATCCTATAAAAAGAATTCAACCCCTTTTCAATGCTATTTACAACCCCCTTAAGTGAATTTTACGAAAACAAAAAATACGTGTTTCTTTATTTTTAAAGACGATTCCAAACACCAGCGCAGTTCGTTGCAGTCTCAATGTTTGATCCTGCATGTCTCATTCCATATGTGCTGCAGGACAGGGCTCCAAGATCACAGTGCGTGGGTCACTTCCTGGCAAACTGAGATCCACCCTAAACAAACCCACGCCACTTACTACTTCCAAAGTCCAGCGGCGATGGGATATGGATGGTGGGGGCAGGTTACGGGTAAAACTGGAAGCCCCTACTTAGCAGCAGATGTGTAATGGTCACCTCCCTAAGACCCTGTGATTACTCAGGAATTCAGTCCTGCATCTGTGTTTGGGCAGGCCTGTTAAGGATTACTGCTGCCCACCTCACACAGGGAAGGCCCTAGAAAAGGTGGGCTAAACAGCAGGAATGAGACACACTCTGAAAATCGGAACATGGAATGTGAGAACTTTACTTGATGTGACAGATAATGACAGGCCTGGGAGAAGAACAGCTCTTGTTTCGCATGAGCTCTCTAGACTCAACACTGATGTTACTGATTGAAGTGAAACCACTGAAGGCAAAATTACTGACTTTGGCTCAGGATATACCATCTTCTGGAAAGGGAAGGAGGAGCAAGAACGTCACATCCATGGTGTCGGATTCGCTGTGAAGACTAAACTGGTTATTGATCACCAACTTAATCTCACTGCAATCAGCATTCCACTCTCAGGAGGTACTTTTATGACTGTCATCTCCACATATGCTCCAACCTTAGATGCTGATGATGATGTAAAGGATGAGTTCTACAATCAGCTAAGCACAATCATCACCAAAGTACCATCTGCAGATAAGCTCTTACTCCTTGGTGATTTCAATGCCAGAGTTGGGAGAGATAATCGCCTATGGAAAAATGTGATGGTTTAACAATGAATTAGCAATTGTAATGCAAATGGACTATTACTTCTCGGTTTATGTGCAGAACAAGAAATCTTCATGAACACTCAGTTTCGACTGCCTAACCACTTCAAGACCAGGTGGATGATCCACAATCCAAGCATTGGCACATTCTTGATTACATCATTAGACAGCATTGTGATAAGAAAGACATACTTACTACAAGAAAAGCAAGAAGTATTGATGATTGTTACACTGATCACTAACACCTTATTTGTCAACTCATGATCTCCATATGCCCTAAACCACGTAAGCATCTCCAAATCTTGACCAGAAGAAAGTTTAACATGTTTAAACTTGAGTATGAATCCTTTGTCATAGAATTTCAGAATATGATCAATGTACAGCTGACAGTTAATCCAGTTAGCATAAATGAGAGTTTAGCAAAAATGGGCCACTTTACAGAAGATAATCATGAAGTCAGCCCTGGAAACCATTGGTTTTGTAAAGCGGAAGAGACAAGGCTGGTTTGAGGATAATAATGAGGAAATTTTGTGCCTCATCAATGCAAAAAGTGAAGCCTATCCATCCCATCTTCAAGATCCATCCTCCAACAGGAAGAAAGCTCATTTTTTAGAACTTAAAAGATCATGTCAGACAAGGATAAGAGAAATTAAGAATACCTAGTGACAACAGAAAGCTCAGGAACTTCAGAGACTATCTGATGCTCGGGACCTGAGGAATGTTTACGCAGGAATACAGGAGCTGCGTGGTCCATCTCGCTCTTCAACAGGTACACTGAAATCTGCTGACAACTCTATCGCTCTTACTGACATTCATGAAATCCTGGAGTGTTGGAAGGATCATTTCTCTACCCTTTTCAATCACCCTTCCACTGCTGATGAAGACATTCTTCCTGATATGACTCAACAGCCTGAACAACCGTGGATGGCAGTTCAGCTAACTTACCAAGAATTCAGTGCAGCTCTCAATCTTCTGAAACCCAGAAAGGCATCTGGCCTAGAAAACATCCTTCTGGAGTTAATTCAACCTGGTGGTCAATCCCTTAAAACGAGGATTTTCACTCTCTTCCTCAAAATTTGGGAAGTCAGAAAGTACCTCATGAACTAAAAAATGCCACTATCATCACAATCTTCAAGAAAGGCAATCGCAGTGTTTGTGGCAACTATCGCGATATATCACTACTATATATTGTAGGTAAAATTCCCACAAGAATTCTGCTTAACCGCATCCAGGTTATCTCTGAGAGAGTCCTCCTAGAGTCCTAGTGGGGGTTTTGAACCTCCAGAAGCACAACTGATCTGATTTTCTGTGCAAGGCAACTTCAGAAAAAAATGCAGAGAGGAACAGAGTCCTCTCTTCTTAGTCTTTTATGACCTGGAAGAGGAATCTGACTCTGTTCCAAGATCTGATATGCAGGCAGTACTGAAACACTTTGGCTGTCCTTAGCATTTTGTTGATCTGGTTCAGGCCTCCCATGATGGCATGACTGGACAGTTTTGCCATCAGAATAGGATTACAGATGAATTTCCTATTGCTCATGGACTCAAATAAGGGTGCATGCTTACTCCAACACTATTTGCATTATATTTGGCTGCCATGCTACATGAATCTTCTACAAACAATCAGGTGTGGAAGTTAGGTATTGTTTAGTTGGAGGGCTTTTCAAATTAGCAAGACTTCGCTCCCGTAAGCCCACCCAGGTTACAAAGGTAACCAAAATGCTGTATGCACATGATGCTGCATCACCTACACTCACACCAGAGGAACTGCAACAGTCAGTTAACCAGTGGCGGCTCGTGAAAAAATCAGCCTACGTGCTACAGGAAAACCACTGAATAAGCTTTCTTTAAGTCTGCATATTGCCATGATGACCAACATACTTCAAACCTGTTAATAATAATAATAATAATAATAATAATAATAATAATAAAGCTTTTCTCACAATTTATAACTCAGAACAAACAAGAACAAAATTACATTGTAATGCAGGAAAACATTTAGGGCCAGTCAAAGATTCTTTGACTCACCAACGAATTCCTTATTTTTGATTCCAAAAGGAAGATGGATATTTTAATAAGCATTGGTTGGTTTCCTTAATAACAACATTATCATTGCGATAGATTGCCTCCACTTACGCTTTACTTTCGAGACTGACGTTGCTTTCAATCCCAGGCGATACTAATCTCTAGTGGCAGAATCGCTAACCACTTACCATGTTCAACATCAGGGTAGCAGGAAACATCGTGCAGTTCTACCCCCCTTGCGGGAGAAAAAGTAACTATTGACGGGATCAGTGAAAGTTGAGCCCGGTTTATGGTATAGTCCACCGGCTACGGGGTGTGTTGCAAGCTTGGCTGCGCCTGCGTATTGCTTCCTTCAGGCTACAGGCCAGAGCTCATTTCAGATGAGCACGGACTAAGTTTCCCGGGAGAAGAGAGCTAGGTGTTCAACAGATCTTGTCCTGATTTTCACCAAACAAAATTCATACCGTACTCAAAACAAAGAAAAGGCACCAGGATAATTGTACTGTACATAAATTATTCCGTACAGTTCCAAGCTACGTGCTGGAGCCCGGTAGCACGTATTGACCGGCCGCCACTGCAGTTAACTGCTACAAGAGTGAATGTGATTGTTTTGGTCTCACCATTAACATTCAAAAGACAAAGGTCCCAGCACAACCCTTCTACATTTCAACGTCTCCATCTCAGATACTCCACTGGAACAGATAGACCACTTTTCGTACTTGGGTAGTGAAGGGGTAGGCCTTTGACCGTTATTAAAAACTTGTAAATTTAAAAGAATACACTGATTTATTACACTGCAGTTGCCTGAGCACCCAGTTTTTATTTATACTTCCAGGATTCCATGTTGTTTATACATAATATCTGGTTGCTAAGTTCATAGTTACAGTTAAAGGATTTCCTTTTGCTAAGTCCATGGCCCAAGCACAGTTTCGTTACCTAGAGAGAGAAGAGCAGTTGACTGTGAATATGCTCTCCCTGTCAGAACTACTAGTTTCAAAATAGCACACAAATAATAAAATCTATATATATAAAATAACATGTCCTGACTGACTGACAGACTGACTGACTGACTGACTGACTGACTGACAGACTGACTGACTGACTGATTCATTCATCATCGCCGAGCCAAAACTCCAGGATATAAAGAAATGAAATTTAGGGGTTACATTTATATTACAGTGTAGGTGCTCTCTAAGAAAGGATTTTTGGATATTTCATTGCTAAGGGGGTGAAAAGGGGTTATGAATTTTTAAAATGAGTATACCTAGATCTCAAAAACTGAGCAGTTTACATACATACATACATACATACATACATACATACATATATACATACATACATACATACATACATACAAACATACATACATACATACATAATCTTTATAGACTGTTATGCCTTTCAGCGTTCAGTCAGCAAGCTTCTGAATTTAATAAACGTCGCCACAAGGCATTCGCAACTAGTGCTGTGGCCTCATTTAGTTGTAATCATTAAATCGATAGAAACTGAGTCTAACCATTGTTGTCTTGGTCTCCCTCTACTTCTCTTACCCTCCATAACAGAGTCCATTATTCTCCTACGTTACTTATTCTCCTTCAGTCGCCTCACATGACCCCACCACCGAAGCCAGTTTATGCGTACAGCTTCATCCATCAAGTTCATTCCTAACTTAGCCTTTATCTCCTCATTCCGACTACCCTCCTGCCATTGTTCCCACCTGTTTGTACCAGCAATCATTCTCGCTACTTTCATGTCTGTTACTTCTAACTTATGAATAAGATATCCTGAGTCCACCCAGCTTTCACTCCCATAAAGCAAAGTTGTTCTGAAAACAGACCGATGTAAAGATAGTTTTGTCCAGGAGCTGAGTTCCTTCTTACAGAATACTGTTGATCGCAACTGCGAGCTCACTGCATTCGCTTTACTTCACCTTGATTCAATCTCACTTACTATATTACCATCCTGGGAGAACACACAACCTAAATACTTGAAATTATCTACCAGCTCCAGCTTTGTATCACCAATCTGATATTCAGTTTTGTTAGCTGTGGTAGTGACGGGAGGGAAAAGGCCCATCATAATAAAGTTCACGAGATATCACGAACGTGACCGTATCTGGCGTGCAAAGAAATCGCTGAAGGGATCGGGTATGCTGATAACAGAATCGCTAACAGCAACGAGAAAGGACATACTAAACGCCGCACGTGACCACTTTGGTCAGAAATCTGTATGGACTAAGGATGGACGTATCATTATTCTAAGCTCTGATGGGAAGAAAATTCAAGTGACCACACGAGCTGACCTTAACAATGTTATTCAAGCAGCTAGGGGGTGAAACAGTGTGAAGTAACGATAATGTGGATTAGTTTAAGTTTGCATTATAGTGTTTTATTATTGAGTGTGAATGTGATTGAGTGCGTGAAAAGCCGGCACGATATCAGAGGAAATACGCAGGTAAGAAGCATGTATTCTTCTTGGTATTCTGCTTTGTGTGATGAGTACTGTTATAACTACTGCCAGCTGTGGACCTGACTGTCCCCCTACCCCTAACCTCTCCTATCCGAGAACGGAGACACCCCGCTGCCAGAGCTCATTAGTGAAAGTATTTCAGGCCAACGCACGTTCATTGAACTGCATTCATTTAAATTCTCAATCCCTACCTGCTCACCATGAGGAGCTCTCCTTGAAAACAGTAATGTACACGTAGCTTGTATCAGTGAGAGCTGGTCACGCACAACTATCCCTAGTATATGGTACACATGACGGGCTATAATATTTACAGGCATGACCGAATAGATAAAAGAGGTGGAGGAGTAGCCTTGTACTGTAGAGATGATATTAAATGTAAAATCGTATGCACATTTGCCCACTGTGCTGACCTGAGAGCTGAGTTCATTTTTGCCAAGATCACTGTGACAACAGTTAAAGCCCTAATAGGAGTTGTTTATCGGCCACCACGGGTAGGTCACCTCTCAGACATTGAAGACATCCTGCAGAGACTATCACCTGCTTATGAACATATTTTAATATTTGGAGACTTCAATACTAATTTACTGTAACAGGCTGGAGATACAAAGCAACTCTTAAGTATTTTCCAGACGTGTGACATGACAATACTTCCACTAAAAACCGACAAATCATACCTCATCTTCACATACACTAATTGACTTAATGGTCACTAACAACCCACAGAAAATAGTATCACATGGACAAATTCCTACCCCTAGCATATCGACACATGACTTATTTGTCTTACTCCCTCAAAGTACCGAAGTATAAGTCCAGATACATCACATTCAGGGACATTAAACATATAAATTTGGATCATCTGAGAGTTGACGCCCTGAATAGTCCTTGGGATGATGTAAAAAATATAAACGGTATCGATAAGAAAGTTGAAACTTTAAGTTCACTTATACTTGGTCTCCTTGATAAACATGCACCTAAGCGTACGGCCAAAGTCTCCCGACCTCCTTCTCCATGGCTGACCGATGACATTAAACAAATGATGTCTCACAGTGACGCGTTACACCGGCTCTACAGACGCACACACTCTTCCAGTGCGCTTGAACAGTATCGGACACTTCGGAATAGAATTAAAGTAATAATTCGAAATAAGAAATTTTCTTTTTACAATCACCTGGCTGCAAATTTAAATGTGTCAAACACGTGGAAACATGTTCCATTGGAATTGGGAAAGCTTTGCCCCAGCCATGTAATCCAGACATCTCTCTGGAGAGATTGAATGCTCATTTTTCTGAAATAAAAATTAAACCGGAAATACACACAATATCACAGACTATAAAATCTCTTCTGAATCATCCACCACCAAATAGGCCATTCTTTGAATTTCGCGAAGTCACAGAGATTGACGTGAAACGCGAGGTATTATCAATCACATCATCTGCTGTAGGACCTGATGAAATACCCATACCCATAATACAACACATCATTGACATTATTCTTCCCGCCATTACTCATATATACAACACGTGCCTCACAAGTGGCCTCTTTCCAAAAAGGTGGAAAAAATGCCATTATAAATCCTGTTCCCAAAACTTCCTCACCTGAACTTATAACAGATTATCGACCTGTTTGCATACTTTCATCTCTCTCCAAGCCTCTTGAACACATAATACACGTGCAATTAACCGACTATTTAAATAAATACAAACTACTTGACCCTTTACAATTGGGTTTCAAAAAGGGACACAGTACGGCCACTGCCCAGCTGAAAATTACAGACGACATGAGACGTGCTATGGACGAAAGGAAGGTGACGTTACTTACACTTCTTGATTTTAGCAGCGCTTTTGACACAGTAAATATAGATGTACTGGTTGCTAAATTGAAATCGCTTCACCTTGGACAGACAACTCTAGAATTCTTTCTCTCATATCTTACGGAATGAAAACAACACATAATTCTTCAGAATAGGTCATCCGAATGGGTAATGAAATATTCAGGAGTATCACAAGGCTGTGTACTTGGACCACTTCTCTTTGTTATCTATATTAATGATATATCGACATGGCTAAGACACTGTAAATACCACTTGTATGCTGACGATCTACAGATCTATTATCATTCCAAAATTTCAGACATCAATCAAGCAATAGGTTATATGAACCCTGACTTAAATAATATCTGTGCATACACTCATGAAAACTGTATTTTAATTAATCCATCAAAATCTAAAGCTATTATTGATGGGCAGACGAAACAAATCAGTGCGGCAAAAAACAAAAACATTCCTCCACTAACTTTATCTGGTAAAATTATTCCGTACGAAAACTTGGTAGGAAATCTTGGTGTAATTATAAACAACAATCTTAACTGGGGAGAGCACATTACAAATATCTGTAGAAAAGTGTACGCGTCCCTTCACCCACTAAAATATCATCAAAATATGCTGCCACTAAACATGAGAATTAGGCTTATAAATACTCTTATCCTCCCTATTTTTTCCTACTGTGACGTCGTACTAATTGATGCCACGAGAGAACAACTAAACCGATTACAACGTGCTATGAACTCGTGTATTAGATTTATCTTTTCCTTACGCTATGATGTTCATGTTACCCCTTATTATCGATAACTTTCCCTTCTAAAATTTGAACAATATAGAAACCTCCACGTGGTAGTATTAATCTTTCGAGTATTAAAAGTGAATATCCCATACTACTTATCTTCACAACTCAATTTCTTATCCTCTTTCCACCAGCAGAACACATGCTCCGGCAGTACACTTGCTATCCCTCTCAGCAGGTCAGCAGCATTTAGCCATTCCTTTTTTGCAAATGGAGCTAGAATATGGAATTCTCTCCCCCACAACATTAGGGCCATAAAATCCTTAAATTCCTTCAAGTTGTCTTGCCGTGAGCATCTCCTCGATGTGTGCCGCCAGGCTGAATGAATCTGGTAGAGTGAATGTGTGTAGGAATGTACATTTACTGTGCTTATGGTATTTTGTGTCATTCAACTTTTAATTTGTAACGATAGTTTTAAGACATAACTAAGAATATTTATAGAGTTTATGTTATTTTGTTTCTAGTTTGTAATGGTAGTTTTAAGATAAGATTATGAATATTGCTCTCAGATGTACAATGTTAATTAAGTGTGGTTAAGTGTAAGAGAGGACCATGAGTCCTAACTTCGCCACTACAAATAAAGGCAAATATAATATAATAAAGGCAAATATATCAATTTACTCTTCAAAAGGCTAATTTTCATACCGTACTCATTGCACTTATTTTCAAGTTCCAAGATATTAGACTGCAGGTTTTCAGCACAATCTGCCACTAAGACCAAGTCATCAGCATAGGCCAGACTGCTTACTACATTTCCACCTAACTGAATCCCTCCCTGTCACTTTATACCTTTCAGCAGATGATCCATGTAAACTACGAAGAGCAAAGTGAAAGATTACAGCCTTGTCTAAACCCTGTAAGTACAGTGAACCAAGAACTCATTCTACCATCAATTCTCACTGAAGCCCAATTGTCAACATAAATGCCTTTGATTGATTTTAATAATCTACCTATAATTCCATAGTCCCCCAGTATGGCGAACATCTTTTCCCTCAGTACCCTCTCATACGCTTTCTCTAGATCCACTAAACATAAACACAACTGTCTATTCCTCTCATAACATTTTTCAGTTACCTCGCGCATACTGAAAATCTGATCCTGACAGCCCCTCTGTGGTCTAAAACCACACTGGTTTTCATCCAACATCTTCTCAACCACTGATCGCACCCTCCCTTCCAAGATGCCAGTGAATACTTTGCCTGGTATACTAATCAATGAGATATATCGATAGTTGTTGCAATCCTTCCTGTTCCCGTGCTTATAGATAGGTGCAATTACTGCTTTTTGTCCAATCTGAAGGTACCTTACCGACATTCCATGCTAATCTTACTACTCTATGAAGCCATTTAATTCCTGCCTTCCCACTATACTTCACCATTTGAGGTCTAATTTCATCTATTCCTGCTGCTTTATGACAATGGAGTTTATTTACCATCCTTCCCACTTCCTCAAGCATAATTTCACCAACATAATTTTCCTCCTCCCCATGAGCTTGACTGTTTACAACACCACCAGGAAGATTTCCTTTTACGTTGAGAAGATGTTCAAAATATTCCCTCCACCTCTCCAGTGATTCCCTAGGATCTATTAGGAGTTCACCTCAGTTACCCAAACACTGTTCATTTCCTTTTCCCTCCGTTCCTGAGATTCTTTATTACTGTCCAGAAAGGTTTCCCTGCAGCTTGACCTAGCCTTTCCAGGTTATTACCAAAATCTTCCCAAGACTTCTTTTTGGATTCAACAACTATTTGTTTCTCTCTGTTTCTTTCATCTATGTACAAATCCCTGTCTGCATTGGCCCTTGTTTGGAGCCATTCCTGATAAGCCTGCTTTTTACATTTACAAGCTGTTCTCACAGTTTAAAGATGTGAAAATTGGTATTTGGAATCTCCTATCAAAACAAAGAAACACGTACTTTCGTTTTCGGAAAATTCACATGGGGGGGGGGAAATAAGTGGAAGGAGGGTTGAATCCTTCATATGAGGATGTTTATATCTCAAAAACTGAACATGTTACAGATGTGAAGACTGGTACATGAAATCCACTTAGGGGCGTGAAAAAAGTGAAAAAGATGGTGAATTTTTAAAATGAGTATATCTCATAAACTTAGCATGTTACAGGTGTAAGAATTGGTACATGGAATCTCCTTTAAAAATAAAGAAACACATATATTTTTTCGGAAAATCCACTTAAGGGGGTTAAAAGTAGTGAAAATGGGGCTAATTTTTCAAATGAATATATCTCCAAAACTTAATATGTTACAGATGTAAATATTGGTATTTGGAATCTCCTTTAAGTGTAAAAGAAAGTTTTTTTTTTTTTTGGAAAATCCACTTAAGGGGGTTCAAAGAAGTGAAAATGGGTGAATTTTTAAAATGAGTATATCTCAAAAACTTAACATGTTACAGGTGTAAAAATTGGTATTTGGAATCGCCTTTAAAAATAACAAAACAAGATTATTTTGCTTTAGGAAAATCCACTTAAAGGCGGGGGGGGAGTGAAAAGGATCAACAATGGGTTGAATCCTTTGAAACAAGAAAATTGGTATTTGGAATCTCCTTCAAAATAAAGAAACACTTTTTGTTTTCGGAAAGTCCTCTAAGAGGTGGGGGGAAAGAAGTGAAGAAGGAGTTGTATTCTTTTTATGAGGATACTTATATCTCAAAGCCTGAAGTTGTTACAGACATGAAAATTGGCAATTGGAATCTCCTTTGAAAATAATAAAACACTTTTTTTGAAGTGAGAGAGGACTGCTTTCCACATATAGAGTTCCATGTTGTAGGCCTACCAGGTGTATGCATAAATCTTTTCTGGTTTCACTAAGAGATGATGCCAGGAAACAGTACGCAGCATATGAATTTGACACATACGTCGGTTTGTTGGTCTGACATTAACCTACCAACACACACAAGTTGAGACCGCCAAACACTAGTGTCTGTGTTGTATCATTCAGTGATCATGTCTTATTTAATAAAAAGGAAAAGGCTGTGAAAAGTCATCGTTTGCTGGCAGAAACATATGATGAACACGCTCCATCGATTAGAACATGTGAGACATGGTTTCGACAAATCGCTTTGCCAAGAAGGCCTTGCTTTGTGTCTGGTGGGACCAGACCATCAACGATTAATTTAAATTCTGCATTGATCGAAAGATGACCAGAATGGACCAGAAGACATGGCAACGTGATTTTGTTACACGACAATGCCCCATCTCACACAGCAAAACCAGTGAAAGACACTTTGAAGTCGCTTGAATGGGACATCTTCCATCCCCGCCGTAACCCTGACCTGTCACCATCTATCACCTTTTCGCATCAATGGGGCATGCACTCTCAGAGCAGCACTTCAGCAATTTCGAGGAAGTTGGAAATGGCTCGACGTATGGTTTGCTGCAAAAGACAAGCAGTTTTTCTGACATGGTATTCATAACTTACCTGAAAGATGGGTGAAGTGTGTAGAAGCCGATGGCCAATATTTTTAATAAACAAAAAATGAATTTCCCTTGAAAATTATGTGTTTTCTTTGCCACAAAAATGGGAAAGACTTATGCATACATCTGATATGTTCGAGAGTTAACACTGCCAGTAGCCTGTTCATCTTACCCCTACAAGGCAATACCACAAACATAGTTTACAAAGAGATTCTGGGACAAATGAAATGCAATTTTTCTTGAGTTCTTATACATACTTTAGGAATTCTCAGATGATGTCTTAGCGCAGTACTGAGGAACGATTAATTTTATCAAATTATGAAATTCTCGCATGCGAAGCCGTGGGTAACAGCTAGTTATATATAAATACGGTAAACAAATAGTACAGAATGAAACATATCAATCATAAAATTAATCTAATCACTGTAAAATTATTCAGAAGGGTGGGAAACAAGTTTATTTAATAGTCTTTTCACAATATTTCCCATTGGGGTTCGGACACTGACCACACCAACAAGACCATCCTTCCCTGGAAACATCTCACTGATATTTGCCAGCCTCCAAGACAGTGGATGCATATTGTCTTACTTCATCAGTACCACTCTTCCTGGCTGAGGATTAGCTTGGGAAGAATACCACTTCCTCCACCACTGGAGTGAATTGAGATAGTCTGCAGATCATCGAGCCCACAACTGCTGGTTAAGCTGCTGAACTCTTTGCCACCTAGAAAGACCATTTGTGGATAAGTCAGACATATTAGGCTCAGGAAAGGTCATGAGGGGACCACCAATCAAGAAATGGCCAGGGCTGAGATAGCTAGGGTCGTTAGGTTCGTTGGAGAGAATGATGATAAGTCTGGAATGCAAAGAGGCTTCTATCTGAGAAGTGTACACATTTCTTCATACGTGAGAAGGGAGTCTCCAGCACTCTTCTGAGGTGGCATTTCATTGATTTCACTCCAGATTCCCACAGACCGCCAAAATGAGGAGAGTTGGGAGGAATGAAGTGTCAACTGATTTCTTCCGCAGCTACAAATGACTGAATTTCTTTCATGTTTTCATCTGCGAAGAATAGCTTTCGGAGCTCTTGTAGTTCCTCATAAGCTCCAACGAAGTTGGTACCATTATCGCTGGACAATTGAAGAACCTTGCCTCCTCAGGCGATGAACCATTTGAGAGCAGCTATAAATGAATCTGAAGTTAGTGAGTTGATTAATTCCAGATGAATTCCCTTCATGGCTAAGCAGACAAATAATGCTACATAGCACTTCATAGTGGTCTGGCTTCTGAACGAACCAGTCTTGATATGTAGAGGACCTGTGTAGTCAATTCCCGTGTGAAGAAAGGCAAGAGAAGGTACTCTTGCTGCAGGCAGTTGACCCATGAGTTGTTGGGTGGTAGCTGACTTCATCCTGAAGCAAGGCAGACACTTGTGAATGACTGGGCGGGTCACTTGTCGAATGCGTGGTATCCAATACCCTTGTCGTAGTGAAGCGATAAGCAGTTGTGACCCAGTATGCAGGAGACGTTTATGCTCACCCGTGATGATCAACATCTTTCTGATGCACCACTGTAATGCATTTTGCATTTCTTGGGCAGTTATCCTACCACTTCTCTTGCTGGCTGGATGCTGTGTGTTATGGATAAATCGGAAATAATAACTGGCGGCTCTCTGTAGACGACTTTGCGATGAGTATTTTAACAGTATGCTGTCTGTCATACTGCATGGATAAAGAAACAATGGTTGACATTCTTTGTTCTGGTGGGTTTACGTCTGTTACATTAGTATATGTAGGGCAGTCCAATGAAGACTGATTTAGCCATGCTGGACCATGACACCATAAATCAAGGTTCTGTAGTGAAGCAGGATCAGTGTCTCATAATATTAAATCTGCAGGGTTGTCCTATGATGGTACATGCATCAATGTGCTTCCTTCAGCAAGATCTTGAATTTGTGTCAGCAACAAAAGTTTTCCACCTGGTAGCTGGTGATGATAACTATGAAGGTATGATGGTAAAATCAGTCCACAGTATAGTTCCAGATATTTCTAATTCCAAGAATGGCTTTGTTTTATGTATAAGTTGAGCAAGTAACAGAGCTCCACAAGGCTCCAGTCTTGGAAGTGTTAACTGTTTGACAGGCGCTACACGGGACTTAGAACAAAGTAACCTCATATCCACCTCCCCTTGTTGTGATATAGAACGTAGGTATAGACAAGCTCCATACGCCTTCTTGCAAACATCAGAGAAGCTTTGGATTTGTATTTGAGAGGGTGTTCCTGTGACTAATACATGTCTGTCAACTTTAATATCTTTGAGAACTGACAATTGTGAATTCTGTTTGTGCTAATGTGTATTCAGGTCTGTATCAAGTTTCTCATTCCAGTCAATGTTGTGTAACAACAGTTGTTGTAGAAAGACTTTGTAATTGATGACTACAGGGCTCACAAACCCTAGTGGGTCGAAAGCAGATGTGACCACAGATTATACTTCTTGCTTTGTGACTGCTGAGCTTCTTGGATCAACATCAACAGTGGAGGAAGTTGGTTGTGTCTTGGTAGCGATCATGAATATGTCTAAGATAGGATGCCACAGTAGTCTTCATTGTCCAGTTGAAGTGGGAACTGGGTTTGTCTTAGTGCTGGAGGGACTGGGTGAGTTTGCCATGTGGTTAGGGTCGTGCAGCTGTGAGCTTGCATCCGGGAGATAGTGGGTTTGAACCCCACTGTCGGCAGCCCTGAAGATGGTTTTTCCATGGTTCCCCGTTTTCACACCAGGCAATTACTGCGGCTGTACCTTAATTAAGGCCACGGCTGCTTCCTTCCCACTCCCAGGCCTTTCCTATCCCATCATTGCAATAAGATCTATCTGTGTCAGTGCGACATAAAACAAATATCAGTAATAATAAACAGCCTCTTCATTTGGACGAGACGTTATAGAAGTATCTCTAATGGAACTTAACCCTTCCAAGCATCCCATTTGACCGCAATCTTTGCTCAAGGTTTTGGAATGTATTGGTAGTCAGTAGTCTTCTGTCAGGAAAACACTTGTGATAGAGACGTTGTGACTGGACAGCTTTCTGCCTTGTTTCCCCATAAATGAGCAACATATCAACATGTCACTGGAATAGATCATGAGTGAATGAAAACGTACTATGATGTGACCTCGTAGATGTGGATCATTATTTGTGTGCATTGGACTCGGGAAGTTGTGGATTTGAGTACCATGCTGGCCATCCTGAAAATGGTTTTCCTCGGTTTCCCATTTTTGCCACCAGGAAAATGCTGGGACGGTATCTTAGTAAAAGACCAAGGTGGATTTCCTTCCGAATCCTTCCCCCACCCATCCTTAAGGGAAAGATGCTAAATCAGAGCGAATCCCTTAAAGCCTATAGGGAAAAAAAATTATTATTGTATCGCCGCTAAAATATAACATCTCAGTCATTAAAAAATTTGCCGTATGCTGGATTCAAACCCCTACACTGCTGATACTCACACACCCTGTGTTCCAGCTCTTAACTGATTCGGCCATGAAGTAAACATACGAGATACTTGCTAGAGGTTTAGTAATGAAGTATGGCCATTCCACCTTGAAAGTTAATATCCGTGTCAAACTCTTCAATGATGTTTTACAGTGTTCATTTAACTTTTTTACATTACAGAACACGTAGCATAACCTATTAATTTGATCGTATTATGGGTACCTGTTTTATTTCAAGGCGCAATAAATCACATGTTTGCAGAATGGTCCTTAGTATTTGGCGTGGAATTGTGCATAGTAGTTTTTCCTTTGCTGGATCCATGGATCAAGTTACAGTGATGACACAGGTAGCAGAGAGCCTTATTGACCATAAGGGTAAATTTCAAGTTATTTGGTGTTCATAAAACTAAATTATAAGGGTTTTTATGTTATATGCATTATTTGGGTTGCCTATATAAAAAAAATAAGGGGCTGGTGTACCACCCAGTACACAACATTTACATATTTTTGACTGAATACTTCAGCCTTCTTTATATCCTCATATATACATTCCCCTTTATTCAGATGTCTCTTGAGGGAGAATGCACTGTTTTGCATGGGAATGACTCAGACCACTGTTATTGTGATGAGCAGTCTATATTCTAAGCATGTTTTCATACAGTTCAGAGCATTTGAGGTCAAAGGTGTCCCTTGTGAGAACACATATATGCCTTCTCTTACCAATACATGCCATTAGGAATTAATACAAGTATTTTACACAGACCATTTCTGAAATGGCAATAATTTAAAGAATTTCATCCTAGATATGCCATTAGGAAACCTCAGCCGATATATGTAACTCCAACACTAACACCTGTTAGTAAGGTTTGCAGCCCTCCCAGTCTGATGATGAGCAGCTGTCACTGCCTCTGTGTTATTACCTTTTTAGACTGTGATATAGTGAGTCTAGGAAATGGACGTTCAAATATTTATGAGTCGGATAGTCAAAAAACACTGAATACACTCTGTAAAAGTATTTTAACTGTTGTGATTATACAGTACTGAAATTATATTGGTGAAAATGCAAACTTCAGAGGTTAAAAATGTACTAGGCAAACAGAGATCCTTGCTTCCAACCCTGTTTTGAAATAGCAAAGCACCATTTCTCTCTCAGAACTGGATCTTCAGGAAACATATTTGTGAAAAGTACCGGTAACACATCCTACCTACTTGGCAATGTCTGATGTACAACTTAATATACAGAAGTCCACCATTTTAACAGTTTTTCATGAATAAAAAGTAAATCATTTATGCTTCCTACTTCACCTACAATAACTCCCCAAATTACATCTAAGTTTAGACACATGTAGTGGTGAGATTATGAACTTGATCCATCCCCAGTTTTCATGCTAAAAACATAAGTTCCTTTCCAGGCCTTGTGGGTATTTTTTTCTCCCCCCTTCATTTCATATCATGATGGGGTATGACAGGCTTCCTAGAGAAGATAAGACACTGATGGTTTTCCGTTTTTTCCCCATTTTCACACCAAGCAAATGCTGGGGTTGTACCTTAATTAATGCCATGACCGCTTCCTTCCAACTCCTAGGCCTTTCCTATCCCATCGTCACCATAAGACCTACCTGTATCAGTGTGACATAAAGCCACTAGGAAAAGAAAAAGAAGAAGAGAGAGACACACCCTGTCTTAGGCCAGGAGATGTGTTGCAGTGATTTAAGCTGCAGAGAAGGGTGAGGGGAAGTGGTCATGGCCTATAAAACGAACTGTCCTTGCATTTGCCTTAGTGGGAATAACGGATAGATAGATAGATAGAAAGATAGATACAGTAGAACTTCGATAATTCGAAATCGGTTAATTCGAAATCTCGCCTAATTCGAAGCAGCTCTTGTCCCGTTAACAAGAGGTACGGTTTTGCATGTTATTTAAATCGTTTCATTCGAAATACGGATAATTCGTAATTCGAAGAACAATGTTGGTCCCGTTACCGAAATTCAGACTTTTAATTTGAAACTGCCTTTATATTTGAAAAAAAAAAATAGTAATTTACAGAGTAATTTAAATTCAGAATTTCTCTGCGTCTTTAAAGAACGTGTCTTCCGGAACGTGCAGGGGTAACTTTGCGCACTTTCACCTGCTTCGGCATGTCTACAATGTGCTTCATATCTGCTATGTTCGAGCGGAATCGTAATTATTTTGTATTTGGCGTTTTAAGGAACACCACAATATCACGTAGCAGGCAGTGTGCGGAGAGGTGGAATCCGCGAACACTGGCGATGCCGACAGTTGGCGAAAAAGCGTGGCTTATAGCCTATAATCAATTCGTACGCACCAAACAATATTGTCAATGCCGATGAAACTGCATTGTTTGTTTTATTTTTATTAAATTCTGAGGCCAAACGGACATATGGTTTTAAAGAAAAGCCGGGAAATGTACTGTGTTGCTATGCAGTGCACACGGAAGCGAGACACTTCCCTCGTCATAGGAAAGTTCGAAAACCCACGACGTTTTAAAGGCGTCGGGCATCTAAAAATGCAAACAGTACAGTAATCCAAATGATAAAGCATTTGCACAGGGGAGGCCAGCATAATTTTTCCTCGTCTTTGAATCGTATTTTTCTTCCTTTCGTTGCGTGATGTTATGTTTGCCATTGTTTTATCCAAGTGGATTATTTGAATAATGTAAATGCACCTTGTTGGATACATTTCTGAAATAGTGTTTTCCATGGCATTTGAAAAGTTTAAACTGAGAATCAAGATAATTGCATGCATTAATGGGTCTTAGAAGTGCCATGCGGGATATCGTACAAGTATAGTCACTGCACTGTTGTTGTAATGTGGACGGAAGCGAGAGACTTTCTCCCCTCGTCATAGGAAAGTTCGATAAGCCGCCATGTTTGAAGGGCATCGGGTATTTCCCTTGCAAGCACAAGGCAGCTAAAATGCATACAGTACAGTAATCCAATGAATAAAGCACTTACACAGGGGAGCCAGTATATTTTTCTCGTGGTCTTTGAATCATGTTTTCTTTCTTTTGCGTGAGGTTATGTGTTTGCCAGTGAGTTATCCAAGTGCATTATTTGAATACTGTAAATGCACCTTGTTGGATACATTTTGGAAATAGTTTCTTTCCATGGCATTAGAGAGCTTTGAACTGTGAATCAAGGTTAATTGCATGCAGTAACGGGTCTTAGAATATATTGTGACGCCGCAAGAGTTGGCATTTCCGACATGTTGGCGGTTAATTCGAAATCACATAATTCGAAGTCCGATTTTTGCATCCCAACGACTTCGAATTAACGAGGTTTTACTGTAGATAGATTCTGAGAGGTGACTTTATTTACTATCCTTATACATACACTGTATAACATGGGAATAAAAGTGTATCTATTTTTACATCAATACAGATGATTAATCAGTATGTCTACAGCAGCCATGTGTGACAGAAAACAAAAATGTACCTCTCAAGAAGAAAAATGAGATTTTCTGAGAAGAAGTATATAACCTACAAGAAACAAAAGAGATGTTATGACTGGTCTTGCTTTATTATGCATTTACTTTGTTGCCTTTTCTTTTCATGTTGTTTTACGTTGCACCGACACAGATAAGTCATGGTGATGATGGGATAGGAAAAGGCTTGGAGTGGGAAGGTAGCAGCCATGGCCTTAAATACAGTACAGCCCCAACATTTTGACTGGTGTGAAAATGGTAAAACACGGAAAACCATCTTCAGGGCTGCAGACAGTGGGGTTCAAACCCACTACCTCCCAAATGCAAGCTCACAGCTGCGAACCCAACACCACACAGCCAATTTGCTCGGTACTTCAGTGTCTATGTATAAATAGTGTTTTCATACATTTGTTTCTGAATGAGGTATCAGAGTGATAACAGAAAGGTCCACTATAGTGTCAGAGTTGTGAACATACGTTTAAAATCATTAATCCTTAACCATGGATTATTGGTGTGTAACCATGGCTGAAATATAAATTAGTCCTTTTCCTCATTTATCCCTCTCAGGGAATGCTTGCTAATAATAACTTGAGATCTATCACTTGTACTGACCTTGTTGCCATTAGTCTTAATGTCACTGTGGTAATAAGCAGACTACACGCCCATGGAGACAGAGTGCAGAGGAGAGACTGATCCTATAGTATCTCCATCAGACAATCTTGTTATGTTGATTGAGAACTCGCAATAATGTAACTCCATAGGCACAAATGCAACAACGGATGGATGAATTTCATAACGTACTCAAGTTACAATGATAGAAGATAGTTATTTTTTCTAAAGCTTGTAATTTGAATACATATGTTAGCAGTAATTAAAATTTACAAGCATAAAATCTCTATTAATTTTCTACTGAAAAATGATAATTTCTGATGGTTTAAGATTCGGGAGATAGTGATTTTGAATCCTACTGTCGGCAGCCCTGAAGATGGTTTTCTGTGCTTTTCCATTTTTAAACCAGGTGAATGCTGGGTCTGTATCTTAATTAAGGCCAAGGCCACTTCTTCCCCACTCCTAGCCCCTTCCTGTCCCATCATCGCCATAAGACCTATCTGTGTTGGTGCGACGTAAAGCAACTTATAAAAAATGATAGTTTAAGAAGATTTTAAAACAAAAGTTGCCTTTTACTTCATTTATTAATATTTAATCCTCCAGAATATCATTAACATTAAGCAATCACTGAGCTTTAGTACCCATGTTAGTGTTAAAAATAATGTATGTACATTGTTAAGCGTTAAGTTAAATTATTGTAATATTTTATATTTCACTAAGAAGAATGTTTCAAAAACCACATAAATAGTTCTGAGTTATAAGTACTTGAAACTGAATAATAATAATAATAATAATAATAATAATAATAATAATAATAATACTAATAATAATAATAATAATAATAATAATAATAATTTGGTTATGACTCGTTTAATGTCGCACTGACACAGATAGGTCACATGGCGAAGATGAGACTGGAAAGGGCTAGAAGTGGGAAGGAAGTGGTCGTAGACTTAGTCAAGGTGCAGCCGCAGCATTTGCCTAGTGTGAGAAGGTTTAACCACGGAAAACCATCTGCAGGGCTGCCTGCAGTGGGACCCAGCAAAATTAATAATAATAATAATAATAATAATAATAATAATAATAATAATAATAATAATAATAATAATAATAATAATAATAATAATAATAATAATAATAATAAACTGGCAGGAATTACACCTGAAGACATCCAAAGCCGGGTTATCTTCAGAACCAAAGTTCATAAGTGGCAAGTTGGCCAAGAGGAAAAACCAAAGAAGAAGACCGGAACAACATGGTCTCAAGAGAGAAAAGAAGCACACAGCAAACGAATGAAGGAAGTGTGGGCACAAAGAAAGGCAAATGCCTGTCTCTAAATACTTTGCGTAGTCCTAATGGGCTCATTCGCAATATATATATAAAATAATAATGATGATTTTACGGTGTTATGATTTTTGTAGACGCTGATGTGCCACAATTTTGTTCTGCAGGAGTTCTCTTACATGCCAGTAAATCTACCAACAAGTGGCTGGCATATTTGAGCAGCTTTAAATATCACTGGAGTGAGCCAGGTTTGAACCTGCCAAGCAGAGCTCAGAGAGCCATCACTCTACCATCTGAGCTACTAAGCCCGGCTCCATCAGAGTTCTTTGACGTGCTAGAAGCAAAACGACTCAGATTAATTATAGGCCCTATTAAACCCCCTGAAATGACACCAACCTCAGACATCAAGTATCTTAATTACCGACATCCACATCAGAATTTGCACCAGCATTGTAAGAAATGGCCACTAGTAGCTTTTACTCTCATTTTGTGACAAGCCTGTGCCCAGAGCTTGAAGGTCAGTGTTCTCTCCTTGCCAGTTGTAAGATGGCAGTGTGTGGAGGTAGACACTACTGTAAGTGAATAATGGCAGCATCTCAGACTGTGGAAATGAGTCCAATGGGATCTCTTATTCTGTGTTAAATAAAACCACAGTGGAAGGATTTATTCCTATGTACAATAATAATAATAATAATAATAATAATAATAATAATAATAATAATAATAATAATAATAATAATAATAATAATAATAATAATAATAATAATAATAATAATAATAATAATAATAATCATCATCAGGAATGCTGTAATAGAAACAGCAAGGGAATGCCTAGGAATAACTGTGTGTAAAGAAGGAAAAAAGCAAAGATATTGGTGGACTGATGAAGTGAAAGCAGCTCGTAAACGTAAAAGGAAGGCACATCAGAAATGGCTCCAAACAAGAACTAATGCAGTCAGGGGATTTTATGTGGATGAAAGAAACAGAGTGAAACAATTGTTGAATCCTAGAAGAAATCATGGAAATATTTTGGTAATAACCTGGAAATGCTAGGTCAAGCGGCAAGGAAAACTTTCTGGACAGCAATAAAGAATATGGGAAACGGAGGGAAAAGGAAATTAATAATTTATTGGATAAATCAGATGAACTCATAGTAGATCCTAGAGAATCATTTTGAAGATCTTCTCTCAACGTAAAAGGATATCTTCCTGGTGATGTCATGAACAACTGAGCTCATGGGGAGGAGGGCAATGGTATTGATGAAATTACGCTTGAGGAAGTGGAAAGGATAATAATAATTTCGTGTGGCTATTTCTAGTTGAGTGCAGCCCTTGTAAGGCAGACCCTCCAATGAGGGCGGGCGGCATCTGCCTTGTGTAGGTAACTGCGTGTTATTGTGGTGGAGGATAGTGTTATGTGTGGTGTGTGAGTTGCAGGAATGTTGGGGTCAGCACAAACACCCAGCCCCCGGGCCATTGGAATTAACCAATAAGGTTAAAATCCCCAATCTGGCCGGTAATCGAACCCGGGACCCTTTGAACCGACGGCCAGTATGCTGACCTTTCAGCCAATGAGTCAGACAGTGGAAAGGATGGTAAATAATATCCATTGTCATAAAACAGCAGGGATAGATGAAATTAGACCTGGAGTGTAGAAATATACTGGGGAGGCTAGGATAAAATGGCTTCATAGATTAATAGGATTAGCATGGAGTGTTAGTAAAGTACTTTCTGATTGGACAAGAGCAGTAACTGCAACTATTTAAAAGCAAGGTAACCGGAAGAATTGCAACAAATATTGAAGTATTTCATTGATCAGTATATCAGACAAGTTGTTCACTGGCTTTTTGGAAGGAAGGGTGCGATTTGTGATTGAGAGTAAGGTGGATGAAAACCAATGTGGTTTCAAATCAGAGAGAGGCTGTCAGGACCAGACTTTCAGAATGTGCCAGATAATGTAAAAATACTACAAGAAAAGTATACAGTTACATTTATGTTTCATAGATCTAGAGAAGGCATATGACAGAGTACCAAGGGAAAAGATGTTAGCCATACTGAAGGATTATGGGATTAAATGGTAGATGATTAACAGCAGTCATAGGTATTTATGTTATCTGACTGCTTAGTTGAATGGTCAACGTTGAGACCTTTAGTTCAGAGGGTCCCAGGTTCGATTCCAAGCCGAGTCAGGGATTTTAATCACTACTGATTAATTCTTCTGGCTCGGGGACTGGGTGTTTGTGCTTGTCCCAACACTTTACTATTCATATTCAGGCAACATACTACACTACCAACCACCACAGAAACATGCAATATAGGGTTAGCATCAAGAAGGGCATCTGGCCATAAAACAGGGCCAAATCCATATGTACGACACAGTTCGCACCCGCGACGCCGCAAATGTGGGAAAAGCTGTAGAAGAAGGGGTGTTTATGTTGACCACTGGGCTACGGTGAGAATTGATGGTAGAATGAGTTCTTGGTTCAAGGTACTTACAGGGGTTAGACAATGCTGTAATCTTTCACCTCTATTGTACGTAGGTGGTTTGAAAAGTTCTCAGAATGTACTAGAATTAAGTATCTTATCTCGGTGGAACTGCTTTTATTTTTCAACATAGTCTCCCTGTAGACTAATGCATTTGGTCCAGTGATGTTCCAATGCCTTGATCCCATCTCGAAAATGAGATTCCTCCAGGCCTGCAAAATACCTCTCCAATTCGGCTGTCGGTTCTTCCCTTGTAGAAAATCTCCGTCCACCGAGGAAAATTTTCAGCTTGGGGAATAGATGAAAGTCTGATGGTGCCAAATCAGGTGAATAAGGTGGATGTGGCAACAATTCGTACCCCAGTTCATGAAGTTTCGCCATGGCAATAACACTTGTGTGCGGCGGAGCGTTGTCCTGATGAAAGATGACCTTTTTCCTTGCCAAACCAGGCCTTGTTTCGCGTATCTTTTCCTGTAGTTGGTCTAGGAGGTTTGCATAGTATTGCCCCGTAATTGTTTGGCCAGTAGGAAGATAATCTATCAGCAGAATGCCTTTTGCATCCCAGAAAACTTAGGCCATGGCCTTTCCGGCCGAGCGCACTGCCTTTGCTTTCTTTGGTGGTGGTGAATCAGCATGTTTCCACTGCTTTGACTGCTGTTTTGTCTCTGGGGTATAGTAGTGGACACAAGTTTCATCTGTAGTAACAAACCGGCACAACAAATCTTGTTGGTTGCACTGAAAACGGGCCAGACTTTGTTCGGACATTTCCAATCTGGTGCGTTTTTTGTCCAATGTCAAGGGCCGCGACACCCATCTTGCGGATATTTTTTTCATACCCAATTCTTCGGTTAAAATATAATATACCCATTCAGAAGACATCCCTACAGCTTCAGCAATTTCCCGCACTTTCAGTCGACGATCCTCCATGACCATTTTATGCACTTTTGCGATAAATTCTGGGGTCGTAACACTTTTTGGCCGTCCACTACGCGGATCATCATCCAAGCTCTCCCAACCAAATTTAAACTCGCTGGTCCACTTGGCAACAGTTGAAAATGAAGGAGCAGAGTCCTCCGTGTGTTCTGAAAGTCGGCATGGATTTCCTTTGCTTTCATACCTTTCTTTACAAAGTATTTAATCACTGCTCGAATCTCAGTTTTTTTCCATTGTCACAAATCACTACACGGGATCAACAACAGTCGTCACTACCACACTCCTGCAGCTAGAGCACTGATATGCCACGTGTTCACTCACAAAGGATGTGTGATTATTGCGCGGGAACCTCGTTGCTCTAGCACTGACATCTAGCGTTGATTCCGAGAACTTTTCAAACCGTCCTCGTACATAGCTTTCATGGATCATCTGCTGAGAGGTATAAAGTGACAAGGAGGGATTCAGTTAGGTGGAAATGTAGGAAGTAGTTTGACCTAAGCTGACAGCTTGGTCTTATTGACAGACTGTGCTGAAAGCCTGCAGTCTAATATCTTGGAACTTGAAAGTAGGCACAATGAGTATAACATGAAAAATCAACCTTTCCACGACTAAAGTGTTGTCAATGGGGAAGAAACCTAACAGAACTGAATGTCAAATTAGCAATATGAAGGTAGAACAGGTAGATAATTTCAAGTATTTAGGATGAGTATTCTCCCAGGATGGTAATATAATAAGAGAGATTGAATCGAGGTACAGTAAAGCTAATGCAGTGAGATCGCAGTTGCAATCAACAGTTTTCTGTAAGAGAGAAGTCAGCTCCCAGATGAAACTGTCTTTACATTGGTCTGTTTCCAGAACAACTTTACTGTATGGGAGTGAAAGACATGAAAATAGCAAGAATAATCATTGGTACAAACAGGTAAGAACAATGGTAGGAGGGTACTTGAAATGAGGAGATAAAGACTAAATTTGGAATGAACTCGACTGATGATGCTGTATGCATAGACCAGCTTTGATGGTGGGGTCTTGTGAGGAGAATGGAGGAGGATAGGGTACCTGAGAGAATAGTGGATAGTAAGAGAAGTAGAAGGAGACCAAGACGATGATGGTTAGACTCAGCTTTTAATTATTTCAAGATAAGATGTATAGAACTAAACGAGGTGTAACGGCTCAAATCCCGTTACAAGATGATATCTGTATTTTTATTATTCAATGATTTTATCTGTATTTTATTATTATTATTATTATTATTATTATTATTATTATTATTATTATTATTATTATTATTATTATTATTATTATTATTATTATGTTATCTGTGATATTGTTACTATTATTGTAATGATCAGTCTTATTCAATTCGATTTTGCAATGCCTGTTGCTTGCAGGATTGTACTTCGATGTATGCATATATACGTATGTGTAGAATAACACTCAATACCTGTACAGTGAGAATTGTTGTATATATCACAGATTGGATGTGACGTTGGTACATTGTGCAATATTGCTGGCGATTCTGCCAAGTCATTGCCACGTCATGGCTACGTCATCGTATTTATTTAGCAATGCGCTCAGAGAGTCGGCCGCCCCAGGGCATTTCACCATAACATGCAACAGTTTGCCGCGTTGTGAGAGTATGTCATTGTTATTTCTGGAGATTGCGTAGGTGTGTCAACCAGTGGTTATAAATACGAGGACCAGCGCCTTATAGCGTCAGTCTACGGGAAGGAGAGGCCTCAGTCGGTCATAAGTCATTACTTAAACCAAATACAGTAGAGACAATACACGACACTGAGCGAGATATCGAGGGACAGCTATTGGAGCTCACTCTAGCGGATAGACCTGAACGGTACTGATTCTGTCATAAGAGCACGTGTATTTTGTGTGAAGTTTTTGGTGTTATTTATGCGTTTTCAGTGAGTTGACATAATTAAATTGTAGTGTGTGTCATTCCTTGATATCTCCTCTCAACATGAGGGGAAAGGTATGTGCTGTGTTTGGCTGCAGTAATTACGAAGTAGAGAAAAATGCGCGGTCGTTCTCCAGGTTCCCTCGTGACAAGAACATGCAAGTAATATTGTGTTTGCATATATATTCTTCCAGTGACAGAGATTTATATAGTACTTCATAATCTTCTGACCTGTTCGACCCATGTTTTAACGGGCTTAAAATATAATATGCATATTTTATTGTATAGTGCAGCAGTTAACCTTCAATACCGATGTGTTGTTGTAGGTGTGATCTGTGGGTTTTGAAATGTCACAGAAGCGATTTGGATAAAGTATACAAGAAAGAAGGGACGTTACGCTTGTATAAGAATTATAAGATCTGTTCAGATCATTTCCAGGCCAGCGACATTAAAAATCCTCGACTATACAGCCAAGGGTATGTTACATTTTTACTCTAATTGTACGTAAATATTCCTCAAAGCATCACTATCCACAACATTTTCAAACTTTTCTTTCTTTTATCCCTCTGCTCAGATTAAAGCCGGGATTTTATAGATTTTCTTTCTGTTAGTAGGCTTCATGTTAAGGGGAAAATTGTCCAGCTATTAAATGTTAATTCATTGCATCATATGTGTAAGGAATGTGCCGATATTTTTATTGACAAATGTCTTAATGTGATGATACAATGTTTTTAAATGAGGAAAAAAGACAAATCCAACCGTAAGATTTCAGGCAGGTATGCTAAAGCTAAGAAAGTAATGCATAAATGAAAGATCAAGCCATTTCACAGCAGTCAATTTCACACCTTGTTTATATGTCTAATTTCAGTCTTTGAATAATAACCTTTTAAATAATTCTTCATTCATTTATCCAGAATTGCTTTAGCAACTTCGAAGTTAATATCTCAATACCACTTTCTTTCTAGACGTAATTTATTTATCCATTTCCGTATATACATTTCCATTGATATTTGAATTTAGCGCGATTTGTTCAGGTCAAGTCACTAGGAGCGCCACCGACGAATTGTCTCCCATTTTAGCAAGGCGAAATCCGTAAATGTCGTGTATTGTCTCTACTGTATTTGCTTAAACGGAAGCAGTACAGTGAAGAAGTCTACTAGATGAAGAGACCTCAGTCGGTCAGTCAACAAGTGTGAACGAGAGATGGAGAAGACTCAGTGAGCCATTAATTATTGGTCATTGAGAGAGTGAGGCCAAAAGTTAGTTGGTCACTTAGTTGAAGACACGGACGCAAGGCTTGCCATGGAGTCAGAGAGGGATACCATATTGACTTACAAAGAAGTCAGATGATATGGAGAAGAAGCAGTCACAAGGATGTATCACCAAGTTAGGCGTGACACATCTACAGTAAACACCAGATCAAAGGATTACGTCGTAATTACACTCAAAGTGTTGAAGGTACAGTCAAGTGAATCAGTGAGGGAAATATTTCGTATAAATTGTTAAATGTCCGGTCAAGAAGAATTCAAATTCATGCCTAGTTTCTTTCAGTTGCAATGTCATAATTTCATATTCTCATCTGTTTTATCGCAACAAGGCTCACTATTTTTTTATATATTATTTAAAGAATATATATTGTTCTATCAAATGAATTCATAGTTTTATTTCATTGACAGTAAAATATCTTAACCTCAAAATTAATGGGGAAACCGAACGCCAATCTCCTTTTCCCATAACTCATATGGTATGTTGTCAAAAGTAAGCTTATTACCCCACACCCTAGAGATAGTCAAGAGTCTCATTCTATTATTGCTGCACTGAGTGGCAGCTGGCGCCCTTCAAATAAAGTATGTGTAAGTAAGCAGGTAACAAGTAAGTGTGAGTACAATGTCCGACGAGTGTGTATTTTACTTAATGAATGTTAATTTTCAGATTTTTTATGTTAAATGCAGATATTCAGATTTTTCAAAATAAATGCAGATTTATATGTTTCAAAAGTAAGTAAGAGAGTCAGGAAAATAACAATGTGTCGACGCAACGTGGGACTCGAATAAATTCAGAATTTGTTCTGAATGACAGCATATCATAGGTTCATTTTGGGAAGAGTATGCGCATTTAAGCCAACGGAAATTATTGCCGGTAAATGTCAGGAGTGTAAGTTTATGATATATATTTGTATTTTGGGGATATGTCAAGGGGTTTGAAGAGGGAAATTAATTTGAGATCGCGTACTATTACTAGTGAACCAAAGATGGACAAGTAAGACAATAACAAGTCATGTGACGACGAGGTCATTGCTTCTGCGGACATCCAAGGTGAAATTCAGAGTAGGGAGCAGGTGAATACGATGGAAGCTTGTGAGGTAATTCAGCAAAGTGCAGAAATTGAGAAGCACACTGAAACTCAAAAGGAAATCGCGGGGGGAATGAACCAAATTTTTTTTAATTTGCTGATGGCCAGAATGACCGAGCTCAGTGAAAAAAGTAATGAAAATTGTAATAAACAGATTAACTCTCTAAGTAGTAAAATGGAACAAATAATTAATAGTAACGAAAATAGTAAGAAAGAGATAAGTAATAAAATGGAAGAAAAGATTGATACTAGTAATGAAAATAATAATAAATAAATGGAAGAAGTGATTGGTAGCTGTAGCAGAATGGAAGAAATGATTAATAGAAGTATCGAAAATAGGAATAGACAGATGGAAGAATTAGTTCCCAGTTATAAAGAAAATTTTAATGTGACCATTAGTAAAATAGATTCTAAGATATTAGAGATAAATAATCAAACATCTAAGTCAGAATATAAGTTAGAAAGTAAGTTAGATGAAGAGTGTGTTGAAATTGAAGGCGAAATGAAGTCGAGTCGGAGCGATTTTCATACTCAAATTAAGCATGGTAAAGGAACTGGTACAGAGAATATCGTAGAATTAAGTGATAAAAGTTCTAGTAATGGGGAAGAAATTCATGACGTAGTCGAGAAAAGATTGGACAAGAGTTACAATGTAGTTGGGGAAGAGATGGGGGAACAGATTAGTAGAAATGAACAAATTGAAAGCAAACTTGTGGAGGTCACTGAACTACGGAACGAACAGGAAACGCTATCACAGCAGGTGAGAGAGAGAGAGAGAGGAAGAATTGCAGGAAGACGTGAGAATAGTGGAAGAGAATTTTGAGAGAGCAGCGGAAGAAGAAGAAGAAGAAGTTGTAAACGGCCAGGAAGTGATACGGCAGGAAGGTAGAGGTGAGACGGCGGGAGAAATTTTAGTAGCGAGTGGTTTGTTCAGTAGGGATTGTGATTTAACCAAGTTTTCTGGAAAACAGTTTAATCCTATACAGTTTGTGAAAATAGTTGAGAAAAGATTTGCAAGTAAGTTGAGGAATAATACTGAATGGGAATACGTACTGGAAATCTTGTCGAATGTTTTTGTCGGTGAAAGCAGAATATGGTTTCGAGTATACTGGAATAATATGTCTAATTTAGGAGAGTTTAAAGTGTTCATTGATAGGCTTTGGGAGGAATGTGTGCAAGGGCGCGCGCGAGAGAGAGAGCGCATGATGTCTGGGGAAAGTAGTATTGTAGAGAGAGGGGGAAAATGTTAGCCGTGTATCAGAGGAGAGGGGGTGATCATGATGAGCAGAGGATTAATAGTTGTATCGATAGTGAGAGGAGTCAGAGGAGTAACCAGAGAGAATTGGAAGATGGGAGGCGTATGGATTTGAGTTATGAGAGGGAGGGTCAGAAGAGTAATCAGAGAGAATCGGAAGATGGGAGGCGTACGAGTTTGAGTTATCAGAGAGACTATGATAGTCTGAATATGAATGTTATCCAGGTGTCGTTATCGAGTCAGAGTATTTCAGATTCACAGGGAATCGGGTAAATTAAGTGAACAGTCCAAAGATAGAAGATGAACTGGTATTTAGTATAAGTAGTTATGTAGTGAAAGTAGATTTAAGAGTACAGTGTGATTGTGACCTAAGTAATGTTAAGTGAGATATTTAAGTAATGACGTAGTCATAGGTAATGAAGTAATTAATGGTAATAGTAAATTAGACGTAAGAAGTGTTCTGTTAAGTGATGTAAGTACTTATAATACCGAGAATATACTGTAAGTAAGTAAGTAAGTAAGTAGTGAGGTAGTATCTCCGATGATGGAAATTGTGATATGAAGAAGGTAAGGGAAGGTTCTATTAGATATTATAACAGCCGTTGGGTAAGTCACAGAAAGTAAATAAAATGATAGCGGTACCAATCATAATTGAAGATAATTGTTAGTTTCAGCCACGCCTTGTTGTACCAAAACTTGTGTATTCAGTTGTTTTAGGGGCTGACTTGGTTGCAAATTTTGGAAGTAGAATAGACTTTAATTTAGGTAGTGTGTGTTTGTTCTGGGATAAAACTAGCAAAGAAGTACGTGTTAATTATGATGGTCTGAGGTAAGTGTTTGGGTAACGTGTGTTCTTTGAAAGATATGAGAGGTAAGTGAAGTTGTTCCTAGTGAGAGGAAATATTAAGGTGTGTTACGTGTCTGTACGACCAGTATCTGAGGGATCGTCAGTATGAGGCAGTGACGTGAGGTAATTTGAGTAAATTACAGGAGGAGTAATTGTGTTCGATGTTAGGTAAGCATCGAGATGTATTTAGTGGTAAGTGAGGAAGAACACGTATATGAACATGAATTTGTAGTAAATGACCATTGATCTTTTGTGGGAGGTAAGTACCCCATTCAACTTAAATATGCTAGTGAAGTCTAAGAACAAATAAACATTATGCTGGATTACGGAATAATTGAACCATCTTGTAGCCATGGTATTGATCCTTTAATTATTGTTGCCAAAGAGGATGTGATCTATTGAGATATGTAAGTCAATGAGGGCAAAACTGATTCAGTTTGAGTGACAGAGTGCTACTCAGAGTTCCATTTCATCATCTACAGAGGCGGGAAATATGTTGAAGTTATTCTTTTGTATCAGGGGTATTTCACTATTGTGAACCGTATCGGGAAGTGTGCATATTCCTTAAAAGATCAGGAAGGGGATATTCTCGGTATTTATAGTATTATATATGTATAGAAGTACTTCACGTGAGATTTGTTGAGATAAGATTAAGATGATTAATTTTTGTGAGAAACTGGCAAAATAACATCTGCGAGTTGCGTGTGAACCAAGTGTCGTATTGGTGTAATGGAAGAATAAGTGCTACATTGTCATGTGTTGTGTGGCAAAAGGCGGAGAACAAGACATTGAACAGTTAACTGCGATAACAATATGCGAGAAAAGTTCTCATATAAGTGAATTTTCACAAAATATTTTGATATGTTAAAAAAAAGGAGAAGAATGTTGTATATTGATTGAAAATTATCTGTGTGTGTTAAATTAAGGGCTATGCTCTTGTGTATTGTATGAGAGTGGGAGACTGGACAGTTATCTGCGATGACAATGTGCGAGAAAAATTCTCATACCTTTGATATTTTATAAAATGTAAGGATGTTGAAAAAGAAAATTATTGTTGTATACTCATTTAAAGTGTTTATATGTGTCAGTGTTATATTTATATTATGTTGTTCATAAATCAATCGATTCTTTGTTCTTCGATTTATTTATGAGGGAGGCGAATTGTAACGGTTCAAATCCCGTTACAAGATGATATCTGTATTTTTATTATTGAATGATTTTATCTGTATTTTATTATTATTATGATTATTATTATTATTATTATTATTATTATTATTATTATTATGTTATCTGTGATATTGTTACTATTATTGTAATGATCAGTCTTATTCAATTCGATTTTGCAATGCCTGTTGCTTGCAGGATTGTACTTAGATGTATGCATATATACGTATGTGTAGAATAACACTCAATACCTGTACAGTGAGAATTGTTGTATATATCACAGATTGGATGTGACGTTGGTACATTGTGCAATATTGCTGGCGATTCTGCCAAGTCATTGCCACGTCATGGCTACGTCATCGTATTTATTTAGCAATGCGCTCAGAGAGTCGGCCGCCCCAGGGCATTTCACCATTACATGCAACAGTTTGCCGCGTTGTGGGAGTATGTCATTGTTATTTCTGGAGATTGCGTAGGTGTGTCAACCAGTGGTTATAAACACGAGGACCAGCGCCTTATAGCGTCAGTCTACGGGAAGGAGAGGCCTCAGTCGGTCATAAGTCATTACTTAAACGGAAGCAGTACAGTGAAGAAGTCTACTAGATGAAGAGACCTCAGTCGGTCAGTCAACAAGTGTGAACGAGAGATGGAGAAGACTCAGTGAGCCATTAATTATTGGTCATTGAGAGAGTGAGGCCAAAAGTTAGTTGGTCACTTAGTTGAAGACACGGACGCAAGGCTTGCCATGGAGTCAGAGAGGGATACCATATTGACTTACAAAGAAGTCAGATGATATGGAGAAGAAGCAGTCACAAGGATGTATCACCAAGTTAGGCGTGACACATCTACAGTAAACACCAGATCAAAGGATTACGTCGTAATTACACTCAAAGTGTTGAAGGTACAGTCAAGTGAATCAGTGAGGGAAATATTTCGTATAAATTGTTAAATGTCCGGTCAAGAAGAATTCAAATTCATGCCTAGTTTCTTTCAGTTGCAATGTCATAATTTCATATTCTCATCTGTTTTATCGCAACAAGGCTCACTATTTTTTATATATTATTTAAAGAATATATATTGTTCTATCAAATGAATATATAGTTTTATTTCATTGACAGTAAAATATCTTAACCTCAAAATTAATGGGGAAACCGAACGCCAATCTCCTTTTCCCATAACTCATATGGTATGTTGTCAAAAGTAAGCTTATTACCCCACACCCTAGAGATAGTCAAGAGTCTCATTCTATTATTGCTGCACTGAGTGGCAGCTGGCGCCCTTCAAATAAAGTATGTGTAAGTAAGCAGGTAACAAGTAAGTGTGAGTACAAGGTCCGACGAGTGTGTATTTTATTTAATGAATGTTAATTTTCAGATTTTCCATTTTAAATGTAGATATTTCATATTTTTCAAGTTAAATGCAGTTTAATAATATTTGTAAAAGTAGTCAGCGACTTAGGAAAGTCTCAGAGGACACAGAGCTAGTTACAAATAGATGATTGTGGAGGTGCTCAGTAAATTCACAGAGGATTGCAGACTGAATGCTGAAAGGCATAGCAGTCTATAAAGAAGATGTATATATAATAATTGTAATTATAAAACAGAGGTGATGATATTCATTTTTGTGTTTCAATTTCATCCCTAACAGAGGGTGTAGTTTGTCTGTAATTATTAAAATAATTACCAGTACTTATAATTACACTTATGAAACAGTCCGCCTCCGTAGCGTAACGGTTAGTGTTATTAGCTACCGTCCTCGGGGGCCGGGTTCGATTCCCGGTACTGCCAGTAATTTAAAAACTGGCAGGAGGGCTGGTACGTGGTTGAAGTGGTACATGCACCTCACCTCCAGTGGGGGTGTGCCTGAAAAGAGCTTCACCACCTCAGGATGAGGACATGAGTTTACATTTTTTACTTATGAAACAGAAGTGATCAGTACCCATTTTTGTGTCTCGTTTCCCCTTCCTAAAGGGAATGTGATTTTGCTTTATTATTATTATTATTATTATTATTATTATTATTATTATTATTATTATTATTAGTATTAATGACACTACATGAGCCTGCTTAATTATATCAGAGACCAGCTTTTGTCCTTTATCTGTGTTTTCCTATGATTGCATTTAGTGTATAAAAACAGTTGGAAGAGAATAAGATTGACATTCCAACATAGCCATGTAGTCGCCAACATAAACTCTACCTGCTCACTGCTATACTTTATCTTTAATCTCTGAACCTGTCATTGTTGCATCATGTCTACTGAACTTTCATACTTGCATAGTAGGCGTTCTGGTTGCATTTGAGCTTGCTATAACTGGTGTAGACCACAGGTTTGAAGAGTTACCTGAAGAATGTTGAGTCTGCTCAGGTAACTGAGGAGGAGCTGACTGTGGTGCAGGCGGAGGGACGGCAGGTGGGGTCCACGCCTTCACCTCACTATGTGGCCGGTTCATAAGCTCTCCTGAAATAAACCAATCATGATAAGGTTTGGTTGAAGATGGAAGAGAACACATTCTGTACAAGCATATTGACTAGCATTGCCTTGAATTAATAGCACTACACAATTTGATGATTCATTCCTAAGATAAAGAATTAAAATTTACTGCACTTAACTCCTGAAATTATACAAGCCTACTAAAAAATATACTTGAAGCTAAAAAGTAAAAGAAAATAATTATTAATGTTAAGAAACAAAGCACAAGAACCTCAGGGGAGACAATGAAATCTGAGAGATATATTTGAGAAGCAAATGCTCGCAGATGTGTTCTTATTCGACCTTCCTGTTGTTCCATAATCTATATATAAAATAATATGTCCTGACTGACTGACTGACTGACTGACTGACTGACTGACTGACTGACTGACTGACTGACTGATTCATCATCACCAAGCCAAAACTACTTGACATAAAGAAATGAAATTTTGAGGATACATTTATATTACAATGTAGGTACTCACTAAGGGAGGATATTGGATATTCTGTTGCTAAGGGGGTGAATTTTAAAAATATGTGTATCTATATCTCAAAAACTTAACACTTTAAAGACGTGAAAATTGGTATTTGGAACCTTCTTTAAAAATAAGGAAACACGTATTTTTTTGTTTTCAGAAAATCCTCCTATGGGGAGCGGGGTGTGAAAAAGGAGATAAAGAAGTTGAATACCTTTTATGATGATACTTAAATCTCAAAAACTGAAGATGTTACAGTCATTTAAATTGGTATTTGGAATCTTCTTTAAAAATAAACACGTATTCTTTTGTTTTGGGAAAATCCAATTAAATGGGAGGGGGGAATGAATTGAAAAATGAGTTGAATTTTTTGTTTGAGGATACTTATATCTTGAAAACGAAGGCTGTTACGGACGAGAAAATTGGTATTTGGAATCTCTTTTAAAAATAAAAATACACGTATTTTGTGGCAGGGGTGGGAGGGGGTGGAATAAACTTAAGGGGATGTAAAAGGAGTTGAATTATCTTTAGAAGGATACAATTAAGAAGTGGACTTAAAACAATAGACCCCTAAGGGGTTTTTGACTGGAGGGGTGTTGAGGAAGGATGACAAAAATATGCATTTAAACCGTTTGAATTATGAAGTTAAAATTGCAAATGATATCCTAAGTGTTAAATAACGGAAGGTTTGAAACAAATTTAACCACTCGGAGAGTTAAATGGGGGTTATGATCCGAAAACAAATGTATTCATTCCTTCCTTAACGTATGAAGACAAAATTCCAAATAACGATACAGTGAAACCTCGGAATGCAAGTAACTTGGTCTACGAGTGTTTTGCAAGACGAGCAAAACTTTCAAATAAATTGTAACTTGATAAGCGAGCGAGGTTCCACAATACGAGCATCACGTGTGTCTAGGTTTTCCCTTCCCCTGTGCCTTTGTTGAATGGATGAACGAGGTCTTTGGTCCTGTGGTGAAGAAATAAACTTCAGAAAATAATCTGCTGCTCAAAGTCTTGCTGGTTATGGACAATGCTCCTGCTCATCCTACAGGCCTTAAGGCCTTGAGGATGACTTACTGGAGGAACTCAAGTTCGTTAAAGTTAAGTTCCTTCCTCCTAACACTACTCCACTACTCCAGCCTACGGATCAGCAAGTCATTTCGAACTTCAAAAAGCTATACACGAAAGCACTATTTCAGCGATGCTTCGAAGTGACCGAAGGAACAAACCTTACCCTCTGAGAGTTTGGGAGAAATCATTTCCCCACGATGAACTGCCTGAAGATCATCAATAAAGCCTGGGATGGAGTCACCAAGAGAACTCTCACTTCCCCTTGTGGAAAGCTGTGGCCTGACTGTGTTCTTGGACGTGACTTTGAGGGGATTGTTGGTGAAAATGAGCCGCCGGTTGTCGATGAAATGGTGTCCTTAGGGAAGACTATGGGGTTGGAGGTGAATGACGTGGATATTCGAGAACTGGTGGAAGAACATAGCCAGGAAATGTCCACCAACGAACTGATGGATGTGCATCGCGAATAACAGGAGGAGGTTATGGAGCAGATCTCACGCGGGGAAGAGGAGGAGGAAAAGTCAATGGAATCTCTCACTTCAACTGAGATTCGGGAGAAGTGCAAACTGTGGGAGACGGTGCAAAATTTTGTAGAAAAACACCACCCGAGTAAGGCAGTAGCAGTACGAGCGATGAATCAGTTCAATGACAATGCAATGTCCAATGTCACATTTTCATGAAATCATCAAAAAGAGAAAAAAGCAACAGTCATTGGACAGGTTCCTCGTTAAAGTTGCACGAAAAGGAAACAATCTCAGTGAGCCAACGGATAGCAGTGATTCCGTTCATGAAATTCGTGCTTCACAGTACCGGTAACACTTCTCATGTAATTTCTCGTCTCCCTCGCACCAACAATGATTCTATTGTAAGGTAACGTGCACTTTAATTTGTTTTATGTTATATTTTGTTTTAGAAATGGTATGCGAATAAATATTTTTGTGTTGGGGACGAATCATCCGCGTTTCAATTGTTTCTTATGGGAAAACTTGCTTTGATATACGAGCGCTTTGGATTACAAGCATGTTGCCGGAACGAATTATGCTTGCAATCCAAGGTTCCACTGTATATATTTTAAATCCTAGGTGTGAAATAGGAAACATTTTTTAACATTCCACCCGTAAAGTGTTAAATGAGGTTAGGTCCGTAAAGAAAATTATTCATCCGTCCAAAACCGCTTGACGTACAAAGTTGTAATTTTACGAGAAGGGTCTTCTTTTATGTCCTAGGTGTAAAATATCATATACTTAAATATATTTCTCCCCTAAGGGGTTTATGTGGTGGTTGGCACTCAAAAACACAATATCCATTCTTCCAAAACCGTTTCAGGCACGATCTTATTATTTTTTTTAATGAAGGGTTGTCTTCTATTCCCTAGATGTTAATAAATATTTAAAAACATTCACCCCTTAATAAAGTATTCATTCCTCCATTACTGTTCGACGTACAAAATCAAAATTTCATAGGTTGGTCGCTTTTACATCCTAGAAGTTAAATAAGATAGGGTTTAAAACATTCAAATTCTTCCGTATGGGTTTCAAATGAATGTTAGATCAGAAAATAAATAATCATTCCCCCAAAACAGTTTGACATATGAACTGAGGGGTATTTTACAGGCTCAGCTAACAGTGGACTCTTCAACTTTTAAACCTTTCAATAATAATTTTCAGTTTAAAACCGTAGCGAAGCACGGGTATCTTGCTAGTAAATAATGATTTAGAGTCAAAATATTACCTGCTAGTGTCAAGTCATTCATTGCTATAAACGAAGAGATCAGAACTGTTGAGGTAACAAGGAATCTTCTATAGCCTACTCTCCCTGACAAAACTGATGGTTTAAACAGAATGTACTGGAAATATTCATTTAAAACGTTACTTTACTGTCATTTTAATGTGGTAATGGTTTTTCTGATATTAATATTTTAAAGTTCAAGATAGCGACTACCGGTACTGTGTGAGAGTCTGTGATATCCGTGGTGGATAATGGTGTAAGATGCAGTAAAAAATGTGGCAAATGCAGAAGAGTAGTTAAAAATGGGATTCTGTGTCGTAAGTGTGATGAATGGTACCATTTTCGTTGTGCAAATATTGTAAATAGGTCTGATATTGAAGAAAGTGCGTGGCTGTGTCACGAGTGGAAACAAACTGATAGTGAGGTAGAACAACAAGAAAGAGAGACTTACGAATCTATGCTTAAGATTTTAGGAGTGCTACAAGAAGACTTATGTGCTCTGAAACTTGAAAATGAAAGCTTAAAGGACAGAATAAAGAAACTGGAAGATAAAGAAGACAGTGGAGAAGAAAGATCGCCGTGGACGGAAGTGACGCGTAGCCATTTTAGGCCTAATGTTAAACATATGGGAGAAACTACGTACAACTTAAAACCGGGAAAAAACTCTTTGCAGTGCCAAAATAGATTCCAGTCATTGCAACAAGTTCCAGAAGAAGACACATCAAGTTTTCCGAATAATTTTAAATCCAGTGGAGGTAACCTACAGAAGAAGAAAAACCAACCGGAAGTCAAGATCGCCAAAGATTCATCTCTACGCAGACAGTCAAGGGCGGGGTATGGCAGAAGGCATCAAGGATGAGTTGCATTATCCAGAAACTGAGGTTTTAGGACTAATAAAACCAGGTGCCAAAACTGAAGACGTCCTTTCAAGTTGTGATCCTGTGTTAGAGAAGGACAACTACGTGGTGATTGTGAGTGGTACAAATGACATTGCTGCAAATGAAGGTGAGGAACTAATTACGACCCTCAGACGTAAGATTTCGAAACTACCTGACTCAAAAGCAATTGTAGTTAATGTGCCACCCAGGTATGACCTTATAGAAGACTCGTGTGTGAACAAAACTGTACATGATGTAAATATAAAAATCAAGAGATTAAGTAAGAGTTTTAGAAATGTCTATGTAGTAGATACTTTAGGTCTTGGCAGGCAAATGTTCACTAGGCATCGGTTACATCTGAATGGTAATGGAAAAGCAACTCTCTGTAGACAAATTGCTACAATTATCAACAGAGATTTGCAAACTAATATGCACTTAAGAAAACCCATACCACTAAATTGGCATATACAGGGAAACTTGCCAGAAAACCCAGATCCTTAAATCAAGATCTATGTACAAAGATCTGGGTTCCAGGGACGTTCTCAACTCATGAGTCAAATGTTACCCAATTACAACAGTCAAGTTTTAGGGAGGAAGGGGGTCTGAGATTGCTCTTGGTAAACTGTCAGAGTGTATTAAATAAACAAATAAAATTCAGTACCGTACATTGATGGAATCTTATGAGACTGATGTGGTGATAGGAGTAGAATCATGGTTGAGAGAAGGGGTGGGTAATAGAGAAGTATTTCCAGAAGGGTAGACAGTCTATCGTAGAGTCCGAGGAGATAAAAAGTGTGGGGGGGTGTTTATTCTGGTGAAGGAAACTTATTGTTCACATGAATGGTTTACCGATGAAAGGGATGAAATATTAGGGATAAAATTAGTTTGTGATAATATGAAGGAGGTGGGAATTATAGGAACATACAGGCCTGGAAGAGAGGAAAGAGACATGGAAATATTTGAGAAAATAATAGATTATACTCATAAAAACAATAATAATGATATGGTAATAATTGGGGGAGATCTAAACTTGCCTGAAGTTGAATGGAATGGAGCTGCAAGTGAAGCCCATGAAGAGAAACTGGCAAATAAGTTAATTTGGGAGGGAGGATTTACACTAGTAGTACAAGAACTGACACGTCTCAACAACTTGCTAGATGTATTCTTGGTTATACCATGGGAAATTGTTGATAAAACTGAGGTAATTGAAGGAATAGGTGACCATAGGTCTGTAATAATGGATGTAGGACTTGTACCAAAAATGCTTAATAAGAGGGTTACACAAGACAAGAAATTATACAAAAAAACTAAAGTTGATGAATCACAATTCAGTTGTTGGATAAGTGAAGGGAGTAATGTGGATACACATTGGGCTAAATTTAAAGGAATCATTTGGGAAGGAGAGAAGAGATTTGTACCTGTTAAGAAGGGTAAAATGACCTCAGACCCTGTTTATTATAAAGGGAAATAAGGAAATTAAAAAGAAAATGTAGAATAGTAAACAGGAAAATCAAAGAGGTTAGGGAGAATAGAGAAACTAGAAAACAGCTAATGAGGGAACTGAATAGAGTGAAAAAGGAAGCAAAAGAGAAATATATGAATGGCATACTTCAAGAGGGTAATGACCACAAAGGGAAATGGAAAAAGATGTATTCATATATTAGGAATCAAAAAGGAAAAGGAATCCAAATTCCTACAATGGTGGGAGAAGGGGGTGAACACTATTCAACAGATACTGAGAAAGCAAATCTATTTAGTAGGGAATTCAGAGATTCAGTAGAAGATTGTCAGGAGTTGGAAACAGTAACAGAAGATAGAGAGGGAGAGACACATAGGGAAACAAGAAGCTTTTCATTCACAAATGAAGATATTTTCCGAGAAATCCAACTGCTTCGGCAAGGAAAAGCAGCAAGAAGTGATCAAATTACTGGGGAGGTATTAAAGACAATGGGGTGGTACATAGTGCCTTATTTAAAAATTTCTCTTTGACTATGTCATGAATAATAGTATAATACCAAAGGAATGGAAGGAATCTATAATAATACCAATTTATAAAGGAAAGGGTGATAAAAGGAAACCAGAGAACTACAGACCAATCAGCCTGACCAGTATAGCTTGTAAAATACTGGAGAGTTTAATAGCAAAGTGCATCAGAGGGATATGTGATGATAAAAATTGGTTCATGAGGAGCCAGTATGAATTTAGAAAGAAATTTTCTTGTGAGGCCCAACTGGTGGGATTTCAGCAGGACATATCAGATCAGTTGGATTCAGGAGGCCAGTTAGATTGCATAGCCATAGATCTTTCCAAAGCCTTTGATAGAGTGGAACATGGAATATTATTAAAGAAATTGGAGGGAATAGGATTGGACGTAAGGGTTATACGTTGGATAAGAACATTGCTAAATTCAAGGGTTCAGAAAGTCAAAGTAGAAAATAATATATCACAGGACGAGAAAGTTTGGAAGGGAATCGCACAGGGTAGTATAATCGGTCCGTTACTTTTCTTAATATACACAAATGACTTAGGGAACAATATAACATCAAAAATAAGATTGTATGCAGATGATATAATTGTTTATAGGGAAATAAATAACATTGAGGATTGTTCAGAATTACAAAGAGACCTTGACAGTATCCAAGAATGGGTTGAAGAAAATAATATGAAGGTAAATGGAGGCAAATCAACTGTTACAACATTTACAACCAGGAGCTTTAAAACTGAATTTGAATATACTTTGGATGAGGTAGTTATCCCAAAAGATGGCAAGTGGAAATACTTAGGTGTGAGATTTGAAAGTAATTTGCACTGGAGGGTCATGTTGATGACATTGTTGGGAAAGCATACAGATTGTTACATGTCATAATGCGGCTACTTAAAGGATGCAACAAAGAATTAAAAGAAAAAAGTTACTTAAGTATGGTTCGTCCATTATTGGAATATGCAAACAGTGTTTGGGATCCTCACCAAGAATACCTAATAAAAGAAATAGATAGTGTGCAGAGGAAAGCAGCAAGATTTGTAACAGGGGATTTCAGGAGAAACAGTAGTGTATCAGAAATGTTAGAGGAACTTGGGTGGGAAACTTTAAGTAAGAGAAGGGAGAAAACTTGAGTTATAGGATTATATAGAGCCTATACAGGAGAAGAAGCATGGGGAGAAATCCGTGAGAGGCTTCAGTTGGAAAATAATTATATTGGCAGAACTGACCACAAGTATAAAATTAGAAGGAATTTTAGCAGAAGCGACTGGGGTAAATTTTCATTCATTGGGAAGGGCGTGAAGGAGTGGAACAGTTTACCAGGGGTAGTGTTTGATCCTTTTCCAAAATCTGTACAGGTATTCAAGAAGAGAATAAACAGCAACAGGGAAAATAAATGAAATGTTAGAGGGCATTCGACCAGTACAGGCTATTGTAAATAAAAAATGTGTGTTAAAAAATATTAATTCCATCCCCTGGTCCATGGAGTTTGGACAGCCAAAGTAGGGGACTATCTGTAGGGGTGAAGTACAGTGGGGACTTCGAGGGCCCTGGGACCGCTACGGTAGCTGTGAAGGCCCTTCAGGAACTCTGAAAAGTGGTGTCAAAAGGGAGCTCTGGTTAAAATGCAGCAGGTCGTTATGCTACTTAGGTTCCAAAATGGGTAAAAAAAAAAAAGGAAATAAATGCAATGTAAATTTTAATCTTATACAAGTTGCATAGTATTATTTGAAGTAATTCCACATACTGTATATGAGTTGACTATGTTTGTAAGTATAGGAGATATTATAAGTAGAATTTTGTAAACAATATAAATTTATTAAAGATGATCTGTTTGTTTAATAGAAAAAAATTGTTAGCATAAATTGTATATTATTGTATTCTAGAAAAAAAAATTTCTTCTCTTGTTAATTTAAAATTTAGTGCTTGACAATAATGTATTTTAGTGTACCATTTGCCACCGAGGTAGACACCTCATTTGCAAATAAAGAGATTTTGATTTGATTTGAAATGTGAACTGAATTTTTGTCTAGAGCATGCATCCATTTCTGAAAATGAAAACTAACATTGAATGGACTTTTCAAAGTCTTGTTAGTAAATTCTTCATCCAACATATTTACCTTAAACTCTGCCTTTATTTGTTTATTGTTTATTGTGAATACTCTTCAGCCATTGGTCCCTACCTGTTGATATCATTCTGCTACTTGCATGTCTTGTGATATCCTTGAAAATTATATCTAAATAAACATTAAACAGGAAAATTTCCATGTTTTACATTCATAAATCACAGTGTTTCCACTCTAAAGGAACAGTTATAATTTTACATTAAAGTTACTTTGACTGAGTCAATGCTGAGAAGTACAGATTCATTTTTAACAATAAAAGAAAAAAGAAAAACTAAAACCAACAACAAATTATCAAAATGAGCTCACCAAATTTTCTTTAAAATTACTTTGAATGTTGTAGGGAAATATAGAATACCTTAAAATTGAAGTAATTTAACTGTATTTTTTAATTCAACACACAGACTTACATTCATGTCGTTTTATATGTTCATTATAGACTGTCTTGCCTTTCACAAGTCTATTTGAATGAACTAAACACCTCTATGGGGCTCTACTTTTGTTAACTCTTCTTTACTCCACCCTCCTTGAAATCTAACTATAGTTTCTCTAGCCAGTCTCTAGTTCATTACTGTTTATGGCCACGTCCATTAATCTCTCAAATCCACCCCCCTGCCAGTTGCTTCATGTGATACCACATTCACTGGTTTTTACACCACACTAACTCAGATTCCTAAACCAGACTTTATTTCATTATTTTGAATATCCTTCAGTCACTGGCCCCTATTGATCATATCATTCTCACTACTTTAATGTCTTTTACCTCCAGATCAACCTAGTGTTTGTATTCTCACAAGATGATAGGCTTAAATAGAGATTGAGTTAAGGATATTTTGGTCAGCAAACTTACATTCTTCTCACAAAATGCCATCCTTTGCAAATATGAACTTGTTTCAGTAACCGCCCTACATTTTGATTAGGTTCCTCTTATCATAGAGTCATCCTGGAAAAATATGTAGCCTTTGAACTTCAAATGATCAACCAATTTCATTTTATATTTCAGTCTATGTTATTCCATTCTACACTGACATAATTTTAAAATTTAAGTTTCTTATTTCTACACTATGCCCACTGCACTCTTGGTCAAATCTTAACAAATTAAACTACAAGTTAGCGATCCATTGTGTCACTACGATCCAGTGCTGTAGTTAGAATAAAAAACGTGGGTTATGTTAAAATCATCACTACGTCAACGGAGGCTCCAGACAGTCTCGAACTGCACTTCTTTTGTGGTATTTATTACACTTCAAAACCTGTCAACTAACCAACATTTTCAGACTGAAACTGCCACCACAAAACTTAAAATGGCTGAACTCCTTTTTTAGTCTAACAGTGATGAAAATTCTTACTTTAATGGCTAAACAAACTTTTGAGTATGGCTAAGTAATACATTTTCAATTCAAAGGTAAATAAACTCAGTGGCTAAATCATTCTTTAAAAGGTTAGATTTAGGCTCAGTTTGTTGCATTGGCAACAGTTGTAAGTTCATTCCTCCTCTAGCAACCTGACAGCATGGTGCCCTAGTGATTTTTGAAATATTGGAATAGCTGCAGCAGAATTCTTGAGGCATCATGCTGTAAGTGTAGAATGAACTGGCCAATTGAAGGGCAAGCTGCAAAATTTTGAAATTAAATAATCACATCATAGCAACTCTTGGGGTAACTTCAGATAGTTTTCAACAGTGGACAATTGTTTCAACAAAGGGAACAAAATGCATTTAAAAAAATTAATCAAAATAACCAAGCAAGTTGGCTATGCGGTTTGGGTCATGCAGCTGTGAGCTTGCATTCAGGTTATGTTAACTGACTAAAAAAATTCAAATGTCTTCTGTACTCTTTGAGTGAATTAAGTTTCCCTACCACCTGAGAGCATTCAAACTCAGAGATCTCTGGAACATCAGCCAGTATATCTTCTTTGTTTTTTGGGCAAGGGTATGATGTTGTGATGACATCAACTGTGTATCCATTCCAGAGACTAATTGATTTGTGACCCTCGGCTTGATCTTGCTTCTTGCTGTAGTTTCTTCTTTTCTGAAGGTATCAGATGACTCAGTATCAGTCAGTCAGTTGTGGAGGAGAATCTGAATCTGAATCATGTAGACTCAATACATCTGGTGAATTGTTTTCCAAAATCATGTACGTATGTATTGTATCTGTAAAGCCGTACTCTAAATAAATAAATTTGATGAATGATGCATTTCCCAGGATGTACATTCATTTTGGCTTTTTTTTTTCATTCTCTTCCATAACTCATATTTTACAAAAGTTAAACAAAACTCTTATCCATCATCAGGCTATCTTCTTGCTCCCTGACAGAATCAAGAGGTTTAGGAAGCATTTGTAAGACTTGTGTTCTATCTCCAGGGGCACAATTCCAAATTTCTTGAAACCTGCTATGACATATTTTGGTCCCTGTTCTGCGATGCCTTAATTATGCCCATGGTCATTTCCTTTCCTGTCCTGTCCCATAAGGCCTGTCTTTGTTGGTGTGATGTAAAACAAATAACAAAAGAAAATCAATTGTCGTTATAACTCTAGCCTAGTTATAAATTTTCAATCATCTAACAAATAACTTCAATTTTTAATAAAGATGAAAAATGTATTTTCAATTCTATACATTTTTACCAGTATGCCAAACACGTATTCTTACTTATGGCAGTACGGTGCACCAGTCCGTACCGGCTCAACAACAGCACTGCTGTGGCATAAGCCAAACTGCTTACCTCACTTCCATCAAACTAAATCCCACTTTGTTACGCTGTGCCATTCAGCAGATGACCCATATAAACTATGGACTATAAGGGTGGAAGTTAACAACCTTGTCTGACATGTGCACTGCTCTTAATCAATAATCAGTTCTCACTGTATTGTGATTACCAGCCAAAGACCTTCAGTGTGGTCATTAGCGTTTCCTCCGGTACTTTGTCACATGCATTCTGCAGATCTACGAAGTAGTATCCAGATATCTGCAGACTCAGCACATGAGCACATAGTTAAAGTAATAGTATCTGAACCCTTTTCCCAAAATGCAAAGTGGATTAGCCCATGAACAGGACAGGCATGTGTCTTATGATTAGCCATACTTTTGCTGCGAAGTAAGAAACACACATCTGTCAAGAGCAGAATGCAGACATTCTACTTGTACTTAAGAGTGCTTCCGTAATCTGAATTTAAAAAAAAAATGTATTAACATTTCCTCATGTAAAAGCAGTAGTCAATGATATTTAAAAGAAATGGTTGTAAATAGATTTTGATATAAATGTGCAAAGTTTGTGAAAATTAAATTGTTTTTTTAAGAAAAGGCACTTCCTGCATATGTACAGGTACTTTACACAGCCTGCAGGGCAAGGATGTCCAGCTGCACTGTGTTACCATCTGGTTACGTTGGATTCCAGCTTTGATTCTTTGGCACTGCAGTGAAAACAGGCAGCTAATTTTACATGGTCTCATCATAGCACATTGGTTCAAGGTAGGTTTCAGGATTTCCCTTTCGGGAGAGGAGGTCCTAAGTCCTACTATCCTGCCAAACATCCATAGAGATGACCTAGATGAAGTTAGCCTACTATTAGAATCATCTGAGAGAAATCCCTTTCATATTCAGTAGAAGATATCACAGCTTGGCTCGAAAAATGCTTTAGAGGAAGTACCATATCTAGGACTTCATTTACTGGAAGACATTAATGAAAACCACAAACTTCTCTTTTATTCAAGCAGAAATAATGTGCTAAATTTCTAATTTAGTTTTGACCCCCTCCCCCAACACGCACACCCCTTCTTTATAGACTTTTATGCTTTTCAGCATTCAGTCTGCAAGCCTCTGTGTATTTACTGACCACCACCAAAATCCTCTATTAATACTAGTTTTGTGGCCTCGTTTAGATCTATACCTCTTATCTTTAAATCGTTAGAAGTTGAGTCTAACCATCATCATCTTGGGCACCCTCTACTTCTCTTACCCTCCATAACAAAGTCTATTATTCTCCTTGGTAATTTATCCTCCTCCATTCACCTCACATGACCCACCACTGATGCTAGTTATGTGTACAGCTTCATCCATCAAGTTCATTCCTAACTTATCCTTTATCTCCTCATTCCAAGCACCCTCCTGCTATTGTTTCCACCTGTTTGTACCAGCAATCATTCTCGCTATTTTCATGTCTTTTACTTCTAACATGTGAATAAGATATCCTGGTTCCATCCAGATTTCACATCCATAAAGCAAAGCTGGCCTGAAAACAGACCAATGTAAAGATAGTTTAGTCCAGGAGCTCTTCCTTGTTACAAAATATTGTTGATCGCAACTTCAAGCTCACTGCATTAGATTTGCTGCATCTTGATTCAATCTTTTTTTAGGCCTACTATACTACCATCCTGGGAGAACACACACATTCTAAATTCTGGAAATTATCTACCTGTTTCAGATTTGTATCACTTATCTAACATTAAATTCCCTTGGATTTCTTACCTACTGACACCAATTTAGTCTTGGAAAGGCTAATTTTCATGCCATACTCATTGCACCTAATTTCAAGTTCCAAGATATTAGACTGCAGGATTTTAACACAATCTGCCATTAAGACCAATTCGTTGGTATAGGCCAACTGCTTATTACCTATCCAGCTAACTGAATACCTCCCTGCCACGTAATACCTTTCAGTAGATGATCCCTGTACACAATGAACAACAAAGGTGAAAGATTAAAAACTTGTCTTAACACCTGTAAGTACCTTTTTACCAAGAACTCATTCTACCATCAATTCCACTGCAGTGCAATTGTCAACATAAATACCTCTGATTGCTGTTAATAATCTACCCTTTAATCCCCTAATCCTCCAGTACAGCTAACATCTATTCCCTCGGTCTTCTGCCATATGCCTTCTCTAGATCTATGAATCATAAACGTAACTGTCTATTTCTCTGGTAGCATTTTAAAATTATCTGGTGCGTTCTGAAACTCTGATCCCGACAGACTCTCTCTGGTTTGAAACCACACTAGTTTTCATCAAACTTACTCTCAACCACAAATTGCACCCTTCCTTCCAAAAAGCCAGTAAACAACTTCAGTGGTATACTGATCAATGAAATACTTCAATAGTTGTTGCAGTCCTTCCTGTTACCTTGCTTATAGATAGTTGTAATTACTGCTTTAGTCCAATCAGAAGGTACGTTACTAACACAACATGCTAACCTTATTAGCCTATGAAGCCATTTTATCTCGGCCTTCCCAGTATATTTCACCACTAGCAAGGTACCCGTGCTTTGCTACGATATAATACTGAAATTTATAATTGAATGCTTAACGTTTCATATATAATCCTCCCAAATTCGCGATCTGACTCATTTTCTGAGAGATTACGGCAAAGTTCCTCACATTTTTCAATCTTTCTTTCCAGCAATCGATTTCGTACTTCCCGGGCCAGGTCCAGGTATTCCACGCGGTCAGTTGGTTCCCTAATATCTTTGCCATCTTTCCCTATAAGCATTTTTAGTATGGATCAAATCCTGAAGGAGATCCGGCATGGTGTCGTCTTGGGTGCCTTGGTGCTACTGAACCTGCGGTCAGACTGTATTCATAGTCATTACCAGGCCAGGACCCGTTCCCAGCGCGGTTCGCACAATTTGACGACGGTCCAGAACATCATCATTATTATTATTATTATTATTATTATTATTATTATTATTATTATTATTATTATCATTATTAGATGTTATGGACCCCACAGCAAGATGCAAGACCGCTACTTGGCGGTAAATTACATCTGCTGCCATTGTCATTGTTGACAATGTGACCAGCACTATTGTCGCGCATAGGCAAGTGTGCGGGACTTCTGGCGATACGAATGAAATACTTCCGTGCATTATTGACCTTATTATAGAGGTGAACAATTTGATGGTCAATCTCATTCCTATCGTTTATTTCAAATGTGTTTAAATTTTTATTTACATGCCAGGAGAGTCTACTGTAATCTATGAACGTTCTTGGAAGGAAAAGATGGCTGTTGAAATCGAACCCAGGAAAGATTAAAAATGATCGGTTTATGATCATAATAAGTACATAAAAAATCTACAGCCTGTTTCCAGTCATTCGACAGGGTCTGGAATGGAATGAATAAAGCCCTATCTAGCGGCGACAATAGGAATTGTGCCGGCTGCCGAAGTACTCCTCTGGGGCAATGCTCGATGAATGACAAATTAAATGAAATGATATTGGACAGTGTTGCTGGAATGACTGAAGACAGGGAAAACTGGAGTATCAGGAGAAAAACCTGTTCTGCCTCTGTTTTTTCCAGCACGAATGTCACATGGAGTGACCGGTATTTGAACCACGGAACCCAGCTGTGAGAGGCCGGCGCGCTGCCGCCTGAACAACGGAGGCTCCTTATAAGTACATTATGAACAGTAAAATCAATTGGTCTCACCTCCTTTTACACCCCACCGCCGTTAAGTTTATTTACCCCCCCCCCCCCAAAAAAAAATTAAAGGAAGGTGTATTTCTTAATGTTTAAAGGAGATTCCAAACACAAATGTTCACGTCTATTACCTTCAGTTTTGAGATGTAAGTATCCCCATAAAAATAATTCACTTTGTTTCACTTCCTTTCACACTCCTCCCCCCCAAGTGAATTTTCCGACAAAAAATTACTTGTTTCTTTAATAGTAAACGATCTTCTAAATACCAATTATCATGACTCTAACTTCTTCAGTTTTTGATTTATGTGTCCTCGTGAAAGGAATTCAACTCCTTTTCACTCCCGCCCCTTAAGATGGTCCCCCCTCAAAACGTGTTTTTCTTTGTTTTTAAAGGAAATCCAAATACCAATTTTCACGTCTGTAACAACTTTATTTTTATTAGATGTATGTATTCTTATACAATTAAGTCAATTAATTTTTCAATTCTTTCACCCCCCCTTTCATTGGATTTTCCGAAAATACGTGTTTCTTTACTTTTAAAGCAGATTCCAAATCAAATTTCACGTCTTTAACATCTTCATTTTTGAGATATCAGTAGCCTAATTAAAAGAAATCAACACCATTTTCAGTCACTTTTACCCCCCCCCTCCACCCGAGTGGTATTTCCGAAAACTAAAAATACACTTTTCTTTATTTTTTTAATAGAGATATAAAATACCATTTTTCACTTCTGTAACATGTTAAGTTTTTTGATATATACTGTAGAAATTGTCATTTTAAAATTTCTCCCCTTTTTATTTCCCCTTAAGGGGAGTTTCCAAAAACAAATCACCTATGTTTCTTTACATTTACAGGAAATTTCAAATACCCACTTTTTAGATCTGTATCATTTTACGTTTCTCAGATATTCTGTAGATATAGTCTTTCGAAAAATTCACCCCAATTTGTCACTCCTGTTTAACCGGTATTAATTGGATTTTCCAAAAACAAAATATATGTGTTTATTTTTAAAGGAGATCCCATATACAAATTTTCAGTTCTGTATTTTTTCTTCAGTTTCTGAGATATATGTATCCTCATTAAAGGCATTCAACACTTTTACACCCCTCCTATTGGGATTTACAGAAAACAAAAAATACGTGTTCCTTTATTTTTAAAGGAGATTTTAAATACCAATTTTTACATCTGTAAATGTTTAAAGTTTTAAGATGTAGACACACTCATTTTAAAAATCCACCTCCCTTTTCACCCCCCATTACTTGGATTTTCCAAAAACAAAAAAAATACCTGCTTCTTCAGTTTTAAAGTAGATCCCAAATACCAATTTTCAGGTCTGTAATATCTTTAGGTTCTGAAATGTAAGTAGCCTCATTAAAGGCATTCAACCCCTTTTTCACCCTTTTCCACCCTTCCCATTGGGATTTTCCAAAAACAAAAAGATACGTGTTTCTTTATTTTTAAAGGAGATTCTAAATACCAAATTTTACATCTATAAACTTTACAAGTTTTGAGATATAGATACAAACATTTTAAAAATTCACCCTCTTTTCACCCCACCACCCACATTATTGGATTTTCCAAAAAAAAAAAAAAAATACAAGTTTCTTTATTTTTAAAGGAGATCCCAAACACCAATTTTCAGGTCTGTAATATCTCAGGTTCTGAAATATAAGTTGCCTCATTAAAGGCATTCAACCCATTTTTCACCCTTTTCCACCCTTCCTATTGGAATTTTCTGAAAACAAAAAAATACATGTTTCTTTATTTCTAAAGGAGATTCTAAATACCAATGTTTACATCTATAAACTTTAAAAATCTTGAGATATAGATACACTAAATTTTAACAATTCTCCCCATTTTCACCCCCCCATTAATTGGTTTTTCCAAAAACAAAATAATACGTGTTTCTTTATTTTTACTGAAGATTCTAAATACCAATTTTTATATCTGTAAACTTTAAAAGTTTTGACATATAGATGCATTCATTTTAAAAATTTGCCCCCTTTTTCACCCTCCCATTAATTGGATTTTCCAAAAACAAAAACTATGTGTTTATTTATTTTTAAAAGAGATAAAAAGTACCAATTTTCAGGTCTGTAATATCTTCAGTTTCTGATATATTAGTATCCTCATTAAAGGCATTCAACCCATTTTTCACGCCTTTTCACCCCTCCTATTGGGATTTTCCGAAAACAAAAAAATACATGTTTATTTATTTTTAATGAAGATTCTAAATACCAATTTTTACATCTGTAAAGTTAAAAGTTTTGAGGTATAGATATCCTCATTTTAAAAATTCACCCCCTTTTTCACCCTCCCATTAATTGGATTTTCCAAAAACAAATAAATATGTGTTTCTTTATTTTTAAAAGAGATCAAAAGTACCAATTTTCAGGTCTGTAATATCTTCAGTTTCTGAGATATAAGTACCGGTATCCTGATTAAAGGCATTCAACCCCTTTTTCACCATTTTTCACCCCTCCTATTGGGATTTTCTGAAAAAAAAAAAAAAAAAATACGTGTTTCCTTATTTTTAAAGAAGATTCTAAATACCGATTTTTACATCTGTAAACTTTTAAAGTTTTGAGATATAGATACACTCATCTTAAAATTTCAACCCCCTTTTCAGCCCCTTAGCGAAGGAATATCCAATAATCCTCTCTTAGCGAGCACCTACAACTTAATATTAATCTATGCCCAAAATTTCATTTCTTTATGTCCAGTAGTTTTGGCTCGGCGATGATGAATCAGTCAGTCAGGACAAGTTATTTTATATATATATAGATTTCAGGTCTAATTTAATCAATTCCTGCTGCTTTATGACAATGAAGTTTATTTACCATCCTTTCCACTTCCTCAAGCATAATTTCACCATTATCATTGCCCTCATCCCCATGAGCTCAGTTGTTAATGACATCAACGGGAAGATATCCTTTTATGATGAGAGAAGATTTTCAAAATATTCCTTCCATCTCTCCAATGATTTTCTGATATCTATTATGAGTTCACCTGATTTACCCAAAACATTATTAATTTCCTTTTCCCTCTCTTTCCAAGATTCTTTATTGCTGTCCAGAAAGGTTTCCAAGCCTTTCCAGGTTATTACCAAAATATTCCCATGATTTCTTCTTGGATTCAACAATTGTTTCACTCTGTTTCCTTCATCCACATAAAATCCCCTGACTGCATTAGTTCTTGTTTGGAGCCATTTCTGATACGCCTTCTTTTACGTTTACGAGCTGCTCTCACTTCATCATTCCACCAATATGTTCGCTTTTTCCCATCTAAACACACAGTTGTTTCTAAGCATTCCCTTGCTGTTTCTACTACACCATCTCTGTATGCTAGCCGCATTCTCTTTCTATATCGTTAACCTGCTTACCTTCCATTGTTTGGAACTTTTTGCTAAACATATCTGTGCACTTTTGTCTAATTTTCTTGTTCTAGCAATTTTCTACACTTATTCGTCTGCAGACAGTTTTCACTTTCTATATCTAGCTTCTTCATCACACACTTTTATTACGAGGGCGAATCAAAAAGTAAGTTACACTTTCAAGTTATGGCCATTTATGAAACCACGTACACATAGGCAACATGACTATGACAACATACAAAAAAGTTCATAAGTTCACTTTTCCACATAGTCCCCAAGAGACTGTAAACATTTCTCGGAACGGTCAACCAACTTGCAGGTTCCGGATGCGTAGAAATCACCTCCAGCGCTAAGCCACCTGGAGACAGCTGCTTTCACCTCCTCATCGTTTTGAAATCGTCGTCCACTGAGATCCTTTTTCAGCTTCCTAAACACCTGCTAATCGCATAGCACTAAGTCTCCACTGTATGGAGGATGTTGCCATACCTTCCATTTGAATCGGTGCAGCAGTTTGGACGTTAGGTAAGCCGTGTGAGGTGTTGCATTATCGTGCAACAAAATCACACTGGCGCTCAATTTTCCCCGCCGCTTTTCTTCAATTGCCTTATGCAAAAGGTTCAGTGTTTGATAATACGAAGCTTTCATGGTAATGGTGACAGTGTTCTTTGACATGGAGGGTGTCTTGCAAGTGGAATTTATGCCTAATGGCACTACAATCAACTCAGCTGTCGGATGTGTCAGCAGTTACTGTAGCTTACTTCGCATTGGCCACGGTCACGACACACAGCGTGCTCAAGAAGTTGATATAAAGAACCACCTAATCGATATTTTATTTTTTGCCTCAGGCAAAATTGAATCACTTGTGCTTATTATCCTAATGTTTTTTCATCTTAGTTTTTTCTTTATACAGTACAGCTGAAGATGACCACTAAGTAGTCAAAACATGTTCTGTAAGTGTTAATATATATTTAATTTTGCCTGAGGCATTAAATAAAGTATCGATTAGGTGGTTCTTTATATTAACTTCTTGATTATACTCATCGATACGGTCATGAAATGGATGACTTGTAACACAGCGTGCTCTCGCAGTGAGCTAGTGTAACTTACTTTTTGATTTGCCCTCGTATATTTGCAATTATATTGCATGCATAGCCGGTCCCATGGTCTAGGGGTGGTGTTCCTACCTCTCACCCAGAGGCCCCAGATTCAATTCCCAGCCAAGCCAGGAATTTTCACCTGGACCTGAGGTTAGGTTCAAGGTCCACTCAGCCTATGTGATTATAATTGAGGAGCTATCTGATGGTGAGGTGCCAACCCCAGTCTAGTAAACCAAGAATAATGGCTGAGAGGATTCGTTACACTGAAGATGCATCACCTTGTAATCTGCAGATCTTGCTGAGTAGCGGTCGCTAGGTATGCCAAAGCCCATGAGGGCTGTAGTGCCATGGGGTTTGTTTTGTTTTGTTTACTGCAAGCACAACTTTACCACGCTCCTTTTACTTGACTGTGACATCGTACTTGACTCATTTACTGAAAAGGAATGACTGATTTCCTGATACACACAGTGGGGATTAAAACTCTTATAATCCAGAAGGAGCCCAAGGACAAGGACTGAACACGGAAAGTTTCACTTTCCTTTGAAACCCAAATAGTAAGAAGTCACATAGTAAATCTTAAATCAAAGCAGTGATTTTAACAATGCAGGAACATAATTTGAAACACAAAGAGAAAATATTCAATGAGAGAAGCCGAGAATGACGCCACTCTTATTAGGAAGATAGGCATCTGGAACAATGCACTCTGTACATGTTCAGTTTTGTTTTGAGTACGCAATGAACTAATCAGAAACTTAGGAAAACTACTCTACAAATCCATAGTGAACTATTTCTGACCTCACAGTATCTGAAGTTTGCTAAAGACAAAGGCTACACAAAACCAAGTACAGTTTTTTTACCTCTATTTAAGGACTACTTAATGACTAAGATTAAGGACTACATAATGACTAAGAGTGGTTGAGCCTCTTTTGATGCATTCAAAATAAAGTACTAACATAGATCTGACACTAAACACAGGAGTAAGATCAATTTAAAATTAGAAGCCACCTGGCACTGTGTTTTAATGCTCTAGAGTGCCAGGTATCCATGGACTCTCAGTCTTCATCCCCGGGAATCGAACCCAGGACCCTCTGAACCGAAGGCCAGTATGCTGACTGCTCAGCCAACAAGTCAGACAGTGCATTCAATGATCAGATTTCTATGAGCCAAACAGCTCAATTTCACAGTCATTCATCATGACATCATTGCTGTATATGGTGAGCATTCAATTTCTCGCCCAGGTATTGCAAAGTGGTGTAAGCAATTTGATGCCGGATGCATGGATCTCACAGACGAATATCGCGAAAGCAGTCCCGTAATATCCAGTACCATTGCAAATGTTGACCATGTGGATGGGATCATTAGAGAGAATCGGTGCATAACACTGCAGAAAATTGCCAGCATCCTGAACATTTCATATGGCAGTGTGTTCTCCATTGTTCACCAGCACCATGGATTTCATAAACTGTGTCAAAGAACGTCTGCTCACCAATGTTCACAAGGGACAACTTTTTCAATTGTCACTGGCATATTTGCAATGGTATTCTGTGCAGGGCAATGAGTTTCTATGGCGAATCATCACAGGGGATGAAACGTGGGTCCACCACTTCACCCCCAAAATAAAGGGAACATCGATGGAAAGTGTGCACACCACACCACCACCACAAAAGAAGGCCAAGGTCCAACCTTCAGAGAGAAATATATATTGAGGTAAAGCATGAGGAGATTAGAAGAAGAAAGGAGCTCAAAAAGCTGAGAGAATTAAACCAGCAAAAGAGACCGGATAAGGAGGTTAACAAGGAAAGAGTCAGAAAAATGGAACTGGCCTACAGGGTAACACAGAACAGGTATAATAAATGGATGACGCAAAGCCAAAAATCAATCATTACAGTAGTAAAACCAGAAGGATTGTACCGCTTGAAGTGCCACATACTGAACAAGAAAAGGGAGCTACAAGAACTTGAGAAAAAGGAAAATCCAGAGGAAAATTCTAGTACCACAGAAAATATGGAAGAAAAAGAAGAACGAGGACCTCAACATGTACACTGGAAAGACCATAGATAAAATGCAGCAGAAATGAAGGTTAAAATGTTATGGATATCTAATGAAAAAATGAAATGTCGTATGGCTTTTAGTGCCGGGATATCCCAGGACGGGTTCGGCTCGCCAGGTGCAGGTCTTTCTATTTGACTCCCGTAGGCGACCTGCGCGTCATGATGGGGATGAAATGATGATGAAGACAACACATACACCCAGCCCCCGTGCCATTGGAATTAACCAATTAAGGTTAAAATCCCCGACCCGGCCAGGAATCGAACCCGGGACCCTCTGAACCGGAGGCCAGTACGCTGACCGTTCAGCCAACGAGTCGGACATGGATATCTAATGAGGATGAACAAGAAATCAATTGACCAATTAGGGTTTTAAATATTTTGTAGGATTAAAAGTGATCGATGAAGTGAAAAAAGGAGGCCAAGAAAGGTATAGGTGAGCTTGAAATCACAGCAGAGTTGATCCACAGCATGAAGGATTTTAGGAATCAATCGACAACCTCCAAATATTCCAGGAGAAGCAGCTAAAGCAGGCCCGAACTGATAGTATCTGAGGAGCAGAGAAGGATAAGAAGCAGAATAACGAAAAGGTTCTGGGAAGATAAGAAAAGACTAAAGAGCTTTATGTTTTACATGGTTCAATCAATCAATCAATCAATCAATCAATCAATCAATCAATCAATCAATCAATCAATCAATCAATCAATCAATCAATCAATCAATCAATCAATCAATCAATCAATCAATCAATCAATCAATCAATCAATCAATCAATCAATCAATCAATCACCACTTATCTGCACTTAGGTCTGTCACCCAGAGGACAGATTCCCTATCAGTTGTTTATCTAGTCTTTTCTTAAATTATTTCAAAGGAGTTGAAAATCCATCAAAACATTAAAATGTTTTTTATATCTGAAGGTAACCCCCACCCCCCACCCCCACCACACAACACTTCATAGATCACTTTATTCATACACCTCAGTGTTGACTACAAACATTCCACCACATGGAAAGAGAATAACAGGAGGTTTGGGCAGATAAAGAACAATGCACAAAAATTAAACCCATATAGGAGTAAAATGCAGTTAGAGATAATCAATGTGATCACTGTATTTTGAAGTTGCCTGTCTCACTGAATTATGCAGTATATACTGAGAAATTAACACCAGAAACACTTGTGCAATAAAAGAAAAAGCTGACCTATTAACAATTGCTGTGAATCATCCATGTCATCTCCTCATGATTAAGAAAGCCATAAGTCTGAGAGACTTCTTTTCATTCCGTGTTATCTGGCATTGAATAACTTGTAAACTAACCCTGTCATTTAGTGTAAAGAAAAAATGTTCTCATATAATGTATGTGTAGTTTGTATGCAGTTTACAGTGGAATCAGTTAAAAGCTCATGCAATCTGTCTAAACCACATGCAAACCAAACCAAACCAAACCAAACCCCATGGCGCAACAGCTGCAAAGGGCCACGGCTTACCAAGCGACCATTGCTCAGCCTGGAGGTCTGCAGATTATGAGGTATCGTGTGGTGAGCACGACGAATCCTCTTGACCTTTATTCTTGGCTTTCTAGATCGGTAAACAATGTGCTGTCAACCTATAGAGAACTTGGATGTTATTACATGTGTCTGCTAGTGTCATAATTTTTCCTGTCATAGAATTTATAATTATGAGATTCAATATGTCTCTTTTAAACCCAGATAAGGCTGATGTCCTTCCAAAAGGATGTGTGCAAACGTGCAAAAATATTAATTTATTGTATGTGTTTTTGAAGTGTTGACTGAATTCGCACCTATAAACCTTGCCTACACAACACATTCTAACAGAATAGCCATGCAATATTCTTCATTGTTGACTTGGCTTTTTCAGAAGTGACTTAAAAAGTGGGCTACTCAAAATGGGTGACTTGGCACACCTTGGTCGTAAATGGGTCAGTAGATTTACTTAATATTTGCATTGTTTGTGGAAATGATCTGTGTCATGGCATCTCAGGAGGTTCTCGATCAGATTAACTAGTCATACAGGATTACACAAAGATAACCGATGGTCTATGTTTGATGTTTTGTAAGCGTTCTTCCAGAAGGACGTCAGCTGTTTACCACAGCACTTTGATTGCAAAGCTTCAGTGAGCATACTTTTCTTCTATTCTTTACGTTAGTGGAATATAGGCCTATCATCTATAGCGCATTTATTCAAATATAAGTGAGGTTCATCTCCCCTGGTGTGGAGGACCAAGCAACGGACATGTGTCATGGTTTGTGCCTTATCAGGGAGGTGAAACACTGCCACAAAACTATGTTTTCTGACAAGGATATGGCATGTAGGCTACAGTGTTGTTATGATGTATGTTCATCAGATTGTGAACTTTCATAAGGAATCTATTTTGGCAATTTTAACATCACTACCTCTTCTGAAAGACTTAATGCAGAAGAAATATACAGGCCACTGCTACGATAAAGACTGACTGAATCAGCAAGCACTGTGACATACTGAAAAGAGGTGACATGAAAAGAGAAGCCTCAAGGAACTTTTGACATCAGATTCCATATTAGTAGCTACATGGAATGAAAAGAGTGTGGTTACTGTGGTCGCTGATTTTGACACTATCACTCCAGCTTGTGAAGTGACACATTATTCAGAGCAGTGGAAAAAATGGACACTAATTGACCAATCAAGGTTCATTCACAATTATTATAACAAGCATATGAGTGGTACTGATCGAGCAGATCAGTACATTTCTTCCTATTGGGTTTGATCAGAGGAAAGAAATGGTACTTTTCCATAACTGCACATTGCATTGTTGTAGCAGAACTCAATGCTTGGTAACCCTACCCAGCTGATGGAGGTAGCCTAGATTTCACCGATGGACTGCAACAGCTATCCTAGAATCAAATCACCAGGTAGGTTTGACCAGAAGAAGACCATCTAAAGAACTGAACAGTTACAGAAAAAAAAGGAAGCAGATTCACTGCTGTCACTGCATGAAGAAAATGATAACAGTGTGTGAAATGTGAGGTACGGTACCTCTCCATGTATCAAATTTCATTCAGTATCACACTAGAACCTGAATCAGAGGTCACTTCTAGGTACACAGTTGTTGTTCTTCCCACAAACAGTTCAGAGCATATGTATTCGGCTGATGTCCTTCCGAAAGGATCAGCTGATTTTCAAAAATCTTTGGACAGAAAAATGTGAAAACAATTTCATTGTGTTCTTTTGAATGATTCTAAGTATTTTGTTGAAAAAATAAAATAGATGCTAACAAAAAAGAATTAAGCCTTACCTGGGTTAATTAATTTATACTTTCTTCACTTTCTTTTCCCCTGACCTTGCCATCAAACAATCATCTGTTGCCTCTCCTGAGGCAAGCTGTCCCACAACTGTGGTAACTGGTCATTGATATCCTGAATACTGGCACTGGGATGAAGTTGATGTTTGAGATGGTTCCACACATGTTCTATCTGGGACAGATTTGGGGATCTTGCTGGCGATGGGAGTACCTCAACATCACGCAGACAGTTTCATAGAGACATGTGCCATGTGTGGATGAATATTGTCCTGTTGAAAAATGGCACCATGATACTGTTGCATGAGAGGTAACATATGAGGACGCAGGATGTACGTGACGTACCAGTGTGCTGTTAGAGGTCCCTCAATCATTACCAGCCATGACCTGAAGACATACCGAATAGCTCCCCACACCATGATGTCAGGAGTAACACCACTGTGCCTCTCCAAAACAGGAAGAGAGGGAGATTTCCCCAGGTTGCCTCCATACTCGCAGGTGATGGCCATCCGGAGTAGTTCAAAATTGTGATTCATCGCTGAACATAATGCAACACCATTCATCAGCAATCCATGTTTCCTGGTCTCACGGCACCACTCCAAAGGTGGCCGTTTGTGTTGTGGTGTTAACAGCAGCCTACACATGGGATGGTAATTCCCTAGTCTGGCTTCTGCTAGTCTCCAACCAATGGTGCGGGATAACACAGAATGTTGAAGGGAGACCATTACTTGTTCTCGGATTGCAGGCACAGATGTGAAGGGCTTACAATGTGCTTGGTACACAGCATGGCGATCTTCCCTTGTGGTGGTCAGATTTGGTCGACCGGAACCTTGACGACAAATATGCCTGTCCTCACGTTTCCATGCAGTCCAAAATTGGGTCATTGTCACATCTGAATACCCCACAAATCTGGATATTGCATGATTCAACCAGCCAGCCAAATGGAGTCCCACAATGAAGCTCCTTTCAAACTCTGTCAGGTGCTGATAATGCTGTGTCACACAAGTCACAGCATCTCCCTGTCCTTCACAGTGATCACTCAACATCTGATGCTGTTCATGCCCCTTATATATGCCTACCCTACCAGGCCTGGTAACAACTCTCAACACGAACAACACTAATGCACTCGGATGGCTGTTCTACCTGTCACATAGAATTGGAACTCTAATCATTTACGTACCTGCTAATGGTGTGCACATCTATGAAGTTACATTGACATCCGACTATTTCTTGTGGGTACTTCAGATTTTTGTCAGGCAGTGTAGTAAAGCCAAGCTAATTTGATAAAATTACAAAGGCACAAGAACAAAAACCCCAGGGCACTACAGCCCTTGAAGGGCCTTGGCCTACCAAGTGACCGCTCCTCAGCCCGAAGGCCTGCAGATTATGAGGTGTCATCTGGTCAGCACGACGAATCCTCTCGGCCGTTATTCTTGGCTTTCTAGACCAGGGACACTATCTCACAGTCAGATAGCTCCTCAATTCTAATCACGTAGGCTGAGTGGACCTCGAACAAGCCCTCGGGTCCAGGTAATAATTCCTGACCTGGCCGGGAATCGAACCCAGGGCCTCCGGGTAAGAGGCAGGCATGCTACCCCTACACCACGGGGCCGGCAAAGGCACAAGATATCAATTTTCTTTTTTCAAATGATTTATCAGTATGACCAAACTTCTAATGGTCATACACGAAGTTCACGTTGTTTCCAACCACCTTATCTAAGAAAACATAAAGGTCCATTAATACTGCCTTGCGGAATTACCTCTTAATCACTACAGGATTAGATAATGCTACACATACTCGAATTCTCTGAGCTCTATTTCCTAGAAATTTAGCCACCCATTCAATCACTCTTTTGTCTAAATAAATACCTCTGATTTTCATCAGTAGTCTCCCCTATCAAAACCCTTGGATGGGTCAATAGCGATACAGGCCATTTGACATCCTGAATCTAAAATATATGCTATATCTTACTGGAGTCCTGCAAGTTGAGCATCACTGGATTAACTTTTCCCAAACCCAAACTCCCTTCTATCAAACCAGTTAGTAAATTCACAAATGTGTCTAATATAATCAGAAAGAATGTTTACCCAGGACTTCCATGCAACACTTCAAGCTGACTGGCTTGTAATTATCTGCTTTATGTTTATCACCCTTTCTTTTGTAGACTGCCAGTATATCACCAAAACTCTTATCAGTTCCCACTACTTTTCTAGCTTTCAACTTTTGTACCTTTTTGTAAATATCTTTATTATCATAGGTGAAGTTCAGTACTTCGCTAATGTTTGCAAGTAGCTTAATATGATAATAGTGGAAATTCCTATGAGAAACTGGCAACACCGCATCTGCATGCCGTCTAGCAGTTCGTGCAGGTAACTACACTTGCTATTGCAGTCAGCTGGCAAATTATATGTCTGATGTTTGTAATTCTCCCACTCTATGTAGCCCCAAAGAGTTCAGGAGACATTAAGACATTTTACAAAGCTTGATGAAATTTGTGATTGTCTTTAAAAAATTAAATTTGTGATTGTCTTAAAAAAGTATTGAATAATCACATTCAGGGTTGGGTAGACCATATTTCTGCATGGAAATTATTGTGGTCAGAGTTATCCAATGATTATTACGTCCATTATTTCTTAAGAAGGAGGGTGACACTGGATTGCATTGAAAACATTTTTCTAATTGTTAGAGCAAAAGGAGGTAACAATGTAACCGCAGATGCAACCAAATTTTGCAGTGTCATAAGAGGTGTAATGATAGATCAATTGCTCTGTATTTCTGATGACGTAGACTAATTTTTCTGAATCTGATTCTGCATACTTTCTATTGACTAATAATGATGTGTAGTGTAATTATGAAGCAAATGTCAGTAAACAGTGTGAGCTAAGTGATAAGGTAACTCATTATGACTATGATGTGGTACAAGAAAAGCAGACTATAATGTCATAGGCTGAGCATGTAGCAAGTTCCCCCATGCTTAGTGTACGGATGTGTTGTCATATTATTATAATGATTATAGTGTGGAAAATGTGCACATAGAAATTAAGAAGTATGGTGATAATTCTAAAATACTGTTTCCAATTGTGTGTGGATGAAAGTTGTCTGCCAAAATGTCAGGAACATTTGAAAATAGTTTCGGTGAGTTACTGCTGGAAAGCACCAAGGTGAAGAGAAGTAAGTTATCTGACAACTCATACAGGGTGATACCCTCTTCCAGGCCAGAAAATGTGCCGATGTGTAGAGAGGCGAGCGGCCGTGACCTATAAGAGGAACTGTAAATGACATTTGCCAGAGTGAGCATAATGGAAAGAAACTTAAAACCAATCTCCGGACAGCCGACAGTGGGTGAGCCCACCACCTCCCGAATGCAGAGCTGTAAAGCCTCGAAAATAAAGCCACAGTAAAGCCATGGTCATTCTTAGGTGAAGCTACTTTGCTCGGTAACAGAATCAGTGATTTGCCTGAGAAAAATCTTGCCACAAAAAATATCAAACTGACAAGGAGAACCTAGACCCAGCGTCCAACTGATTTCAATGAGCTTCTACCTGTCTTTAGTATATCCTCCGAAACCTTATCTATTCCAGCTGCTTTTCTAGTTTTCAACTTTTTTATCTTACTGTAAATGTCACTGTTATCATAGGTAAATTTTAATACTTCTTTAGTATTAGTCACCTCCTCTATCTGGACATTATCCTTGTAACTAACAATCTTTACATACTTCTGACTGAATACTTCTGCCTGTTGAATATCCTTGCATACACACTCCCCTTGTTCATCAATGATTCCTGGAATGTCCTCCTTGGAACCTGTTTCTGCCTTGAAGTACCTATACATCATCATCATCATCATCAATGTCCCACTGCAGTCGCCCGGGTGTGGTTAAAGTACCTACACATACCCTTCCATTTTTCACTAAAATTTGTATGACCGCCAATTTTGCTTGCTGTCATGTTATCCTTTGCTGACTTCTTTGCTAGATTCAATTTCCTAGTAAGTTCCTTCAACTTCTCCTTACTTCCACAGCCATTTCTAACTATATATCTGACTATATTTGTAAGTAGTACAGGAGATATTATAAGTAGAATTTTGTAAACAATATAAATTTATTAAGGATGAGCTATGTGTTTAATAGAAAACATTGTTAGCGTAAATTGTATAATATTGTATTATAGGAAAATTTTCTTCTCTTGTTAATTTAATATTTAGTGCTTGACAATAATGTATTTTAGTGTACTATTTGCCACCGAGGTAGACACCTCATTTGCAAATAAAGAGATTTTGATTTGATTTTGATTTGATTTATTTCTTTCCAACCTGCACCTCCTTCTCAGTCTCTTTACTGCTCTGTTACAGTATAGTTGATCTTTACCATTCCTTACCACCTTTAAAGGTACAAACCCAGTTTCACATTCCTCAGCAATTGCTTTAAACCCATCCCAAAGTCTGTTTGCATTTTTACTTACCATTTTCCACCAATCATAGTTACTTTTTTTTAAACTCCCTCACGCCTGTTTTATTAGCCATATGGTACTGCCTAATAGTCCTAATTTTAAGACCTTCCTTTCTATCACATTTATTTTTAACTATGACAAAAACAGCTTCATCATCACTAATACCATCTATTACTTCAGTTTCTCTATAGAGCTCATCTGGCTTTACCAGCACTACATTCAGAATATTCTTCCCTCTACTTGGTTCCATCACTTTTTGAATCAGCTGCCCTTCCCATATTAACTTATTTGCCATTTGTTGGTCATGCTTCCTGTCATTCACATTACCTTCCCAATTGACATTTGGTCAATTCAGATCACCCGCTACAATCATGTTCCTTTCCATATCATTTCCCACATAGATGATTAACTTATCAAATAATTCTGAATCAGCATCAGTGCTACCCTTTCCCGGTCTGTACACTCCAAAGATATCAAGTTGCCTATTATCTTTAGAGATGAGCCTTACACCTTGAATTTCATGTTTGTCATCTTTAACTTTTTCGTAGCTTACAAATTCTTCTTTCAGCAGAATGAATACTCCCCCTCCTACCATTCCTATCCTATCTCTACGATACATACTCCAGTTCTGTGAGAAAATTTCTGCATCCAATATATCATTTCTCAGCCATGATTCAACTCTTATTACAATATCTGGTAAATATATATCTATTAAATTACTTAATTCTATTCCTTTCTTTACAATACTTCTACAGTTCAGCACTAACATTTTTATGTCATCCCTCCTTGACTTCCAGATCCCTGTATCCTTATCACCGCTCCCTAGACCACCATCATTCAGTTCCTTGAACTCGTAGAGTTAAACATTTCCAACTTAGTATGTCATTTTATTTTCACACATATTTAAGGCTTAAAGCTTCAGAAGACAACATAAAAAATAAATATGCAGTATGTAACACATATTCTAATTCAGTCTACTATAAAAAAGATTAGTATTGCCTAAGTGTTACAGAAATTCACAAAAAGAATCACACTCCTTTATCAAAGAGTGTATTTGTATATTGTTTGCAACATTGTATTCTATGTACTAAGTACATCTAAAATATAAATGTCATCTAAAGTCTACAACAGTCTTTCTTTGTTAATGAAAACACACTTTCATTATCAACATAGAATCTAAATGATAGTGGGAACCTATTTATTGGGACATATGCAATACTTAAATATTTGTGAATACTTAATGAGCTTCAATCCTGCATGTCACTATTTAACATGCAACTACAGAGCAAGTGATGGAAGTATGGAGCCATTGCCAAATGAAACATGCATATCAACAGCAGTGATTCTCAACAAGCTTACAAGTTTTATTTCTTCAGTTATCAGAGATTAGAGCTATAAGGACTCCTCGAATCTTAACCAGTGAACTTAGATTGTTATCCACAAACATTTGGTATAACTTATCCAGTGTACAAGAAATTGTTTTGTCTTCATTTACATCGTGTAGATAAAGTCAACAGTAGGCCTACTGCATTAGATGGAACTAGAAATGATATATAGTTTCAGCTTATGCAGTATGGTTGACTATGTATAAGTCTAAACAGATTATTATTATTATTATTATTATTATTATTATTATTATTATTATTATTATTATTATTATTATTATTATTATTAGGAACATTTAAAACTTTTAAATGTAGTTTCTACAATCCTTTATCATGACACAGAACATTTAAATATTGCTACAAATCACATTTAAAAAGTGCACAGTACAGTACAGTTCCTTTCTTGAAGTTGGAAAATAAATTATATAGGGCATCCAGATAATAACTTCCCATTGATATAGCTTTTATTCATCAAGCAGGTAACAGAAGCAGTTATTGTAAGTCTACTGTTAAATTTAAAATTTAACTAGAGAATGTCAATGTTTGCAGACGAATAGTACACCTGTGAGAAATCGGAACGAGTCACTGCAGGTAGAACAACCAAGGGAAGATGAGGAACAGGGAACTCTTGCTGAGAAGTGTGGAAGTAGGAGGAAGGGAAAAGATTAGATAAGGGAAATGTGGAGTAGTGGATAGAAAAAGACAGGTGAAACAGGGTCATGGGATGGAGGAAAGGGAAGAGGAAGTAGCTTCTGCAGCTGTCAGGAAAGATAGGACTGACCGGGGGGTATCAAATGAGCTGGGTAGGGTTGAGGCTCTGGTCATTGGGGATTCCATTGTCAGACATGTGGGGAAAGTGTGTGGAGGAAAGGGAACCAGGGTCAAGTGTTATCCAGGAATTAGGTTAAGGCAGATGTTGAGGAAAGTAGAAGAGAAGGAAGAGGGAAAGGAAAAGGTGGCAGTGTTTCATGTTGGTACTAACAACATAAGACAAGCAGGTATAAGTACCAACATAGTTGGGGATGTATGGGATCTGGTAAATGCAGCATGGGTGAAGTTTATTTGTTTTGCTATTTGCTTTACGTCGCACTGACACAGATATGTCTTACGGCGACGATGGGATAGGAAAGGCTTAGGAATTGGAAGGAAGCGGCCGTGGCCTTAATTAAGGTACAGCCCCGGCATTTGCCTGGTGTGAAAATGGGAAACCACGGAAAACCATCTTCAGGGCTGCCGACAGTGGGGCTCGAACCCACTATCTCCCGATTACTGGATACTGGCCGCACTTAAGTGACTGCAGCTATCGAGCTCGGTGGGTGAAGTTTAAAGAAGTGGAGATTGTTATCAGTGGAATTCTGTGTAGGAGGGATACTGACTGAAAGGTGATTGGGGATTTAAATGAGACTATGGAGTGGGTATGTGGGAAACTGGGAGTGAGATTTCTGGATCCTAATGGGTGGATAGGAGATAGGGATCTGCGCTCAGACGGCCTTCACTTAAAACACAGTGGTGCATATAAGTTAAGAAATTTGTTTAAAAGGGTTATAGGGTGGTACATTCAGGAAAACGGGTTGGCCTAGGGAGCAGTGATAAGGGAACACGGAAATGGAAGTCAAGTAGGAATGACATAAAAATGTAGAAGTATTGTAAAGAAAGGAATAGAATTAAGTAATTTAATAGATATATACTTAGCAGATATTGTAATAGGAGTTGATTCATGGCTGAGGAATGATATAATGGATGCAGAAATTTTCTCATGGAACTAGAGTGTGTATAGTAGAGATAGGATAGGAATGGTATGAGGGGGAGTATTCATTCTGGTGAAGGAAGAATTTGTAAGCTACAAAGAAGTTAAAGATGATGAACAAGAAATTCTAGGTGTAAGGCTCATCTCTAAGGATAAAAGGCAACTTGATGTCTTTGGAGTGTACAGACCGGGAGAAGGTAGCACTGATGCTGATTCAGAATTATGCTTGCCATCAATAGATAATCATCTATGTGGGAAACAATAAGGAAAGGAACGTGATTGTTGCGGGTGATCTCAATTTACCAAATGTCAATTGGGAAGGTAATGCGAATGACAGGAAGCATGACCAAGAAATGGCTAATAAGTTAATATGGGAAGGGCATCTGATTCAGAAAGTGATGGAACAAACTAGAGGGAAGAATATTCTGGATGTGATGTTGGTAAAACCAGATGAGCTCTATAGAGAAACTGAAGTAATAGATGGTATTAGTGTTCACAAAGCAGTTTTTGTGGTAGTAAAAAATAAATGTGAAAGAAAGGAAGGTATTAAAATTAGAACTATTAGGCAGTACCATATGGTTGATAATACCAGCATGAGGGAGTTTTAAAAGGTCGCTATGATCAGTGGAAAATGGTAAATAGAAATGTAAACAGACTCTGGGTTGAGTTTAAAGCGATTGCTGAGGAATGTGAAAATAGGTGTGTATCTTTAAAGGTGGTAAGGAATGGTAAAGATCCACTATATTATAACAGATAAGTAAAGAGACTGAGAAGGAGGTGCAGGTTGGAAAGAAATAGTTAGAAATGGCTGTGGAAGTAAGGAGAAGTTGAAGGAACTTACTAGGAAATTGAATCTAGCAAAGAAGTCAGCGAAGGATAACATGACAGCAAGCAAAATTGGCGGTCATACAAATTTTAGTGAAAAATGGAAGGGTATGTGTAGGAACTTTAACCACACCCCAGCGACTGCAGTGGGACATTGATGATGATGATGATGATGATGTATAGGTAGAGTTAGAAATGGCTGTGGAAGTAAGGAGAAGTTGAAGGAACTTACTACGAAATTGAATCCAGCAAACAAGTCAGCTAAGGATAACTTGATGGCAAGCATACTTTGTAATTGGCAGTCATACAAATTTTAGTGAAAAATGCAAGAGTATGTTTAGGTAATTTAAGGCAGAAACAGGTTCCAAGGACATTCCAGGAGTCATTGATGAACAAGGGGAGTGTGTATGTGAGGATCTTCAAAAGTCAGAAGTATTCAGTCAATAGTATACAAAGATTGTTGGTTACAAGGATAATGCCCAGATAGAGGAAGTGACTAATACTAAAGAAGTATTAAAATTTACCTATGACAACAATGACATTTACAGTAAGATACATAAGTTGAAAACTAGAAAAGCAGCTGGAATTGATAAGGTTTGGGGGATATACTAAAGACAATGGGCTGGGATATGGTACCATATCTGAAGTACTTATTTGATAATTGTTTGAATGAAGGGGCTAAACCAAATGAATGGAGAGTTGCTATAGTAGCCCCTGTGTATAAAGGAAAGGGTGATAGACATGAAGGTGAAAATTACAGGCCAGTCAGTTTGACATGCATTGCATGTAAGGTTTGGGAAAGCAATCTTTCAGATTACATTAGACATGTTTGGAAATTTAAAAACTGGCTTGATAGAAGGCAGTTTGGGTTTAGGAAAGGTTATTCCACGGAAGCTTAACTTGTAGGATTCCGGCAAGATATAGCAGATATCCTGGATTCAGGAGGTCAAATGGACTGTAACACGACTGACCTATCTAAGGCATTTGATAGGATAAATCATGGGAAAAATGAGTGCAATTGGACTTGACAAAAGAGTGACTGAATGGGTGGCTATGTTTCTAGAAAATAGAACTCACGGGATTAGAGTAGGCGAAGCTTTATCTGTCCCTGTAATAATTAATAGGGGAATTCATCAAGGCAGTATTATTGGACCTCTATGTTTTCTTATATATATCAGTGATATGTGTAAAGAAGTGGAATCAGAGATAAGGCTTTTTGCAGATAATGTTATTCTGTACCAAGTAATAAATAAGTTACAAGATTGTGAGCAACTGCAAAATGACCTCGATAATGTTGTGAGAGTGACAGTGGGCAATGGCATGATGATAAACGGAGTTAAAAGTCATGTTGTGAGTTTCACAAATAGGAAGAGTCCTCTCAGTTTTAATTACCGTGTTGACGGGGTGAAAGTTTCTTTTGGGGATCATTGTAAGTACCTAGGTGCTAATATAAGGAAAGATCTTCTTTGGAGTAATCACATAAATATCGTTGTAAATAAAGGGTACAGATCTCTGCACATGGTTATGAGGGTATTAAGGGGTTGTAGTAAGGATGTAAAGGAGAGGGCATAAAAGTCTCTGATTAGACCCCAACTAGAGTATGGTTCCTGTGTATAGGACCCTCACCAGGATTACTTGATTCAAGAACTGGAAAAAAATCCATTGAAAAGCAGCCTGATTTGTTCTGGGTGATTTCTGACAAAAGAGTAGCGTTACAAAAATGTTGCAAAGTTTTGGCTGGGAAGACTTGGGAGAAAGGAGACGAGCTGCTTGACTAAGTGATATGTTGATATAGATGTTGATTCCCATAGGGAATGTTCTATGCTGTCAGTGGAGGGATGGCATGGAATGACATCAGTAGACAAATAAGTTTGAGTGGTGTCTTTAAAAGTAGAAAAGATCACAATATGAAGATAAAGTTGGAATTCAAGAGGACATATTGAGGCAAATATTAATTTATGGAAGGGGAGTTAGAGATTGGAATAATTTACCAAGGGAGATGTTCAATACATTACCAATTTCTTTGCAATCTTTTAAGAAAAGTCTAGGAAAACAACAGATAGGGAATCTGCCACCTGGGCGACTGTCCTAAATGCAGATCAGTAGTGACTGATTGATTGATTGATTGATTGATTGATTGATTGATTGATTGATTGATTGATTGATTGATTGATCGATCTTGTACACCTACGTCTGCTCACTGTTTCCTCGGATGTATGAATGTAAATAACATATCATACGTGCATCATGTCTCATGGTTGACTTTTATTAATTTACTTTTTTGCACGTTAAATTTAATAGGTGTAAACAGAAACATATTGGAGCATGGGACATGTCCTTGAGTTCAACACTGGAATAAACAGTGGCTTTGCTGGAGACCTTTCAAAATCATCTAGAAAAATTTGCTGATTTTCTGTCTTCTACTACAATAGTAAAGATAGGAGGCTAATTGTTTAAGATAATTACTTAGAGTGATGTTTGCCATCACCGGTTTAACAGACTAAAGATATTTCAATTACTCTCTGTATTGTCACTGAACGCTATGTTCATGAATGTGCTCATGTTTATTGATTTACAATTGTCATTTGAATGTCATGGACTCCATTTTGAGACAGTGAGATAGAGTTGATAATTTGTTCTATGTATCAAATGGCTGAAAACTATGGTGAGTTACCCATTTATTGAATTTAAACAGTGAAACTACTAGACTTCATCGTCAATACTGTGAGGTGTGTGCAGGAAATGTCTTCCGTTATTCAAAAGATGGGTTAGAACTTGATGATGAATTGGATGAGAAGAAATTGATCATTCACTCCAAAGCCTAGATGTACAAGGGGACTGTTTGGGTTCCACCAGACTGACTGACTGACTGACTGACTGACTGACTGAACATGGTAAGATGATAAATTAAGACATAATTTAATGATAATAGCTTTTTTCTTTACAACTTACTTTACGTCGCACCAACACAGATAGGTCTTATAGCGACGATGGGACAGGAATGGGCTAGGAGTGGGAAGGAAGCAGCCATGGCCTTAATTAAGGTATAGCCCCAGCATTTGCCTGGTGTGAAAATGGGAAACCATGGAAAACCGTCTTCAGCACTGCCAACAGTGGAGTTCGAGCCCACTATCTTCCAAATACTGGATACTGGCCGTATTTAAGTGACTGCAGCTATTGAGCTCGGTAATGATAGTAGCCATTCTGCAGTAAAATACTATTTATCAACTTGAACATAATAATTTGTTGCTTCAGATTTAATTGGAAGTTGGTATATCGAAAGCACAGATTGCAATGAAATTTGGGAGGATGATCAATTAAGACATCACAACATTGCTTAATGCCTTCCATTGTTGGATAGGCTGTCCACAGCATGACAGAACAAATGATTCTGAACAGGAATGACATTTTCCTCATTTAAGTATTAATAAAATATTATTTATTGACAGCATGCTCCTTTATATATAGCTTACCAAGATTTCATACCAGTACTATATAATATTTTAACTTCCATTATAAATAATACCAAAGTAAAAAAACCCTGATATTTTGATATACTCATCAATCACGTTCAGTCACTACTGATATGCATTTAGGGCAGTCGCTCAGGTGGCATATTCCCTATCTGTTGTTTTCCTAGCCTTTTCTTTAATTATTTCAAAGAATTTGGAAATTTATTGAACATCTCCCGTGGTAAGATATTCCAATCCCTAACTCCCGTTCCTATAAACAAATATGAAAGTAATCCCAAAAATAAGGTCTGCTATATTTTTATAAATACATAGACCTGTTTATTTCTACAATGGTTTACATCATTTTACAGCTTGAACATATAGCTATTTTTCTACATAATCACCATTTCAGTTAATGCTTTTTTGTAGATACTGTGACAGTTTTTGTATGCCCATATCAGACCAGCTTGCCGTCATGCTGTTCAGGAAGTTGTGAACCTCATTTTTCACCTCGTCATCGGTGCTGAATCCCTTTCCAGCCAAATATTCTTTCAACTTAGGGAACAAGTGATAGTCACTGGGTGCCAAGTTGGGACTATAGGGTGGGTGGGTGATGATGTTCAACTAAAACTGTTGCAGGAGAGCAACGGTTTGTTGGGCGAGTGTTGCCATGGAGAATGTTTATGCCCTTGCTCAACATTCCTCTTCTCCAATTCTGTATTGCCCATCTGAGTTTTTTCATGGTCTCACAGTACCTGCCAGCGTTAATTGTGGTCCCAGTGAGCATAAAGTCAACAAACAATACCCCTTTTCGATCCCAAAACACAGTTGTCATGACTTTACTGGCAGACTGTGTTTGCTTGAATTTCCATGGCTTTGGCGAAGCGGGATGCCGTCACTGGCGTGATTGTTGCTTGGTCTCAGGTGTAAAGTGGAACACCAAGGTTTTGTCACCCATGACAATTGAGTCCAAAAAGTTGTCTTGTTCGGCTGCAAAGCATTGAAGAAATGCGCGGGAAGAATCAACTCGTTGCCGAATGTGGTCTTCAGTTAGCATGCGTGGCACCCATCTTGCGCACACCTTCCGGTACTTCAACTTTTCCGTTAAAATTCTGTGAGTAGTGCTTCAGGAAACCTCAGGAACCAAAGTGCAGAGATCATCCAGGACGATCCACCGATCATCACGCATGATTTGCTCAATCTTCACGACTCTCTCAATGGAAATTGATGGTCTTCCGCTCCTTTGTTTGTCGTGAATTTCAGTCCAACCGGCTGCAAACTCTCTACACCACTTACGAACATTTTTAACATCCATGCACAACTCACCATACACTTCCGTCGATTGGTGATGGATTTCAATCGGTTCAGTACCTTTTGCATTCATAAACCAAATAACTGCGCGCACTTCGCACTTGGCGGTAACATCCAATGGGAGCTCCATTCTCAATGGCTGCCAAGCCAAGACTGAATGCCTCAGTACAGCGTGCGCATGTTTATACGTGAGCTCGGGAAACACTCTTCACAATATTGTGACCAAAAGGCACACGAACAGAGTTCTGTATTTATAAAAAAAATAGACGTTATTTTTGGGATTACCCTCGTATTTGCCCCAATTTGTCCTCTTGAATTCCAACTTTATCTTCATATTGTGATCTTTCCTACTTTTAAAGACACCACTCAAACTTATTCATCTACTAATGTCATTTCCCGGCATCTCTCCACTTGACAGCTTGGAACATACTACTTAGTTGAGCAGCTTGTCCCCTTTCTCCCAAATCTTCCCAGCCCAAACTTTGCAAAATTTTTGTAACACTACTCTTTTGTTGGAAATCACCCAGAACAAATCAGGTTGCTTTTCTTTGGATTTCTCCCAGTTCTTGAATCAAGTAATCCTGATAAGGGTCCCATACACTGGAACCATACTCTATTTGGGGTCTTATCAGAGACTTGTATGCCCTCTCCTTTACATCCTTACTACAACCCTTACATACATACCCTCATAACCATGTGCAGAGATCTGTACTCATTTATGTGATTATCCCAATGAAGATCTTTCCTTATATTAACACCTAGGTACTTACAGTGATCTTCATAAGGAACTTTCACCCTATCAATGCAGTAATTAAAATGGAGAGGACTTTCCCTATTTGTGAAACTCACAACCTGACTTTTAACCCCGTTTATCATCATATCATTGCCTGCTGTCAATCTCACAACTTTATCGAGGTCATTTTGTAGTTTCTCACAATCTTGTAACATTTATTACTCTGTACAGAATAACATCATCTGCAAAAAAATCCTTTTCTCCAATTCCACTTCTTTACTCATATCATTTATTTATCATAAAGGTCCAATAATACTGCCTTGAGGAATTCCCCTCTTAATTATTGCAGGGTCAGATAAAGCTTTGCCTACTCTAATTCTCCGAGATCTATCTTCTAGAAATATGGCAACCCATTCAGTCATATGCTGTACATGAGGAAAATAGGATTGTAGAGCATGAAATGCTGCTTGTATTATCAAATTCTCATTTTTGGTATGAAGTGTTCAGTGTAATTTTAAAATAAAACTGTCAGAATATTTCTACAGCGTACACACCACGTCACTCTATGTCGTCGTCATCATCAGCTAGATGCTCTAAGATGTGCAGCTGTTTTTCAACAATTAATTATAACATTGCCATTGATTTGATGGCAAAATGGTTATTACCATTAAATTTAGGGCTGTATTAGTTGATCATTCACCCAAGTTCATGGAGATATGTCTGGTCCAACCCAAAGAATTCCCTAGTCAGTGTTGAGTGATTGCTTGCTGTCCCTTCGTGGCCTACATTTTTTCTAAGATGACAATGGCAAAGAAACTTTGAACAGCATGGGTCTCGCCACGGGTCATAAGTGCATACAAGTACCGTACCAATGTCTCATTTTCACAAGTATTGTAACGATGGTAGCAGGTACTAAGTAAAGCTGTTTGAGGAATGCAGATTCTTACAGAAAAGTATGTATACTACATGTTTAGGAAAGGCAATCGGAATGTAATGCCTGGATATGCCTTTTATACATTAATTAAAGTCCCTACTGTGATCAGAGTATAAAATTATGAATTTAAATTCTATATATCAAAGTTATGTATGCTTCTTCCCAGATGCACTGCTCCATTTATAATGGCATTTTCTTGAAGTGTACTATAAATTACCATCATGCATGTTACATGAACAACGAAACTGGGCTCTCCAAATTAATGTAGTTAAAAACTAATATCTATCCTGTATAACTTTCTTTGTTGAAGTTTCTGAGCATGTCTGTCTGAAGTAAGATACGGTATTCTAATAATTGAATTCATATTAAATCACGTACATACATACATACATACATACATACATACATACATACATACATACATACATACATACATACATACATACATACATACATACATACATACATACATACATACATACATACATACATACATACATACATACATACATACATACATACATACATACATACATACATACATACTGTATTCATTAGATACCATTCTGCTTCCTTTTAAGCATTCAGTCTGCAAGCCTCTGTAAATCAATTAAGCACACCCACAATTCTCAATTTTCAACTAACTCTGTGGTATTGTTTAGTTGTGATCAAATAATTAAATTCTGAGTCTAACTATCATCGCCTTGGTCTTCCTCTTCTTCTCTAACCCTCCATGACTGAGTCCATCATTCTCCTAAGTAATTTATCCTCCTCCATTCACCTCTAATGACCCCACCACCAAGGATGGTTTAAGCATACAATTTCAACCATTGCATTTATTCCCAACATAGTCTTCATCTCCACATTCCGAGACCCTCTTGACAATGTAACCACTTTGTACCAGCAATCATTTGCACTACTTTTATGTCTGTTATTTTCAACTTATGACTGAGATATTCTGAGTCCACTCAGCTTTCACTCCTGTTCAGCAAAGTTGTTCTTAAATCAGACCGATGTAAAGGAAGTTTTGTCTCTGAACTGTCTTCTTTCTTACAGAATGCCACTGATCACAACTGCAAGATCACTGCACTAGCTTTGCTGCACCTTGATTCAATTTCACTTACTATACCACCATCCTGGTAGAATACAAATCATAAATACTTGAAACTTGTCTTGTGTTCCTGATCTGACATTCCACCCTCTCAGGTTTCTTCCCTACTGACATCACTTTAGTATTGGGAATGCTAATTTCTCTATTGTGCTAGCTGCATTTCATTCTTAGCTCCAAGATATTGAATTTAAGGCTTTCTGCAAATTCTGTCATTGAGGCGAACTCATCAGCGTAGGCTATACTGCTTACTACATTTCCTCCCAACTGAATCTGTCCCTGCCAATTTATATCTTTCGGTAATTAATCCATGTATACTGTGAAAAACAAAGGTTAAATATTATAACCTTGTCCAACCCCTGTAACTACTTGAACTATGACTCATTCTACCATAGATTCTCAGTGCAGCCTAATTGTCAACATAAAGCCTTTGGTTGCCTGTAATAACCTACCCTTAATCCCCCAGCATAACAAACATTTTCCATTCATATTCTGTCACATGCCTTCTCTAGGTTTCTGAGACAAACAAAACAGTCTATTCCTGCTTCATAATTTGCATTAAACTCTGTTTGTACATTGATTATTCTAGTTTATATTAATTACATTTTTGTAGTTTGAAACTATACAGACATATCATAGGGAGAATATTAAAAAATGTGATGCATGTGGTATCATAAATTACTACCGTATTCAATAACTTTCAGGATGAAATAGGAATGCTTGTTTGAAAGAATGAAAATGGACCAATTTATTTAAAATTATTAGAGGCAAATTATACAGTGCTATTATTATTATTATTATTATTATTATTATTGTTGTTGTTTTTGTTTTTGTTGTTGTTGTTGTTGTTGTTGTTGTTGTTGTTGTTGTTGTTGTTCTTGTTCTTGTTCTTGTTCTTGTTCTTGTTCTTGTTCTTGTTCTTGTTCTTGTTCTTGTTGTTCTTGTTGTTCTTGTTGTTGTTGTTGTTGTTGTTGTTGTACACAGGAATAAATCCTTCCACTGTGGTTTTATTTAACACAGAATAAGAGATCCCATTGGACTCATTTCCACAGTCTGAGATGCTGCCATTATTCACTTACAGTAGTGTCTACCTCCACACACTGCCATCTTACAACTGGCAAGGAGAGAACACTGACCTTCAAGCTCTGGGCACAGGCTTGTCACAAAATGAGAGTAAAAGCTATTAGTGGCCATTTCTTACAATGCTGGTGCAAATTCTGATGTGGATGTCGATAATTAAGATACTTGATGTCTGAGGTTGGTGTCATTTCAGGGGGTTTAATATAATTAATCTGAGTCGTTTTGCTTCTAGCACGTCAAAGAACTCTGATGGAGCCGGGCTTAGTAGCTCAGATGGTACAGTGATGGCTCTCTGAGCTCTGCTTGGCAGGTTCAAACCTGGCTCACTCCAGTGATATTTAAAGCTGTTCAAATATGCCAGCCACTTGTTGGTAGATTTACTGGCATGTAAGAGAACTCCTGCAGAACAAAATTGTGGCACATCAGCATCTACAAAAATCATAACATAAGTAAAATTATTATTATTATTATTATTATTATTATTATTATTATTATTATTATTATTATTATTATTATTATTATTAACTTTGCTGGGTCCCACTGCAGGCAGCCCTGAGCATGGTTTTCCGTGGTTAAAGCAAATGCTGCAGCTGCATCTTGACTAAGGCTATGACCACTTCCTTCCCACTTCTAGCCCTTTCCAGTCCCATCTTCGCCATGAGACCTATCTGTGTCAGTGCAACATAAAACGAGTCACAACCAAAATTATTATTATTATTATTATTATTATTATTATTATTATTATTATTATTATTATTATTATTATTATTATTACCACTGAAAGTGGCAATGCAAATCTCTGAATTTAGATGTTAAAACAGAATAGAGTATATACCAGTCAGTATATGCAGGGAAACCTGGTATTTAGGTTTATCAAGTGAGTTAGTTTCATATATTAGGCCTATACATTTATTTTTTATGAAGATATGAAGTTACTTTAGCATTTCACAAATTTACTTTTAAATCCCTGGACTTGTAAAATATTGATAGAAGAGGAAAATAGGGGACATGTCAAAAGAGATACAATCTTCAAATAAATATTTATAATGACATTCCTTTAGAGTTTGGAAGGTCGAACAAAATATCTGATTTATTAAATACATTAAATATATCAATTTTCTGGTCCTAGAGAGAAAGACCTTGAGAATCACTGCTCTCCCTATTCATCCACATATCAGGGATTCTGAAATATACAGTAAGAGATATTACCATAATTTGAGTAACATACTTTCACAACTATATTGCGATACACCTTATAGTAGACATTTAGGGTAAGTCTTCCAGTAAATGACCATTTAAGGGCCATAAAATTGCATATATACACTTAATAATTGAAAATGATCTAAGAACACTGTACAAAGTTTTCCTCAGTTTATGTCTGAAAAATGGGGACTTGAATTACTTGGTTCAGTACCAACATATACAGCAGCAGATGCAAGAAACAGGTAGCAAACTTCCTGTTTGCTTGAGCAGAAATAAAACCAGGTTATGAGGACTTTATTTTCTTTCTTCTATAATTTAAAAAATATTTTACAGCTCTCTGAAAGTTAATGAGGGACAGTACTAGCATACATACAGATTTATATTTTTTGGCTGTCTTGAAGTATCAACAAGTTATATTTATACTGTACCAATCACTTCAGTTCTCCTTTTAAAAAGTGGGAAACAAAACATGAACTACCTATGCACATGCTTTGTAATTGAACAGAAGCTTGATGGTGCTTATTCAAACTGTTTGAAGTTATATAGGCCATTTACTGGTTCATTTACTAGCACTCTCACCCCTTCTAAGGAAATAATATTTGAGAAACCCTGATATAGTAAATATTGTTGCAGTTCTAAGTAAAATCTCTAATATAAAATAATTTGTTCTAATGTGTGATGCAGGTGGTCATGGCTAGCAGCATAGGTGAAAGATTAAGAATCAAAGTGAATGTGAACACTTTCATACCTCTGTAAAACTTCACATTTGGCATGGCTACAAGAAAATAATACCGTACTGATAAATAGTAAATAACTACACATACAAATAGGTGTATACTACTGTTGTGACTATTGAAGAAATTGATGATGATGATTATGATAATAATAATAATAATAATAATAATAATAATAATAATAATAATAATAATAATAATAATAATAATAATAATAATAATAATAATAATGTGGTAATCCTCCGGGTTTCTTCAGTTGTAATTTGAAAAGTTTTGGTGTTTCTCCAGTGACCCTTCTCAAGATATGTGATGAAGGAGCATCAATAAGGCCTTATATACAGGGTGGCTGGAAGTGACAGTGTTAACTCTGGGCTGTAAAAAACTTGCATTAACAGGAGCATAACAATACAAGAACTTATATGATACCGGTATCTCAAAGTTTTTTCATAGTTTGGTCAAAAGCCATAATTTTTGGTATTTCTGAGTTTGAGTCAATATAATAAGTCAGAATTTTCAGTTGATCAGCATGTTGGGAGAAAGGACCCATTAGGTAGAAGTAAAACTGCATGTTCTACTCCTAACTAACATGTGCTTTTACGTTTAGGAAACTGACCACTCACCCATATTAATTTCAAAATTTATCACGTGCTGATCAACTGAGAAGCCCAAATTATCATATTAACTGAACTTATTATGCTTCGATCCCATGGGCCATTGTTTAAATTGCCAACAGTACATGAGTTTTTACAATAACTCCGTTTCCTTTCCGTAATGAAATCTCCTATCCGTTTGTGATGTTGCTTCTATTCGTAATTGTGTCAATATTGGATCAACAAAGGGCTATACCCCATATGACAATTAAAAAATATTGAGTTAGAGTATAATTTTCTGTGCTAATTATGTTCATCTTGATTCAAGCTGTTATAGTGTGGTAAGTATACTTGATTGATATCATAGCTGGCTGGGTTTATTGCACAGTGAAGAGTTGAACTGGGGATGAAAGGAAGCGTGTTGTTCTTGAATACAGGAAGGGGCTTCCTTTCATTTTAGTGACTGAAGAGTAGATAATAACAAAGTTATAAGTCCCATTAATGATTTTTATATTTTTTTGGTGATACCGAGGTGCCAGAGGTCCTGCAGGAGTTCTTTTGTGTGGTAGTAAATCTACCAGAATAATGCTGGTGCATTTGAGCACCTTCAAATACCACAGGAATGAACAACGATCGAACTTGCCAACTTGGGCTCAGAAGGCCAACATTTATGCCAACTGAGCCATTTACAAACTGAAGGGGTGGAGCTGGCTTGAAAGGAAGATGACGTTTATTTAAGCAGAACCTGGTTTCCTTTCAAGATTTAACATGCTTGGCACAATTCTGCTCATGCACACTGAAGTGTCACGAGTTTTCATCCAGCTAAGCTGTCTGAGAAGGGCTACTGCATACTAGGTGGAATTTTTACCCTTGTCAAATATGTAATCATTAGATAAGAGCCCGGAAGATAACCACTGTGATCACAAATCAGTACCATTACAATCACAGCAGCAACAATGTCCTGTGAAACACATGCAATGTCTATGAAGTACACAAATGAATTAGCCACTTCCACTGCATCGAAACAATGCCATGTACTACAAATGTACGCATATTACTGCTATTTCTACAGCTATATTCTAACTACCTTTAATAATAATAATAATAATAATAATAATAATAATAATAATAATAATAATAATAATAATATAGGATGACGCAGACTCAGTGATCTAGCTACATAGCTTCGAAGCCAGATATCCAGAATTTGAATCTTGATGACTTCAGGTGGAATTCAATCTAGGATCAGCGTGTGATGACAGATAAGGCATCTGGTCTTAAAAGACTCTTGGCCAAGATCCAAGTTTAGTCTGGGCACTCCATCAACCCCATAGGAATATGGGGATATAGCATTAAAAAAAGTAAAATTAAAACAAAAAAGTCATACTTTTATAACAGGCTTGGTTATGCTTACTAGAATATTTAATATTTCTTCACTCTTCAAATGTCTCATTGATTAGAAATGGTATGAAAAAAAAAAATCACATACTGTATAAAATGTAGAGTATCATTTGAAATTTTGTTGAATTACTCGATTATAGAGCCAGTTATGATGAAAAGTTATGTTTGTACTTCCCATGATATCCAGAATAATCAAATTGATTCAGTCTCAGCTGCTTTGTTAAATACAATAAAAGAAGAGATCAAAGAAGCACTATTTATAGCTGTGATAGAAGATGAGACTACAAACTTAACACATATATCGCAGCTTTCTTCTGTGCTTTGTTATATTACACATGATGATATTAAGAAGAGATTTATTAGGTTCATAGCTGTAAATACTGATTGCAGTGTTGTTTCTCTTGCTGGGCATGTTTTTAGTTTAATCAAGAGTTCCAGTTTGTGACCAATTAGTCGCTCAAATGTATGATAGGTGTTCTGCTATGGTTGGAGCACATAACGGTCTACAGCAAATCATTCTTGCCAAACATCAGTCAACCTTATTTGTGCACTGCTATGCACACAAGCTAAACCTAGTATTAAAGCAGTCTGTTATAGGCATTAGGGAATGCTAAGTATTCTTTGAAACTCTATCTGGGTTTACAACTTTCTTCTCAAGATATTCAAAGAGATAAGGTGCATTTGGCATTTTTAGTACTAAGCACTTGCCATCAGTTGCCCTGACCTGCTGGATATATACAGAGCATCTGGTTGTAGTAACATCAGAAATAAAAGAGGAACTTAAGAAATTCTTCAAGTCAGTCATAAGCAACACCAAAGCATGGGATGGTGAAATAAGAATGTGCAAGAGGTTCTTTGTCATTCTACAAGAATTTTTAATTTACTTTTCATGTGCAAAAGAGGATAAGTCAAATAATGTAACTTTCTACTTAGTTATAAGTAATTTTACTGCCGACATTTATTTGTATTGTTTGGACCATTCATGCTACTACTACTAAAATTTTTCATTCCTCCCCTGAAGGGGAGGTGGACCACTTAGACAGTGACACTGTCTCTCAGGCCGGGAGATTTGTTCGGTGAAGGAGATTTTCAGAGAAGGTGAGGGGGTTGGTGGCCATGGCCTGTACTAGGAACTGTCCTGGCATTCGCTTTAGTGCAAGAGAATGGAAAACAATGGAAAACCATTCTCAGGGCAGCCGACGGTTGGGGCCAGTCATGAGGTCCAGCCCGGTCCTCTTTCCCGAATGCAGAGGCGTAGAGCTTGGTTGGCCGGTTAGAGTGCAGAGCTGTTGGACCACAGACCAGATGTGGCCACTTAAGGACAGAGACCCACTCTGTATGTACCGATCGACCATTCATGAAAGAAGAGGACTCATTTAGAACCTTGGACTTCAAAAGAAGAGGATGCATAGAAGTAGTACTTAGCCCAAGTAGGTGCTACAATGGCAAACTTCCTGTTTATAAGAGACTTGCTTCCTCTTATTCCAAGTGCTTTCCATCAGTTCCACAAGGATATGTAAACATCCAGTATTCCAGAAAAGTTTTTTTTGCTAGTTGCTTTACGTCGCACCGACACAGATAGGTCTTATGGCGACGATGGGACAGGGAAGGGCTAGGAGTGGGAAGGAAGCGGCCGTGGCCTTAATTAAGGTACAGCCCCAGCATTTGCCTGGTGTGAAAATGGGGAACCACGGAAAACAATTTTCAAGGCTGCCGACAGTGGGGTTCGAACCTACTATCTTCCGAATACTGGATACTGGCTGCACTTAAGTGACTGCAGCTATCGAGCTCAGTATTCCAGAAAAGTATCCAGATGGGAAAGGAAATAAGAATGTAGACTAAGCTAGTAACTAACATTAAGCAGTAATTCATTCATAGCTGATGAAAGAAAGTCAGTTTATAGATTTAATTGACCAAATGCCTCAGGAGGATTACTGACAGTATTTTATTACTAGAATTTTAATGCTTATAGTTTTGTGATTCTTTTTATATCTCTATTTGAAAATAGTGCATTTCAATTATGTTTGCATATTCATTTTATGCGGTTAGGGGTGCACAGCTGTGAGTTTGTATACAGGAGATAATGGGTTCGAACCCCACAGTCGGCAGCCCTGAAGATGGTTTTCCTTGGTTTCCCATTTTCTTACCAGGCAAATGCTGGGGCTGTGCCTTAATTAAGACCATGGCCACTTCCTTCCAACTCCTAGCCCTTTCCTATCCCATCATCACCTTAAGTCCTATCTCTGTTGGTGAAACGTAAAGCCAATTGTACTTCTCCTTTGCTATGAGCCCATGGTCGACATCACAATCAAAGTTGCTGCTAATCATGAATTTAAGGTCTACGTAGGTGGATCAAAAAGTTAGTTGCACTAACGCACCGCAGCAGCGCGTTGTGTGTCGCAAATGTGGGCACAGCGGAGAAAGGGACAGACACTGCCCACAGGTCTGTTAGGTAGGTCGCTGTGGTGTCTCGTCTAGTATTGTGTGATAAGCGGCCAAATGCAATGGTGCGTCAACTGGACGTTCACTCCAAATATGAGGTGCGTGCGACAATGTGATTCCTATGGGCCAAAAGGAAGAATTGCATGGACGTTCATCGTGAAATTAGTGCTGTGTATGGGGAGCGGGCCATTTCCCAGCAAGGTATCGTAAAGTGGTGTCAGCAATTCAAAGCTGGACGCACGGATATCACGGACAACCATCGCGAAGGCAGGCCCGCAACATCCAGGACCCGTGCAAAGGTCAACAGTGTGAATGCGATCATTAGACAGAACCGGCGCATTAAACTGAGAGAAATCGCAATGCAGCTGAACATGTCCTATGGCAGTGTGTTCTCCATTGTTCACGAGGACCTTGAATATCGTAAGCTGTGTCAAAGATGGGTCCAACGTCTTCTCAACGATGAGCACAAGGGACAACGTTTCCAATCCTCCCTGGCATTTTTGCAATGCTATGTCGCAGATGGCAACGGGTTTCTGCGGTGAATCGTCACAGGCGATGAAACGTGGGTCCACTACTTCACCCCCGAAATGAAGAGAACATCAATGGAATGGGTGTACCCCTCATCACCACAATGAAAGAAGGCCAAGGTTCAACCTTCAGCCGGTAAGGTTATGGCAACAGTGTTCTTTGACATGGAGGGTTTGCTGCACGTGGAATTCATGCCGAAAGGAACGACAATCAACGCGGCGTCGTATTGTCAAACGTTGCACCGGTTGCATAAAGCGATTAAAGAGAAGCGCCGGGGGAAATTGAGCGCCGGTGTGATTTTGTTGCATGATAACGTAACACCTCACAAGGCCTGCCAAACGAGAGAACTGCTACAGCATTTCAAGTGGGAGGTCTGGCAACATCCACCCTACAGTCCCGACCTAGCGCCATGTGACTTTCATCTGTTCGGTAAGCTCAAAACGGAGCTCGGTGGTCGACGTTTCCAGACCGATGAGGAGGTGAAGGCCGCTGTCTCCGAGTGGTTGCAGAACGCTGAAGGAAATTTCTATGCATCCGGCATCGACATGTTGGTTGTGTGTTCGCAGAAATGTTTGGAGTCTCTTGGAAACTATGTGGAAAAGTGACGTTACAGTGTATGTCGTTACAGTCGTGTTGCTGTTGTATAGGTGGTGTAACAAATGGCCATAACTGGGAAGTGCAACTTATTTTTTGATCTGCCCTTGTATATGTTCCAGGTTTTTGTTATTGTTCATTGCACACAAGAACATAGCAGAAATATGGGACTTCTTATTTTGCTCCCAGCATGTGTCAGAGTACAAGGTATCCTGCTTAACCTTTGATGTAAGGCCTTTCAATTGTTTGTGAATGCAGGACTGCATGTATTCTGAACCAGTCCTGTACGTTTGTTCAGTCACAGGAGATGGTGTCCAGATTCATTTAGCCTGCAGTAAGAATAGGCTCGCACCTATCAAAAGCGTAACCTTGCCATGATTAGAGCTTCTAGCGGCACTGGTAGGAACATGACTACTGCACTACTTCTGCAAATCAACAGTTTTTATGTCACACAGACAGTAGTGTGGACAGATGCTACTGTGACTTCGAGTTGGATACACAGTGATCTGAACAGATGGAAGACCTTCATATGTAATTGTGTAACAGAAATACAAAACTACATGACCCCCACACAATGGAAACCTTGCCCAGGACAGCACAATACAGCTGATTACCTCGTACGAGGGGTTCTTGGAGATCAAATGCATTCCTTGAAAATGTGGTGGCACAGACTGTCATGGCTTGCACACCCTGCAGAGTGCTGCCATCTGGTGCTCCAGTAACAAACCAATTACTTCCTGAGGGAAAGGTGAAGAAAAACCTGGGGCTAGTTTTGACAGTGAGTATGCCTACTAGCCTCATTGACACTTCCAAATTCAGTTTATACTGGAGGCTAGTTTGTATTACAGCATGGGTTCTTCATTTCCGAATCAACACCCGTTGGAGAAAGAAATCTTTTGGAGAGTTAACAGCCACTGAACTAACAGCCGCACGCATTTATTGAATACAAATGTTCCAGAGAGAAGCTTTTGTGGGAGAACTGCAAGCACTTCAAAAGAACTTAGCCCTGCTGAAAGGATAAAAAATTGCATGTTATAACCCTTTCTTGGAAGATGGGTTTGTGCACCTGGGAGGTCCACTACAGTTTACTGATCTCAATAGGGAACAAATACATCTATTGCTCCCTGACGGTTCCTATCGCTTCACGCATTTACTTATACTACAAACACACATCTGACTCCATCACTTTGGCGTTCACATCATTCTGTCTGAGTTTTGAACCATGCTTTGGATTCTTAGAGCTTGTCAGGCCATCAAAAAGATTTTACATGCGTGCCTTGCATGTAAAATCTTGAAGAATCCACAAGGACAACAGATAGAGGCATCACCACCACCTGAACGAGTAAAACCTTCAAAACCATTTGCCATTACAGGGATAGATTTTGGTGGACTTCTGTGTAACAAGATGGGGAAAGATATGCACAAAGCAAGTATGACCTATTCACATGTGTTACCACTCAAGCAGTGCACTTTGAACTCTGTACAGATATGACAACATATAAATACCTTATGGCACTTCAGCTATTCAAAGGAAGACGTGGCCTACTGCACACAATATATACAGACATTGCTAAAGCATTCCACGCAGAAAACATTTAAAAGCATTGCCTGCAGAAGGTTCCTCAGTGAGGAACAGTTAACCACCACTGCTGCACTGACTCTTTCACACTTTCTGACCGGAAAAGGACTTGTCACAATTCCAACAGGACCGGAGCCTACAATTAAACAGAATCTATCCAGGGAACTCCAGTTAAAGCAAAAACTTTCTGACGGCTTCTGGAAATGTTGGAGGAAAAAGTACCATTTAGAGCTGTGGAATTTTTATGAAGTTCAATGTTCAAGAAGGCCCATTGAATTCCACCTGAGAGACATCATTCTAATTCAAGAGGACATGTGCCTACAGCACATGTTGAGGAATGCCATAATAGAAGGACTACTGCCAGGGAGAGACGAGAAGATAAAGACTGTAATTCTCCGTTCCGCAGAAGGTAAAAATTTCAATCGTGTGGTACAGCTGGTCATCCCCTTCGAGGCTGACCAGGGTGGGGAGGATGTGAGAAATCCATGACTGTACACAATGCTATCTGTAATGTATAACATGTTTGCGATAAACTTCCTTGAATATAGATAGTGATTGTTAGTGGACTGACGTGTTATTATAGCTCCCCACTCATGACGTAATATCTATAAAATGTGTGTGTGTGAAGTGTGACATTAAGCAGCATTCAAAGACGCAGAAGTCCCCCATAAATCCAACCCCTCGTCTGCGTCATGGGGGATGGGCAATGGTATGAAGTAGGGGATAGCCTGCAAGGGTGAAGTACAGTGGGGACCTTGCATGCCCCAGGACCGCTACGGTAGCTGTGAAGGCCTTGCAGGAAACCCTGAAAAGTAACGGCTAACAGTGCTCTGGTGAAGTTCTTAACGGCAAATGAGGCGGAGAAGGAGACCTTTGGTATGGCAAAATTGGTGGAAGAGGCAACTCTCCCTCTTGGGTTAAGTGAAGTAGGAAACCATTGCCTTGTGGTGAAGAGGGATCTTCAAAGGATAAGGGAGACAACCTCAACAGAAAACAGCATGCCTGGAGGCTTCGGGTGGCAGCCCAACCACTAGGCTCAGTTGCTGTGGACTAATAACTTGCACAACCTAATTATTTTTACAGAAATATCAACAAAGAGAAACCAGACTGATCCAAAGATGATAACCTTTGGCTTGAAAAAGGTAACAAAAAATGGGATTATGGAATGTGAGAACTCTGCGGGAAAGTAGAAGACTACAACAGGCAGTGGCATGTATGAAGAGTGATATCATAGGATTAAGTGAGGTGAGGTGGAGCAAGTTTGGGTAATTGATCAACCATGATGGAGCTACATTTATATATTTGGGAAGAGCTGAGGGCCATGGAGTGAGTTGTGAAGGTGTGGGTATATTGATGCACAAGGAGGCTAAGAGGAGCCTTGTGGAGCGGTATCCAGTATCGGCAAGAATAATTATTGCATGTTTCAAGACCAATATCAGAAATGTTATGATAACAGTGTGCTATGCACACACTGAGACAGCAAAGGAAGAAGACAAATGGGCATTTTATGTGCATCTAAATAGCACGATTAAGGAACAGAAGAGGAAGTATTTAATTATAGTTGAAGGAGATTTGAATGCTAAGGTGGGCCAGGATAATAAAGGACTTGGGCACAACATGGGAAGGCATGGCCTGGGAGAATGAAATGAGAATGGACAGCTCTTTGTGGACTTCTGTGCCAGCCATGATCTGGTTATAGGTGGTACGGTATTTGTATATAAAGATTGCCATAAAGGGATCTGGGTATCACCAGATCATAGGACAGAGAATCAGATAAATCATGTCGGGATTAGACCAAGGTGGAGACGTTCACTGTTGGGTGTGAGAAATAAGAGAGGTGCAGACATCAGTAGCGATCATCATCTTGTAGTGGCTACCTTTAGAATGAAGATCCGGGCACAGAAAAGGAGGACAGAACAGACAAGGAAGTGGTATGATGTTGGAAAGCTAAAGGATGACAGAAAGGTGAACAAAGTCTTCAGGACAGAACTAAAGAATCGATTTCAAGCACTCACTGAGGTGGAGGATGAAACTGTTGAGGAAAAATGGGTGAAGATAAAAATCTGTCTTTACAGAAGTAAGTGAAAATATCCTGGGTTTTAAGGATAGAAGGAAAAAAAGACTAGATGACCAAACAGATTGGGAAATCATTAGAGAGAAGAAAGAGATAAAGGAGGCAATGAACGCATGTAAGACACGAGCAAGAAAGGCATAACTGCAATCAAAATATGCTGCAAAGTGTAGGGCAGTAAAGAGAAGTGTGAGGAGGCATCAAAGGAAGTGGACAGATGACCTGTCTCAACAGGCAGAAAAGGCAGCCAACAAGGGAAATCTCAAAGAACTCTATACCATCACCAGAATTCTGGCAAAGAAGCAGATGCAGAGAAACCATCCAGTCAGGAACAAAGATGGATCCCTCTTAACTAACCCTCAGGATCAAATGAAGCGATGGCAGGAACATTTTCCTACAGTTCTAAACTGCTCCATGGAAGATCAGTCAGATTTGGGGGAGGAGAAGAAGATGAGATTCAGTCTGACCCAAGGATTAAAACATGCATTCCAACAGTATAGGAAATCAAGAAGTCATTGAAAGAGTTACATATTGACAAGGCAGCAGGAGTTGACAACATTTCATCAGAAGTCATGGAGATTAATATGGACACCACCGCCAATATATTGAAGCCTCTATTGGAGAAGGTATGGGTTACTGGAGAAATGCCGACAGACTGGTGATGTGAGTTGTTGGTGAAGTTGCCAAAATAGAGGGATACGTCAAATTGCAACAACTGGAGGGGCGTTACGCTTCTCTCAATCCCTAGCAAAGTCTTTACCAGGATTCTGCTGAACAGAATGTCAACTTGAGGCTCCAACAAGAACAGGCAGGCTTTCATCCAAATCGCTCCTGCATCGACCAAATAAGAAAGCTTTTGACTCGATCAACAGAGAAGCCATGTGGAAGGAAGTGAAGCGTTATAGAGTTCCCAGCACAAATTGTCGATCTCATTCATGAAATGTTCCTGATTACACATGTGGAGTCATTCATGGGGGCCGTATATCTCAGCCTGTATCTGTACGTTCAGAAGTTCGTCAAGGTTGTATCCTGTCACCAACTATGTTCTTGGTTGTGACTGATGTGGTAATGCAGAATGTGATTTAAATGTGAAACGTGCTATCCAATGGGAATTAGTCAACAGGTATGAAGATCTGGAATTTGCTGACGATTTGTGTCTCCTGTCTGAGGCACATGGGGAAATGCAAGCAAAACTCGAAGATTTGGTAGAGGAAGGGAAAAAGGTGGGACTAATGATCAAGGTCCTAAGGATTAACACAAACAAATTAGACCCATTTTTCTTCAATGGTGAATTTACTGAGGATGTGGATAGCTTCACATGCTTGGGCAGTGTAGTTGCCAAAGATGGGGAGCTGCATAAGATGTCTTGCAGCACATTCAAAAAGCAAATGGTGCCTTTGCTCAGGTCTATCCAGTGTGGAAGAACAACAAAATGTCTATCAACACCAAACTCTGCATATTCCGAAGTAATTTTAAGTCAGTTTTATTATATGAGTCCGAGACTTGGAAAGTGACTGAAGTAATTACATCAAGTTGAAGACCTTTGTTAACTGCTGATTGTGAAGGATTCTTAACATCTACTAGCCGGAAGTAATCTCCAACCATTAACACTGGAGTAGGATGGGAGAGAATAAGACGGCCATACAGATAAAGCAGTGGAAATGGAAAAGAGTAAGGGGAGTGAAGCAACTGAGAAAGAGGCAGTGGACTAGAACTTGCAGGGTAAAAGGAACAAAGGAATAAAACAAATGTGGCGAAGATCTGTTCACATGGAAGCGATGGATGAAGGCAAGACCTGGAGTGAGGTAAAGAGGCAGGACCAGATAGAGATGCTTTGTTGATGCCCTATATTGCACAACAAACAACAGGAATTAAGTCAAGTAAGTCAAAGGTGCAGAAGACTCGCACTGTATAGGTCTTGTAATGATCTGAATCATCAAAGTCAGAAATTTCACTATGGTACAGTATTTATTATAATTTAGAACTAATTCTGTATACTTGTTGCAAGTTTTTTTTATTGAAATCTAATTTAGGAGTGGTCTAAGTCAATGAACTGCATTCTGTGGCACACTGTTCATCACTGTTACTGTCCAGGAGCTTCTCAAATTCTTCTCCTACATCCATCTGTTCATCGTTAAGTTCTGAGGAAGAAATCATTAACCAACCTCTCTGTCTTCAATTGTAAAAACCCCATTGGATTGTTGTTGAGCTGAAATGACATGAAAATTCACCATCCTGTCACTAAATGTATGGCAAAGAATTCATGAAATAAAAAATGGAGCAGACGTGTTCTCCGCTTGAGCCAGAACCATCTCTAAAATCTTCTTAGTCCTTGGTACTATTTTGCATCACTAAACCTTCACTGATACAGCAGGAAAACTACGTTATTAGTGGTAGCAAGTCACAGCTGAACTAATCCTTCTACTATTATTTACTGCAATGAACAATAACAGTAACTGGCATTGTTCATTGGTATTGTTAATTCATTAATGTGTGTACAGAGTTGTATCCAACAATTGTAATCAAGGAGGGACATGACTTCTAGTCTTTTACTCACTGTGCCTTGTAGAAAGGTGCATTGGTGAAAACAGTATATGTTGACATTTACTATTCTTATTAAGCAAATAAATTCCATAAGCTTCGTTCAGCTCTCGTGCCTTTCACCAGGATGATCATTCCCGTTGGGATACATCTTTACATTGGTTATCGTATGCATTTAACTGCACTGTTGATGAGTCTCATAAACTCACCCCAATGTCTTTGATGTTCTCATTTGTCCCCAACTCCCCACTGTCAAATTTATGGTCCATAAATGAGTTACCAGAGACAATAGATCTGGACAAACTCCAGGACCTGTGGAAATCAGCTAGGGATAACTGTAGAGTATCTCATAGGAGAGTTAAAGAAAGGTAGACCATGGACGGAGACCCATTGAGCTAGCTGTGGGTGATAAGATTTTTGTCAAAATTTTCCCTGCAAGCAGTGGTGCAGCTCAGTTTTCTGCAAAGCTTGTCCCAATATACTATGGTCTGTACACCATTTTTGAGTTTAAGAATCAAAGAATTATATAGCCACCTAACTGATACCCTTATTTGCCTTTGGCAATTTTATAAAATCATTAATAGTACATGTTTCAACTGCTTTGCAGTCATCATCAGCTACATTCATGTATTCACCCTCACTCTAAGCATTGGTACATCCTTGATTACATCATCACTCGACAGTATGATAGGAATCATGTCCTTATCACCAGGACAGCTAGAAATGCTGATGATTGCTGGACGGATCACAAGTTGCTATTCTCTCGTCTTAGAATCAGTCTTCACTGTAATCCACCCAGGCATTTTTAAACCCCATCCAGGCAGAAGTTTGATACATCTAAACTTTGAGATGGGACCCACTGCCATGAATTTCCATGACATGATCTCCGACATGCGGACAGGTGCTCCAGTCAGCACAAAGAGTGTTGAGCAGGAGTGGGCTACATTGCGGAAAGTAATCCCAGAATCAGCTGAGAAAACCATTGGTTTTAAGAAAAATGTAAGACAAGACTGGTTTGATGACATCAACAAAGAGATTTTGTGTGTCATCAATGCTAAATGAGAAGTCCATCCATCCCTTCTTCAAGATCCATCTTTGGACAACTTTTCTCAAACTCAAGCATAAATGTCACAACTGGTGGCAGTAGAAAGCTCAGGAACTGCAATGTATGTCTGATGCCCAAGACCTACATAACATCTATGCAAGAATAAAGGAATTATATGGTCCAACTTGCTCCTCCTTCAGGACACTGAAAGCTGATGATAATGCTACCACTATTACATATAGTCAAGAAATCCTAGAACTTTGGAAAGAAATTTTTCCACTCTTCTCAATTGGAGTTCAAATGCTGCTGAAGACTTTCTTGATGATGTGCCTCTATATCCCCAACATCCATGGATGGCTCTTCCATCAACATTCAAGGAATTCAATGCTGCTCTCAGTGAACTGAAACCTGGCAAGGCTTCTGGCCCAGATAATATTCCTCTGGAACTGATTCAAAGTGGAGGCCTACCTCTAAAGACCAGACTTCATACTCTTATCCTCTTAATATGGGAAACCTGTAAGTACCTGGTGACCTTAAAAATGCCACTATCGTTACTCTTTTCAAAAAAAGTGATCGTAGTGTTTGTGGCAACTATTGTGGTATATCATTGCTATCTGTAGCAGGTAAAATTCTTGCTAGAATTTTTCTCAATTGCCTGCAGATTATTTCTGAGAGGATCCTACCTGAGTCACAGTGTGGTTTTCGAACATCCAGAGGCACAAGTGATATGATCTTCTGTGCAAGGCAAATCCAGGAAAAATGCAGAGAGCAACAGATTCCTTTATACTTAATGTTCTATGATCTGGAAAAGGCTTTTGACTTGGTCCCAAAACCAGCTATGTGGACAGTAATGAAACACTTTGGCTGTCCACAGGATTTTGTAGATCTAGTCAAAGCTCTTCATGATAACACGTCTGGGCAAATCATTCATCAAAATATTATCTCTGATCAATTTCCAGTCACTCATGGATTGAAACAAGGATGTGTGCTTGCTCCAACACTCTTAGCTCTTTACCTAGCTGTCATGCTATATGGAACATCTACAGACAACCAAGGTGTAAAAGTCAGATATTGTTTTGACGGGGGCCTGTTCAATCTAGCTAGACATCGCTCCCAAAAGCTTACTAAGATTTCCTCCACTACGGAATTTCAGTATGCAGATGACGCTGCAACAGTCAGTCAGTTATTTCAAGAGTGCTTGCGATCGTTTTGGTCTCTCTATTAATGTTCAAAAAACCAAAGTACTGTCACAGCCTGCATCTGGATCAAACCTATCACTTCTCAATATATCCATTGCGGATGCTCCACTGGAGCAGGTTGACCACTTTTTATATCTAGGAAGTATCCTCTCAACAATTGCCAACGGCTCACATGATGTTGATAGGAGAATTGGTGCTGCCCACTCAGCATTTGGATGTTTAACCCGTCATGTCTTCATGAATATGGACCTTACAATACATACGAAGATTAAGCTTTACCGTGCTGTTATCATATCAACACTGCTTTAGGGTTGTGAAACGTGGACCCTCTACCAACAGGATATCAAAAATCTAGAGTGCTTCCATCTGCAAAAACTTAGATCAATCTTGAACATCAATTGGGAGGGCTGGGTCACCTACCTTGCAGTTCTTGAGAAAGCGCATGCTATAAGCATTGAGGCTACCATCATTGGCCACCGTTTCACACGGATAGGACACCTCCATCGCATGAGTGAAACCAGACTTCCTCGTCAACTTATGCATGGTGAACTCTGTTCCGGCACAAGACCTCATGGAGCCCCTTTGAGGTGTTTCAAGGATCAGCTAAAGCATACTAAGAAAAGAGCTGCAATTATCACTCAGTCCTGGGATACGCTTGCTGAGAATCTTACACTTCGCCACCACACTGTTTCTACATGAGTTTCGGTGTTGGAAGAGGAAAGAGGGTGACATGAAGAGGATAAACGACAAGCACAGAAGCTCAGTCAAGCTCAGTTCCACCCTCCCCCAACCATTTCATGTGATCTTTGTGGATGAATGTTTCATGCTAAGACTGGGCTACTAAGTCATATGAAACATATTCACAAAGCTTTGTGAGTGTGAAAATGTAAACTGCTGAAGAATATGTTTACTTGGATACAAGTTGCAGCCATCGCCGATGATGACTACAGGCTTATTGTGTCTTTTGTTTTCCTATTATTTACTAATTTTTCAAAGTTTAATCTTTGGTGTGGAAATATTAAATGGTGTTCTATTTATTCAAGAAATATTATCCTGTAGTAAATAAGTTAGGGTGCACCCATTTTAATGTAAATATGTAATACTTTGCTTCTCCTCCCTGTTTCAATATGACATTAGTATGTATATTTTGTAAATCTCCTGAAGCCACTTAATTTTGCCTAGTTGACCCAGCCACCTACAATATCACCTTATATAATAAAGAAACTTGAGCTCCATACTAAAGCAAAGCTCCTGTTGAACTCTACTCCCATATCAGTTGTGTTTCAACATTTCAACATAGCAGTTAATAAAGCTTTTTGACACCAAGTGATATTGTGTTTCACTTCCACTTATTACTGCTGATGGAGTTGGTTTATGCAGAGGAATCATCTAAAGGGATATTGGTGGTCATGGCCTACCATATTCTCAGTTCCAGTGGGACTTCAGCAATAGCAGTTGCTGCTGTGAAATTGCATAACAATGTGTATTTCCACCCATTATATGAAGGCTATATCACTGGTATGGACTTTACCCTGAACACATAATTTCTCATTATACTGAGAGCATTGTATCTCATGGTACTTGGGTGGTCCGGCTCCCTGGATCCGGCCCTCAGCAATGTCGGTCTCTCTCACCATTAACAACGCTGAAGCTTGCCCAGATATTTTTAGATGCAGTCTTCTGCATTAACTGAACTTCCATCGCTAGATATACTATACAATATGAACTGAACTTCTACATTTTCCAAGATTGTGTTCAGATTCAAACATCTTCTCTAGTTTGGAAATATTGTTAAGTGTAGGAGGGGGAAGTCTGTAACCTGAAGAGGGCCTTTCCCTACAGTTAGGCAGCACTTTAAAAATTTACCTGTAGTGATATCTTGTGGAAATAAGCTGAACTCTATCCTAATATATAGTTCTGAAGCCTTCCCACAGATATCACTTTCCTGTTTGAGGTTACCACCAAGGGAATTATGTTGGGACATTCATTAAGCGAGTTGGCCATATGGTTACGGTTGCACAGCTGTGAACTTGTATTCAGGAGATAGTGGGTTTTGACTGCACTGTCGGCAGCCATGAAGATGGTTTTCCGTGGTTTCCCATTTTCACATTAGGAAAATGCTGGGGCTGTACCTTAATTCAGGCCACAGCCACTTCCTTCTCACTCCTACCCCTTCCTATCCCATGGTCACCATAAGATCTCTCTGTGTCGGTGCAATGTAAAACAACTTTTAATAAAGATTTCACAAAAGGCCATCTTGGATATATCATGCAACAATACAAATTTATGGTAAGACCTGCATTTGCTATTATGGTGCACAAAGGGCAGGGCCAAACTTTCGAGTTTGTTGGTGTCGACCTAAAAACATCATGGCCTGCAGTACGTGGCATTTTCTAGTGTCAATAGGCCAAGCACATTAAGAGCACTACTACCACAGGAGAATTTGCATCATTCTTGCAATGTTTAACATTTATTAACATATTTTTTATAATTAACGTTGTACTCCTTCATGCAAACTAATAAGTAGTTACCATATTTTTGTTCAAAATTTATAATAAATAAGTGATTTATAAATTACTATATTTTTCATGATCCTTTATCACCGTTCATCAAGTTTAAATAAAAGTTCACAATGATTCCGAGCAAAGCTCGGTCAGCCAGTTAGCCTATTTGGTTAAATAATAAGGGATTATAGCTTGCATATCTTTCTTGTTCACAAGTGGCATTTTCTACGCAGGGTGTTCATTTCGATGACGAGGATACACTTCTTCTCTAGTCCTTAAAGAGGTGTTTATAATTTACAAATCGCTGTAAAGAGACCTTAAGTGGGGATGTACACCTTTAGAGGTCAAAATTGCATTCTTCAATTTATTTTCCTTTGTAGAATATACTGTGATGAAAAAACTCCATCTGTTTCATTACTGTAATTTATTCAGGATGACCTAATATCTGCATACACACATATTTAAATACACACAATTCTAACCAGTTATGAATGGCTACACTTATTACTTACAAGTATATTTACAAATTGCTCTACCTTATGACGCAGTAGGAGGTCCAGCCCGTTTGTTTACCTGCGGATGCTTATGCCTTACTATCACTTTCCCAAGTCCAGTCAACTCGTACAGCAGTTGCGTGTAGACTGCTGGATTTGAATACAGTGCCACTGGCAACACAACACACGATGACTGTTCGTTGGTTTGATTCCACAGAGAGCCCAGTAATGCACAGAATCATATGCAGTGAACAACTAAAAGGCTCAACAGTATTCAACAGCAGGACGACACTTACAACAGCGAACATTAACACAGGTCCATTTATCCTCGCACTCATGATAGCAGGTTTCCTCGCTGGCTCATGGCAATCCTCAGTCCACAAAATTACACGAATACACAGTACAGTCTTCTGTTCTGTTGTCTCCACCCCACTCACTGGTCTCTCCGACACCACAACAACAGTTCCTGGTTCAGACCTCGGTGGGACACTAGCGACAGCCAACACCTCTGTCGCCCTCAGCCCAGCCACTGAATCCTAACGCACTGAGTCTCTCACTGACTGACTGTCCGCGGCTAGCCTCTCTTTTTATAGCTCGGGTCATTTGAGCCAGAAAATTTGCAATGTCACTAGGCAGAACATTCCCGTTGAATCTCCAAGAAACTCACAGGTAAGCCGGCCGACGAGAACAATACATGGTAAGGCCGGCCCCACCCTACAAGCCGGCTGGGAGATCCCAGGTCGTCTGAGTCACCAGCCTCTCCCTGGAAGTACCGAAAGTGGCTACCACGGGGCTGGCACTTAACAATACTTTGATCTTTAAGGTAATGAAAATACTTTTAAAAGTTATGGTTGCAAATACCCACGCACATCACTTGCTACGTCCCAATCTGTTATATGTAGGTTGCTGATTTTTCGTAATTTCCAATTTTATAGGCCTACGTGGTTTTCATCATAATTCGGAACGTATTGCAGATATTTGCATGAACGTTTGTATGATAGTGTATTTTATTTATATAAGTTAAGCAACATGCTCTAGGCTCGTTCCTTTGAAACTTATAAAAAATAATTATTACTGCAAGAATGAGAATAATTAGTATCAGTGAGAACGATTAAATATATGAAAAAATCTGAAGAAGTATTTTAGAGATTGCAGCATATGTTATTGATATAAATCTTAAATCATTTCAAATGAATCATATCAATATCCAATGCACTCCTATGTTTATAGTATATAGGCCTACCCCATTTAGCAGTAACACTAACACACGTCCTATTTCAGGTCACAGTGCTCCTTGTTTAGCCAAAAACAGTGAACACGTGTGCCTGAATGCAAAGTGTTGAAATTATAAATTATTTTTATCACCATGTTATGTTTGAATACGAAGGCTGAGAACATGGATTTTCCTTCATCTGTCCGAATTCACAACAAACATATCTTCCGCTCACCCCGCGGCTGCCATACACACATCCAATGATTTTCTTAGTGGTGGGTGATAGCCGGAGCGCTCCTGGAGTGCAACTCTTGGCCTGTGTTGCTCTTGTAGAACAATGGTATTCAAACTCTTTGGTTGGCGTACCCCCAAAATCCAATTGTTTTACTTTCGTATACTCGGAGTACGAGTACATTGCGATTATACCGGAAATAACAAATGATTGTTGCTGGATGCCAAATAATATTAACTATAATCATCATCGTCATCATTACCTTCCATGCATTTTCAGGATTACTCAGGGTCTCTCCACGCACTGAGGGATGAAAGAGCTGCGGACGAAGAAGTAAGGTCGCATGCCCTTCCTGACACCACTGGATTTTACACTGAAAATCCCACCCCAACACCAGGAATCAAACCACGGTCGCTGGGATGACAGACAAGCAGCTAAGCCGCTACACCACCGTGTTGCCCAATAATAACAATACTATACTGTATACACAAGAACCTCGTTGAAATGAAATGGCGTATGGCTTTTAGTGCCGGGATATCCCCGGACGGGTTCGGCTCGCCAGGTGCAGGTCTTTCTATTTGACTCCCGCAGACGACCTGCGCGTCGTGATGGGGATGAAATGATGAGAAGACAACACCTACAGCCAGCTCCCGTGCCATTGGAATTAACCAATTAAGGTTAAAATCCCCGACCCGACCGGGAATCGAACCCGGGACCCTCTGAACCGAAGGCCAGGACGCTGACTGTTCAGCCAACGAGTCGGACAAGAACCTCGTTTATCCGGATTGAGTGGGACCGGAACTGATCCGGATTATCGGAAATCCGGATAATCCGGAAAACTAAAAAAACAAATATAGTACATGTTATATAATATATTAACATAAGTTGTACAGTAATACCTTTTTACAATTGTACAAACAATATAAGACCACTTTTCTTACATTTTCGACTCTGTTTTATGCACTAAAATAATGTGTGAGCTTTTTCTATTTTACATTTGTATAGCGTTTGCGCGCAGTTCGATCACGAAGACGTTTTACTAACATCAGTTCTGCCTGTGTGGTTTCAGTCTGGGATTTTAACTAAGCCATCAATTTCTCCAGCTGCATTGTTGCATCTACATGAGTCATTGTTGCTTCTGATGGAGCACCAGTTTTATCTTCCAATTCACTATGACTCTCGTCTTTACCTGCCGAGCAACAAGAGGCAATACTTTATACATCTCTCATTATGCCGTAGCCTGAATCACAGTCATTTTTCAACCAGTCATTTATGTCGTTCACATCTACGTCCGAGCATCCGCCGGGAATGCGTGCAAATGTGTCAAGGAACTCAGAAGAGTCGGTTTCCCATTGTCAATTCCAGGCGAATGTTGCGATGGTACCTTTCATAGACCGCGGTCGACTTACTTCCATTCCTTGTCCTTGACTATCCTTGACATTAAAGAAGAATCGACCCCGTAAAAGAAATGCTGTACAAGTAAAACATATATTTTTTGTTATTTCCGATCCGGATAAACCGCAGATCCAGATTAATGAGGGCCGGATAAACGAGGTTCTTATATACATAACGTCTCTGGTCAAAGGAAACCTTGTAACTCCTTCGGGTGCCGTAAAACTTGCGCCGAGGAAAAGTTGCGCCGTGTTAAAATCAGTAAAACTTGCGCCGTGGTCATTAATCATTCTAGGATCTCATTAGCGAGAGGTCTTGTTTGTCTGGAAATTCCACAGGGATGTTTATTGCCAGACTTGTTTTGTTAAATAATGTAAAATAATTCACGTAATACTTAAGAGGCTGTTTTAAATTCAACGGAGATCGTCTCAATAAGGCATAAAGAAACAACGCTGATCGAATGAACATTTGCGACGGAGAACTTTAAAATTTCAATGTAATACATGTTAAATTTAATATTCTGAAAAGTTTATAGCGATGTTCCGCATGTTTACAATACTTTTGTAAATTTCAGTTATTGTTAAGATTAAAAAAGCTTCTTCATAATGCTGATGGTGGAACGTAGGTCTCCCATCACTGCTTCGGGTGTTCAATGTCCGATCACTTTACGTAGCGTTTATGCTGGGCAAAGCTGGCGTTCAAAATATTATTTCCGATTTCTTCATTCTTTACATCAACATCACTGTTTGAAACATTTTTGTCATTTATTAATCTTTCATACCCAGGGAAATGCGACAGGCCTCGCCAGGGCACACAATTTCCTTTCCTTGGCAGTAGCTATGGTTCATTCTTGACCCCTATCACTTCATAAGGGGTACATGTCGGGGGAAACGTAGGGTAAGACAGTTTTTTTTTTCTGTTTTTACTGGTCATTCTTTATCCAGCAAATTCGCCATCATTTTATTTCATTTGCTATCCATTAATCTTCGTCCGGAAAAGCATGTCAGATCTCGCATTCGGCAGCATTTTCTTCCTTTAGCGGTATTTCATTCTTTATTCATTCTATTCCTGACCCTGTCGGTTAGCTACTAACAGGCTGTGGATATTCTTCATAAGACTGAAAGGCTGATTCCATGTTTCCACACTTGGTTTGTAAATAAAGTCAAACTACGTAGTTATACACATTTCACCCACTGATATAAATACGATGCAGGTCTTCTAAATGTGCAAGAAACCAACATTGATAGAGTGAATAACATTTTATAATTATATATTAATTTCAAAATCTCAGAACTAAAGATATTCACACCATTCGATGGACCTGGAAATAAGCCCCTGCGGTGCAGCGCAGGTATCAGTTGCTTAAAACAGCTGTCAAACCACATCTACTCCTGGCGGGGAATCTCCACGGCGCAACTTATACAGTTCCCTCCTTCGGAGTAAAGTTTATAGAAGCAGCCCAAAACTGAACGGTGAGCAACGGCCGCAGAACTGTTACTGGCATTTGATAGCCCAATTATTCGATCGTTGGAGTCTTCTGTTCCCTTCTCAGGCAACGCAGCAAGCAGACGGAGAAACATGCTTTTCTCGTGAGTGGTTGCACGTACATTATAATCCCAAGCATCAGGCAGAGTTTGCTCATGGGTTCATGACCTTCCGAGCGCTAAACGACGATTTCCTGATTGGTCTTACTGTTGGTTTTACGTCACACTGACTCAGGTAGGTCTTTTGACAACGATGGGATAGGCAGGATCAGGACCGGCATCCGGTGTATGAGGAGTGTTTGAGTACCTCCCAGGCGTACCTTTCAATTTTTGTACGAACGGAAACCGCATCGTCCAGGCCTTGCACCGTCTAATAATAATCTTACCGGTATTTGTTTTTCGTCCCACAAATACATTTTTCATGGTTTCCGGAGGCGCCAAGTTGCCGGAATTTTGTCCTGCAGTTATTTACGTGCACCGTCTGACTTTCACCTCTTCGGACCACTGAATAAAGCAACGGTTCAAATGAATAAGTGAAATCGATCGTGTGCAGGTGGCTGTTGTCCTAGGGAACGGAGTTCTATGAACGAGACATTTTCAACCTGGTGTCACTATGGGAGAAATGTCTGGAGCGATTTGGCTCATACGTTGGGTTGAAGAATAGGTAAAACCCGTAGTTTTTGCACATAATTAATTTTTGTTTCTCTTACTCATTAAAATATTTCATAAAAAAGTGTTACGCAATATTTTCGACCCACCCTCGTACAATAGTGATCAGAGTGAAATAAAACATACGGCACAGAGTGCTGGGTTACCCCTAGAATTGATGAATATGCACTGTACGTGGTGGAATTGTGGATGTAGCGAAGGATATTGAGAATTTCCTCCTGCGAGTATGTCCGTAACTCTAACCAACTGTCTTGCTTCAATTAGAAAGAAAAGTTCCATTAGTAAGGACATTGACACCGGGATAACTTCCAATTGCAATCACAATTTTGTGTATGATAATAATAATAATAATAATAATAATAATAATAATAATAATAATAATAATAATAATGTCACGTGAGCAGCAGCTGACACGGTCATTACCTCTTCAAGAACTAACAAGAACCACCAAGGTAGTGGAAGTGGAAAGGACTTACTGTAGACCAGGAGACATGAATTATGTAAACCTACCAACTGTAAAACTTGTAACCATGTATTTTTATCAATAAAAAGTTGTATTAAAAAATAGCTCAGGCTATCATCTGGAAGTCTAGGGGTGGAGATGACTAGGAGACCGAATCCAAGGAAGCTGGACACCATAAACACTAATCTGGAAAGCAGAAAAGTGAATCAACATGATGTAACATGTTGTAGGCCTACAAAGTGGCATGCGCTAGTGTGGGAAGCGAATCTCGCGTTATGGGGAAACGAGAAGGAAAACAAGAAGCAACTTCTACTAAACTATACACTCGAGGTACCGTATGAATTGGCAAATTCTTTCTTATCATTATGAAGAGATGGAGTTGGACAAAGGTAGAACTCATAGTCAATAAGAGTGTATGATCCTATGAGCTGTCAGCCGCCCCACATACCCATGTGTCGCCGTGATAATTAATTAGCAGTGAAATATCTCAAAACTGAATAGTTAAGAAAATATAATCTCCTCTATATAAACGTGTTACTCGGTGAAAAAAAAGATAACTTATGATTTATAAAACATCATAGTGCATATAAAGTGATAAAACTAAAATCATATCACATTTCCCAAAGAACTGGCAGTTCGAACCTGTAGCTTATTAGGCAAATTAAGGATTCATGTATAAGCCTCCGTGGCTCAGGCGGCAGCGCGTCAACCTCTCGCCGCTGGGATCCGTGGTTCGAATCCTGGTCACTCCATGTGAGATTTGTGCTGGACAAAGCGGAGGCGGGACAGGTGTTTCTCCGGATACTCCGGTTTTCTCTGTCATCTTTCATTTCAGCAACACTCCCCAATATCATTTCATTTCATCTGTCAGTCATTAATCATTGCCCCAGAGGAGTGCGACAGGTTTCGGCAGCCGGCATAATTCCTATCCTCGCCGCAAGATGGGGGCTCCATTCATTCCATCCCTGACCCGGTCACTGACTGGAAAACAGGTTGTAGGTTTTCATTCATTCAAGGATTCATGTGTCACACTTTTTAAATTCTTCTGTAAAATTTCCCTCCGTGCAGTCACAATTACTGCTGCCTTGCTTCAAAAGTCCACGAGGAAAACGAATACTGAAATTTGTTTCTACGTGATGTGGTTCCCCTGCGATCAGGGGAAACGAGACCGCCTCTAACACGGAGGTCTGGGTTAAATTCTCCTCCATATCAGGGAATTTTACCTGAATATGAGTGCTGGTTCGAGGTCCACTCAACATTCGTTAGACTAATTGAGGAGCTATTCGATGGTGAGATAGTGGCCAAGAATAAAGACCGAGATGATTCGTCGTGCTGACCATGCGTCACCTCGTAATCAGCAGGGCTTCGTGCTTAGCTGCGGGCGCTTGGTATACTTAGGCCCATCAGGAATTTAAATCCGTAGGGCTTGGCTTATTTTAAGCTGATTTGAGATCATTGTGTGCAACGCAATCAGCAATTTATCGGCATTAGCACTAACAATACAATCAAGCACTGGGCAGCACAACACTCAGAAAGAATGGAGACATACAACCTTGCTAGTCGCAGTATTTTCCTAATATTTCTTTTAACTTATTGTCATGTTATCTGCTATCTGTGTTGTTCTTAGATGACCGCGAACTCCACTCAAAGTAGGCCTATGCAAGAAGTAACAAACTGGTGAGTGTGGACTCGGTTCTACTCCACTGAAACTTGGATCAGGATATTGTCTCAGTTCAGTGGTTAAGCACGATAGTCTTCGTAATTTAATGAGCGCGGTATAGCAGAACAGTCACACATAAAATAAAGGAGACGTTTTCGGAAAAGAATCACGGTCGAGCTATACATTGCTAACAACACGTTAAGCTATGGCTATACTCGCTTTTGTCCAACTCCCAAGGATAGTTTCTGCAGGTCATACGACGCCATGGCTGCATTAGCTGCGGGGACGTTAGCAGCGCCTTTGTTGACCATTAGCAGTTGTAGCTAGTGTGAGAGTTTCTAACTTACCGCGGAAAAGGATCGGACTTCAACAATAGTTCCATTGCATTGTGACCATTTGAATACTGAAAGCCTTTTTATCCTTCCCTTCAACAGTTTTCACAGCTTTTATGGTAAATTCGTGTCCTCATCCCTAGGTGGTGCAGCTCTTTTTAGGCACCCCCCCCCCCAATGGAGGTGAGCTGCATGTACTATTTTAACTACATACCAGCCCTCCTGCTATTCTTAAATTTCTGGCAGTACCGGGAATCGAACTCGGGCCTCCAAGGACGGCAGCTAATAATGCTAACCGTTAGGCTACGGAGGCGGACGAAATGCGTTATGTAAGTTCTTTTCACGACAAAATATGAAAATTCTATGCTTCAGTCTTTGAATAGAGTAAGTCAGCTTCACCATCCTAAAATAAACCAAAGAAAAAATGTTATTTCATCGCATCAGAGTTGAGTGTGTCTAAAACCAGAAACTCCTTCTAAAAATATTTCTCGGTGTAAAACTTGTTTTTTTTCAGTGCACCTCGTAGTTTCTCTCTATTCTGCCACCCTCTTTCGAAACCACGTGATCTCACGCTCTGCGGGAGGTTTGGAAAGCTACGCCGTACGGGTACCTGAGAGCAGCTATCCTAGGTGTAGTTTCTTGGTTTTTCACTCCTAGTCCGGCAATATGCTGGAATAGTAAAGTATCTACTTCAAATTCCGGAGCACCTATACAATCACACGCTCTTCCACAGACCCACTTGAACACAGATTGCCAGATAGCTTCAAAACGCACGTCACACTTGTATACAGAGCTGATGGCCGAAGATTCTCCAAGGTCCTCACGAAATCTCAGGAGTGTTCCTGAACGACGTATCTAGGACAGTGTTACATGGAACTTGCTCCTTTTGGCTCTATTTGTGTTCGTTGTCGGAAGTTAGCTTTTCAGGGTGGAGGGAGATTGCTGTGCAGCACGTTGAATGGTTAAGTAACTAATTATTGTTTGCTGAAGAGAAGAAAAAACCGGAACATATAATGAATATCAAGTTTCATGTGAATCAGGAGAAAGGACCACTGGAAACTTGAAAATTTTACAGCGGACATTCGAAGGCCAGGTCATGAATCGTATTTCTGAATACAAAATAGGTTCACCTGAACTTTCACCTTGCAGTCTAATTTTAGTATAGGCCTATCATGTTGGGTAGATGGCACGACGCCTGAAGAGCTCTGGGGATATCATTCGCCACGCTCAGAAGTTATTTCTGCCGAACGACCCAAATTTTTGTAACGGTAACATTCTATTGCTGACCATATCTCTATATGCTCTTATTGTGAAAATCAGAATAGGTTTACTCGAAGGTAACGTATCACACATCCACCATTCCCATACTTTTTACTGAGCGGTGAGGAGCTTCTCCTACTCAGATGTTCACTCGGGAAACATTGGCCAGTTTCTCTTCCCTCTATTTCGCACTCTTTTCAAAGACTGGTTTGATTTCACTTCAGAACATCAAGTTCATTCTAAACTAGTACCACAGCCGGGTATCCACACGGTCAGTATATTACATGAACGTGGCTGATGAGTACTACAGGTGTATCAGAAGTGATGACAGAAGCCGAAAGGGTGGGACATTCAAGATAGCGGGAGCAAAACAGCCTCAGCAAACATGGAGTCACAGTACACATGAACACGTCGTGCACACCCGGTACCGTCCTTCTTGTCAGCACTAAATAACCGAAACACACCTTTCATCTCGTTAACAATAGCTTTTATTAAACTGGATGTCTGTTCTACAACCTTGATCAAAGACGAGGTTACACGGTAAAGTGCTGTACCATAGTGCATGTTACACTCAAATCTGATACCAGAGATGCTCCAAGTGTCGTTGTTGTACCTGGACGCGTTTCATTCGAAACCCTTCGAACACGCCCGGTAGATTGCGGAATTGCTAACGAGTATTAACAAGTATCTACTCTAGTGCGACATGCACACTTCACTTTCCAGACGCCCCCAGACACAAAAATCCAAAGGATTTATATCAGGTGTCCGTGGTGGCTAAGGTACAGGCTCGCCTCGAACTATCCATCCTTGAACATATCTTCGTGTTAGATATTGCCGCACTGTGGTAGTGAAATGGGCCTAAGCACTATCGTGCATCATCATCATCATCATCTGCTATTATATCGTGAACGGTTCGACTGCGATCCCATGTTCACTGAAGCATTTCTGCTTCTCTTATCGTGTACGTTCCACTGTTTCGGCTAGTACCATCACTTTGATGCACCCTGTATGTGATATCATAATGGTTTATGATGTATACACATGCATAATGAATAGCTTATATTAGTGAATAAAAAGTAAACAAAGAAAGCGACTACTCATAAAAACATTGGTACTTACCATCACGGACGTTTTGAGTTACAGTGAAGGTCTTCCCTGTATCAAGGGGGACGGTCCAGTTGACTGGCTCTGGGGACCTCATTATTATCTGTTCTGGTGACTTCACTCTGGTGGGCTCTGGAGGAGATTTAACCACAGCAGGTTCCCCTTCCTCCTTGACAGCGTCGCTAGGGCCCGTCTTTGGGACCCCGTCCACTTCCTGGTCTTGCCTTTCGTCTTCAGTGCCTACACATCGCGAAAAAAGAAACAAACTCTTTAAGTGAACCTATGTGGTTTCCACCTCCTCAATCCGTGGACCCAAGTATTATTGCAAGTGAGCTTATTAAATAAGTCAGCGAACTGTTTTGTCGGCGCTCTGCTCGCACAACACATCTGGCGAGCATAATGATGCTGATGGTCGGTCGTGATTCAAAGTTTCCAGTTTTCCGATTGGGAACTTTAATTAATTAATTAATTTATTTATTTTTTATTTATTTATTTATTACTCAGTGTTCAAACTTACCTGTGGAGTTCATGTGCATGCATACAGTACTAATTAAGTACGTCATTTATGAAATACTGCAGGATAAAAAAATCTATAAAACGAAGTGTTTAATCGAAAACGTTGTGTTGAATAAGGGAGACCCAAGTATCTTCAAATACCAATTTTCACTCTCTTAATGCAAATGTAAAATCTGACTTACTCACCTAGAAATACCATTCGTTGATAAGGGTTTGGAACTAGAATATAGTATACATTTTATTAATAAGCAAAACCATATTATAATAATAATAATAATAATAATAATAATAATAATAATAATAATAATAATAATAATAATAATAATGGGTTGCCCTGGTTGCCGAAATGCAGGTATTTTGAGTTGATACTACATGGGCGATATGCGAGCCAGTTTTGACGTTAAGACGTCGTGTCACTCCTCAGCTCTTTTCATACCGAAATCGACAATTATATTTAGAAGGATTACAATACTGATAGTATTTTCCCCTATTGAGTTCCTAATGCGTTATGTTCAGGCATGAACAACATGGAACGCTATGGGTTTTCTCGTCTTCACAAATCCGTCGGCCTCGTCCACGACTGACCTCGTGGTCTTGCTAATGGTTTACGGTCGCGCTAAGATACGTTTTGTGACGATAGAGTAGGAAAGTGCTGGGACGGGGAAGGTAGCAACCGTGGCCTTAATTAAGGTACAGCCTCAACATTTTCCTGGTGTGAAAAGAAGAAACTATGGTTATGCCGATGGTGGGGTTTGAACATACCATCTCCCGAATGCAAGCTTACAGCTACGGCTCGTAGCAGGCAGACTCGCTCGGTAACTAACGACCGACCACCAATGTACGAAACCTGTTCATAAAGCAACCACCCTTTTAAAAACAACCCTGTAAGGGGCTCGCCTGCAGTCCAGTTAACGTTGTTCTCCTCTATTAAAGTCCAACTCGTTAGCTGAACGGTCAGCGTACTGGCCTTCGGTTCAGAGGGTCCCGGGTTCGATTATCGGCCGGGTCGGGGATTTTAACCTTAATTGGTTAATTCCAATGGCGCGGGGGCTGGGTGCATGTGTTGTCTTCATCATCATTTCATTCTCAGCACGACGCGCAAGTCGCCTACGGGTGTCAAATAGAAAGACCTGCACCTGGCGAGCCGAACCCCTCCCGGCACTAAAAGCCATACCACATTTCATTTCATTTCCTCCATTAATACAATGCTCTGAACGCCGGATTGGGGGATCCCGCAATTTGCACCTGTGATATCTAACTGAAATCGTCATCCTTTCGTGGTGAATTTCATGTTGACCAATAGAAAATACTCTGCCGGGGCTAGGTCAAACGAGTACGATTTCGTCAAAACTTCACGAATCAGCAACAATGATGTGTTGACTGGTGCATTGTCATGGTGGAGGCTCTATAAGTCCTACCTTTTATTTCTGACATTTTATCTCAAACGTCTCAAGAATTCCAGGTAACATCAACTCTTCACCGTTCTACCCACAGGCAAGAATTCATGGTACACAACACCGTTGATGTTAAAATAGACCCTCAACAACCTGACCTGCTGCACTTTCTTCTGTCTAAACCTTTCCCACTCCACTGTGTGTCTACGTAAACGGTTTTCCCTGTTTGAGGCAGAAAATAATGTTGAAACGCTGCTCATAATATTCAGACATCTCGACAATCTCAACATGTAACTTACACACTCGCAAACCAGAGGAGTAGACCTACACCACTACATCCCCTCATGGCCATTAGACCGCACGTCATTTCAGTTATACTCTCACAACCTCAGTTTTAAGATGATGTTGCTGATGAGAAAATTACCTATCCTTAAAGTATATAAAGCGAGCAGAATTTAGTATCGAAACGGAACAAATCTATTTGAAAGTATCACAGAAGACTACGTAAGTTGCTGAGAACAGGCACGATAACATTAGACCACTCTGCCAACCACGCACATGTGTTACCTCGGCGTTACAATTGACAGAAACTGGACTATCTTGTCCTGATATCCATCGTTTGAATGATTGGAGAAGCTTCTACGGAGAAGGGAAACAGGAACGAACAGTGAAATGCAGTGATGCATTATAATCGGATGTCAGATGCCTGGCATTAATTCCTTCAAGCCGAATATTTATATGGGTATGAGGCCTATGTGTTAAATAATACGTACCATGCCCGTACGCATATTTGGGAGTTGAGTAAATTTACTTTATTTACTGCATCACCTCCGTATATCTTTCTTTAGAATACAAATTAATGAACTACATTTCATATTCGCGCGATATTAGGATTTATTATTATAACTTTGTATATTACTGTAGTTCATCCATTTGTTATTGTAGAATGACTTGGAGGCTTCATTTCATAAGCACTGATAAAGGGATCACGGACTGGTAGCAAATGGAGAAGATTAATATATCCCAAACCAGCATAGCATTTAGTGACTTCTCTTATAGTTTTCCCACAATTACTCCAGGACTGTTGTACCTATTTGGAATCCCCATTCCAAATTATTACACACACACTCAAGCTGTTTCAAACATTACAAAAATACGGCCTTTACGTTCGGATAATGACTAATATTTCATGGTCTTTAAATAGAGTAACAGCAAATACCCACTTACGTGACCTAGGTATTTTGTCTTTATTGTCATGAATTTCTGATGAAAATTAAAGCTCGAGTGATACGTGTTTAGATTCGGGTTTCAGTATATGCCACCTTCTCTGTATTTTGTTTTGCAGTATTTAGACCTTTTGTGTATGACAGCAACCAGGTACATAAACGTTCGCATATTATTATTATTATTATTATTATTATTATTATTATTATTATTATTATTATTATTATCAGCATCATCATCATCGTCATCATCATCATCATCATCACACTAACACATGGAAGGTTTTCGGTGATGTAAGGATGGGAAAGGACTAGGACTGGGAAGGATGTGGTCATGATCTTAAAGGTACAGCTAGGGTAAACGTGGGAAACCATGGAAAGCCATCTTCAGGACTGCCGAATGCAACCTCACAGCTACGTGAACCGAACCGCGAAACCAACTCACTTGGGATTATTATTATTATTATTATTATTATTATTATTATTATTATTATTATTATTATTATTATTATTATTATTATTATTATTATTTGACCGCCATCACCATCATCATAACCATTACTAATAAAGAGATTTCATCTGCTTGTGAAACACTGATGATCCTGTAAAGGAGACATGAATAATTAATTTATTCAAATTAAGTACACTTGACTACGCCAAATGTCTGCTTGTGTAGGGAACATGCATTTGGATTCATAAGCAATTATTCCGTTCATTTTACCAATATCAAAATAGAAGCACATAATATCTGTAATTATATATTTGTATGTACACTAACTGACTGCTTTACAGTACATTTTAAATACCTTTATTCATTGTAGACATGCGGAGTTTATCATCTACTTCATTACGATCTTAGCACAAATTCACAAATATTCTTCAATGACTATATACGGAAACTCCCAGTTTGTTACTGAGGCTGATTCGTAGGATTTAAAGTAAAGGAGGAGTTTTCAAAACTACTGTTTGAATGAGAGCTTTCTACACAACGGTTCTGTATATGTACATAAACAATTCGTATACGTAACTCTAACTAAAAAATTGCAATCAAAGAAGCAGGTAAACCGTTCTGTTTCCACATTTTAAATGTAAATACGGTACGTATCTTGGGAAATCTAGAGAGGGCGCTACACACAATAATACTGTACAAATTACACTAATACACTGTTCAATAGTGAGTTACTGTAATATACTGAGATTCACAACACTTTGATACCTTACACTGGTGACGGGCAGCGAGATTGGTCATTGTATCTGGTACTGTAGTTGACGGGCCACGACGATTCCCCTCTTTATGCACCTTCTCCTTCTTCTTCTTCCTCTTCTTCTTCTGCTTCTTCTTCAATATTGCTATGGGCTCTTTAATTATACCGCCGATTAGGTTAGCCTTTTTTTATCTTATGATATTGAGTTAAGATTAGGAACATAATTTAACTATCCACTGTATGTATTACGTACTTCCCAGAGATTGTACACAATGACATGAAATATATTAGGTGACATTGACCTGTGCTTACTATTTAATATCGGTTAATGTTATGATTCTAAATTACAAGGTAGCTGACTCTGATCAACAAAGTGAATAATTACGTTAATTATTTCAGAAGTAGGTTCATATAATAAACAAGAGATACTTGTTGGACATGGAATATGTAAATGAAGTAATTTCTGAATAAATTTTCTTCGAGGAAGTTCATAAAATTTACACTGAAAAAATATATGATTTTCGTCACCCTCCATTTGTCTTGAAGATGAAATCGTTTTTTGTACTTGGGAGTTAGAGCATGATTAAATCTTAAACGTATAATGTATATTGGGTTGAATATTATAGTAAAATTTTCGTTTGTTTCTGGATCGTCGTTCTTTTACCTTTGTTGTCATTGATGGCCTGACCATGAATTTCTATCGGTTGAGTCATATAATATATAGTTTGAGGTTACTAGCGGCACACTCTTTTCTTGTCACTCGAAGTTAAGTTCAAAGAATAGCACTGAAAATGCAGAGTTACTCCGAACATCAATGTTCCTGTCAAGAATGCGTAGTACTGGTAACTTAGTTGCTGAAAGATACTGATAATTTTGATAAATTATGTGCAGACCGTTTATCAGATGTGCCGAAAGTGATGAAGTAAGTGAAAGTGAATCTAGTACTTCCACAATAAATTATGGACGACACGCTTCTGTGTCAGTGTATGGCAGTTACTCGGTTAATGTGAATGTAAACATAGGTAATGCGGTTGGCTTACATACTTCGAACGGCTTCTGAGTAGACAATCCAGTGAGAAATATAGAACCTTCTGAGGGTACGAAAGGTCTGACGTACATTCCACAAAATCCTTCCATTAATGGCGAAGTTGTTGATAACATATTGGGGATTACTTTTTTTACCTAGTCAATGGGGACGTAGCAACCTGAGCTTGGAACCCGTCACCAATGTACTAAGTGGTGAATGAATAACTCTTGGAATGGTAAGCTGTGGAAATGATCCTATTTATATGACTAACCTTCATAAAATTATAATAATTTACCCTTCTCAGCATTAACCCTTGACACTTAAATGCACGTATAATGTTTTATGTACACTGATATACTCCTCTGATACTAGGCTACCCTTCAGTTCGTTTATATAACAGCAACAATGTTCTTGAAACGTTTGTCTTGAGCAGTTGTATTGAATCGATCGTTCAACTTTGTTCCTTCTCTGTACGGAGTTACTGATAGAACTCTTTCTTCCGTTGATAAGGGCCAGACGATACTGGTTTAACTTACTGCAAAGCTGAATCACTTACTATAAGTCAATGTAGGGAGTGACTAACATTTGCCTGTATTTTAAAGTATGCTACCGTTATTTATAATTAACTCGAAGGAATAGTAAAACAAATATATATGTAAGTGATCGTGCTCAAAGAATGAATGTTTATATCTTAAGTAATGCGAAAAATTCATATTTAAGAATAGACAATTACGATATTCGTTCGTTGAGATGAGCACAGTTGACTGCAGTGCTGTCAGATAACCTCGTTCCGGTTACATTGGAATTGATGTGTAACAGGAAGTTTCTTCCACTTCTTGCTGAGGAAGAACAGCATGCAGGTACAGATGAAAAACTCTTCATAATACACTGGAAAGAACCGCAGGTAGGTTAGGAGAGATCTGGACAACCGAACGACAGTGGAACCTTCCAGCCATATCTGTCTCCTTAGTACAAATATGGAAACACGAATTTATTTGTTAGGTCACCGCCGACAGCGAACCCGCATGTATTTTGCATATGAGAATTATTTGTAGGCTACCATCATTTTTATGACAATTTGGAATATCTTTATGTACTATTTAACAGATGTGGATATAATCACTTGCATTTACTCTGTCATATTTTCCATTGTATTAAAACAATGCAAACGTAGTGCAGTTTCCGTTCAAAAATACAAACATTGAAGGTTTTGAATCCATCTGAACCGTAAGTTCGAATGTGCAATATAACCATTTCTTCAGACATGGGAAAATATATGTTACTGATGTTAGTTGAAAGTGATGAAAATAATTTCTGACCGTGTTTGGCCATTTTATTTCCTTACACATATATTCAGGACATTTTAAATAACAACCCTTCTGCTATTATCGACAGCCTAAGAAGTGTGCAGTGGAACATTTGAGAAAATACGACGGAAAATGTTATTATGTAGGCAGTGCTATTACAGCGAGTCAATGAGTAATTACTGTGATCTTCCGGATTAACAAATACCATGATATACGGCTTCTGGTGTAACGATCTAACATACATACACTAGAAGTGGCAGGGCTTACCTGTACGCATTAGTGATTTTGATCATGACATACCAAAATTAATAATGAGAAGATGATGATTCCAATGTTTTGAATTAGGATAATGAATAATGAAGTAGTTTCCTAATGAACATAACAAGAGATCTTAAAATATCATGCAGAAAAAATGAAGTAACATTGAATTCACACAAATAACATACAATGTTTAATACGGATATGAGTAAACAGTCCACAAAGACAGAGAAATAACAAACAACTAACAGCCACAAGATAGAAAGCACAAGAATTCAACGACAGTAAAGCATTCATTGCAGCCAACAAGTATAAAAAGCTCAGAGCACGTGAAGACAACGTGCATTCTAAGAAATGCATACTTTTGAAAGTAATGATTCTAGTCGTCTTGCTGCAGACAGTACCTTACGTTATAGAAATTCCTACTGTCACCAACCTGATCGATTATTATTTACGAATGGAAACATAAATTGTGGAATGTATGCATGGAATTAAGCTAACCACGTAGTTATTATACGTTACAATCATCTTATCCCCTACTACTCAGTAGAACTGATTCGTCTGTATGTTACCTGGATTATACATCTGAAATTAAAACAGATGTATGATCGACTATATGTTTAGTTTATGCGCCTGACGTGGTCATCGAGGACCGTAACTGACATTAAGGAAATTCTGTGTCCAACACGTACACATTTTTCTGGGCTAATGCACCAGTGTTCCTTACATTTAATGTAAACTGTTCAACCTACATATTTTTTATCGTATTATGGCGCAATTCGCAATCAAGAGACCTGTCATTTGGCGAAACATTTAATGCTGTACTCTTTTAGTAAAATAATGTATCTGACAATGAGTAGTGCTGTAAAGCGATGTCCACACTACACTGTAGTATTCTAATGAAGGAAATATCTAATAGAACAAGCGAGAGCAGAGTACTAACTATTTCAGCCATGAGTTAATTTCTGCCACTTTAAAAATAATTTCTTACAGGATTATTGAAATAATGTCAAAGGAAAGTGTATCTTAGACTTCATTTCTGAGAAACGTTGGGTAAAGGTCCGTGTCAATCTGACTGAAAGGGATAAGCATCTGTAACATGTTTAACACTTCAGTTTACTGGAAGCCCAAAGTATTTAATCCGGAAGAAGTTCCAGAAGCAATGGTGCATTCTGGAATATAGGAATAACGCTTTTCGATAGCGTTGTAATGATAGACAGTAAGCGAAGTCACTCAGTTCGTACTGTAATTCAACTGAAGGAATTATTAGTATTGATGGAAGGTAAAGAGACAAATGCAAGGTATGCAGTTGGGAGGCACTGAAACTAGAAAGACTGAATTAGCTTTTCAATTTAATATTTATTTTTCACCAGTCATGGAATTGATTTACAGAGAACCTGTTATTTTCGTTTTCGCTGTATACTGTTATAAGGAAAGGGGAACCGGATATATTACTGTCTGTTTCACACGTAACTCCTAGTCTTCGAAACAATTTAAATGGATTCTTATATTTATAAACAAGATAAATATTTTTCTAGAACGCACTATATCATCAGTAGGGCTTATATGCTTTTTAATATTCTAATAAAGCCTTCTGCTGTCTAGGAAGGACCACAATTTGCAGTACGGGGTGGATTTGCTTCAAAATTATTACCAGTAATTAAATGAAAACTAACATTTAAAAACATGAATTGCTTCAGAACAAAAATAATTCAAACTAATTTGAATGTAGATGAAGATATAGGATACTGTTTGCTGATATTTATTCAATAACTATTTGCTCACAAGGGGCAGATGGTAATTTAGTGAAGTATATGGAAGATATGTTAATAAAGCCCTGTTGAGGAGATATGAACTACGCTTAAACATCAACAAGACAGAGTACTTTGGACCACATAATGAGGCAGGCACCATCCAGACTGATCATGACGATCTTGCCAAAGTACATTCATTCCTATATTTGGGATATTAATTTAGTCTGACGATTTCCTGCCCGAAGAGTTGCCAAATAGACGTAGAAGCGCATGGTCTAAGTGGAAAGATCTCATAGATGTATTCTGTGATACGAAAATACCAGCAAGACCCAAGTCCATGGTGTATCACACTGTCGTGAGACCAGTAGTACTGTATGCGAGTTAGTACTGGGTATGATGAATAAGGTGCAAGCGGTGGAAATGAATATGCCGAGGTGCTCCTTAGGAATCATCCAATAGGATAAAATACGAAATGAAAATATCAGGGAGATCATGGGAGTTGTCCCTATTGAAGAAACGATGCTAGGGACGAGAATTCGCTGGTGTAGACATGTTATGAGAGCACGACCAAATTCTGTGGCAGCAATGGCTTCCAATGGACACAGATCTCTTGGAAAGCCAAAGTAGCCAAGGATAGGCAATATTCACCGTGACATGTGAGCAGCAGGTCTGACGACCTCCGACGTCAATGGCAGATGGGAATGGACATAGTATACAATAAGAGCAAACTCTGTGACTTGAGTGGGGAAACTGGGAAGAAGAAGTTACATCAAAGAGCTCATTAGAAGAGAGCGTTGCACAACACAGCGAGGACGGGAATGGAAACCTCTCATTAGTGTTAACATTGGTTCGTAGAAAGCCCTTAGAACAACTCACTTATAATGATTATGAGTGAATGAGTAATGGTTTTGTGCTATGTGAGAAATTTTGGTTCTAGCTTACATATGGGGATGATATATTTTTAGTAACATTTAGTTCATAATCATCTCACCAAATCTTCTTTTCATTATGGCAAGTAGCAGAAGAAGTCGGCACTAAGTTATGGTCTTACCGTACCGAAAGAAACAAGTGTAGAAATCTACCTCATGGGGTCTTCCAGCAGTTTAAGCCTCAAACCTCATGTAGTTCACTTCCGTAGTATAGGCAACATCGGAGAATTTGTTACGGAATTCTCATCAAACATTGCGGTTATATGTATAATTGAAATTGTGAATTCATCAGGTGTAATCACAGTGTCAATGTTACAAGAATATAGTAGAAAGAATACTCTGAAACAGTATTCTGCTAATAGAGTTCTTCATCTACCGCTGGCTTTAGAGTGATATTGGTCGACATCTTAATTGTTGGTTTGGGTGTAAATTACAAAAAACATGTGTTCCGTCTGTCCAGCGGATTCTTCATGGATTTAGCGTAAACGTATATTAAATATAAGTAATGTTCGAAATGGATGCATTTGATACTTCACTCTCTGATTATGATGACAGATTCATCCTTCTATTCAGTAACATATGAACATGCATGACAGTTAAAAATAATTATATCCCTTCAGAATATTAAACGGATAGATAAAAGCTTAACATTATCCAATTATTCAATATAAAGTGGGAGAAAAGCAGATAGGATATGTTTGCATTCCACCGTTAATGCTATCATTAACGAAACCGCAGACATGCAGTTTTATGGCGACCCATTATCCGCAGCTAGGGAAAAAGGTAGAAGAAGCATTATCTGAAAGATCATGAGCCTGAAGTCACACAGAAGTGGAATTGTATGAACTGAAGAGACTTTCTAAAGCGTGTCTTCCGTTTAGTTAAACTAGAAAGATGCTAATGATTTTTAAAAGTTTTAACATGCATAAATAATATCCAACTTTCTAACAACTGACAGACAACTGTCCAGAAAATGGAAATTAATTGGGCATATTCAACAGACTGGAAAATTTCATGATGGACTGCAGATAAAAAGCGATTGCGATGATTAGAATTTACTACGGTGTACAGTACAAGATTTAGGTACTGGCACTTTTCACTTGTACTCATATTATAAAGTGACACACAAAAATATTCTGATCGGCTTAACTGACTGGCATGGATTACGAAACGCCTGTGGCGTTAATGTACAGCTTTAACATATCCACTCGATTTGAACAATGTTGTATTAATTGCTCGCCTGTAAATGTACAGTAGCGTGGTGGTATTGACAGAAACATTCAAGGAACACTATGGATAAGATGAAATCGAATTTAAAATGAATGGGATATTTGAGTGGACTTCACAGTTTATCAATTCATATACCGGGTATAAAGAACTTCTAGGAATGATATAAAAGAGCAAAACAAATGTGTTTCATCAAATAACCACAGGTCATCCGTTACATTTCAATTTAATTGTTATCGCTTACAAAAACTGTTCAAAAGTGAGGCCTGCTGCTGCAATATAAGCTCTGCAACCACGTGTCATTGTCTGCCGTACATGTTCAGAGACTCCAGGTATGTGGTGTTGAGAGTAAACAGCTACAAGTGCCCGAGCGATGAGATCCTCCTCCGATTTAAGTGCTTCAAGTGCTCCCACACAAAGAAGTCAAGTGGAGTAGGGTCAGAAGAACGAGCAGGCCTTGCAATTAGTCCAGGAGGGAAAACTTTGGAACAGTTTATGCAAAATATTAAAATGAGATGTAACCGTAATTGTTTTATTCTCAATAACGTCACAGAGTTTTTTCAATTACCATTTGGGCCGATGACCTTCAATGTTAGGTCCCTTAAAACAACAAGCATCATCATCATCATCATCATCATCATCATCATCATCATCATCATCATCATCATCATCATCATCAATTACCAATTTCCAATCTATGGTTATTTAATAAATCATATTTGATTCTGTTTCATCTATCATCCTAGAAGTTTGAGTATTGGCATTTGGTACATCCGGGACCTGCGTACGTACCTGTTTGTTAATTTAAGCAATAAAAAATAACAAATGTGATCTGTAACCTCGAGAACGTTGTTCCTTTATAACTACTCAAAACGTCATGACTTAAGACACTGGCTGGAGCATACTTATTAAAACAAGTTATTTCCCCTTACATGCAAATGAGAACATGAATTAGCATTAGCAGAAAGGTCACACTACAGTACTTCTAACATCAGCATACAACGGCAAGGAAGTGTACAACATTCTTAAGCACAAATACACATCCATCACACCACTGCATGAATAACACCCTGGCCAATTAAGATTGGCTACTTACTAGGTTCGTCGCTCTCCGCAACTTTGGTCCTGTCGCCTCGCAACTTAGCTCCATTCACCACTGATTTGGCAGGCATTGGTTTGGTTTTTATGGTGTGATGGGATTTGCCTTCTTCAGATTTTAGGGAGACAGAGCTACTTTTAGGACGGGAAGGACCAGTGGTGCTTAAGGAGGCTAGAAAAAGGTCAGAAGCAAGTTGTCAAAATATTAGCCTCCATAATCTAAATATTAGCTCCCACTACTAGTCCTTCAACACTAACACAGAAAACAGACATAAAACCCATTAATCATGAAAACTAACAAACTAAGTTGCTAGTCTGGTGTTGGTCCAAGAAGCCTGAAGAGGACAAAATAAGAAACAACTGCATCAACATACACCATCGCAACCAAAAGCAACATGAGCACATTAGCCAGTCTAGTAGAAAGCTGTATCTCTAAACACAAACATGTCTCATCGCAATAAGAAAACATTTTCCGTTATTAACAAACATCACTAAACATTCACAGCATTTGGGGTGTATGTCTTATATCACTAAATTGCTCTATCCACAATAGCTTGGAAAACAAGAGAGACTTGAGAATCATACACCACCTCTTAATATAATGCAACTCATTGTTTTGACAACATGGAACATCCGAGGGGAGGAGAAACATCAGCAGATTCCACATGCAGGTGAATGAGTGGCATTATATTGGATATAACACTAATACCACTGACTGAAATGGAGCATTCCAGTTAATGTGAAATCATGAAAATAGTAGAAAAGTACACTAAAGGATGTGAGTCCTCCTTATGCTCATTCTCTTCATTCATACTAGAACCAGACATTAGTCATGTATCGACCATGTACTTCCATACGATAAACTCATTGTCATTACAGTTATCTCTAGTACTGATCATGGGTAAGAAAGACTTACCCATTTATAACATCTCAACATGGAATGTAATATACATCTCACAAACTTTATTCTTCACATTATGTCTTAAGACATTTCTATGAATTATATAAACAAATTTTCAGGTATTAAACGTGTATACAATGTTACTGTAACGTCACTGAGTTGATAATATGAAGTTCTTGGTTAATAGGTATAACTTCTGACTGTCTTTAGTACGAGGAATTATTTGGACTGAAAGAGCAAAAGGAGTAGGTAGGTGCGAATTCCACGAGCATTAAACCAACTGTATTACTACTCTATGTGTGCGAAGATGTATTTTCCACTTACATTTCTGAACCTTGCCATGTTAAATTAAATGTTAATCACTCATCACCTCGAGCAATGTAGGTAGTTAATACAAGTACTATTTCTTCCCACTTTTTCACTCTCAATATTTTACCTGCAATGTTCAGTAACTCATTATGCATGTGATCGGATAGTCGTTTTATACTTTGCACGTATGAGAAATAAAAGTGTTGTATCATGAACATGAACATAGGGACACTAAGCACCTAGTTTAAACTACGACTATCATGGCTCAAAAAAATAACGGACAGTTTACATCTTAACTTCCATCATTTGTAGGTAACATAATTTACACTCATTTAAAATACATACCGGGTGTAAGAAAATACAGGACTCAAATTTGCAAGGATGTTCGAAGAAACCAGAACCAATATGATTTATTTAATAACCATGGGTCAGAAATTGATAATTGAGTTACTTTTCGATGTGATTGCGAATGAAACCATTACATTTCAACTGAATTGTAACACTTTGCAAAAACTGTTCAAAAAGTGTAGCCTCTTGCTGCAATAAAAGCTCTCCTACGACGTAATACTGTTTCAGCGGTTGGAAGATTACCATTTAGACTGTAAACGTTTAGAGTGATGCTGTTTCAGGTGTGAGATAGTTTCCCTCTCAATCACGTCAAAAAATACCATGATTATACATTTCCGATCTTCTTCTTCTACTATCCCTTTTCCCACACATGCGGGTTCGCGGGTTTGAACTGTGTCGAACATGTGGACTTGGTCCTGTTTTTTTACCAGATGCCCTTCCTGACGCCAACCCTATATGGAGGGATGTAATCACTATCGCGTGTTTTTGTGGTGGTTGGTAGTGTGGTGAGTTTTCTGAATATGAAGAGGAGAGTGTTTGGACAAACACAAATCCAGCCACCGAGCCAGAAGAATTAACCAGACGCGATCAAAAGCCCCGACTCGGCCGGGAATCGAACCTAGGACCCTCTGAACCGAAGGCCTCAATTCTGACCATTCAGCCAAGGAGTTGGACTATAAATTTCCTACCTATGGTTATTTAATAAAATGCATTTGTTTTCGTCTCTTCTATCATCCTTAGAAGTTTGAGTATTGAGTTTTGTTACACTTGGTACATTATATACGCATACTTGGCCCCGGTAAGAAACCACACATCATTCTTTTAAAACTTACAATACACACCTCATCTTCGCATGCAATTCAGTATTAGTAGATAGTGTACTATAAGTGTTGGAAGGAGAAGGAGAGCACTTCAAATATTAATTTACGATCTCTAAGAATAGTGCTTAATGAAGTTCGTACAAGTCATTTGCTTTTAAAATCGACGTTAGAAGTGTTCTTAGTGTTTAGTAATCAACTATCTTAGAATTTAATTCCCATGCATTCTCAATAGGCTACAAGTAACAGGCACCTGAAGTATTGATCCTCTGACCAGGGGATCCTAAGGAATACAAAGGTCGAAAAATAAGGCCCAAAGTGAAAAGTATTCGTAACACCCCGGAATGTCCAGTTTATTCCTTCCCCTCCTTGAGTTGAACTTCCATCGTCACTCACCCAAGAGCACGATTTTCCAAGGAAGCCTTCTCCAAAATTCGATGGAAGGGTGTGAAATGGTGGCTATTCTTATATGAAACTGCAAATAAGCTGGTACCGGTAGCGTTCAAAAGCGGACAAGTCCACCCATGGTCATAAATGAGTTATACGTGATTTTGGTATGGTTTCTCGGGAATCTATCGATATCCGCAACTATTTTTCTACCGAATCCTAACTAGTCCTGTATATTTGACAATCTAAAGTGACACATGTCATTCAAAAGTGAAATTCCAAGAAGAAGATAGTTTTCTTCGATCAAGACTATGCAAGTTCCTTTGTAATTAAATACAAACAAAAGCCGGTTAACACGTTCAGCCCAACGGTGAACAACCATTGAGTTCCCGAAATTCCGAAGTACGATACCGGTGGCACACAATGTGGTTCGAGATACATGCTGATTTATATTGTAGTCGGCCTTTTGTGCAAGGAAATAAAGTAATGCTTCGGCTTTGTTAGAACTGTATACATTGTGTACCAACGGTGGTACCTGATATAACAAAAATTGGTGCACAAAAAGTTTGTAAATAACTGTCATTCAATAACCTCCTCTAATTACGAAAACATAGCATTTTATCCCTTTAAACTTGTTCTAAGATTACAAAATTGCGTACAGTTGTAATAATTAAGTTGATTTATAAAATTCCAATACAAATTGACTTTTATGGAGTAATAATACACTGGTTTGACAATAAACAAAATGTTTAAAGAAAGAAAGCGGTTGCAAATGAAAGTCTGGTAAATCGGCCCCTTGTCACAGTTTTCTTTATAACATCATTTCCATACATACGACTGTTAGACCAGTGCATTTTTGGGGGGGAAGAGGACAAATGCTCCAAACAGCTTATTTATTTCGTCCATCATGCAGTCCTTCCAATTAGCCTAAGGTGAGCGTCTTTTTTACTCTTCTACAGGCAGAGTATTGCGTTGCATATCTGTTGGTTTCTAAAACAATTACATCTAAGATTTTATCATCAAAAATTGCTTATACAGGGTGTTTGAAAATGAGCTCCCTAGTTTTAAGTATACATTTAATGGGGAAATTAATGAAAATTTCATCAGAGAGTACGTACCATGAAAGAGAGTTCCTTCAAGTTTTGTTTAATGTTAGTAGACTTCAACGTGGGACCCATTTGTTGCCCTGCACACGTCGAGCGATATTCCACTTCTCGCCACGTATTCACCAACATTTCAGGTCTAACTGTTCCAACCGCCACAACGATTCTTTCCCGTAAATGATTGATGTCTCGGATCTTTTCACCGTAAACAACATCTTTTATGTGGTCCCAAAAGAAAAAAGTCCAGTGGGGTTAAGTCTGGACTTCTTGGTGGCCAAGGTATTGGATCAGCCCTGCCTATCCACCTTCCAGGAAAGCGAGTGTCAAGAGCCGCACGCACATGGTTACTGTAATGAGGTGGAGGGCCATCTTGTTGGAAAAACACAAGCCCCTCTTCCCGCCTATCGTCCACACCAACACACGAAACACGGATCTGTTCAACAACATCTTCAGAAGTTCTCGGTCTAACTGGTGATTTTGCTTTTAAAACACTACCGGTTTCCTTGCAAGACTTTAGCCAATGACGGATAGTTTTTGCTGTAGGTGGTTCACCACCATACTGACGTCTAAAATTACGTTGTACTGTTATAACTGACTCGGTTTTCACAAGCCAAATAACACAGTGCGCTTTCTGTTGCGGAGTACACATTGCTACTGAGTTGCTCTGCACTGCACGCACGTCTGGATTGGACTGAGGGAACAGAGGAAACAAACAGCACTGGCGCCAGCTCAAGGTCAAGCAGATCTGCCAACTGCAGGGGAGCCAAACTTGGAGAGTTGATGAATCACACACCACAAACTAGAATAGTGTATGTCACTTTGTACATATTCTAGGACACATTAAAACTAGGGATTCCTTTTTCAAACACTCCGTATACTGTAAAACGGTCTGTTACATCCAAATTATACTGCAGTCCTGGCTATCCAGAAAAAAGGAAATTCCCCACACGTGGCTTTCAAGTCAGTCCACTTCAAAATATGATTTACGTGATCGTTATGAATAGCACTTACTACCATTTGTAAAGAATCACCGTCATTTCTTTCTGCATCTCTTCATTCTTCCTCACCTTATTCTACCACACTTACAAGGTCACTATCACTTTCAGTATTCTGTGGTAAAAATTCACTTCCAGACACTGATACTACGCGTAAGTTCAAACAAACATGTTCTCTCATTTAGGATTTCATTAATCCCATCAGGATCCATAATAAGTATTTACGCCGACCACAAATTAAAATAGGAATGTGGTTAAAATAGGAATGTGGTTTTACTCTTTCTAAAACAGCGCCAGCAAGATGTACTGTTTAATACCATAGGCCTACGAAAACGATGCAAACCGCAAACAATGAACTGTAAATTGTTTCATTATTTTTCGAACTTGAGAAGTTCACACATACACTGAAAGAGCGCTCTACTCATTTTATGGGAGTTGTTGCACTCATACAAGCAGTTTTGAAAATTAAAAAGCTTCAAAATTTACTTTAATGGCCATGAAATTTTATGTACCACCGGTGGCACACGATGGCATGAGATTGCCGCGTGATTACTAAATGCCGCCGTGCACAAAATAATTATTATATGCAAATTGACCATTGGTCAACGCGTTTCATGTGAAAAACAACGTTGTTTATATAACAACTCAATGTCGCCTTTTAAGGAATACAATGCAAAATACAAAGCATTTCTTGAAAGGTATTTTATTTTAATCGTGTACCACCCGTGGCACACGTCGGGATGAACGTGTTAAGTCTAAAGGGCATTGATTTACCTCTTTGTATATTGGCGGTAGTGTATACGAGTTGTGAAGAGAAACAGGAAAGCAATCCAATATATTGTTGTGTTTCGAACAGCGTAGACGTTCAATTGAGTAATTCAATTGAACAATGGATACTACAGTAACTTCAATATGAGATATCAACACAGGGAGTAGAACGAGAAAACTGTTTGGTCAAAAGGATGAAGCTAAAAGACATAACAAGTAAGTATATATTAATAACATAAAATTCTCATCGGTAATATGAACTACTGTCTTTGATGAGGCCTGCAGAAAATACTGTATCTTCTTGTTGTCGTTAGAAGTTATTTCTAATCTTACCATCACATGTACCAAAATCTAGATTAAAATCTGAAGGCATTTAAACAGCTTTGCAAACATGGCAAAAAATCCATTGCAATTACGTTATTGCAGGTGATATTATGAGTTATAATAATCGGCTGTACAACAATGTGAAATAAGTTGATGAAGACTTCTCACACCACTAGTATCACCTTACCAACGAGTACGGAAAAGACTCAGGCTGGATGATGTTGAAAAGAGAAAGAAATATGCCTTCAGCACCTGCTACTGTGTAAGGATTTTTATTGTTTACATTATTTTATTTTCACATATTACTAGGAACTTTTTAATACTATAGTTACATCCTGTTTTTACTTTGATTACCGATGGCAGCAGGAAGGAGTGGTATAGTGAGAGTTTATCAAGCTTTCTTTCTGAACGCATTGAGACTGTCAAAGCATCGCGTAAACAGGTTGGGGGGGGGGGGGGTAGAAATTAAAACAAATTAAGTGTACCAAAAAGTGTGTATTCGAGTTCGTAAAATATTTACCAGCAAAGGAAAGTTATTACAATCGTTTAAATTTTTTTTTTTTTTTTTTTTTGCTAGTTGCTTTACGTCGCACCGACTCAGATAGGTCTTATGGCGACGATGGGACAGGATAGGGCTAGGAGTGGGAAGGAATCGGCCGTGGCCTTAATTAAGGCACAGCCCCAGCATTTGCCTGGTGTGAAAATGGGAAACCACGGAAAACCATTTTCAGGGCTGCCGACAGTGGGGTTCGAACCTACTATCTCCCGAATACTGGATACTGACCGCAATTAAGCGACTGCAGCTATCGAGCTCGGTTCGTTTAAAATCAAAGTGTGTCTATCTGGATAGCAGGCTCAATGTTCAGAAACTTTGTGTCCTTTATAACAATTCAGTGGACCGAGAACTCACAGTGAACTATAACCACAATGTTCCGAAGATTATTAATGAGAGAATACAATAGATGTTTTTCTTCACCTGCTTCAGATGCATGTAGCTTTTGTGTTCTTCTTAAGAACGAAGTGAGGACTGAAAAAGACTCAAAGAAACGTGTTACTTATATGACGAACTTTCGAGTGCATAAGTCACGTGCTAATGATTTTCATGAGATATCGAAAGAGAGAAGTAAAAACGACACTGGTATTCTGCTCTGACATGCAACAAGTGCAAACCCTTCCCGGCACACCAATCCAGAATGCTTTCTATTTGAGGCAAATATGCTATTACAGTCTTTGTTGCGTTGGCATGGATTGTTGAAGTCCTACTTTTATTGTTGAACCGAGGATCAAGCGGGAAGCGGGGCAACAGAAGTAGATTAGGCATTGTCATCACACCGTAAAAGACAGAACTTCGAAGGAATTACTTCAGTAAAACTTATTGGCGACGGATGTGCTGGCAAAAATAAGAATGCCACATTATTCACGCACTCACTCACTCACTGGTTTCTTAAACAATCTCCAGACCAATGAAAGAAGTAAAGCTTGTCTTTCCTGTTCGAGGTAGATTGGAGATGCTTTTGAGGAAGCACACCACTGTACTAACAAAAGAATAATATGATGAGCTGTACTCGAAATATGAGTCAGTAATGGTTCTGGGAACTAACTGGAAAGTTCTTAACACCAAATTGCTGCAAGATATGAACGCATCAGTCTGAAGAAGGTAATCAAGAAAGGAAGCTTGGTCTATCTAGTTAGGGGAGAGATAAATTACAATTTGAATTTTGACGGAGAAGGATAATCATCAATTTTGATGAAAACAAATAAAGATGACGTAACATATCTTCCTCAGCCTTTGAATCACGTTATAGATTCTGAGAAAAATGACGTTATGAAGCTTCTTGAAAGGCAGTATGAAGAAGAATGGCACCAAGAGAAATCATTGTTGTGGAACAGAAATATCCCTCTTGGTGATAAGCACAATTCAGGAAGATAATGACAGTCATGAAGAAGAGGAAACGTACACTGCAACTCATTTTGACTGTTTGGGGAAAGATTGAGGGCGCGAGTGAAGGAATTTGATTATTAAGGTGGTAGGAAAGGCGGAACAATGGGTGGTATAAAGAAGCATTACACTGACAATATTTTTTAAAAAATTCTTGCCTTAAAATAACCTTATGTGATAACATCTTGGTACTCAAAACGGAACAAGTTCAAAAGATTTGCAATTAATTTGCAATTTGTCCAATTGTCATTCAAAACCAAACTAAGCCAGCTATTAAAAAAGTAACTTGAGTGCATTTCACGATAAAACTGTATGAATAAGAGATTTAAATTCATTTTCTGTCCTGCAGGAGCCCAAGAAAAAACAGCTTTCCAGTTTTTTAATCTTTCCTGAAAAATGTAGGCCTCTGGACTTCTCCTGTTTTGAACGCCACCTCCTCAAATGCTTCAGCTAGTGCTATTACTATCATTAGAGTGGAACAGCGGCAGAATATGCTGCTGGGTTCAACACATCATGTATTTGTCCATCAATAATTCACCTTGTATCGATATGTGGTAAATGATCTCAAACAACTTAAAAAAATTTCTGACGACTCATAGTTCCTGCTGTGGTTGAGAACAGGAAAGATGAAAGCAGTGGATGCTCTAGGACTGTACAGACGTGCTGATTATACACATGTACGTAGTAGTAGAGTCAAGAAGTAACCGACTTTTGGCTGGCTCCGCCTTGCTATGCAGGTAACTTATATGCCTTGTTTGCAGGGTACTGTGGTCCCAGCCCTGAAGATGGTTATCCATGGTTTCCCGTTTTTCACCATTTTCACACCAGGCAAATGATGGTTTTCCCTTAATTAAGGTCACGGTCACTTCCTTCCCAATCGCAGCCCTTTCTTATCCCATCATATCTGTGTCGGTGCGACGTAAAGCAAATTGTAAACTTTGGTCCCAAGTGTAAGTGTAAAGTTATGCTTAAAGAGTTCTTCGATATCCAGGGACTGATATATTTCGAATTCATTCCTGAAGGTCGAACTGTCACTAAAAAGACGTGTGTAACTATTCTTCGGCGTCTTCATGATACAATGCGAAGAAAGTGACCACATTTGTGGCAAGGGCAAAATTGGGTTCTCCATTACAACAACGCCCCTGTACGCCAACCCCTTTAGGCGAGCGAATTACCCACATAAGATAACATACTTGTCCTTCCTCATCCTCCGTATTATTCAGCGGATTACTTCCTGTTCCAGAAAGCCAAATCCCTGGTTCTCGTCGGCCGACCAGACGAAGGCAAAAGCGATGCGCGCTGTGTAGGATGTGACCAAAAGCTGACTGCAGTACTGTTTCGAAAAGTGTTACAGACTCTGGCAGAAGTGTGTCACTGTATAAGAAGCTTACTTTGGAGGTGATGATTTGTAAAAGTTTCCACGTCCTCGATAATAAAAGTATCTGCACATGTTCGTTCAATTTTTTTCCCTACTGATATTTGGATACCTGTTACACGTCGAATTCTTACCAGCATGTAACGAAGTCAATTACATGTCCCTAGTACGGATACCACATTAAAGTGGCTGTCCCCTGCCTAATCAGAATCAATTTGGTCAAGAAATATCCAAGCTTATATTGCTGTGTCCTAGAACAGGAGATGACTACGTATATTCCATTTGGAGGATACGTTTGCAAATGCGAAGGCGTTACGGGAATAGAAATCTGATATGTACGGTATTGAAAGAGACCACGGGCTAAATATTGGAGAGAGCTCATTTCTATTGATATATTAATTAAACGAAATTTAATCCCGACTTCCATCTCTACTCTGAATTTTAGCAAATTACCATTTAATCACTAGCAGGAAATTTTCATAGAAGTACCGAAGTCTACACTATATACTCACCGACCGTCGGTGAAGCTCCGGTGTTATTTTGTTAATATATCACAACCATCATCTAATTATTAATTTTTGCTACTGTAATTAAGCTTTTGTAATAATAATAATAATAATAATAATAATAATAATAATAATAATAATAATAATAATAATAATAAACTATCATCTACTGGGAAATTAATTACCGCCATTTTTTAGTTAATACATTGGATTCCATTTCAGTATTTACGTATTTAGTCGGTGTTGACTGAAAATCCCTGGAGAAGCGACAGCCTGTTCTTCTTGAAGAGCTGTAGCCAGAGCAGTTCGTGATGTGGTCGCTGGGGTCTGCAGAGAAGTTGGCGTTCTAATTCATCACAAGAGTTTTCAGTGGATTAACAAGTCTATTTCTGGACCCTTCTTGAATATAGAATTCATTCCCGTAGAGAAACAGAACATATTCATCACCGAACGAGTTACTGTACAACGATCAAAATGTCCACGTCTTTGTACACTTCCACGCTTAGATTTCCGTGTAGAAGGGCCGAGATGATTAAATGTGATAGGGACACTTCTTCGAGGTATCGTTGTCTGCGCATTTGCCACATGGACTGTGGCATGATATAGTAAGGTTTATCCCTCCAAATCCGCAAGCTTGTATTTGTCCACTGGGGCCGATGACCTAGATGTTAGGCCCATTTAAACAACAAGCATCATTGTCATCTTCATCATCATCATCATCATAATATTTGTCCACTCTCCAGTGGCTTCGATCCTTATCCCACATTAGGAAGCACGTAGCCTTTATTAGGAGAAATGTTTGGTTTATGAGCAGCTGCTCGACCATGGAACCCCATTGCTTTCTACTCTCGTGGTGCCGGCGGAACATTTAGTAGGTCTGTGGAGGTAAATAGGGGGTCGAAGGGGTAGTATGTGGTCCTGTGGGTGCACTTCTTGCTGATGGGAGTGCACTAGCAAAACACAGGAAATGCCATTTATTCCTACCATGTCCGATACATGTACGTCCACGCCGTGGCCTCTGGGCAACGGGTACATTCTTTAAGGTACACGGCTAAGTCATGTAAGGGCAGAAAGCGAGTTCCCGACGCTTAAATGGGGACCAATCAGCTAAGGGAGACAACCCTAACAGAAAACATCCATCCTCCAGGATTGCTGGGGTTTGGAGCAAGGCTAACAAACTCGCTCCGGAAAACAAACTGTTGCGAAGCCCCAGAATATGCCTCGGAATGGTGGATTTAATAGACGACGAGCTAAGCTAAAGGCAATGGACTACGCAATTGGTACATGGAATGTACGCACACTTCTACGAGCCGGAGCACTGAAGGTACTGATGCAGAAACTAGAAGTCAACAAAGTGGACATAGCAGTCATACAAAAAACTAGATGGTCAGGAAGGGATGAGATATGGGACACTAAAACCCACACAATATTCAGTAGTGGAAAATTAAGGAATGCACAAGAAGGAGGAGTAACATTTATAGTACGAAAACAAGCCAAAGATGATGTACTACAGTTTTTGGCAGTAAATGAAAGATTGGCAACACTGCGTGTTAACATGCGATTCTATAATTTAAAAATCGTAAATGTATATGCACTAACGGGAGACAAGGAACAGATAGTCAAGGATCAGTTCTATGCTGAACTGGAACGAGTGGTAGATTCAATCCCATCAAACGATGCTAAGATGATAATAGGAGACCTAAATGCACAAATTGGGAAGGAGGAGATATATCAAGGAATAATAGGGATCCGTAGTTTACACAACAATACTAATGATAATGAACAGAGATTGCTTGACCTTGCTACCAGCAGAAACATGTAAGTGATGTCAATTTGTTTCCCTCATAAAGAGGTACACAAGCAAACATGGATATCGCCGGATGGAAAGACCTGTAATCAAATAGACCATGTAATGATGGAGAAAAGATGGGCATCCAATATCATGGATGTCAGATCATTCAGAGGAACAAGTTGTGGCTCCGACCACTTTCTAGTTAAGGCAATCTTAAGGTGTCGCATTATGAAAACAAGAAAAGAAGAATGAGTAGGGTAGAAAAGTACAATACTAGTGAACTGAAGAATAAGGAAGTATCAGAAAGATACGGGAAAAGAATGGCAGAAGTGCTGGTAGAGAAATATAATAAGGACCAAACATTAATGGTCGAGACCAAATGGATTGCTCTGAAGGAAAGCGTTAAGGCCGTGGCAAAAGACACACTAGACATTGTACCCAAAAGGAACACAAAGGAATGGTTTGTTGACGAATGCCAAAAAGTATTAGAAGAAAGAGATAAAGCGTATAAAGCATACCTAGAGAGACCAACAAGGGTGAAGAAACAAGAGGTTGAAAACCAGAATGAAGAAGTAAGGAATGTATGTCGAAGAAAGAAGAGAAGAAAATTAAATGAGAAAATGGCTAGAATAGTGGAGGAATTAAAAAAGATAATAGCTACATGGCTTACAGAGAAGTTAAGGAAGTGAAAGAAGGATTCAAGGCAAGAACAAACATGTGTAAGGACAGAAACGGACAGCTTTTGGGAGATAAAGACGGGATCCAAGATAGATGGAAGGAATATTTCCAACACCTCCTGAACCCAGTAGAAATGAAAGGGAAAACACCAACTACTTCAAGGAATAACACTGAGACAAATGAATCAGAAGTCACAGCACCATCTATGCAAAAAGTGATAGAAGCCATACAGCAACTGAAAAACAATAAAGTACCAGGTATCGATGGAATCCCTGCAGAGTTGTGGAAATACGGAGGAACCACACTAGAAGAAGCTATATATGATCTAATTGTGAGTGTGTGGAATACAGAAGAAATGCCTGAAGACTGGCGCAAAGGCATCATATGCCCAATATACAAGAAAGGGGATAAGTTGGTATGTAGCAATTATAGAGGGATCACACTGCTGTGTACACTATATAAGCTGTTCACCTCCATCCTGAAGAAGAGACTAGAACCCCTGGCAGAAGAAATTCTAGGAGAATACCAAGCAGGGTTCCGGAAGGGAAGATCCACTATTGATCAGATATTTGCTGTGAAACAAGTGTTGGAGAAGTGTTGGGAACGGGGCATAGAAGTGGTACAGATGTTTATCGACTTTCAACAAGCATACGACTCTATTGACAGGGATAAATTAATGGAGATATTAAGAGAGTTCAAGATACCAGAAAAGCTGGTGCGACTGGTGGAATTAACTATGAGAAATACGATGGTGGGAGTGAAAATTCAGACTGAAGTAGGCAGCTTCTTCGAAGTGAATCAGGGATTGAAGCAAGGAGATGGCTTAGCACCAATTCTATTTAACCTGGCACTAGAATCAGTGATTAGAAAGTTAAGGGTGGTCACCAGTGGAACACTTCTATACAAAACAGCTCAACTAGTTGGATATGCTGATGATATAAATTTGATGGGAAGAACAACAAGGACAGTTAAAGAAGCATGTGAAGACGTGAGTAGAGAAGACAAAGAGATTGGACTTAAGATCAATGAACAAAAGACGAAGGTAATGGTGCAGGCTCGGAGAAGGAAGTATACAAATGACCAACTTGCCCCTGAAGGATCCAAAGTAGAGGTGGTGGATGAATTTAAATATCTTGGTGTACATCTAAGCAACAAGAATGAGGAAATGGTGTAAATACAGGCAAGAATTCAAGTTGCCAACAGAGCATACTTTGCAGTACTACCACTTTTCAGAAGTAGCGATATAAACCAGAGCCTAAACGTTATGCTATACAAAAACCCTAATTCGCAGTATAGTGATGTATGGAAGTGATACGTGGACCCTCCCAAAGAAAGCCGCAGAGAAGATACATTCCTTCGAAAAGAAAATCCTGAGGAGAATTTATGGACCCATATGCGTACAAGGGGAATGGAGAATTAGATATAACAATGAACTGTATTCCCTGTATGGGGAGGCACCCCTGTCGCATGCCATTCGAATGAAGAGACTTAAATGGGCAGGTCATCTAATTAGGATGGAAGAACACCGAATCCCAAAGAAGGTATTCTTAGGAGACTTTGGAGGAAGAAGGCCTGTGGGAAGGCCACGTAACGGATGGGAAGATGGTGTACATCAGGACGCAGCACTCATCCTCAAGATCCGGAATTGGAGAGTAGCTGCACGAGATCGACAAGTTTGGCGGAGAGCAACTGGGGAGGCCATGACCCCGAAAACGGACCGTCGCGTCATAGGTAAGGTAAGGTGGAAGTCAATAATTTTCAACGTTTGAAGATCTTTATTCGTCACTGAAATCGGCCATGGTTAAGGTATTTCCACTTCACAATAACGTCACCAGTGGTCGACATGAGCAAGTTGAGAAAGGATGAAATATCCCTGACAGGTTTATTACAAGAAGAAAGTAGGGTGAAGTACAATTTGAAATTATACAGCGTGATGTAAGAAAATAGTTTAAGAATAGAAATAACGTCCTCCTTTGTTGGGGAACGAAGTCGGTTCTTCAAATACTGCCTTTAGCTTTAAATACAATAGTTCAGGTTGTAAGTTAGTTCAAGGTGTGTCTAAAAAGTACGGTGAATGTTACTATAACATAAAGAAAACATAAGTTACAAACAAAATACCTTTAGTCGTCTTCAGTGTACTCTTCATTGGCTACAATACACTTCTGGCAAAGTGTATACAGCTACTGGAAACTTTTGGAATCGATTGAAGCAGTAATGTTATGCGTCTTTGGATGTCCGGTATGTCAGCACGATGTGTGTCTTTCAGGATTCCTTTGAGGCGGGAAAACAAAAATAAGTCTGCAGGCTGTAGATTCGGGAAGCGCCACTTAGGCAAAAAGTTGCGTACACGGATCGCAATGTGTAGACAGGCGTCATAGCAGAGGAGAATCCACTCTCCAGTCCTGTACAACTCTGGGCGAACACGCCGATGCATAGCAGCAACCGTTTCAAAACTTTCTCGAAGAATGCGGCGTAGGCAGATTGATCCTCTGGGGGGAATTTCTGGTGGATCATGTCATTGCTGTCGAAAACGGCGATCAACAGTCCTGGAATTTTCGAGCGACTCATTTTTAGAAGTGGGGAACCTGGTGAACACCATGCCATTGATTGTCGCTTGGTTTGCGGATCGAACTGCTGTTGATAGCTCTCCTCATCTGTGATGATGGTTTCCAGAAAAAATGGATCTCGGTCACACGTGTCAATGAAATCTCGAGCAATGCAACACAGATCTTCCACTTACACAACCTGTTGTGAATGACGGTGTTCACACTCTCCATGCCAATCCCTAATTGCTCTGATATTCTTTTCAGAGGCAGTAGTCGATTTTAAGCCAGAATCTGTCTCATTTGCCCGATGTTTACTGCATTTGTGCTCATTGACGGCTGACCCGGACGTGACGCATCATCAAGAGTTTCCTGTCCACCGAAAGCGTTTGTACCAGTCGTAAACATATTTTTGGCTTAAGACTTCTGTTCCGTACACATGGACCAACTTTGCTTACATCTCCGTCACCATTATTCCCAATTTGTATTAAAACCTGATGTTTATGCGTTGCTCCGTTGCTCTGTGACACGTTCGACTGGCCGCAGCAAATTAACCTCCTTCAGCTCTGTGTGTTTAACGCTGCATGGCGCTTCCGGAGATGGCTCTCTATTCACATGCGCATGAATGCAGTGTTACCACATGTTGCTATTGCGATATCGGTCCATTCACCGTACTTTTTAGACACACCTTTTATTTAATATGGTTATAGATTTTCTTGGTAGGCCAAGGCCCATCAGGGCTGTAGAGCCACGGGTTTTGTTAGATTTAGAGATTTCTTATGTATTGCTGAGGCAAGTCAGAAAATAGGTTTCCTACCTTATTATTCTGAAAATAGTACGCACTTCAGCTGCATGGCGCAGAAGGACTGCAGTGAATCTAAATTCCATAAGCGTAGGTGAAAGACCAAGTTACTGAACCACTGGTCAAATGAGAAGGTGCGTGCAAGTTATTTTATTTATCAGCGCACAAGACATGGAATCCGTTGTGTAATATTAATATTACTGGTTTAATGTCCCACTAACTTCTTTTAACGGTTTTACCGAGCTCGATAGCTGCAGTCGCTTAAATGCGGCCAGTATCTAGTATTCGGGAGATAGTAGGTTCGAACCCCACTGTCGGCAGCCCTGAAAATGGTTTTCCGTGGTTTCCAAATTTTCACACCAGGCAAATGCTGGGACTGTACCTTAATCAAGGCCATGGCCGCTTCCCTCCCACTCCTAGCCCTTCCCTGTCCCATCGTCGCCATAAGACCTATCTGTGTCGGTGCGACGTAAAGCAACTAGCAAAAAAAAAAAAAAAAAAAAAAAAAAAAAAAAAAAAAATTAACGGTTTTCGGAGAAGCCGTGGTGCTGGAACTTCGTCCCACAAGAGTTGTTATGCCTTTCTTTTCTTCCTCCTAGCCTTTTCCCAGTTACTTGGAGTTGACACGTTGTATGCATACATCCCATTTTTATGGCCGGATGCCTTTCTTGACGTCAACCCTATGTGGAGGGACGTATTCACTATAGCGTACTCTGTGGTGGTTAGTAGTGCGATGTGTTGTGTGTAAATGAAGATGCGAATTAAGACAAACACATAAAACACTCAGCCCCCGAGCTAGAGGTATTATCCATTACAAGAAGCGGGCAAGACCCCGGCCCAGTCGGCAATCGAACCCAGGGCCGTCTGGACCGAAGGTCATTACGCTAACCATTCAGCCAAGGAGCTAGTCTACATTTCAACTAAAAGGTAAGGAGTTCTTATACGTGCCGGTAATTCTGCCTACACTAGGCTCGCGTAATTGAGCACCTTCAAATACTATCGGCCAACGGCCGTAGACGTGTTGAAACACCGGATCCCGTGAGATCTTCGAAGTTAAGCAACATTGGGCGTGGTCAAGATTTGGATGGGTTGCCACGCGCTGTTGGTGGGGGGTAAGGGAATGCAGGAGCGGAAAGGAACTGGCACCCTACCGTACGTAAACTCCGGCTCAGGCACACCTCTGCGGAGGTTCGAACCTGCCTTCGGGCAGATTACACCCTTACCTTACCTTTAAATACTATCGGACTGAATGGGGATTGGACCCACCAACTTGGGCTCAGAAGGCCAGTGTTCTGCCATCTGAGCTACTCAGCACGTCTGAACCTGTAGAAGCTGATGTGATGTGAGGAACTAGTATCGTGGATCAATATCAGACATAATTCAGAGTTTTACATTGACTTTCTACCGACAGACTTCGTGCTTTCTACCCACAGAAATAGCACCTTTACTCTTGATCATTTTCCCCATCGTTGCTGCGGTTATGATCCATTGTATTGGCTCTTCTGACGGTACGTTACTTAGCATCAGGGTTATTGGACCATTATGTTTTCTTATAAGTAATATGAGTAAGGAATAGAATAACAGATAAGGCTTTTTGCGGACGATGTTATACTATAAAATAGTGTAATAAATAACTTACAAGAATGTGAGTGACCTGCAAACAGACCTCGACAATGTAGTAAGATGGAGAGCAGGTGATAGACGGGGTGGAAAATCAGGTTGTGAGCTTCATAAATAGGAAAAGTCCTCCCAGTTTTAATTACTGCATTGATGTGGTGAAAGTTCCTCATGGGGGATCAAGTATCTAGGTGTTAATAAAAGGAAATATCTTCATTGGGATCTTCATTTGGACCACCAAGGTTACAGATCTGGCTATGAGGGTATTTAGTGATTGCAGTAAGGATGTAAAGGAGAGAGCATATAAGTGAATGTTAAGACAAAAACTGGAGTTTGGTTCCAGTGTAATTTTTTTGCTAGTTACTTTACGTCGCACCGACACAGATAGGTCTTATGGCGACGATGGGACAGGGAAGGGCTGGGAGTGGGAGGAAAGTGGCAGTGGCCTTAATTAAGGTACAGCCCCAATATTTGCTTGGTGTGAAAATGGGAAACCACGGAAAACCGTCTTCAGTGCTGCCGACAGCGGGTTCCAAACTACTATCTCCCGAGTACTGGATAGCGGCCGCACTTAAGCGACTGCAGGGTTCCAGTGTATGAGACACTCACTAGGGTGACTAGATTTGAGAACTTGAAAAATCCAAAGAAAAGCAGCTCGATTTGTTCTGGATGATTTCCGACAAAGAGTAGCATTAAAAAATATTGCAAAATTTGGGATGGGAATACTTGGGAGAAAGGAGACGAGCTATTCTACTAAGCGGTATGCCTCGAACTGTCAGTAGAGTGGTGGCGTGGAATGATATTAGAAGAGGAATCAATTCGAATGGTGTTTTTAAATGTAGGGAAGACCACACGATGAAGATAAAGTTGGAATGGAATAATTTACTAAGGGAGATATTCCATAAAATTTCAGAATTCTCTAAAATTACTTAAGAAAAGACTAGGTACACAGTTGATCGGGAATCTACCATCCGGGTGATTGCCATACATGTAGATCAGTCGTGACTGACTGATGGGACTGCGTATTAGTGGCTGCACGACTTGAGGCGAGTTGCTATCTTGTGTTTTCGAAATGTCCACATGTAACGCAGGAAAATGATCGACGGTAGAATTCAAATAGAATTCAGCCAAACGTCCTCTTTAAAACAAACTCTAAACTGCACGTTGATAACGGGGGCGTGAGAGACGGGTGGCATATTTACTGGCTTCTCACAAAGGCGATCGGGGTTTAAATTCTGGTCAATGCAAGCGGGATTTTTGAAATGAATAGTCACATCGCTGTGATTCAGATTTAATGTAAAACTATAGGTCACGTGGCTATGATCACGATATCAACAGTCACTTAAAACTACAAGCTTGTTTACATTTTTTGTAAATTAATAAGAGCAGGAAAAAACGATAATTATATTATTGTTTCACGTTCCCTGACTACACTTTTACGGTTTTCGGAGACGCTGAGGTGTCGTAATTCTGTCCAGTAGGAGTTCTTTAATGTGCCAGTAAATCTACCGATGCGAGGCTGACGTATTTGATCACCTTCAAATACCACCAGACTGAAACAGGATCAAACGTGTCAAGTTGGGCATAGAGCGTGAGCCCTCTACCTTTCGAGCTACTTATTCTCATTGACTGATACGAATATAACTTGCCCTATATTCCCCCATTTCAATAATGTTCAATGATGTCACTTTACACTGCTGACCATAAAGTTGCAACACCAAGATTGACGAATGCGCAGAGCAGGGTAGAAAAATAACGTGATTGGTTGTTCAGCGAGTGGCGCAGCACGTGTGTCAATGGCGACACTGATCTTTGGAGGTCGGAGAGCTTTTGAGAGTTAGTGGCATTGTGATTCTTCGCCGTTTGTGTGCACCATGCAGCGTCGAAGAAACCGAGAACTATACGAACAGGTTTCAGCCTACGACCGCGGGATAATCATGGCCTGTCGGGATACTGGATTATCCTACCGCTAAATTGGTTCTAACGTTGGAAGAACTGCAACTAAAGTGAGGCGGGTATGGGATCAGAGGGTTGAAGAGGAACGGGCTGAGCGATGTACAGGAAGCCAACGACACCGTCGCACCAACGAGGGCGAGGGCAGACATTGTGTTCATGGCGATTACGGACCCTTCAGTCACACGAAACACCCTCGCTGAGGATTTCAGACATCTGGTATATCAAACTGTTCACACGAAGCACGGTTCGTCGCCATGTTTAGCAGCGAGCTCTCTTGTCCAGGAATCAATTTCTGTGGCTGCAATGCTGAGTGAAACGTCGAACTTCGAGGGACGAATAGCGCGCCAACGTTTATCCGATGAATCCCGCTTCTCTTGCAGCTCTACGATGGTCGCACCGTAGTGCACGCCTGGTTGAGTCCTGCACCATGCATTGCTATACCGACCCAGCTCCTGGTGATATGGTATGGAGGGGGGTGCATCGTATACCAGTCCTGCTCGCGCCTAGCCCGCATCACTGGTACACTGACCAGCAACCGTTACATTGTGAAGGTGCTGGAGTTTGTTTTTTTTAACCTATTTTGATGGCCATCCCGGAGCCCTGTACCAACAGGACAGTGCTTGATCGCATGCGGCACACGTCGTCGGACGATTCCTGGATGCCCACTCTCTCACAATGCTTCATTGGCCTGCCCGTTCACTGGATATTTCGTCCATCGAAAACATGTGGTCCAAGGTCGGACGATAATTGATCTGACACAGGACTCCCGTAGTCAAAACAGATGAACTTGGGACACATATCGAAGCAGTATGGGTGAGATACTCCAGACGGATATCCAAAGTCTCTTCCTCTCAATGCTTGATCAATCAAATCAATCACCACTGATCTGTATTTACAGTAGAGCAGTGTCGTGCAGCAGCACTTATTGCTGGCCGCGATGGGGCCACACAAAACTGATTTCCCCATGTAGTGTACGACGTAACGAGGTGCAAGAGTAAATAAATCACCTGCGTATAATGAGTATTCTGTACAATACATTTGGTTGTGATGGATCGCGTTCTCTTGGTACTGCAATTGTAATGGCAAGCAGTGTATAATAATAATAATAATAATAATAATAATAATAATAATAATAATAATAATAATAATAATGATAATAATAATAATAATAATAATAATAATAATAATAATAATAATACAACACTCCTGATGTTACGCCACTTGGGTGGTTTGTTAGTGTTGTTCAATTTTTTACCCACCAGATCGCACCATCGTAGGAAGTCGCCCCAAGTTGCGAAAACCCCCAAAAAGGAGAGAACTGTGTAGGACGCCAAAAGACAATTTTATTTTTTTCACTAAGCACTCTGTTTTTTCCACATGTCGACATGGAAGACGGAGTGGGTTATGTATTTCCCTGTTTGGATGGGATCGAATCCGATTACCTATCCGTCATTATTCCTATCACCTATCATTGATTCTAATGTAACTTCGATATTCACCGTTACAAATGAAGTAACAGTGTGATCTGCGTAGAAGAATCCTTTCGTCGCCATAAGACCTATCTGTGTCGGTGCGACGTAAAGCCCCCTAGCCAGAAGAATCCTTACTCATTATATGAGTGAGACTGCTAGTTTTCACCACTTCAAGTAGGAGGTTGAAAGTTGAGCCTAGCGACAAGAAGTATCTTCTCAAACTACATAACAATAACGCCAATAGTGTAATAAAAAGAGCGATAGACTAATAATAACTAGAATATCTGAAACGCAGTGGATATCTACCAGTACTAAGTCAACCGGGGCACAAAATGCAGGGATCGAACAGCGGTGGTCGGTAACTGAGTACTACCAGCAAGCAGATCGGGGTCACGAAGATTGTTTTCACCACAAAGTAGTTGTTTTGGTAACGATGACAATTGTAGTACAACGATTTCAAACTAACTGCGATGTCGGTTATCTCTCATTATTACTTGGATTTAATAATAATAATGCTATGTGCTTTACGTCCCACTAACTACTTTTACGGTCTTCGGAGACGCCGAGGTGCCGGAATTTAGTCCCGCAGGAGTTCTTTTACGTGCCAGTAAATCTACCGACACGAGGCTGTCGTATTTGAGCACCTTCAAATACCACCGGACTGAGCCAGGATCGAACCTGCCAAGTTGGGGATAGAAGGCCAGCGCCTTAACCGTCTGAGCCACTCAGCCCGGCACTACTTGGATTTAAAAAGAATATTATGTCAATATTAAAAAAAATAATAACTTAAAATGATTTTAATATCTATTATAGTAGTTAGTGCATTAGTCACATGAAGGTACTAATGAAGAGGTTAAAGTAATAATTTTCTCGAAGCACAATGTAAGTCTATAAAAAGTATTTCTGTGAGTTAACGGTTGAAGTTGGCAGAACGAAACGCTGTCTGTACCATTGTAATGTCACATTCTCTTTGTGTCAGTGCACCGACATATAGCAAATAGACACTTAGACAGGCAAAACTCTATCTCGTAGCACTGGTGATAGTGAAGCCGAAAGCTTGAGCCCGCCGCCATCTTACGTCACTACAGATTCACTGTAAATATGCAAGTTACTGTGTTACGTGCAGCTTTGGTTTCTGTTGTTTCATGCACAAATCCAATTAATTTTTCGAATTACAGAGTGGAAGAATGGTGAATACCTGCGTATTATTTGAGTGTACCTTTACTTATTCGCGAAGAAAGAAGGTAGAAATAGGAGTTTCAGTACACCGATAAGTGGTTTACATGTGCTCATTAACACTTGTCGGTTAGTTATTAATATAATGACATTTGTAGTTACCATTAATAATGCCAAATTATGTAGGAGGCAGAGACCACTTACTTCCGGCTTACTTGTTCCTGTGTGCAATGTGACAGACAAAAGGGCCTTCCAGTTGAAGGGTCACGGATTATTTTCCGTACTTATAGGTGAAATGTCTTCTTCTTCTTCTTCTTCTTCTTCTTAATCTATTTACACCCCAGAGTTGGCTTTTCTCTCGGACTCAGCGAGGGATCCCACCTCTACCACCTCAAGGGCAGTGTCCTGGAGCTTCAGACTCTGGGTAGGGGGTTACAACTGGGGAGAACGACCAGTGCCTCGCCCAGGCGACCTCACCTGTTATGCTGAACAGGGGCCTTGTAGGGGGATGAGAAGATTGGAAGGGATAGACAAGGAAGAGGGAAGGAAGCGGCCGTGGCCTTAAGTTAGGTACCTTCCCGGCATTCGCCTGGTGGAGAAGTGGGAAACCTTAGAAAACCACTTCGAGGATGGCTGAGTTGGGAATCGAACCTATATCTGCTCATTTGACCTCCCGAGGCTGAGTGAATCCCGTTCCAGCCCTCATACCACATTTCGAATTTCGTGGCAGAGCCGGAAATCGAACCCGGGCCTCCGAGGTGGCAGCTAATCACAGCACAGAGGCGCACAATATACTGTATTCTCTTGCATAAAATATATCAAAGTACAGTATTTGAAAATTGTAACGTTAAAACCCTTTAATCAAATGCTGCTTTTAGAAAGACATTAAAATGAATTATTTAAGTTTTAACAAGTGTTTTTACTATTGCCGTCTTACTAATAAACGGTGTATAACATTTATACAAGGTTTAAACACCGTTTATCTGAAATTCGTTACTAATAAACCGCTTATAAGCCTCCTGTGTATACATCTGTTATAGTTATTCATTGAATCGCTTATACAGACCAGGACCCTTCTATAGGCGCTGTATAGCAGCGAGTAGCGGGAAAAGAAACGAGTGAGCAGTTTATTTTCGTGGTATTTATTGTTTACAGTAATATAATCGTGGTGAAATATATGGCTTATCCGTATAACATTGAACACACATTGAAATAATGGACGATAACGTTGATGATCTTCACGGTATTTTAAACATACAAGACATACAAGAGGCTAGACATCTTCGTAAAGTAAAACACTTTAAAGAGACGGCATGACAATGAATGACTATAAAAGAAATGATGGTTGGGCGTATTTTTGTGTAATAATGTGTTACTGCTTAACAGACTTTTGAAATTGCGAGTTTTTTTATACATTATCTGCCTCTACAAAGATCTTTATCAAATTTGAGTACCTTAGAAAGGGACATATTCCTCGACATTAACAATGGTATAACTTGAAAACCGTACGAAATATGATTTCCATACTTTGTAGTTGAATACGCAGAAATATAATGTATAAATGCCTAATAGAAACTTTTTTGATCAAACCTTTCTTTTAAGCTACAAAACAGTTTTTCCTTTCTCCTGAAAAGTAAGGATTTTATAATGTCTGCCGTACACTTTTCAACTCGCCGATTCAATTGCAATTGCTTACGTTTTCCGAAATATCCCAGGTAGGAGCTTTTGATCTTTTCTTAAGCTTTTCCATTTCTTTTTGGGCGTTCATTACACAAGCGAGCTGAAGAAATGTTGATATCAATATAAGCCCGTTTCCAGCTGTCCCAGGGAATGACAATGAATAACGATAAAAGAAATGATGGTTGGGCGTATTTTTGTGTAATAATGTGTTATTGCTTAATACACTTTTGAAATTGCGAGTTTATTATACATTATCTGCCTCTACAAAGATCTTTATCAAAATTGATACCCTAAAAAGGGACATATTCCTCAACATAAAAAATGGTATAACACAAGTAAGCTGAAGAAATGTTGATACCAGTATAAGCCAATTTCCAGCTGTCTCACTTCGTATCGCCACTGCCTTTTCGATATGCCGTGCTACTGCGTGACTTTCAGGAAAGTTTTGCTCGTAGACAACCAGCAGAAGCGATCACAAAGGCGGTGAACGTGCGAAAAACGCCAGTGAACTGCAGGAAGAGATTCCTACGCCTTGGAACGAGTGTATACGTGCTGTATAGTAATACAATGCGTATACCACGTTTATTAGTAAGAAAAATATAAAACACTTATACAGGGTTTATTCACTGTATAATTATAGAAGTGTTAAACAACTGTATAAGGACTTTTTATTAGTAAGACGGTTAATATTTCTACTTTCTATGTAAACGAGACAAACGTATTTAAACCTGACCCAAGCAGTAAGCTTTCCTGAAAAATCACCAGTTTTTCCTAAAGAAGGAAGATTCCTCTAATGTTGCTTAAGTACCCTGTTGCAGTACTTCTAATGAACCTGACCCCGTTGAAGAAAAAGAAGAAAAAATTCATCAGATAGAGGAATATTCTTCTGAAACTAAAATAAATAGTAATTCACCTACAAACACCGAATATATACTTGTTAAGGAGGTCGCTAGCTATGTAACAGTAAATTCGTGTGGAAATGAAGAGACTGCTGGTTGTGTGACAGTAAATTCATCTGAAAATATAGGAACAACAAAAATTAAAATAAATTCCAAAAAGAGGTATGTAAAGAAGTATGTTGCTTTCTGGGAGAACATTGAAGAATTTAAAGGATGGTTATGTAAGGCTGAAAAGGTGAGTTGATGATGCTTGTTGTTTAAAGGGGCCTAACATCGAAGGTCATCGGCTCCAGGCTGAAAAGGGATCGCTTGCTTACTGCAAAGTATGTGAACAGACTATTACGTGTGGGAAATCTGAGTTGTTAAGATATTCACAATCATTGAGGAATAAGTAGCATTTAAAATCAGTTAAAATTCTCTGGACATGTCTGCTACAGCATTGACTATGAAAATGAAAACGGAGGAGCTCGAATGGGCTACAATGCTTGCAGAAACATCTGCCCATGTCGCTGACGAATAGACTGATTCCCACAGCAACTTCAATATATGAAGATTCACCAGTAACTGTAACTGCCAATATAAAATTAAAGCAAAGAAAAATCACATGTTTTGGGCCTACCCTTCAACAATTCCCTCTGTTCAAAACTGAAAGGAAATCTCTGATGATGGATGGAACTACAGAGTTAGGATCAACAAAGCAATGTGCCTTTACAGTTATTTACTATGACAAGAACGTTGATGTATTAAGAACACAATGTCTTCATATGACTGAATGCCGCAGTGGTGGCGCAAAAAATCTAATTGACATTCTAAAAGAATGCTTGGAGAAAAATGGAATCCCAATGGAAAATATGATAGAATTTTGCAGTGATACAGCAGCTGTAATGGCAGGATCACATCAATGTGTTTTCACCGAGCTGAAAAAGGATTTTCCCCAAATTTGCCTTTAAAAATGTTTAAGTCATCAACTACATCTAGCTGGTTCATGGGCTTGTAACAAACTTCTAAAAGAGCTTGAAGATTTATTGCGAGATATACTGTATATGCTCATTTTCTCAGATCTTACCAAAGTGAAGTAGTTTTAAAAACTTCCGGGATTTTTATGAAGCAAATAAGAAGAAGAAGATCAGCTCAACATTCTCAAAAGTGGCCAGTTTAGATGGTTTAATTTTAAAAACTCTGTAGACCGAGTGCTAGAACAAGATTCCACTGCAAACACTAAAAATTTACTAAAATCTCTGAAAGCGAAGTCAACAAAATGCTACCTTGAATTTGTTTTATATGTTCCTGATTTTCTTGTACGACTGAGCATTTTCTTTCAGATTTCTAGATAAAATTTAACCATGAATATCTAAGCTAATCAAGAACCTCTCTATCAATGTTATAAACATGAACTGATGCTCGCAGTATAGATGTCTATGATGGTGTGAATACATTAGAGATGGTGAAAGAACTTCAAGAATATGAACAACAAGTTGTTGAAGCGTTTTACATGAAATAATTGACGTTTCACAGAGTTAAAAAAGCGCGTTGTGTTTTATGACAAGATTTTCTCTTTCTTGAATGTGCTTAATCCAACTGATGCTCAAAGTCAATGTATTAAATCCATGAAAGTGGGATTCGATAGATATTCAAATTATTTGCATTATGTCAAATTCCAACGCTGACAATGAGTGAAGGCGCCATAGTCTTCTTGATCACGAGTCTTCAGGTTTAAATTCTGACCTGTCTTAAATTACTGGAAAAGGGTTTTCACTCTGAGAAATTCTGCATACCGTCAAACGTTTCCTGATCTGAAGACTTTTTTCTCTACCTAATGTGTCTGCCATAATCGAATGCATCAGTAGATAGAATTTTTAGGCGGCTGAAGTTAATAAAATCTTGCCCCAGGAATCAGCTAAAAACTGACACGATAAATGCAATTATGCATACAAAACATGGTATTCAGGAACTGTGCTAATTTTGAACCCTCCAAACATTGTTACAACAAAAATTGGAAATAAGACTTGGCAGGTTCTGATAGAGTTCTTACACCAGAAAGGTGTTTATTTCGGAGGATATTAGGTATCTGTAGGAAGAAAGGAATTAGGGGCAGTTATTAAGGAGAAATGATACTAACATATTTGTATAATCTTCAATGGTTATTAAATCTTACTTTACAATGTATTTACACTTTTTCTTTTACAATAAGCGTTTCTACACCTTTCTTTTAGTGTTCTCAGAATACTGTTTTCTGACCGATACATTTTTATCTCGTCTTTTGTGAATTATTCCCATCAACAAAACTCCGAGGCCGCCGATTTCCTGATGTGGCATCTGTACTCCGCGCAGCAGTCTAACCTAGTCAGCGATCGGTGACGGACGTGCTGAGTGGAGGTGCCAGTAGAGCCGGTGTGGAGTGTGACCGGTGAGTTGAAAAGTAAGACGGGAGGGAAGAGGAAGATGATAGGCGTGGATCAATATCGTGCAGCTATTGGAAGATGGCAGGGGAGATGGAAAAAGGAAACAGCTAGAAATAAAGGAGGTAAAGTGCAAACAAGAATGATGGGCGAGATGATACTGGTGGCAGCGGTGATTATGGTACTGCTAGCTATAGGAGGTGTTGAGGTAAACCCAGGCCCGACTTCCAGTGGCAACATGAACTGGGAAGACGTGGATGTCATAGAAAGAGTGGTGAAAGAAGTGGTGGAAGAAGTATGTCCGTTTGAGCAGATTAAAAATATGATGAAGGAACAAATGAAGGAATTTGAACATATGAGGCGTTGGATACAGGGAAAAACAGACGAGACAATGAACAAAGTGGAAATCAGCGAGAGAGAAATTATATCATTCAAGGCAAAAATAAAGGAGATTTAGGAAGAGGTGGTGAAACTGAAAGCAGAAATTGAAGACAGTAATCGAGAATGCAGGAAGAAATGCTTATTTATATATGGAGTGCCGGAAGACAAAGAGGAAGACAAAGTGCTGACAACCTACAAAGTTGTGGAAGTCATACAGAAAATGATGAGTATTAACTTTAGTGAAGTAGATATTGATGATGTGGAAATGATAGGTAAAAAACGGGGTAATAGCCCGATAAAACTAAAGTTGTTTTCTACCCTGATGGTGGAAGTAGTGATAAGAGACGCAGACAATATACGTAACACAAAAATTTGGATTAAAAGAGACATGGGAAGAGAAGGGGTAAAGAATATAAACACTCTGAAGAAACATTTGATCAGGGCTAAAATACAAGGGTTAAGAGCCTACATTAAGGGTCAAAAATTAGTAGTAACCAATGGACTATGGACCAGAGTGTGGACAGCGAAGAAATGACGGGAAATGGAAGAGAATAGGAAGGACGAAGGTCTAGTGGGGAAGAGAGTGGAAGGAAGGCAAGTCAGAGACAGTAAAGTGGGTGAAGACGGACCTGGAGATAAAGAAAGAACCAAAGAAAGTAAGGCACTGGATCCAAGCTCGCAGCGAGAAGAAATTAACTTGACAGAAGAAGATGTGAATGCTATTTTCAAATCGATCGACGAAGGAGCCAGGGAGGTAGCAAATGAGATGAGGAGGGAGATAAGGAAGTAGACCAGGGAGACCAGGGCATTAATTAAGGAGCTGAGGACGGAGGCCTGTGTGAGAAAAGAAAGGAAGATAAGGGGAGTGATTGTGGGGGCGGAAACACAAGATGTGACAAGAGCACACAAACGAAGTGAAAATACGGCTGGGAGGCAGGAAGAAGAAGCAAGAGGTGCCCTGGCGAAAGGGAGAAGTTTGAGACTAAGAGAGATATGGGGTAAGAAGAACAAATTGGACGAAGGCATAGTGACAAGAAGCAAAGGCAATCTACAGTAGAAAGTAAATTGCTGTATATATGAGAATAGCGGAGTTTGTGTGTTATTCGTAACTATGACACGAGTGATTAAATAGTTAAATTAGTAGGCGGTAAAGTGTGTAGTGAATGAGGAAGAGAGTGATTGTAAATTGGATAGGTGTTAAGGATAAAGCTAATATGTGGAGATGGATGGTATATGAGCTGAGGGTCCAAGTTAACTGTGAGTGAATATGGTTTCAGTTAATGTGGTGAGTTGTCTGGATTCTAAAGATAAATAATACAGTGAGAAAATGGAGTTTAAATAGTGGTCAACAGTAACGAAACGTAAGGCGAAAAATTGCATACCGGCACTACAGTGGAGGTAATAGGAAGCCAGGTTTGCAACTTAAGTAGAAAAACAGAGAGGTCAGTGTTCAAGAAAGAATGCGCTGAGTGCGAACGCGGCCGGAAGTGATATACTCTTTGTTTAAAGTGCAGATGCAATCCGACTCACCATTGTACTCTATACAGTAATATGTTACCAGTTTAGTTCCTCATTGCCATAATGCCATACTGCCTTATACTAGGGCCAACAGACCATTCTGCCTCATTGCCATTTGATTATTATTATTTACATCAATATTGCTTTTTTCCCTTGTTTTGGTGTTAGTTATGTTTATTTTACGAGAATTATTATATGTGTATGCCAGCTTAAGCTGCCTAGGTTGGGCATTATTATTTTTCTCCTTTAATAGATCGATAAGGTTTCAATGCTGTAGATCTGGAGGAAAATAAAGACATCTATCAATTACTCCGCGCAGTAGGGCGCTGTCATCAACAGAGAACGCCTTGCTAACGGTCCCCAACGGCTTCCCGATATTTGGAAAAAGGTAATAGACTTTGCGGGTGACCGCATTGAATGGATGTAATGCAATTGTACTTGTTAGTTCATTAAATACTGCGTTGTGTCATCAATATTGTCAGTAATTTATTTTCAGCCCTCGTACATCGCACGGAAGCAGAAACGGGAAAATAAGTGATTATGAAGATAACGTTCTCAGTTCTACTCCAGCAGAAGCAGTAGCTTCACCAGTTCTGGATGAGGTACTTTCTTATCTCTCCAGTAGGCTACTTCCAAAGGCATTCCAACGATGTACTTAAAATTGAACACAGGTATTACTTTAAGTGCCTCTGCAGGGCGTCTTTTCAGTAAATGCTAAGATATAAATTTTTCCTTAAGACATCGAGGATTAGCGATGAGAATTTTAAGAACCAATTCATACATGTGCAAAGTAAATGGGAAATCATTACGACTTAAAAAAATTACCACACAAAATGAAGTCATATCTTTTCCTTGCTAAATTTGTATCATTCCGCCCCATGCGAAGGAAATATCAGCGGTTTTATTAAGACTAACATTTTGTAAAGTAATTGTAATTTCTCTGATTACTTGTTGAAAAGTAATTTGTAACCGTAATTGAGTAAAATACTTCCCAATTACTTTTTTCTTGTATTCCTCCCATCATTGTATATATCGTACCACGCAAAGTGATTCTTCATTTGCTGAGGGTTGAATCTGAATAGATTACAAGGGAGTTTTCATCAAGGAAATTAATTTTTCATCATATTATTTTACCTTTTAAGTGCAATCACAGAAGTAGTGTTTCCTTAAAGGTTATTTCAATCTTAACTACCTGATGGACTTCATATTGTATTATTAAGATAACAGAGAAATATAATAATCGCCTACACTGAAATAATTGTTTATTTGAGCTTAGTTGGAGCCAATTCGATTTTAAAAAATCAATGCAATTAACCTTTACTTTGAAATCCTTAATTAAAGATTGTTTTAATTTAAATTGTGTGTATTCTTTCCGTCAGACATAAATTTTATGAGGGTAATCTCCATTTAATTATCAGTAGATTTCGGTGCGCACTTTCCGCCTCTTCACGCACGTTTCCATCGGCGCTCTCGTTTAATTTGACGTACTTGAAATTGTGATTAAGGTGAAGTTAAGCGAGTTTATCTTAATATTTTAATTTGTTGGCGTTATTGAAATTTGTAATTGTATTTGTGTCCCGATTTCTCTGTACTGTGACCGCAAATTAGTTTAACTTCATGCTTTGGTTTATATTTCGTTTATGATTACACTGTATACCATCTCTGGAAACCTAGTGGTAAGATTTTAGACTTTCTTCACATCGTCTTCCATTCAAATCTTACTGACTGCATTTAAAATATGCACAGGACAAAGTTAATATTGCATAAGATTTCTCAAGAACACCTGGTTTCCCGTATAACTTATGCGAGAGAAATGGTCTTTAGTTATTCATTTGTTATCAATTCACTGAAAAAAGAACAGCATTCAGTGCTTGATGGAGCTTCAAACCCCATCCCATCATATGGCTGGGTTCACGTTTAATCTAGTGCAATTATTCTCCTTTAAACTATCTTCAAAATAGATTCTACTATTACGAAATGTTGAGATAATATTGAAAAATGCTACTAACATTGTTAATCCTTACTGAAAGCATTTCTTGGTCTCTTCTGGATGGCGGGTAACGGTTTTATTTCATTTTAGCTGAGGGTGGGTCCTGCAGGCGTCAGGAAAGTTAAGCGAGACCAGGAGATGAGGGGATAGAATGAGGAGTGTGGGGTTGAGGCTCTGGTCATGGGTGACTCAATTGTCAGGCATGTGGGGAAAGTATGTTGAGGAACAGGAATCAGTTTAGAGTGTTATCCAGGAACTAGGTTAAGGCAGATGTTGAGAAAGATAGAAGGGAGGGATGAGGGTAAAGAGAAAGTGGTAAATTTCCACATTGGTAACAATAACGTAAGGCTAGCGGGAAGAATTACTAACACAGTTGGGGATGTGTGGGATCTAGTTACAGAAGCACGGGAGAAGTTTCAGGAAGCAGAAATTGTTAATAGTAGGGTACTGTTTAGGAGGGAAGGCAACTGGTGATGTACAGGATACTATGGAATAGCTATGTAGGAAATTGGGAGTGAGATTTGTAGATCCTAATGGATGGGTAGAAGACAGGGATCTACGCTCAGATGGCCTTCACTTGAACCGCAATGGTACGTATAAGTTAGGGCGTTTGTTTAGAAGAGTTATAGGGAAGTACATTCAGGGAAACGAGGTCGACCAGAGAGCGATGATGGCAGTATAGGAAGCATGAAATCAAGTAAGGATGACATAAAACTGTTAATGTTCATCTGTAGAAGTGATTTAAGGATGCGGAAATTTTCTCACGGAACTGGAGTGTTTATCGTAGAGACAAGTTAGGAACGATATGAGTGGGAGTATTCATACTGGTGAAACAAGATGTTGTAAGCTATGAAGAAGTTAAGGACGAGGAACATTACATTTTATGTGTAAGCCTCATCTGTAAAGATAATAGGCAACTTTATGTTTATGGGGTGTACAGACCTGGCAAGGCTGGCGCTGAAGCTGATGCAGAATTATTTGATAAGATAATCAGCTATGTTGGGAAAGAAACAGAAGGGCCGCTATTGTAGCGGGTGATCTGAACTGATCTGAATGATAACCGAGAATCGAATGCGAACTAGAGAAAGTATGACCAACTAATGGCGAATAACTTAATATGCCAAGAACAACTGAATCAGAAAGTGTTGGAACCAACTAGAGGGAAGTAATTCTAGACGTGGTGCTGATGGAACCAGATAAGCTCTATAGAAAAACTAAAGTGATAGGTGGTATAAGTGATCACGAAGCTGCTTTTGTTGCAGTTAAAAATAAATGTGATAGAAAAGAATGTCGTACATGTAGGATATTAGGCAATTCCGTATGGTTGATAAGAGAGGAATGTAGAATTAAAAAACAACGCAATTATGATAAATTAAAAATGGTAAATAAATTGAACAACAGCCTATGGGATGGGTTTAAGGCAATTGTTGAGGAGTGTGAAAACAGCTATGCACCTTTAAAAGTGGTAAGGAATGGTAAAGACCCATTATATTATAACAGGGAAATAAAGAGATTAAGAAGGAGGTGCAGACTAGAAAGAAATAGATTTAGGAATGGTTGCAGGAGTAAGGAGATATTGAAGGAGCTTACTGGGAAATTGAACTGAGCGAAAAAATCAGCTAAGGACAACATGATGGCAAAAACAACTGACAGCCGTATCAAGTTCAGGGAGCAATGAAAGGATATGTATAGACACTTTATGGCAGAAACAGGTTCCAGTAAGGACATTCATCAATAAACCAGGGGAGTGTATATGTGCTGAATTTCAGAAGTCAAGTAAGGATCTAGGGATAACACGTATGTATGTATGTATGTATGTATGTATGTATGTATGTATGTATGTATGTATGTATGTATGTATGTATGTATGTATGTATGTATGTTTAGTCCTCATCCTGAAGGCTGATTGGATCCTCAACAGCTCCGCCATCAGCTGTCATAGATTGCCTAGGCATCACTGAAGAGGCGTACTAGGGAAATGAGGAGAGAGGTAGTTTCCCGTAGCTTTCCTCACCGAGCCATAAGTTGCTATTACATATCAGTCTGCCAAGCCCACTGAAATGCCTGCACCAACTGACACTATGAGCAACATTTTCACACCATTCATAGCAGGGACTGGCTGCATAAGGAATGACATTACTAGCCTCACTCATACCTCAGTCACTTTCATTTTGTCAAAGCCAAGGAGAAGACTGGGACAGACCAACTAAAGTAACAAAATTGCTCTAGACCATACCAGAAGACATAATGCATTGTAAACAATAGGTCCTGCCAGCAAAGGCATAGGGATAACACAACGGACTAAAATAGATCTGTTTCATTTAACAACCATAGATCGGAAATTGATAAGTGAGGTACGTGATTGTTGAGAATTAAACTGTTATATTTAAATTTAATTATAATCCTTTACAGAAATTGTTAATAAGTGCGGAGTTCTGATGCAATACAAGATCTGCAACGACGAGATATTTCTAGACGTACACATTCATAGACTCCAGGTATGTGTTGCATACAATAAGCGCTTGCAAGCACCCGAGCGGCTCCGATTCTATTGGAGTGTCATATACTAGGCTCTTGAAGTGCCCCACAAAACGTAAATGTCAAGGGGAGGGTGGAGTGGAGGCCGGAGAATGAGGAGGCCACGCAATGGCTCCACCACGGCGAATCTGCGATTCAAAAGATGAAGTGCATAATGTGAGACATGCATGATACTTGCCTCGCGTGATTCTTGAGTGTAAGGCGTGCCTAAAAACTGGACGAGACGTGACTTCATAGTCAAATTATTTTGGGAGCAGCGAACACGCGATGGTACCTATACACGGCTGTGAATGACCCTGGCAGACCAGCATGTAAATTATTTCGTGAGTTTGCAACACTGTCCTGTAGAGTCTTCTGCGTTTAGTTTCTTTGTGACTGAAAGCAAACAATACGCTGGTTAGCAACGAGAAAGATGGTTAGGTGATTGTAAATGGGCAGTGTGAGTCAAAAAACAAAGTCTGAAAACGACAACAGTGATACTAAGAAGAATAGGCTGTCAGAAGAATAGCATTTTATCAATCTGAAAGTTGTCTCTTCTGGTGATGTTAAATAAAGTGATGGTGAAATGGAAGCGGGAAAACGCTGGCCCAAGGCTTGGACTCCAGCTCATGGACTGAATTTAAGGGGAAGTATGTTTGGCTTAATGGTGAACTTGGATGTAAATTTGTTCATTTGTTAAAACGTTATGAGTATGCAAAGAAGAAATAATCCATACGGTATTTCAATAGAATGGAGCCACAATAAGATCAAGGCCTCTGGTAATAACCGAGCACATCAGCAGTCTAGTCTTCGAAACAAAATAAAAAAACACATTGGATTAGAAGGCAACATAACTGCTTTCAAAATTCAGCAAGAATCACAGATATACAGCATCAAAGGAAGCATTATGAAGCTTAGATCTGTTGCTGAAGAAGTCACCTCAAAAGTTTCTGAACAGCTTACTATTTAGCAAAGAACAACAGACCATTTTCAGATCACGAAGATCTTATGCAACTACAACAGATACCGTAAGTGGGATTAATATTGGTTCCATTCTTCATTCTTGTTACTAAGCAACGAACATTATAAATCACATTGCCAAGGAAATGGAGCGTCAATATTGGTTCAATCAATTATTGGCAGAGGATAGAACTTAACTGTTTGTTATTGAGGAATCAACAAGTGTACACTTTTAGTATACATAAGAGTGTATTTAGGTGAAGGAAAGCCCAACTATGTGTTTTTTACTTAATGGAGTTAAAGTTGTTGAACTGCTAAAAAACAAATGGCCTTTATGAGGAGTACCTCAGAGGAAATTGTTTTCCATTGCCAATGATGGAGAAACTGTAAAGGTTGGTAAAAGTTCGGGATTTATAACAAGGTTGAAATATAAACACCCGCAATTGTTTTCGTGGCACTGCCTAAAGCACAGGCTAGAACATTCTGTGTCGGACGTTGTCATTGATGTCAGGGGAATTGATCATGGCAAAGCCTTCATAGACAAACTCTACAGTGTGTACAGCCAAACTCCTAAAAATTCTCGCGTGAAACAAAAGGGTGTGCAGTTCCTGACAGTTGGAAGAGTGCTCGGTATGCAGTGAGATGCAAGTACAGTGAAGACCATATAGACTGTGTGGACTTCATTCGGACCACTTCACCGTCATTTCTCCAACTCTTCGAGGAACAAAACATTAGATGCAAACTCGAAGGCAGTATTTCGTGGTTTGCGAAAGAGACCTGCAAATCCATAATTACTTCTAGATCTAGGAATTATGTATAACATGTTGCAAGACTTGCTATACTGTCGACAAAATTACAGTCACAACAGATAACGCTACCAAGATATGATCACCTAATAAAAAGGTATATACGGGTGATTAACACTTTTAAGGATGAACCAAGTGAACCCCCACAGTTGGCCTTGAATGTTGTAAAGAATGGCGTGTTCAACAATGTCATACTTGAGCAGAAACCGAAAATAACTGCATGCTAAACAATTCATTCAGGGTGTGGCAGACAGAATGAGATCAGTTACTGATGTAAACTATGAAAATGACCAACTGTTGCAGGACGTTGCAGCACTAGATCCCACTAAAATCAGGAAAGGAGGCATGCGTCACGATAAAATGAAGAAAGAAGAATCTGAAGACGTTTTAAATTAACCGAAATCCTCTGCATTACAAGGGCTAAGTGACTTGGCAGCCATTCCTGGAGTTGAAGATATCCCGTAAAATCTGTTAGTAGTGTTAGAACAATTTCCAACTGCAGAGCGTGAGTGAGAGTTCAGCTTGTAGAATAACATCATCACTGCTGGTTATTAATGTCTTCAGCCTATGCTCCTTAATTCAAATGCATCGCTTGTTGACCGATTTAAACCTGAGGAATATGTGAAAACCTGGCTACAAAACCATCGTGCTGCAACAGACACCATCTCAAGAGTTCGTTCTAGTGAGACGTGTGGTGACAATGACACATTAAAAGAGTTACATTGGTGTGTTCTTATTAGATAGCTGGAAGGTGCTGTCGCAGGAGATTACTGTATAAACAAAACACCTGTATTTATGTCTTTGAGCTGTTTTCTGTATTTATGTTTAAATGCGAGCATTATATTACTGTTCCATATTAAAGTGTCTTCTGTTTCTGTGGAACACATTAGTTTCATATTGTGGAAAATCAGTTGTGTACGAATCACCAACTACTAATTATAGAAAGGGTGGCGATCTGGAAATCTGGACTAGTCATGGCCTAAGTTTAGAGTATACCATGTAAAAATTGTGGGAATAATGCCTTCTATATAATGCATTTTTAAGCATTTTCCATATGTAAGTATGTAGCTTAAGGCAGAAAACACTTTTTGTTGTTTATAAGAAGGAAGCCATTCTTTCCAGCATTGACTCAGTTAACGTAATTTTAAAGCCTTTCAGTCTGTAGAAAACACTAATTATAACACATATAAAAATATAGCAAACTTGCCAAAAAAACCACAGACACACAATGGCATGTTTCGCTCTATAAGAACATCCTCTACCGACTAGTGGCTGCTCGGTTTGGGTCACGCAGCTATCAACTTGCGTTCAGGAGATTTCAAAACCACTGTCGGCACGCCTGAAGATAGTTTTCTGAAGTTTCCCATTTTCATACCAAGTAAATGCTTGGGCAGTACTTTAATTAAGGCAACGGTCGCTTCCTTCCTGTTCTTAGACGTTTCCTATCCTATCGTCGCCATAAGGCGTCGGTGCGACGTAAAGAAAATTGTAAAAAAAAGAAAGAAAATCTTCAGATTCTATCAAATAACTTTAAACCGTGCGTATATATGTACAATATTGTTTACGTTGTGTAAACTTGTCAATAGTTGTGAATAGTCGATGTTAAGAACAAGTTAGACTGGAGTAGTCCTTCACTATCACCTTAGCTTTCTGTTCTTAACATCAGCTGCTGATCGTTCGTTACCTCAAGTGACTACGTTTGGACTGAAGCCAGTTCCCTTGCTCCGCTCGTGGTTGCTATGTAGGGGGTGTGGGTAATGCTCTAGGGAATAACCTGTTCAGCGGACTGGGTAGGGGAATTACTGTTAGGAAGTAATTGCATGATAATGATTGTGACGAAATGAAAGTGCGGATTGAATTTAGGGTTATCTTGTTAGACATTAACTTTAGCGATATTTTCTTTTTCAAGTTGCCTTACGTCGCACCGACACAGATAAGTCTTATGACGACGACAGGGCAGGGAGAGGCTAGGAGTAGGAAGGAAGCAGTCGTGGCCTTATTAAGGTACAGCTCCAGCATTTGCCTGTTGTGAAAATGGGAAACCACGGAAAACCATCTTCAGGACTGCCGACAGTGAGGTTCGAACCCACTACCTCCCGAATACTGGATACCGGCCGCACTTAAGCGACTGCAGCTATTTTGTGATATTTAATAAACTACTAAAACTTTTCGAGTGGTAAGAAAGTTGCCTAAATTCAAGGAATTTAGAACAGATAAAATAACCTAACTCACATTCCAGACGTTTAGTGTCAGAGTAACATCCTGTGGGATTCATTAAGCGCTAAATGAAAATAATTGGGAAAAATGGCCTTGGTTTGCTTGTAGGGGGTGAGGGGAAAGGTGAAAAGCGATACATTTGTTCAGCGGAGAGGAAAGATGAAGTGCGACATGGTTCAATTATATTTGAGTCGGCTAGTTCTAAAACTCAACATGTCCATGTTAAATTAAATTGAGACAAAATGGAAAAACGGTTAACAGTGTTAATATGAGGATTAAACCGATGGGAATGTGTATTAGATAAAGGCAATCTTTATGACTGAAATAACAAAAATGACAATAATGTAGGATTTCACTAGAGTTGAATAATAATGAAAGTTTGTTGAACATGTACAGTTCTGGAACAAACAACAATGGACACGATGTGATTTGGAATTCATTCTGAGGGAAGTTATCGATATAGAACAACTAAATATTCTTATTTTCACCTTAAGTTCAATATAGCTCTAATTTGATGACAATGCTATATATTTTACAATAGGAAAAATGGGAAAATTTTCATCTTCAATAACATCAACATTAAGAGTAAATTAATATTGTCTTCTTGGAGAACACTTTCAAATAGCATCGCTGTCAATCATTGGCTCATATTCCTTCTACTGTTGTTCTTTCCCCACTTGGAAGTTCAGTTGTCTAGAATTTTCCATTTCCTTGTAGAAGCTGAGATCTGGATTAGATTCCCATTCACTATCATAATGCTTTCTGAGAGCCTTCCCGTAGCGTAATGGCTAACGCGCTCACTTCATAATACGAGGTATGCAGGTTCGTACCTTAAATCATTTAGGAAAAGGCTAGGGAAACAACAGATAGGGAATCTGCCACCTGGGCGACTGCCCTAAATGCAGATCAGTAGTGATTGATTTTTAGAATTGAAACGTCTTTGACTTTTGTAATTTTAGGTAAAACACCAAGTTGTATTGATTCACTAAATATTTGGTTTATGTTCTTGCCTCTTCTACAAAAACCTTTCGCCTCGCCGTTGCTTCGACTTGAATAGTTACTGTGTTTTTGTTCCTCAGTATAATGAATCTTTTCTTGGGAGCAAATTTTAAATGCCAGTTAGCAGGTGGTTTTAAAACTTCACGGAACTGATTTCTTCCAGTTAAAAAAATCATCGGGGAAGATTACAGTTCGAAATTTCTGAAAAAAGTCTCTATAATCTCCTGGCTTTAGAATCATTTCCCGTCTTCGAATTTCTTTTCTTTTTCAGTGCGACCAAATACTCTGTCTGATGGTATAAAAGAATGTCCTGATATCGGAAAAACTACAAGTACTGTTTTTATGTGATTTGGAGCGTCACTTTTCGACCCCTTACTTAACATACCCACCATAATCTGACTTTTGTTTTGATCTCCGTAACTATCGGCAAAAAAGGCGAATAGTGTGTACAGTCGCAGGGAAGACCGTGTTGTTTAACCTGTGATGTACATGAGAAGCTATTTCGTTGGAGCTTTTAAACATGGCACTTTCTGTCCAGCAATAAATACATTTGTTTTCTTTCGACTGAGCTGTCGTAGATGTTCCTTCGCATATTGTAAAATTATACATGTAAAGCTGGCGACTGTAGTAGGCAGCTTGGTCGGGAAGCTTTGACAGTCAAAGGAGTAAGTAATTTCAGCCTCATTTTGTGTTCTCAAGGGTCTGTAAAAAGCCTTTGCACGTAGTTTGTGATAACCAACTTCAAGTAGTTACTTATATGTTAGTGCTATATTCCTATCAGTTTTTGCTCTCTTAATACATTTTTCTAACTCAAAATACTTTGAACATTTGTCTGTTGCCAGAGTCTTGAAAGATATGTTGTAGTTGATTGTTAACATGTGATTTGACTCTCAGTTCAGTATTTTGTCCTCCATTATAAGTACGCCATAGTTGTTTAACAGTCAGATCACTTGTCAGATATTGCCTCTTGTATTTCCTGCGGTGTGAATTACTGGGAATCAAAGATTCAAAGAACTTCCTCATATTTTCATTACGTGTCTCGAAATTTCGTAAACGAATATCACCTCCTCATCTGTCCGGCTCCATGGCTAAATGGTTAGCGTGCCGGCCTTTGGTCACACCGAGCTCGATAGCTGCTGTCGCTCAAGTGCGGCCAGTATCCAGTATTAGGGAGATAGCGGGTTCGAGCCCCACTGTCGGCAGCCTTGAAGATGGTTTTCCGTGGTTTCCCATTTTCACACCAGGCCGCTTCCTTCCCACACCTAGGCCCTTCCTTTCCCATCGTCGCCATAAGACCTATCCGTGTCGAAGCGACGTAAAGCAAATAGCAAGAAAAAGAAAAAACCCACCTTTGGCCACAGGGGTCCCGGGTTCGATTCCCGGCAGAGTCGGGAATTTTAACCATCATTGGTTAATTTCGCTGACTCGGGGGCTGGGTGTATGTGCCGCCATCATCATCATCATCATCATCATCATCATCATCACCACCACCACCACCACCACCACCACCACGATGCGCAGGTCACCTACGGGTGTCAAATCACAAAGACCTGCACCTGGCGAGCCGAACTTGTCCTCGGACACTTCCGGCACTAAAAGCCGTACGACATTCCATTCTACCACCTCATCTTTCCTTTGGCGAGAGACCTGTCCTTTAGGTGTTCCCTTCGAAGGCTGTGAATGTGAAACTTCGAAATTCCCAAAATTGAAATTTAGGCACTTTGTCATACCTGAAATAACAGGCTTTTTTTAGAAACAAATTTAGGAATATAGTATCTGAGAATCACTTGTGTTCGTACTTACTCGCAGCCACTTTCTCTGGGGTGATTCTTGTGTCACATACCGGAGAATGAATGAATCTTGGCACACGTTCTTGTAAGAATCATAAAATGACAGGTGGAAACGCCAGACATCCTGCATACCAAGATCATTACAATTGACACCAAATCTGGATGGATGGGTGCAGTTTGGCTTCTTCGGAAGAGATTTGTTGAATGTCCGAAATAAATAAAAATTGTGATCATTTTGATAATAAGGGAAATATTTGTTCTGATTTATTCATGACTTTAAGTTTAAGCTAAGGCCCGTCTAATGCTATGATAGTTTTAAAACGAAATATTTTAGATACAGTGTTCACCTTGCTCCTTTATTTCGCTTTTTCTTCCATGTACCGACATATTTTGATCTTTTCCTACTACGTCGTGGCTCGACAGCTATAATACTGTTTTCACAGAGACTAATTTCTTGTTCGTCCATTTCTCTAATTATAAAAACTACGTGGGTGTGCATACAGGCTTCTCTATATTAAAAGAAGTCACTGTCGATACGCTGAACTACGCATTGTAATAATAAGCTTCAACAATAACCTTCCTTCTGTTACCAGGTTACTTCGGACTTGTCAAGTTATGGAACAGAACATGTTGTGGGTCAGTTTTGTAACAGAACTGAAACTTTTAAGGTCAAACACATGGTCATGGGGGGGGGGGGGGAGCACATTAACAATTTTCTTGAGTATAAAAACCAATATAACGTCAGCAACATTAAATTGTTTACAGAAATTTCCGGTTATAACAGATGCTAGATGACTGTCAGTAAGTTCAGTTTATGAAATATTCTTTTATGATATTAAACAATTGAACATAAACCTTTTTATAATTCCAGGGGGGCAAGCGTCCCCCCTTGCCCCCCACCATTCCGGGCACCCATGCTCGAACATCTAAGGAATAAGAAAAGTTATGGAACAAAACATTATCACATATTAAATAGAGAGCCCCAAAGATTATAAAACACACAACATCTATTTTTTAAATTATTTTTTTGGACAAGTTCAGTTTTGGAACTAACCGACTTATTTATTGTGATGTGTGTTAGAGTGTGAATGCATGAAAATGATTTCGGATGAAATAAACATTGCAATAAAGAGTTAAGAAGTACTTTGTGCGACATTATTTTTAGTGATAAATAATAACCTCCTAAGACGTATCGGGTAGCAAAAGCGCTGCCTAAATTTAGAGAATTTAGTACAGATAAAACTAGCCTAACCCACATTCCAGACGTTTAGCGTCAGAGTATCCTGTGGGATTCATTAAGCCCTAATGCAAAAAGTGTGAAATGTTGTTCCGAAGCATAATTAAGTAGCGCGAAGAGGGGGATTTTGTAAATGTGTGTGACCGTTGAAGACGGTTTGATTTGTCTTCTTTTAATGCTATTTGAACTTCGACAGCTTCTTTATTATTCAAGAATCTGCTTTTATTTTCGATGTGTAAAATGTTTAGATTTGTGTCGATGTCTATAAAATAATGTGAATTGCCGTATAGGCCTACATGCTCTCCGAAGGCTGAATGCCAATTATTCATAACCGTATTATTGTGTTCCTTATATCCGATGTGGAAATTACGATGCGTTTGGCCTGTATATGTGGCGCTGTAGCTTGGTTCTTGGCATTAGAATTCATAAACTCCTGATTTGAAGTATATATACATATATATATATTTTGTTCAGTTCGAATTTGGCGATGGTCTTTTGCAGTGCATTGTTTGAAAATATTAGTTCCTTTTTTACGTGTTCTTGTTCACGTAGTTGAGGACAATGCCTTTTTATATTTATGTGCGCTTTTCTGGTGGTTTTATTTATTTATGTACTATTTATTTAATAATTGATCTTCTGCGTTAGGAAGGTAGTGTTTTTCTTTCGCGATTTGTTTTATTGTTTGTATTTTATTATTGAAATTTGTTGTGCTCATTGGCATGCAAATTGCTCTGTATGCCCTGCTAATCTGTGAGTGTACGGATGGTTGGATTCGTTGCCCATTATGTATGATGTCTAAGTGGGTTTTATGTAGTATATTATGACCGGGCAATTTGGCCGTGCGGTTGGGGGCACGCAGCTGTCAACTTGCATCCGGGAGATAGTGGTTTCGAACCCCACTATCGGCAGCCCTGAAGAAGTTTCTCCGTGGTTTCCAATTTTCACACCAGACAAATGCTGGGGCTGTATCCTATTTAAAGCCACGGCCGCTTCCTTCCCGCTCCTAGCCCTTTCCTAACCCATCGTCGCCACAAGACCTATCTGTATCGGTGCGAAGTACAGCTAATTGTAAAAAACAAAAACAAAAAACAAACATTTATCAAATTTTATACATGATAATTAGTACTATGTATCAAATGATTTGGTGAAAATAAATGTTAATATTATCTTTAAGATTTATTTAAAAGTAATATTTGTTATGAAATTGATATCGTGTAATTTGCACCGATATCGTGTAATTTGCACCGATAGCGTGTAATTTGCACCGATAATTTGCACCGATATCGTGTAATTTGCACGGATAGCATGTAATTTGCACCGATAATTTGTACCGATATCGTGTAATTTGCACCGATAGCGTGTAATTTGCACCGATATCGTGTAATTTGGACCAGGTGATCGTGTTATTTGGACCAGGTGGTAGTGTAATTTGGACCAGGTGATCGCGTAATTTGGACCAGGTGATCGTGTAATTTGGACTCGTAAAAATAAACACTTTCAAGTTACCGGTCTTTCATGTTTTTATTATGAAATCCTAAGCAATAAAATATTGCACTATGAACTGTGGTCGTCACTTTTGGCATGTAGGACAATGATAAAACAATTCATCCCGAATTCTGGCGCAGATTTCATGAACCCAATTTTTGCAACTATTGCACTGAATCCAGTCGTCATCATAATACTTGTCACATACAATGCAAATTGTTTTTAATGTTTCCTGCGTCTGTAGCGAATAGTTTCTCAACCGCTACTCAACCCAAAGGCCTGCAGATTAGGGTGGATCATGGGAGACTACTGGCAAAAATGAGTGCAATTGGACTAGACAAAAGAGTGACTGAATGGGTGGCTATATTTCTAGAAAATAGATTTCAGAGAATTAGAGTAGGTGAAGCTTTATCTGACCCTGTAATAATTAAGAGGGGAATTCCTCAAGGCAGTATTATCGGACCTTTATGTTTTCTTATATATATATAAATGTTATGAGTAAAGGAGTGGAATCAGAAGTAAGGCTTTTTGCGGATGATGTTATTCTCTATAGAGTAATAAATAAGTTACAAGATTGTGAGCAACTGCAACGTGACCTCGAAAATGTTGTGAGATGGACAGCAGGCAATGATATGTTGATAAAAGGGGTTAAAGGTCATGTTGTGAGTTTCACAAATAGGAAAAGTCCTCTCAGTTTTAATTACTGCGTTGATGGGGTGAAAGTTCCTTTTGGGGATCATTGTAAGTATCTAGGGGTTAATATAAGGAAAGATCTTCATTGGGGTAATCGCATAAATGGGATTGTTAATAAAGGGTACAGATCTCTGCACATGCTGATGAGGGTGTTTAGGGGTTGTAGTAAGGATGTAAAGAAGAGGGCACATAAGTCTCTGGTAAGACCCCAACTAGAGTATGGTTCTAGTGTATGGGACCCTCACCAGGATTACCTGATTCAGGAACTGGAAAAAATCCAAAGAAAAGCGGCTCGATTTGTTCTGGGTGATTTCCGACAAAAGAGTAGCGTTACAAAAGTGTTGCAAAGTTTGGTCTGGAAAGAAGTGAGAGAAAGAAGAAGAGCTGCTCGACTAAGTGGTATGTTCCGAGCTGTCAGCGGAGAGATTGCGTGGAATGACATTAGACGAATAAGTTTGAGTGGCGTTTATAAAAGTAGGAAAGATCACAATATGAACAATAAAGTTGGAATTCAAGAGGAAAAACTGGAGCAAATATTCATTTATAGGAAGGGGAGTTAGGGATTGGAATAACTTACCAAGGGAGACGTTCAATAAATTTCCAATTTCTTTGAAATTATTTAGGAAAAGGCTAGGAAAACAACAGATAGGGAATCTGCCACCTGGGCGACTGCTCTAAATGCAGATCAATATTGATTGATTGATTGATTGATTGATTACGAGGTGTCGAGTGGACAGCTCGAGAATCGAACCCGGAGACTGCGCGTAAGAGACAGGCATGCTACCCGTACACCGCAGGACCGGCCTCAAATTATAAAACAAGTTATTTTGGAATCACCAGTAAAACTGCGAAGAAAAGTAATTATTAGAATTGTTTCAACGATCCAAATTACACGACATGCAAAGATCTAATTTCAATTGATTAATGAAACTATGTTAAAACTTACCTAGATATTTCATCAGTACTTGCAAAAGCTAAACACCCTCTTGGCTGAAAAACTACTTCATTGTACACTTACTTGTCACGGTATAAATTTACAAGGAATGTGAGTATTAAGATAGTTTTCCTCTTCCCCTTTCATTATCAAAACAACTTCCAAGAAGAAAGTAACCCTCGGCTGTCGTGCTGACCTTGTCTCAGACAGGCGGTGACAAAACTTGTAAATACAAAAAATATTATCGGTCCAATTTACACGTAGGTCCAAATTACACGGACTTCCCCTACGTGCATAACAGAAACTACGTTTCATGCAATAGTATTCCTGATGAACAGCCCTACCCCACACTCTGTCGTTCCTTTTTTATCTCCTTATAATAGTAATAATAATAATAATAATAATAATAATAATAATAATAATAATAATAATGATAATAATAATAATAATAATAATAATAATAATAAAGGTATATTTCTGTGATAATTACAAGATAAACAGCAGTATTACGGAAATATAGGGGTTATTCAATTGAAACGTAGGCTGATGCCCAGAAACTTACATCATACTGTATGTATTGGACAACATAAACTACAAAATACCCGAACGGCAGCATATTGATTATGTGTTTGAGAGTGCTTACCGAGGCTGTTCAGGCATCTGTCCCAACGCAGAAAAACCTTTTCCATACCCTCCCAAAAGAAGGACGGTGGTTGCTGGTTGTAGCACTTTTACACCGCGTTAGACATCGCTTTATCGGTGGTGAAATGCTTGCTCTTCACATCTTTCTTCACATACCAACGATGGGATTTTCGCAAGGGGAGAGAACTCGGCTGTAAGGCGGGTAATCCACAAGACCACAGCGAAACAGCGTCATGTCCACTGTTGCGTTGAAAGTGTGTTAATGAGCGTAGCCGTAGAGAACAAGTAACCTTTGTGGTAGTTTTCTCGGTGAAAGCACCTTCTTTTCACAAGAATTGAATCACGTCACGTTGTATTCGTTTAGATGTTACCATCAAACATGAATATTGCTTCAACTTTTCTCTCTAATTAGCAGACGTGCGTCTTAAGCTGTCTACGTTTTGAGCTGAAAACCATAGCACCCATCTATGCAATGCTGCCACCTTTTGGTTGTCCCGTCACTAATTTACAGTGTTGCCAGCTCTACCTAATTTTCAATTGAACAACCCTTATAAATACTTATGTATGTTACTATTTTACCACTATTACCACCTAATTCTGATTTTTGCTGAGAAGAATTCCCAGCCAAGAATTATGCTCCTCAGTAATGTCACAGGGATAACATTGCATGTTTGTTTCACGCGAGTTACACAACGTTCGTATCAAATTCCACATACTCGTTACCACTGCAAAACTCGCGTGATTTCATTATGAACGAAACTTTATCGGTGTAAAGAAAAGTATATTTCACCATCTTGAGACTACGGACATGAGTCGCGTATGTTGTGGAATGTGTTTTAGTGACTGTAGCTCCAAGAATTAATTCTCAAAACAAAGCAATAATGTAACATTTTTCTGGAATGATTTGCAGTTCAGAAGTAAGAAACTACCATACTCAAGAAAGCCACCTATTTACACTACGCGGCGGTTCCGAAGGCAGTTGGAGATGTTTTTGAGTAAGTCGTCCTTCCACGAGGTATCTTCGGTTCTTAAGTCACATAAACTCATGCTTTTGAATTCATGTAACTTTCTATTATGAAATAAATCTTGGAGATATTCGACGACATCTTAATTCCCACAAATGACAAAAAGAAGGAAAACAATATAAAGTTAAGGAGAGAAACAAACAAATTCCCTAATAGATTGCGTGATTTTGGAATTTGATTTGGGCAGTTCTTAAATAGTATGAATATGTACGGGAATGACATTAGTCTGCAGTAAACTACAATACTTACGTAATTAACTACTAAAGCTGTTATTTTCCTCAGGAAGCTATAAGAGACGCAGTCAGCTGGGGGTGAATATCAGGAAATTCCACCACCTTATGGAAAACAAGAAGCATACCTCATCCAATGTATGGAAAGAAGAAAATGAAATTTAATCTTTGTCAAAATTTTTTAATAGAGGAGGGAAAACCTATGGAAACCTGAATTAATGCCGCTACTTTCAGCTGTTGACACACCTTGACCTACTCTGCTGAACATTATATTGCATTTTAAGGCTACTCCAGCTATGAAGAACGTACACAGATTGGCGCTACAGCCCTTTTAGGCCGTGGCCTACCAAACGACTGCTGCTCAGCCTGAAGGCCTGCAGATTATCATGTGACGCGTGGCCAACGCGAAAATTACTTTCGGCCATTATTCCTGGCTTTCTAGAACGGACCACCATCTCACCGCCATATAGCTCCTCGATTGTCCTCACGTAGGCTGAGTGGACCACGATCAAGGTAATAATCCCTGACCTGACCGGGAATCTAACCCGGGGCCTTCTTGTAAGGGGCAGGCTCGTTACCCCTAGACAGTCAGACCGGCACGAACACAGATGGAGATAACTCAAACTCGCTGAGAAATAAAACTTGACAGAATTGCACTTATTGATAAATGGTATAATTTTGTTGCAATTTCAAGAAACTTGGCATTGGCATGACCCTACAAGTAATTTGAGCAGTCAAAGCTCGATACAAGTTTCCCTCTGTGAAAACCATAATAACTTAATCTATAGGAGATTTTAAACAATGTACTTACAGTTTCATCCGGTGACGCTTCATGATAGTACAGTCATGGTTTTCACAAAAATACATTGGGACTAACTGTTTGTTTTTTACTTAAAAAGCCTAATCTAAACTAATCAGCAAAATTTAACTGGTATTTTACCGTCGTTGAAGTTGCATAGGCTACAGAGTGTACGTGTATCAACAACAAACGAGGGAAAATATTTGTCACGACGTATAACACACGTTATATTCATGAAGAATGCCCCAGAACTCGCGAAACCTTCACTTATAATCCAAGAGGAACACTACAAAAAATCATTGTATACCACCATCACAGGCAACCATTCGCGCTTAACTCTGTGTTCATGCTGGGCAACCTAAATATTTTTCTGCAGCTATCGGAACACATACTCTGCACGTACCATCAATGAACTGCTCGAACAAACTGTATACATGCCGAAACCAAGACTAAAACACTTTCTTCTATATTACATTGATTTCATATACTGGCTCTATTTTTATTAAGCAAGATGATGTGCAAGTGGCTATACTGTTAAGATGTTGATATTTTCCTTGCAGTCTCTAGTGTGTGGTGCTGAAGTCTTCGAGTGTCAAGTATTAAAACTAACACCCCTTACCTAAGCTAGCTTGTCTGTCGCCGTAAATTGCTGTCAGGGAAGGACCACAGCTCCGCCTCGAGGAAGCTTCAAGTACATGCGTCACCCAAGCGACCTTAAATTTCACTGGGGGTAGCTCTCTATCGCGCCGGCAAGGAAACCCAGCTCGCTGGAGAAGCTGAATTGCGGTAGTGCGAGCGGATTGTAGAGACAGCTGTACTTGGCTTGGCTAAGATGTTCGAAATTTTTTAAACATTATGAAAAGCGTTCTAAGGAATAATTAGAAAATGTTAATACAACGTTCTTTACCCCAGCAGCGCTGGGGAAGATGGGGTTCAGTGCACGCCACTGTGGTCTGTTACGTGTAACCTGTTGCCCGATGTGAAAAAAGCCAGTATATATCCGCTGAGAAAACTCTCTAATTGGTTAAAATGTCTCGCCACGGGGAGAGATGTACAGTGAATTTAAATCCAAAATAGGCCTCCTAATCCACAAAAATTCGCTATCCAAAGTACAGTCTACTGAGTGTGAAAAGGATAACATTCACTCGACGAAAATGAATACGTAACTTCGTAAAAGCGAGAAGTACGTCGCGATCGAACCTACAATACTAAATTCGTAGAAACGAGAAAGTGGCTGCGCGGTCTGAGTCACGTAGCTTGCATTTGGCAGAGAGTGGGTTCGAACCCCACTGTCGGCTGTCCTGAAAATGCTTTTCCATGGTTTCCCATTTCACGCCAGGAGAATCCTGGGGCTGTACCTTAATTAAGGCCACGGTCGCTTTCTTTCCACTCCTAGCCCATTTCTATATCTCAACGTCGCCATAAGACCTATCTGTGTCGGTGCAACGTGAAGCACAAATAACAAATAAAAATTTTAAAAAAATTAAAAATTCATAGAAAAAAACCTCAATGACCACATGGCTGAACTTCTATTGCCAGTAAAAATCCGAATAAATAACACAAGAATAGACAAAAATGATTCATAAACAGCACAGTCTTCCGATAGTGGTTCGATTCGCTCCATATAATCCGTGTTGGAGTCTTTGCCTACACTTGACGATGAAGCATTTACACTGATTTATACTCTGGTCAATCATAAGTGGGCTACAGATGACCTGATTTGTTGGTCCGACAGTCATCCTAACCAAATTAGGTGTTGTCAATAGACGGCCTGATTAAGCGCCGGATTTGATCAGTTGGCTTTGGCTCCTGAACAGAACACACGCATCATGCCTTCCGTCTTCATCGAAACGACAAAATGTTGGGACCACGCTTGTAGTATCGTTAACCAATGTAAGAAAAAGAAAAATGTGAGCAAGGAAACGGCTAGTGGAAGGAAAAAGTTTAGTCATATGATGTTACTAAAAGACAAAGGTCATTTTAAAGCCTCACGACGCGAGGAACAAAACTTGCTGTGTCCCGACGGGACACCGATAATTACATTTTAAGGCCCTAAACTAACGCTTTTCGAGATATTGGTACCACACTGCCCCTTCTGTAGGAATCGGATGAAGAATTGACAGGGCGCAACCATTATAACGTCAACTCCAGGATTCTACAGGCCTGGTGTTCGAAGTACGAACGAGCGTGAGGGTAAGCAAGGCCAAGGAGAGGTTCTGTTTAAACATTTTAATCTCATAGCTAGCGTTAATCTGCCGAGATACTTACAGCTACTGGGTCCACATTTCCATACTCGTATCAGCATAATGATTATGGATAGCATCAACGTGTTATTTTCGCTATTTACAAGAAATTCTCTTTAAATGCTTGCAACACACAAACAACATTAATTTGCCGGGTTACTCGATCCGTATTTCGATACTCTTATCACCATAGTGATTGTGAATAACACCAACGTGTTGCTTTCGCGATTTACAAGGCCGAGAAATACAAGGAATTCATTCGTCGTACATATCAATGTATGAATAGAAGTTTTATTTGTGTTGTCGCAGTTCATTGCCTCAGTCTGTTTTGATTTTATTCCCTCTGTTAGATCATTCCTGCTTTAATTATTTCCGCATGACCCTGTGCCATATCAGTTTGAAGTCTGTGCAGTATAATTTGAGAAGATATGTACTATGTTATAAGGTGAGGGACTTCAGAAAATTTAGAGCCTTTGTAATCGTTAGACAGAGCGAAGCCGGGCACGACAGCTAGTTATTTCATAAAGCAGTACTTTACTGTCGTAGTCCGACTCGTTGGCTGAATGGTCAGCGTACTGGCCTTCGGTTCAGATGGTCCCGGGTTCGATTCCCGCCGGGTCGGGGATTTTAATTCCAATGGCTGTATTCAACATTAGAAATCATCCTAGGTAGGACCCTCATCTTCACAGACATGCAGGTCGCCTAATAGGCCGTCTACTAGAAAAATATCTGCACCAGGCCTCTCCGGAGGCCGTACGCCATTATTATTACTGTCGTAAATAAATATTCACAATAATAAATAGTTCTTTTACTTACTTTCTTCCATTCTCTATTTTATGAGCCCTTTCCTATTTTCTATTTTCTTCTTCACTGTTGCAATCGTTGCGTCACCTTCTATAGCTTTGAATTTCTCCAGTAGGATCTCAAGAGCCTGAGACTACACTGCTTACTCGACGTATCCGACAAACAAGTGAATTCTTTATTCTTTCTTTCTTTCTTTCTTAATCTGTTTACCCTCCAGGGTTGGTTTTTCCCTCGGACTCAGCGAGGGATCCCACCTCTACTGCCTCAAGGGCAGTGTCCTGGAGCGTGAGGCATTGGGTCGGGGGATACAACTGGGGAGGATGACCAGTACCTCGCCCAGGCGGCCTCACCTGCTATGCTGAACAGGGGCCTGGGTGGAGGATAAGATGATTGGTAGGGATAGACAAGGAAGAGGGAAGGAAGCAGCCTTGGCCTTAAGTTAGATACCATTCCGGCATTTGCCTGGAGGAGAAATGCGAAACCACGGAAAACTACTTCCAGGATGGCTGAGGTGGGAATCGAACCCACTCTTACTCAGTTGACCACCCGAGGCTGAGTGGACCCCGTTCCAGCCCTCGTACCACGTTTCAAATTTCATGGCAGAGCCGGGAATCGAACCCGGGCCTCCGGGGGTGGCAGCTAATCACACTAACCACTACACCACAGAGGCGGACCTTGGTGATATTTGCCATACGAAACAACCTCTCCTCACAAAATTTATGAACTAACGTTACGATACAAATATAATATTCCGGAATGCATTTCGTTAATTTAAAAGATGCCCTAAATTTCATACAATAGCAAATATTGTTTGAACAATGCTGCAGAGCGGGCAGCCAAACAGGATACGACCTTTCCAGCTGTATTTGTTTACATCGGGCAGCAGGTTACACCGACTCTGCTGGCTTCCTCTGCGGTACACAACGGACAAGCGAGGCAAGTGGAATCACTGCGAAATTTGACCAGAAGAAGAGAAAGAATGATAGGACACAGCGTAGGTTAGTACATGACAGTGTGGCATGGGAAATTGTATGAAACCAGTCTATGGACAGAGGACCCGACCCAAATGATTTAGTTCTACACTGGGCATCGTCACTAGCTTCTCATTAGCGCGACAACGATTTTGAATTTCAGGGAATGCACGAAAAAGTCTCGAAATGGGAAATCATATAACCATATTTTGGATTCCTTGTAATACTCTATGCGCCGCCGATAATTATGATCGCAAGATTAAGTCTCATGTAATACTCCTAGCCTGATTGTTCTGGTTCTGAATAATGTAACATCTTGAGCAAGACGATCTTCTGAAGGAATGTTCTGATTTCTTTCTATAATTTGAACTGAGGTAAATAGAATACAATCCAATTTGACCCCAATTTCTATCCTTTTACTTTTTATTAAAATGAAGTCCGGGTTTTTAGCTGAATGGTCAGCGTAGTGGCATTCATTTCAAAGAGGCTCTCTTCTGGTTTACCTCTGTAGCTCGAGGCCTGGATTTTTGTGTTCGTCTCAATACGCATCTTCATTTATATGCGACACATCACACTGCAAACCGCATATAGTGTCTAACCCAAGTAACAGGGACAAGACCAAGAAGAAGAAGAAGAAGAAGAAGAAGAAGAAGAAGAAGAAGAAGAAGAGACCGGGCGAGTTGGCCGCGCGGTTAGGGGCGCGCGGCTGTGATCTTGCATCCGGGAGATAGTGGGTTAAAATCCCACTGTCGGCAGCCTTGAAGATGGTTTTCCGTGGTTTCCCTTTTTCACACCAGGCTGTACCTTAATTAAGGCCATGGCCTCTTCCTCCCAACTCCTAGGCTTTTCCTATCCCATCGTCGCCATAAGACCTACCTGTGTCGGTGCGACGTAAAGTCATTAGCATAAAAGAAGAAGAAGAAGACTTTCAGTTGAAATGAAAGTGTTAATTTTGATACCCGATACTCTACTAAATTGCACGCGGGTAAGGGATTTTGTATAAATGATTGAACTGGTTAACTCTGAGAAGCGACTGGACCTTGATGACCTTGCATCTCAGTTTTACTGCATTTTTTTATATTTATATAAAGCTTTCCCTTTCACATTTCTTATATCTGTTTCCTGAGGAAAAGACTCCTTCCTGTTTTGTTCGAAACTTTTCGTAACAGACACACAATTGCGCACGCTCACAGCACTTGTGCAATTCATCGACAGTTCACTGTGCTGTAGCAAATTTTAACATGTAAACTGGGTTTCTAATCACTAGCGCCCAGATATTTTGAAACTGAATATGCAAATCCATATTTCGAGAATACCGATTTCAACACATGCATTCGAAATTAATTATAATTTCAATAATCTCGAACAAAATCGGCTTTTCCTGTATTGTGGACATTCCTTTCCAGTAGGAAAAACAACTGTCCACTACATCGAGATGCTCTGTTCACTTTCTAAACTGGAGTTGGAACGGCAAGGGAGCAACATATCACAGAGCGTGAACTTTCATGGCTTTGCCGAGGGTAATATTCCCAGGTCGCATAATTTCCAGATAGGGAGATACTGAGCGTCCGCAAGATCACCCGAACTTAGCACATGCGACTTCTTTCTGTAGGGTTAACTTAAGTCAAGCCACTCGAAAATAAACCACGGAAAATAAGAGAATGAAGAGAAACGTAAGAAATGCAGTGGAAAGAAATCGCCTCGTTGCACCGAGTAATGGTGAACTTTGGTAAATGTACGCGTGAATGCAATGACAACAATCGTTATTACCTAAACAACAAAGTAATTTTGAAAGCCTAGTGAATGCACAAAGAACGCTTTGAGATACAGTGTAATTAACTCACTCACTCACTCACTCACTCACCGTGTTTAACACTTAGGAAATGTGTATTTTATTTTCAATCTTAAATCGAAAACGTCGGGTATCAATCAATCAATCAATCAATCAATCAATCAATCAATCAATCAATCAATCAATCAATCAATCAATCAATCAATCAATCAATCAATCTGCATTTAGGGCTATTGCCCAGGTGGCAGATTCTCTATCAATTGTTTCCCTAGCTTTCACTTCCAAAGAACTTGATAATTTATCGAGCATTTCCCTTGATCATTTATACCAATCCCTTACTCCTCGTCCTATAAATGAATATTTGCCCCTTCTTTAGATCCAACTACCTTTACGTATTGCTCACTGAATACTTCTGCCTTCTGGAAGTCCTCTCATATACACTCCCCTTGTTCATTAATGATCCCTGGAATTTCCTTCGTGGAGCCTGTATGTATACATATCCTTCCATCGCTCTCTAAAATTCGTATGACTGGCAATTACGTTTGTCATCACGTTATCTTTACCTGATTTTTACGCTGAATTCAATTTCCTAGTATGCTTCTTCAATCTCTCCTTACTCCCGCAACCATTTCTAACTCTAGTTTTTCCTAATCTGCACTTCCCTATTCATCTCTTCAATTCCCTGTTATAATATTCCTTACCACTTTATAAGTACACTAGCAAGATACCCGTGCTTCGCTACGGAATCATACTAAAATTTATAATTCAATGCTTAACGTTTTATATATAATCCACCAAAATTCGCGATCTGAGTCGTTTTCTGAGAGAATACGCCAAACTTCGCGATTGACTCGCTTTCTGAGAGATTACGGCAAAGTTCCTACCATTTTTCAATCTTTCTTTCCAGCAATCGATTTAGTACTTTCCGGGCTAGGTCCAGGTATTCAGCCCGGTCAGTTGGGTCTCTAAATATTTGCCACCTTCTCCTATAAGCATTTTTAATATGGATCAAATCCTTGACGAGATCCAGCGTGGTGTCATCTTGGCTGCCCTTGTGGTACTGAACCCTCGGCCGGACTGCATTCGTAGTCATTACCAGGCTAGGACCCGTTTCCAGCACGGTCCGCACATTTGGACGACGGTCCAGAACATTATTATTATTATTATTGTTATTACTACTACTGTTATTATTGGCTTTATGGACCCCGCAGCAAGATACAAGACCGCTACTTGGTGGTAAATTACATCTGCTGCCATTTTCATTGCTGACAATGTGACCAGCACCATTGTCGCGCGTAGGCAAGTGCGCGGGATTTCTGGCGGTACGAATGATATACTTCCGTGCATTATTGACCTTATTATAGAGGTGAACAATTGCACGGTCAATTTCATTCCTATCCTTTATTTCAAACGTGTTTACATTTTTAGTTATATGCCAGGAGAATCTACTGTAATCTAACTTTAAGTTCTCCAAAGGATAATATGGCTCTTGAAAACGAACCCAGGAAAGATTAAAAATGATCGGTTTATGATCAGAATTAAGTACATTATGAACAGTAAAATCAAATGGTCTCAACTCCTTTTTCACCCTACCACCATTAAGTTGATTTATCCCCACCAAAATAGGTGTCGTGTTTCTTTATGTTTAAAAAAGATTCCAAATACCAATGTTCACGTCCGTTACCTTCAGTTTTGATATATAGGTTTCCCCATAAAAGTAATTCACTTTTTTCACTTCCTTTCACACTCTCGCCGCCGTTAAGTGAATTTTCCAAAAAAATAATTGTTTCTTTATTAGTAAAGGATTTTCTAAGTACCAATTATCACGACTCTAACATCTTCAGTTTTGAGACATGTGTCATACAAGGAATTCAACTACTTTTCACCCCCGCTCCCAAGATGATTTCCCCTCAAAAATGCGTTTTTGGGTTTTTAAAGGAGATCCAAATACCAACTTTCACGTCTGTAACAACTTTAGTTTTTATTACATGTAAGTATCCTCATACAATTAATTCAATTAATATTTCAATTCTTTCCCCCACCCTTCATTGGATTTTCCGAGAATAAGTGTTTCTTTACTTTTAAAGCAGATTCCAAATACCAATTTTTACGTCTGAATCATCTTTCGGTTTTGAGATAATAGTATCTTTATACAAATCATTCAACTAATTTTTCAATTCTCCGGCCCCCCTCCCCGCCCTTCAAGTGGATTTCCGAAAGCAAAAAAAATATTTCTTTATTTTGAAAGGAGATTCCAAATACCAAATTCACGTCTGTAACATCTTCAGTTTTTGAGATATTAGTATCCTAGTAAAAAGAATTCAACCCCATTTTCAGTCATTTCTACAAATACTGCATGTTTCTTTATTTTTAACAGAGATTTAAAATACCTTTTTTCAGTTCTGTAATATGTAAAGTTTTGGAGACATATTGTAGACATGCTCATTTTAAAATTTCACCCCCTTTTTAGCTCCCCTTCACTGGAGTTTCCGAAAACAAATCACCTGTGTCTCTTTACTTTTACAGGAGATTCCAAATACCAATTTTTACGTCTATAGCATTTTACGTTTCTGAGATATACTGTAGATATAGTCTTTCTAAAAATTCACCCCATTTGTCACTCCTGTTTAAACCCGATTAACTGGATTTGCCAAAAACAAAAAAATACGCGTTTCTTTATTTTATAAAGAGTTTCTAAATAGTAATTTTCAGGTCTGTAATATTTTCAGTTTCTGAGATATAAGTATCCTCATTAAAGGCATTAAACCCCTTTTTCACCCTTTTTCATCTCTCCTAGTGGGATTTTCAGAAAACAAAACAATACGTGTTTCTTTATTTTTAAAGGAGATTCTAAATACCAATTTTTACTTCTGAAAACTTTTAAAGTTTTGAGATATAGATAAACTCATTTTAAAAATTTCTAAAATTCAACCCATTTGTCACTCCTGTTTAACCCCCATTAATTGGATTTTCCAAAAATAAAAAATACGGTTTCTTTATTTTTAAAGGCGATTCCAAATACCAATTTTCAGGTCTGTAATATCTTCAGTCTCTGAGATATAAATATCCTCATTAAAGGCATTCAACCCCTTTTTCACCCTTTTCACCCCTCCTAGTGGGATTTTCCGAAAAATGCGTGTTTCTTTACTTTTAAAGGAGATTCTAAATACCAATTTTTACATGTGTAAATTTTTAAAGTTTTGAGATATCGATACACTCATTTTAAAATTTCACCCTCCTTTTCACTCCCTTACCGACGGAATATCCAAAAATCCTCCCTTAGCGAGCACCTACATTGTAATATAAATATATCCTCGAAATTTCATTTCTTTATGATCAGTAGTTTTAGACTCGACGATGATGAGTCAGTCAGTCAGTCAGTCAGTCAGTCAGGACATGTTCTTTTATATATATATATGGATTTCTGTTTTCACACTCCTCAGTAGTTGCTTTAAACCCATCCCATAGTCTGTTTACACTTTTATGTACCATTTCCCATTGTTTATAATGACTTTTTACAAATTTCCCCATGTCCCCCTTATCAGCAATATGGTACTGCCTAATAGTCGTAATTTTACGTCATTGCTTTCTAACACATTTAGTTTTGACTCTGACAAAGACAGATTCGTGATCACTTATACCACCTATCACTTCAGTTTCGCTATAGAGTTCATCTGGTTCCATCAACACCTCGTCTAGAATATTTTTCCCTCCAGTAGGTTCCATCACTTTCTGATTCAACTGTCCTTCTCATAATAATTTATTCACCATTTGGTCATGATATCTGTTGTTCGAATTCCCTTCCCAGTAACCATTTGGCAAGTTCTGATCACCCGCTACAATAACGTTCCTTTCTGTGTCGTTCCCCACATAGTTGATTATCTTATTAAATAATTCTCCATCAGCGTCAGCGCCAGCCTTGCCAGGACTGTACACCCAAAACATCAAGTTGCCTGCTGTCTTTACAGGTAAGTCGTACACCTAGAATTTCATGTTCTTCGTCCTTAACTTTTTCGTAGCTTACAAATTCTTCTTTCACCAGTATGAATACTCCCCCTCACATCGTTCATAAACGTGTCTGTACGATAAACCCTCTAGTTCCGTGAGAAAATTTCCGCATCCATAATATCACTTCTCAGCCATGATTCAATTCCTATTACGATGTCTGGTAAATACATCTCAAATTACTTAATTCTATTCCTTTCTTTACAGTGCTTCTACAGTTTAAAACTAACAATTTTATGTCATCCCACTTGACTGCGTGCTTCCTACGCTGTCATCACCGTTCCCTGGTCCACCCAGTTTTCCTGAATGTTCTGTACCTAAAGTTAAGAACTTCATATTTAGGTTCCGTATTGAAGCAGAATTCACATCAAAGAAAAGTACAATAAGTTCCACCTTTTCAATACATTATATTATGTGACAGTTTTACGTTACAGTTAAACCTTCACATTTTTATACACTCGGGACCGGTTTCGACAGTGTACCTGTCATCATCAGCCAAGAACAATTAATCGAGGACAATAAACTTTACAATACTTCAGGTATGATGTAACAGTGAATATAAAATTATACATTATCTATCTACAAAAAGGTGTGAACATGTCCAGGTAAAAAATCGTCTCGTCTCTCCTCAGCCTGTCAGTTCCACTACGTTCCGTCTACCATCAACTTGGCACCTGAGGTGAGTTTCTCATTCACCAATACTTCGCGAAATTTAATTCCCTTTCGTTTCTTAAATACGGTAACTTTATATCGCGTTTTATTTCTTATAGGTTCCGACTTGGATCAGGATCCCTTCCAGTCAATTTATGTAATCACAACCTACAACATAAGATCTACAAGCACCATTTTAGCCAGGACCTTTGTTACTTCTCAGCAAGATGATATACAACCACATGTCGACATGTATAATTGTTTAATAGGACTCGCTGATCATCTACATCAACAAGCAGTGACCCATTCAAATTGTTCATTTCTACTTATATTGATATTTTACATAATTATCTGCTCCTCAAGTCCAAGTTGTAGCTTCAGCTGAACTTTACCATATATTTTAAGTGGTACACCATTAACTAAATGTTTTATCAACTTTTAACTTGTCACACATGGCTATATGTCCCGAGTGTTAAAAATACCAAAATTAAGCCTACAAACATATTACTATAACCTCAGCTGAACTGTATCACATATTTTAAGTGGAACACCATTTAACTAAATGTTTGAACACTTTAACTTGTCAAACATAGCTATATGCCTTGAGTGCCAAAACTCCATAGATTACACCTATAAACATCTCTGCTATAGCTATAATATAACAACAGGTTTTTAACACGTTATTTTAATTAGAAATTTTATAAGTGTACACCCTACAGGACTATGATTTTTCTTAAATCGTGATTTTTTACCTGGACATGTTCACACCTTTTTGTAGATAGATAATGTATAATTTTATATTCACTGTTACATCATACCTGAAGTATTGTAAAGTTTATTGTCCTCGATTAATTGTTCTTGGCTGATGATGACAGGTACACTGTCGAAACCGGTCCCGAGTGTATAAAAATGTGAAGGTTTAACTGTAACGTAAAACTGTCACATAATATAATGTATTGAAAAGGTGGAACTTATTGTACTTTTCTTTGATGTGTTCTGTACCTCCCTATAACTCTTCTAAACAAACCCCCTTAACTTATATGTTCCATTGCGGTTCAAGTGAAGGTGATCTGAGCGTAGATCCCTACCTCCTGCCCACCCATTCGTATCTACAAACCTCAGTCTCTATTTCCCACATACCCATTCCATGGCCTCATTTAAATCCCCATTCAACCCTCCATTCAGTATCCCTCCTATATACGATCCCACTGATAACAATCTCTGCTTCCTTAAACCCTCTTCCGTGCTGCCGTAACCAGATCCCAAACATCCCCAACTATGTTACTACCTACTCTTGCTGTCTTACGTTATTGGTACCAACATGGAAATTACCACTTTCTCCTTACTCTCCTCCCTCCCTGCTATCTTCCTCAATATCTGCCTTAATCTAATTCCTGTATAACACTCTATCCCTAACTTTCATCACTTCCCTACGGAAACGTTGTTTCCACGAATTAACTGTCGCAGTTTAAAACGCTAAATCTGCCTCGGGTATCTTCTCTCGCGTCATTCCCAGTAGCTCTTGTAATGCCTCCTCCCACTTATACATGTCTCTATTGTGACCGTTCATAGCATCACCAAGAGCATGTCATGATACCCAGAAGATGAAATATGCACTTTTCCGCGCGATTCTACGACAAATAATGTCCAAACTAGCACTTTTCACCCGTTCCGGGACACGAGTGGCTCTCTGCTGGCTCGGGTGACCGAAGTCTCATTGCGCGTAATTAGAGGAGAAAGCGAGTACAAGCGCCTGCAATTGAAAAATGTTTCTCTCTGGTGTGACAAAGATCAGACGATGCACGCATCACGTGACTATGAATCTGGGTCACCACGCGGGACTCAAGTAGTCGTTCCAACGTACGAGATACAATAATCCCATGAATTCCCCTGCATATGCACCAGTACCAACCTACAGTTTTGAACTGTTAATAATAATCACTGCGAAGTATATGATGGATATTCACAAGTAAATATTCTTGTGAATCAGGGAATTTTTTTCCAAATTATGAGGCCAAAAAGTGCTCTACACAATTGAATTATCAATAAATACGCAGTAAACAAGAGGGTGACTTAATAAGAAACAGATGTTGGACTCTAACAACGCGAGCAAGCTCAAGGAATCCCACGATCTTAGCACCGCCTACTGGAAAATGCCAGATGACGCTTTCAAGATTGCGCGAAAACTCACGATGCGATCGTAATGAAATCCGATGAGTGAAAATGGGAGCGAATAAGCTTTAATTTGATACCTCAGTCAATGTCGAGGATCGCGGATTAGTGTAGCAAAGTTTCGCAAATGGGCGTGTTTTACCCTCACACTTGGTAATAGGGCTCTTCCCTATATATGAAAGAGCTCCGAGGCAGACCTCATTCTGTTCTCTGCTTTCTATTCTCTGTGACTACGTCCATTTGCTACTGGTTGTGCGTGTTGACCGAGTTCTTTGTTAAAGTTGAAATTCTAATTGTGAATATTGTAGGACTGTGATATAATGATTATTAATGGTTTCCTGTGAAATCGATCACAGTATAAGGAAGTATTAAGGGTTATGAACTTCATATTGTTGGTCCGTATTGAACTGAAATAACATATAAATAATGCACAGTAGATTTTTCCACCTATTCAATACTAAGTTGTATTTACAGTATTTACATTACATGGGACTAGTTTCAACCCAACTCGTGGTCATAATAAAACATACACAAAATATATGGCGAAATCCTAAAACATGTTTTCTAGCAGTAAGAGTCTTATGAAAAATACAATTTTACAATATGAAGTGTGGTTGAATTGTTGCAAATGAAAATGAAATATTACGTGTGATGTAGGTGAGTAATAAATAATACAAGTACATTATACATGCTGAGAATTCTGGAACAAAAGTACAAATAAGGTGCTCTGTGTTGTTAAAATTTAAAATTTTTAAAGTTAATAAGGAGTTAATAAAGTGTGAAGTGCTGTAAAGTAAAAGGGTTTTAAGTATTCATTAAGAAGACTCCAATCATCACCTTGTCATAAATTAATGAGAGTTATCAAAAAATTCTCAATTTGTTTATTTGTGCACTTCACACACGAGATAGGAAGGTCCTCCTACCGAGAATTTAAGACTGCTGGACCAACGGATGAAGATATGGCATTGGGGTTTATTAGTGTGTTATTTAGCTCGTGAGTGAATGGTTTATTTTTTCCCGAGTGGCAGGGTGTCATCTTAAGAAAGCACGTGCTCATGGTACCGAGAGGGAAGGCGAAGCTTATTATGCGGGCTGTAGTCCTGAGGTTGTACTGAGAAATGAAATGCGAATTTTCCCCAGTGTATAATTGAGAAACGCGAAGTGGAATACTGAGTTATAAATGTGATGATTAAGGCTAGATTAGAGCCGACATGTGATATTGCTATTGATAGTAGCCGGGGAAATAAAGAGATGAAATGATTTACCGCGAGAGTATGAATACCAAGAGGCACAAAGGTGTTCCGTTATCCCAGATAGTGAAAGCAAGGAAGGCTGTCAGCTGATCCGTAATTTATTGCCCCCGACAAGGGAGAGCCTGAGCCAAGTTCGCTCTACCGTATTGGGAACAGAATGCAGACGGCTAGCTTATTCTCTCCTCGATACAACGATCACATGCCACAACTTAGATATTACCACCATCGCACAGATTCCAGTGTTCATTAGAGGAAGAATCCCACCATTTTCCTTTTATAATTATTTAAATCGTGTAGGGAATTTCAGGTAAAATATACCCCATGTGCCAGAAGACCTTGAGTTTATTCCCAGGAGACAGTGAGAGCCTATTGCTCACTGTTGCCAATTACAGATCGACTGTGCCATCTGTGATTCATCTTGTGAAGTGTACCTTTCCTTGTCTTTTCTTACAGGGAGTGCTAAAGTGTTATGTTACTTGATGTATTGGATATTTGGGTCGCTATATGTGTTGTTCACAGGAAACAACGTTATTTAAATCATGTCGTGTTGTTTGTGTTAGTAAAATCCCTATGAAACAAGCGCCTTGTATGATACAGTAGATTCATAGATGATTAAATTAGCTTGCTAGGTAAATGACGTGATACGACCTTCATGTGTTTGAAAGTGTACTCAACCTAACTTAAATGTTTACCTCAGCTCACATGTTATTAGGATATCGTAACTTGTTATTTGGAAAGCGTTAACTAACGTCATAACAGGATGAACCGCCGCAGGATATGTCCATTTTTAATAATACCTGTGTACAGTGATATAATGCGTAGTGTGACGAGTGTTTGTTTAATAATTAAATAATCAGAGAGGGGACACCTTCTTGAGATTTAAAGGCTTACCGAGTGTAAAATACGATTGAAGAATAAACTCACAGACATTTAAACACTCAAAATACATGTGAATACATGCGAATTTTGTAATTCATAGTGAATGGCATATCCGTGTAGATATTAGTATGTGTTTCCTTAGTCTATTTAACTTGTGTCCAATAAAATAGAATCATTCTTCTCACTTATTAGAGTAGACTTATTTTTCTCACAATTAAGGTTCCCCTACTATAGAGATAATTAATATTTGCCCAGCGAACGCACCATTGGCCCGTATGCTCTACGACTCAGCTAGGATGTTACTCAGGTAGGGGAGATGGGACTTCGACGCCGGGCTGAGCTCGAAGCTCACATCAAAGGTGCTCCATTCTGATATATTCATGTGCCACGACGATTTATTTATGTACTGAAGCCTTGGACAGGTACACTATATTCACTTGAGTTCACTTTCCAAATACAAGGAAAGCCTCTGAAAGATTCTAAATAAAATTTGTCAAGAAGCTATGATGCATGAAGGTTGTACTGTCTGCCATTCCCCTCGCTGCCAATGCCTGTCTCATATTATCAACTCAGACGGTCAAAGCCGGTATTTACATTTGTCAGGAAGACCATGTTCGCACCCTCGCTACACATGGTTCTTGGCTGGCAATTCCACGAACCAAGATTTCCTACTCGACAGAAATCCATGTTCGCGACGAACATGGTTTGTGAGACAACACACACAAGCGATATTGGTTCGTGAACTTTGAAAAAGACCATGTTCCCCGAACCATGTTCGTAACACTTACCTCTCCTGATCTACCAGCAGTGACTCATACCGATTCCTCACCGATACATCTCCTGGGTCTACTTCCTGAGGAAAACCTTAACCCTCGTTGTCCTTGACCTTCAGACATTCCTACCTGTCTTCCACAACATCTCCCCTTCCTTCCCCTCCCTCTCGTCCACCTACCATATCCTCTACATTGATTAAGAGACACGCGCATATTTCTACACCTGCCGTGATAGTGGTCCATGATAGTCCCAAGTTGAGGTTAGTGGCATCTTAGGGTGTTTAAAAGCGACAACTCTACGTCGTTGTCTTATCTTTGAACTTGTTTATCAGCTCCTACGGGACAAAATTCTGACAATTCGGCGTCTCCTAAAATTTACACGAATTGACGGGACGTTACACAATTATTATTATTATTATTATTATTATTATTATTATTACACATTTAAACTCGTCCTACAGTATATGCGAAATATCGGTCAAATGGGTAAGATTTGTGAAAAGAAAGGAATGACTCCGTCAGAAAGAATAATATTCATTAGTGAAATGAGTAGTGCTCATGCTGTCCGACTCATTGGCTGAATGGTCAGCATTGTGGCCTTCGGTTCAGAGGGTGCCGGGTTCGATTCCGGGTCGGGTCGGGGATTTTAATGGCGTATGATTAATTCTTCTGTCTCGGGGACTGGATGTTTGTGTTTGTCCCAACACTTTCTCGTCACATTCAGACAACACACTCCACTACTAACCACCACAGAAACAAGCAACCGTGATTACATCCCTCCATATAGGGTTGGTGTCGGGAAGGGCATCCTGCCGTAAAACAGGGCCAAACATACGTGTGCGCGACATGGTTCGCACCCACGAGCCCTCATTTGTGGGGAAAGCTAGTTGCTTTACGTCGCACCGACACAGATAGGTTTTATGGCGACGATGGGACAGGAAAGGGCTAGGAGTGGGAAGGAAGCGGCCGTGGCCTTAATTAAGGGAGAGCCCCAGCATTTGCCTGGTGTGAAAATGGGAAAGCACGGAAAACCATTTTCAGGGCTGCCGACAGTGGGGTTCGAACCTACTATCTCCCGAATACTGGATACTGGCCGCACTTAAGCGACTGCAGCTATCGAGCTCGGTGTGGGGAAAGCAGTAGAAGAAGAGTAGTGCTCATGCTGAAGCATAAATGAAGCTCAGGACTGTGGCGGTGTGTTGAGTAACATTGGAGCTGAGTGAGCTTGTTGTTAACATGTGGGTATAAATATTTTAAGGGTTAATTGGTCTGTGTTACCTGGTGAAACATTGAGGAACACCACTCAGAGGCAGTGCGCCATACAGCATTCTGGGCGCAAAACGAGCTCGAGGAATAACAAACATTGGAGGATTATGAATCCCAACTGCGCCGACTGCCGCCATAATTGTGTCAAGTTTGGTTGCCGCCGCACCCCCAAACTGCCATATTTCTTTTAGAGCTACTGTTTTTCACCGTGTTTGGACTGGAGACACAGCAGTCTTGGCGCGGTTCCAAATTAATCCAGGTGGGATGAGTCCAATGTGTCGAATAGTACTGCTATGTTCATGTTATTAAAACTAGCCACCATGCTTAAACTTGTAGCTCCTGAGGTTTGTAATGGTACATTTATCACACCCCTAAACTGTATTTATAAGGCTGCGTTTACACTAAGGGAATTGCGTCTAGTGCAGACGCTCCCTCACCCCTGAGTAATTGTGGAGTGAGGGCCCTCGCTGGGAGCCGGAGCCTTGTCGGTTTTTGCCCCCGCATCAAACGGTTTCGCTCATCGAATTTCGCTCAGTGTAAACGTGGTCCCCAAAGTTGCACGAGGGATGAATCAAGAACAGTGCTTGCAGCTCATCGAGCTCTACAAAAATTGACATTTTATGTGGAATCCGAAAAAAAAAAAAAAAATTCCAATCGCAATAAAAGAGAAGATGCGTGGAAGGAAATTCGTTTTCAACTAAACTTTCCCATTTCTACAGTGAAAGGGAAGATAAATTCGCTACTGGGATCATATCGAAGCGAAAGATCGAAATAAGATAAGAGCAGAGTCACTGGACAGGTACGCAATTACTATTGGTTTATAATGCAAAATTGTGTCATTTCATTACTTTTTTGAACCTACCGGTACCTATTTTGAAGCATTCTTGGGTCATTGTGAAGAACTTACACTGACCGGCACGTAAAACGAAACACTTCAATTTCTTGCAAAAACTGAAATTTATTTCAACTTTATGACACTTTTATGACACTAATTTATTATAAGATGATGCAATATTGTAGCGGCTGGAGGGACAAAACAAGTTTCCATGTTGGCTGCAAAACCAGAACTGAAGCATTCAGGCTTGTCGAAGGCGGTTCGCTCCACTCGCGCTGTTTTTCGCCCTGAATTCCGCTCTGTTTTGGGTAGTGCGAAATTTCATTCGAAGCGAGTAAGTTTCGCCCAAGCGACTTTCGCGAGAGAGTTTCGCTAGTGTAAACGCAGCTTTACACAATACACTTATTATTATTATTATTATTATCATCATCATTATTATTATTATTATTATTATTATTATTATTATTATTATTATTATTATTATTATTATTATTATTATTATTATTATTATTATAGGTGTATTAATGTGAGAATATTTGAAGCTGGAAGGTCTCCGTGTTAGATATCAGTCATTTATTTTGAACAGGCAATTAGAAAAACTTCCAGAAAAGTTTGGTGAGTCATACGGAGAGTCGAAGTCGAAGCCACGTGTTACCATAGCGCGGGAAAGCTCTCGTTCATAATTGGACAGACATGCCTCAACGAGCTTGGACAATCGAGACGGAGTGGGGATGAGGGAGTCTACATATACTTCGGAAAGACGTAATCCTGGGTCCTTTTAACATTATCTACGATGAATGCTACTGTGAACATTAACGAGTGTGAGATTAATTGTTGACGAACGGAGCAGTAATGTAGTTTACTTGCTAATAACTCTTCTGCTAGTGTCCTGTTCTAGTACATGTACTTGGTCCTCTACGTCTCATGGTAACTTTCGGTAATCTATGGTTTGGTTTCAAGGTATACTCCAACAGCGTGTGTTTGTGCAAGCGAAAGTTTCTCTAAAACCAAGTGCTGGTGTCATTGTTTAAAGAGGTACAATGTCAAAGCGGTATACCACGTGTTGATGGTGAGAGCCGGCAATTTGCGTTGGCACACAAAAACAGTGAAGGGGAATATAACTTATATATGCATTGCAACTATTGACCATCGGACTCACTATGAATGGTAGGGTAGTCCTCGCTATCGTTACTCACTGCATTTTGCTCTAGGCTTACTGAATGTACATAGGGAGTCCTCCAGCAGTTGTAAATATGTATTAAGCGTGTTGTTACTTTATATTTATTGTGTTTTGATGAAGTGCTAATGTTCAGGTTATAGTTAGGTCAGAATATAGATTAATATTTTAAAATACTGGAGAAGATATTGGAGAATCTAGGTGCAGTTCCTACCTATTTAATCGATTCCAGAGGGTTAGATAAGGCCCGATGCAGACGTACCGGTACTCAACTTTATGTGCACGCCCTGGTAGACAGAATTATCATGCTCTATCGAAATTCGAGTGATCCATCTAGGTGAACTATGGTGCCCAAATTCTGGACATTTCAGTTAAGTATTTCAGAGTTTCAGAGTTAAAAAATTTCGACAAATGTCTATTAATTTATTGACCAGATGGGTTACGTAGCGCATACCTATCTACGAAATGTCACTGTAATATTTGTCCCAAATGGAACATAATAATTGCTTTTACACAAATAAAGCCGAAAACCTGCGGTAAATTAAGAAATAGTACAAAATATTTTACTTGAAGAGACTGATATGGATACATACTTTGGTACCTTACAACTGTTTTTTTCTGATACGTCGCAGCGCTTTCGTATGTGTTTTGTTTGTCTATCACTTTCGTGTGTGATGACTGCTCACTGAAGTTGTTTGCATTAATTAGGTGTCGTTCTCTTCATGTTGCTCATTCGTTTTGTGCCCTAACTTATTCATGATATATTTTGCTGTTTGAACTGCCCGCGCTAGTCATATGGACAAAGATAATGAAAATTCACAGACATAGCGCTTCCATTCGTCGGTGCTAGCCCTGGACCACAAGAAAAAAACAAAAGACGACATGAGCAGCGGAATACAGCATAAGGGAGTCCTGTCTACAGCCCGTAAGTACCTATACATATTTCTCTAGACATTTCTCTAGTAACGACGGTATTTCTTAATTTATCGCAGATTTTTTACTTCATTTGTGTAAAAGGAATTATTATGTTCAATTTGGGACAAATATTACAGTGACATTTCGTAGACAGGTATGCGCTACATAACCCACCAAGATGATAAGAAACACACTGCATGTGGTGGTTGTGACAAGCACAATTTCGTTTATATGTTGCGAAACGTACAAGAACGAGCAAAATATTTACTTTCGATGTTAAATATTTGTTTTGTTCTCGGTATTTACGCTTTTTAACATAATAAATCAGAACTACACTCTGTGCTCCTTAATGGCATTTTTTACAATTTGGTTGAGTTTTATTTCTAGGGGCTTTACGTCGCACCGACACACATAGGTCTTATGGCGACGATGGGATAGGAAAGGCCTAGGAGTTGGAAGGAAGCGGCCGTGGCCTTAATTAAGGTACAGCCCCAGCATTTGCCTGGTGTGAAAATGGGAAACTACGGAAAACCATTTTCAGGGCTGCCGATAGTGGGATTCGAACCTACTATCTCCCGAATGCAAGCTCACAGCCGCGCGCCTCTACGCGCACGGCCAACTCGCCCGGTGGGTTGAGTTTTAGCTCGCTAGATAGCGGCACAAATCAGATCAGAAAATGTTCCATGGTACACTATCCTCAAAATGCCACACTCTCCCCAGCTGTCCCAAGCAGAATACAAAACGAAAGAGATGCTATTTGACTGCATGCAGTGGATTCACATTGGTTTCAATACTGCTACACAGGTTTCCACATGAAATGATCATTCTGGTTTTTTGGTCGTGATGACAGAGTGCTCCTAACGCGAGAGAAACTGAAACCAAGAAAGTAGGTTGAATCACCGGTTCATTTACAGTTCTATCATAGAATGAACCAACTCCTTGTATGCAAATCATTTGTAACAAGTAAGTGGAAAAAAAGAGAAAGAACAATACTGTTTACTTATAAATTGTACATTGTAACACACTGATTGCGAAGATTATGTTTATCCAGGATGTAAAATATATGCAACATGCAAAAAGTTTCTTTGTTCTTTGAACTACTGACGTGGTATTTTGAAAACCAGTTTTCCTTGCTATAAAATTTCCAGGAAATCCAAATGTAATTTTTGAATGTCAAAAATAAAAAAGGAGAGATCATGCATTTAAGGGTTAATATGAACATTCCTGTAAAATACAGGTAAATGGATATTCAGGTAAAAAGGTATATTGGTTTGTTAATTGGTTGTTACAATGTTACCAAGCTTGGTGTAAAAACGAATTCTGCACTTCCACCACGCTTGGATTTGCTTGTAGTCTGTGTCAAAATTCACACTTTCGTATCACCTAAACTAATACGATGATTCAAATTGTTTTCTATTCCTTGTGCGATATAAATACAGGGTGTTTGAAAAAGAACTCCCTAGTTTTAATGTGTCCTAGAGTATGTACAAAGTGACATACACTGTTCTAGTTTCTGGTGTGTGATTCATCAACTCTCCAAGTTTGGCTCCCCTGCAGTTGGCAGGTCTGCTTGACCTTGAGACGGCACCAGTGCTGTTTGTTTCCTCTGTTCTGCACTGCACTGCACGCACACCTGAACTGAACTGAGGGAACAGACTTTCTGTGTCGGTGCGACGTAAAGCAAATAGTAAAAAAATAATGATAATACCGGTAACCTCTGCATAGTATTGAATGTTTCCTGATCGCTTTTAGAATCTCACATCAATGAGTCATCTCTACTGGACTGCTGTGCGGCAACTCTCCCAACTATCAGGTAGAGACGCCGCAACCTCCTGTTGTCGTACCTCAAGGCCAACATGGCAGAAAATGGGCTTATTATCAATTAGAGTCATGTTTCTGACTTCTGCTGTACTAAAAACGGCTGATTTAAGCATTTGAAGCTAATTTAATATACAATAAATGAAGGCAAGGAAAACCTTTGTCAGGAGGAAACTTGTACTCTCCACAAGATATTGGCTATAATTGGCGTAATACGAGCAACGTTCATCGCATAGGCAGACAGTAGTTCTTCCTTAGAAACTGAAAAAAAATACACACTGCCATCTAGTTCTAACGATAAGAACCTTTGCCTACAGTGGATGCGGCTGTGTACCGGCTTTACCTTATATTCCATAGTTTATGGAAAATGTCTCTAAAATCTTTGTGGATATTACGAACCATATTGCCTCATCGCGAACTGGGATGGGTTTAAACCAATTGTTGAGGAATTTGAAAACAGGTTTGTACCTTTCAAAATGGTAAGAAATGATAAGGACCCACTTTATTATAACAGAGAAATAAAGAGACTAAGAATGAGGTGCAGATTGGAAAGATATAGAGTAAGAAATTGCTGTGGAAGTAAGGAGAAATGGAAGGAACTTATTAGGAAATTGAATCTAGCATAGAAGTCAGCTAAGGACAACATGATGGCAAGCATAATTGGCAGTAATACAAATTTTAGTGAAACTTGGAAGGGTATGTATAGGTACTTTAAGGCAGAAACTGATTCTAAGAAGGACATTCCAGGAATCATTAATGAACAAGGGGAGTGTCTATGTGAGGATCTTCAAAAGGCAGAATTATTCAGTCAGCAGTATGTAAAGATTGTTGGTTACAAGGATAATGTCCAGATAGAGGAGGTGACTAATGCTGAAGAAGTATTAAAATTTACCTACGGTAACAATGACATTTACAATAAAATACAAAAATTGAAAACTAGAAAAGTGGCTGGAATTGATAAGATTCTAGGGATATAATAAAGACAATGGGTTGGGATATAGTACCATATCTGAAGTACTTATTTGTTTATTGTTTGCATGAAGGAACTATACCAGATGAATGGAGAGTTGCTATAGTAGCCCCTGTGCGTAAAGGAAAGGGTGATAGACATAAAGCTGAAAATTACAGGCCAGTCAGTTTGACATGCATTACATGTAAGCTTTGGGAAAGCATTCTTTCTGATTATATTAGACATGTTTGCAAAATGAATAACTGGTTCGATAGAAGGCAGTTCGGGTTTAGGAAATGTTATTCCACTGAAGCTCAACTTGTAGGATTCCAGCAAGATATAGCAGATATCTTGGATTCAGGTCAAATGGACTGTGTCGGGATTGACCTGTCTAAGGCATTTGATAGGGTGGATCATGTGAGACTACTGGCAAAAAAGAGTGCAATTGGAGTAGACAAAAGGTGACTGAATGACTTGCTATATTTCTAGAAAATAGATCTCAGAGAATTAGAGTAGGCGAAGCTTTATCTGACCCTGTAATAATTAAGAGGGGAATTCCTCATGGCAGGATTATTGGAACTTTATGTTTTCTTATATATACATTATATGAGTAAATGGGCCGATGACCTTCGATGTTAGGCCCCTTAAAACAACAAGCATCAGCATCATCGATATGAGTAAAGAAGTGGAATCAGAGATAAAGCTTTTTGCGGATGATGTTATTCTGTATGGTTTAGAAAGCCAATAATAACGGCCAAGAGGATCCGTCGTGCAGACCACACGACAACTCGTAATCTGCAGGCCTTCGGGCTGAGCAGTGGTCGCTTGGTAGGCCAAGGCCCTTCAAGGGCTGTAGTGCCATGGGGTTTGGTTTGGTTATTCTGTATAGAGTAATAAATAAGTTACAAGATTGTGAGCAACTGAAAAATGACCTCCATAAAGTCGTGAAGAGGACAGTACGCAATGGTATGATGATAAACGGGGTTAAAAGTCATGTTGTGAGTTTCCCAAGTAGCAAATTCCTCTCAGTTGTAATTACTGCGTTGATGGGGTGATAGTTCCTTATGGGATCACTGTAAGTAACTAGGTATTAATATAAGGGAAGATCTTCATTGGTGTTATCACAAAAATGGGATTGTAAATAAAGGGTACAGATATCTGCACAGGGTTTGGAGGGTGTTTAGGGGTTGTAGTAAGGATGTAAAGAATAGGGCATACAAGTCTCTGGCAAGACCCCAAATAGAGTATGGTTCTTGTGCATGGGACCCTCATCAGGATTATTTGATTCAACAACTGGAAAAAGTCTAAAGAAAAGCAGCTCGATTTGTTCTGGGAGATTCCGACAAAAGAGTAGCGTTACAAAAATGTTGCAAAATTTGTGCTGGGAAGACTTGGGAGAAGGAAGACGAGCTGCTCGACTAAGTGGTAAGTTCCGAGCTGTCAGTGGAGAGATGGCGTGGAATGACATTAGCAGACGAATACGTTTGAGTGGTGTCTTTAACAGTAGGAAAGATCACAATATGAAGATAAATTTGGAATGCAAGAGAACAAACTGGGGCAAATATTCGTTTACAGGAAGGGGAGTTAGGGACTGGAATAACTTACCGAGGGACATGGTCAATAAATTTCCAGTTTCTTTGCAATTATTCAAGAAAGGTCTAGGAAAACAACAGATAGGGAATCTGCCACCTGGGCGACTGCACTAAATGCAGATCAGTAGTGATTGATTGAACAGCTTTGCAGAAAAGGAATTCAACAGCTTTGTATAATCACCCCGTGTAGTTTTCTAAAGAAGCCACTATATTGTACGCACTGGTGAGTTTATTTGTTCCTTCGAAAAGCACCTCACTTCACGAACAGCATTAAATTGCTAGCTTTGAATGAGGTGAGCATCACAATCAAACAATCAAATTATCAAGGTGCCTGCTTAACAGCACTGAAGTTTGGAATATTTCTGGTATTTGCGTTTATTCTAACTAGTATATGCATTTGAAAGCATAAAAATAAAGATGAAAATTTACGGCCTTTATTACAAATCTATTATTAGTCGCAAAAATAAAGGGAACAATATTTCCAAACATGTTTAGAAATGACTTCAAACTCTATCTCCCGTTGGATTTCGATAAACATTTTACTTCGAACACCCTTCATCAAATATTCTTATTCCACACCCTTTCAAAAGGCTTACTCTTAGTACAGTTATTATATTAAGAGCTAATTGGAACGAGAAACCTGTATAGGATTCCGTTATTTTCACCAACTGGTATTTATACGCTTCACCGTTCGACACCACCCATTCAATAAAAGGGATGGCCAAAAGTTGTATTATGCATAGTTTTAGCCGTCAGAAAAGCTAACTAAAATTATTTCGTATTAAATGTGGCCCGGAACATATGAAACATACTGTACATGAACGCTATGTCTGACAATTAACAGTACTTGTATCTTCTGCCGATATTCAAAGTTATAGTTTGCTTTTACAACTGGTGGGAATTTTGATTTCGTAAGTGGTGGTATTTCCCAGAGTAGTAATTATCTGCCATTCTCATCTATATTTTTAGAAAAGCAAGCAGAGGATGGTAGTTGATAATTTCAGAAAGGAAATCTCCTTATAAAAATAAAAAGGTGTCCCAGGAAATGGCAAGTGATACTTTTCAATCCAGTGGTACTATCGAAAACCAAAGCAAACGGAGTTTCACAAAGCTATTTTGGAGAACAAAAATACTTACTTTTTAATAGTAAAACTGTTGATATGTTGATGCTTGGGCTGGAATACTTATACCAGGCATAAAGGAATGCATTTAACAGAAACATCTGAGAGTAAACTATGTTCGAACTTGATACAACTAATAAGGAAACTGCATGCATTCTTATGATAAGATAAATTATCTGTCCTCAACAGCAAATGCCCTTAATAAATATAAAGGACAGACTGTAAATACAAAAGTTGTGCTTCATGGAGGGTGATCTTTACGATAATAGCAAAACTGAGACACGTCTAGTATTGCTTACGAGGTCAAATGGAGAAAAGAACAACAAATAATCAAAATAACTAGAATACAGTTAAATGCACAAAAACGATAATAAACGTGAAACTACAAGAGGCTGCAAATACATCTAAAAAAATAAGAGAGAAATAGAAGCCAGGCGAATGTGTCCTCATAGAAGGTGTGAGTGACGTACTTGTCCGAGGTTGGGGGCGTGCAGGCGCTCGGGGCTGTGGCTGCGTGGGCCTCCCGTTAGCCGTGCCGGGAGCTGAAAAGACCAGACGAGGATTTCCCATCTCCACCACTAATGTTAAATATGACAGGATTTAAAGAAATGGGTCAAATTAAAATAGAAAACAAACAAGAAATAAGTGATGAAAAAAATAAATATTTAAACACAATAAATAAATGAAAACAAAGAAAAATCTTCCCGTGAAGAAGGTCAGTAGTCTTCGTTGATTGTTCTTGTAAAATACCCACATTCGAAATGTTTCCTAAACTCTTACAGCATATTGATTCATTTTCTCATATGTAAACTGATTATTCTGTAAGGAAATCGAAATGAAAGTTCCCGTTTAGCAATTCGCTTCAGAACATTCCTTTCCGCATGGCATAATACTGAAGTGGTTGGCAGCGCACGTGGGAATAATAGAGCTTACGTTCCGAAAATGATTTTTCAAGTACTTAACGGAATACATATATAAAATGCAATACAATCTATTTTCTGTGCTAATATGGAATATTACAACTTCCATGTTTTGTATTTCTCAGACGTTATTCCTAATTTTGAACGTATCATATCCATTTTATCTTGTTAATTTGTCTCAGAGTGATTCGCTAAAATTCAGTTTACGTTTAGATTATATTATCGAAGGTATGTAAGAAATATGTAATGCTAACAGCATACTTTCATGAATAGAAGACAATAGTTAATTCTGAATAATTTACTAGGACAAATTCGTAAATGAAGCTTCAAGAGTTGGTTGATATTTTATAAAACACACTAATTTACATTTAGAAACATTACTGTCTAAGAATAGCTCTACTTCCTAGAGGGTTGTGGAAAACATTGTTGTAAAACTGTCTTTTTGCAGATACTTTCTGAAATTCATGAATTGAGCTGGTGGGATTAAATCTATGAATATAAATAAAATTCCTATTCCTGTTTGTCTTTCACAGAGATGTGGGATGTTTCAACAGTTGAATTTGCCAACACATATAGCTTCCTACCTCCCCTTTACAAGAAAAATAAAATGAACCTCTGAAGACCACGATTTTTGAACTTATTAAGAAAAGTTTCTTTCTCGAAGTGATTTTGATGACGTTTGCCATGTTGATGCGAACAGCTCTGCAGTCTGCACGGCTCCATCTATCGTGAGTTTGAATTACGAATCTTCAAGCACGGCTAACTAGATCTACGCTCAGGTAACTAGGAGTCATGCATTAAGTAGGCCGTGCTCTGGATTGTGTCACCTATTAAGGAAAGGAAAACGTTTAGACGCCTGGAATTGGCACCTACTATAGGTTATAAAAACAATACAATGATAGTCACCATATTTAAACAGTTTCGTGTAAAACGCTTTCTATCAGTGAAGTGAATGAATCTTCACCATTCTGTGGTATGCGACGACATTATCTCCATATATTACCGCGACAAAGAATTCTTGGCTTTGAGTGTGTAGAGTGACATCTAACATATTTTACTCGTGGATGTTTCTTTGTAGATATTTCAGTGGTAGAGATATGATTCGGGCAAGGTGGCAGGATTATTTGATTCATGAACTGGAAAAAGTCCAAAGAAAAGCAGCTCGATTTGTTCTGGGTGATTCCGACAAAAGAGTAGCGTTACAAAAATGTTGCAAAGTTTGTGCTGGGAAGACTTGGGAGAAGGAAGACGAGCTGCTCGACTAAGTGGTAAGTTCCGAGCTGTCAGTGGAGAGATGGCGTGGAATGACATTAGCAGACGAATACGTTTCAGTGGTGTCTTTAACAGTAGGAAAGATCACAATATGAAGATAAATTTGGAATTCAAGAGAACAAACTGGGGCAAATATTCGTTTACAGGAAGGGGAGTTAGGGACTGGAATAACTTACCGAGGGAGATGGTCAATAAATTTCCTGTTTCTTTGCAATCATTCAAGAAAGGTCTAGGAAAACAAAAGATAGGGAATCTGCCACCTGGGCGACTGCCCTAAATGCAGATCAGTAGTGATTGATTGAACAGCTTTGCAGAAAAGGAATTCAACAGCTTTGTTTAATCACCCCGTGTAGTTTTCTAAAGAAGCCACTATATTGTACGCACTGGTGAGTTTATTTGTTCCTTCGAAAAGCACCTCACTTCACGAACTCCGCATGCTTGGTACTTTCCCAATAAAATGTATCTCGTCCAGCTATGTGAGAGTGTTATTTCGGTGCAAGTAGCAACATTGTACTATGACAGTCGACCCTGTGTAACTCTCATTCATAAGATTCATTAACATGTTTATTTCGCATTTTAAATTCGTTTTCACAAAGTAATTCCGGCTATCGAAGTCAGACTTACATACTAGTTATTTATAAGGTTTGTAAACAGAATGGCTGTAAGTGATGACCAGTTTATTGTAAAAACCTATGCCAAAAAAGGGGGAGAACAACACCGTAAACAGCCTGTAATTGTTACTGGAGGAACATAAGCAGGTGGGGGCAACGTTATGGTGTGAGGAATGCTTTCGGGCTACTCACCCATGTGGATGGCACTCACGACCGATCTGGTAATGAATCCATTCTTGCAGATCATGTAAAACCACACATGCTGATAGAATCCCCTGGGATGGGTGGGATCCTCCAGCTATGTGTCATCAGACTACCACTTCCGAGTATTTCCCGCATGTCCCCGGATTTGAACCTAACTTAGTCTCTGTGATACTACCTCAGTTGTCGTGCTCTCTATATACATCCTCTGCCAAACACCCTCCAGCAGCTGTGGGATGCACTACAGGCATCATAGCTCCAGATTCTTGGAACAACCTACCAGCGTCTAATTGAGACAATTCCGGTTCGTTTTTCTACTGTCTGTTAGTCTGGATATTAGCTCGTGGTTATAACACGGCCTAACGGTGAAATTCAATTCTAGAGGACATTACGATATGAAATTCTGCATTCTGTGATGTTCTTACATAAGCATGTCCAAAATGCGCATATCCTTCTTAGTTTTGTAACCAAGAATTAACATACTTTTCAAAGATGATGTGTTAATGTTGGAAAAGGGAGTTTCACATCCAATAAATGTTACTTGAAGTGATTAATTGATTTGTAATACGCACCCTACAGAATTTTTTGCATCGATCGTGAGTGTATCACTTGAAAGAAATGCGTGATTTTGTTTTGCTCTTAAATAAATATGTGACTGCATTTGCAGACCGTCCGAGAAATATGGATCGTGTGAAATTTACGCGTAGTAACGGGGTCAGTGGAAATAGTGTAACTCTTGCAACCGCATGTATTGCATTTCAATTCATATTCGCACCAAAAATTTGAATTAATGAAGGAACGAACACGCTGTGTGCATTGTGAGTGGGACAAGTTTAGTGGGTGTTTACTATGAGGGTGAAATCACAGAGGAAATGAGAAAGCAAGAGGTACTGTCTTCGTCCAGATGCAACAGAACTGATTACTTACAATGTATCAAGTGCTTTGCACATAAGTAGCCAGATAAGTGAACATAAAGAAGATTGCCCGACGTAAAAGTTACATATTGCCTATATGTAAGGCGTTTGTGACATATTAAAATAGTACATTTATGTGGAGCTTCTGGGTGCTGCTAAGAGTAGACAATGGCTATTTCATTCAGAGGCGCGCAGCTGTGAGCTTGCATTCGAGAGATAGTGGGTTGAACCCCATTGTCGGCAGCCCTGAAGATGGATTTTTCCGTGGTTTCCCATTTTCACACCAGAAAAATACCCTCCAGTAGTTGTGGGATGTACTGTAGGCATCACTGCTTCAGTTACTTGGGACAATCTACCAGCGTCTAATTGAGCCAATCCCGGCTAGTCTTGCTATTGTCCGTTACTCTGGATTAAGGCCATGTCTGCCTCCTTCCCACTCCTAGCCCTTCCCTATCCCATCGTCGCCATAAGACTTACCTGTGTCAGTGCGACGTAAAACACATTGTAAAAAGAAATCATTCAGGACTAATATGCCAATTTAGGGAAGATGTGTGAGAGGCAGTCCGTCACCTTTGAGAGCTCGAATACCAGGAGTGCTTATTGTGAAGTTCCTGGTTTCGATTCCAGACTACACCCGACATTTAAAAATCTGGTGCCAGGGCTTGAACATAATGCAATCAACTTCGTGAGAGCAATTGGACAGACGTTGGTTGAAGTCTCAGTCCTCGATCATCCCTGAAATGGTTTTCCGCGGTTTTCCACTTAAACTCCACGCCAGTGGTGGGAACAATGGTCTCATTATATCGAATAAGTGAAAGCCAAACTTGTCCACAGTTGTGATCAAGATTCAGTGTGTGTGTATTGGGCTTTGGGAAACTGTCATACTGCGGTATTAAGGTGAGGCTCGAACACAGAGGGTATAGAACAGCAAAAGGTATTTAGGCTTTACTTGAATGATACTTATGAACAAAAGTGAGAAGAACCTTTCCCACCTTTCCTGTGTCATCCCGGACCGTAATGACTGTGCGAGTCTCGCAGAGTGGTTTCTGTTGCTGTGGCTGAACAGCACGTGTCGGTACAAAAGTAGAACCAAAACTCGCTGTGTAAAGTGTGATGCCTACCTATCCTTTACAAGGGAAAGCAACTGCTTTAAGATATTTAATAACTGTTAGCAATATACACCGAGGAAAATATCCGTACATCATGAAATAAGAAACGTAGAATATGGGAAGTTTGGCAATATATTTAATTGGTTAAAGGTACAAGACTAGAGGTTAATATCCGCGCAAGAAAAGCCATCGCGAATGTGGCATGCTGCTCCATTAATAACCGCTGTAATCGCCTGACTTTTGGATGCAGGCATGCAAACGTGCATGCATTGTATCGTACTGGTGTCGGATGTCAGCTTGTGGGATGGAGTTCCATGCCTGTTGCATTTGGCCGGTCAATACTGGACGGTTAATGCCGGTTGTGGGTGACGCTGGAGTTGTCGTCCAATGATGTCCCATACAGGCTCGATTGGGGACAGATCGGCGAATCAAACAGACCAAGGCAAATCTGCAGAGCTCGCTGGGTTACAACGAAGGCATGGGGGCGTACATTATCAGGTTGGCAAACATCCCCGGGAATGCTGTTCATGAATGGCAGCACAACAGGTCGAATCACCAGACGGACGTACACATCTACAGTCAGGGTGCTCCCGCTGTCATAGGAATTTGCTCCGCAGACCAGAACTCCCGGTGTAAGTCCAGTATGTCGACTCCACAGACAGGTGGTATGCAGATGCTCACTTGGTCTCCTTCTGACCAACACACGGCCATAACTAGCACCAAGGCAGAACCAGATTTCATCTGAAAACACAACGAACCTCCAATCCATCCTCCAATGAGCTCTCGCTTGGCACCACAGAAATGTAATAATAATGTTATTTGTTTTACGTTCCACTAACTACTTCTACGGTCTTCGGAGACGCCGAGGTGCCGAAATTTAGTCCCGCAGGAGTTCTTTTACGTGCCGGTAAATGTACCGACACGAGGCTGTCGTATTTGAGCACCTATAAATACCACCGGACTGAGTCAGGATCGAACCTGCCAAGTTGGGGTTAGAAGGCCAGCGCCTTAACCGTCTGAGCCACTCAGACCGGCGGCACCACAGAAGTCGCAGACGGCAGTGGTTTGGGGTAAGTGGAATACACGCCGCAGGGCGTCTGGCTCGGAGCTCTCCTTCAAGTAACCGATTTCGAACAGTACGTTGCGTCACTGCGGTGCTAACTGGCGCTCGAATTGCTCCTGCAGACGCAGTCCGCTGTGCCACAGCCATATGCCGAATACGGCAGTCCTCCCTCTCGGTGGTGCCACAGGGACGTCCACAGCCCGCTATTCTTGCGAGCGTACCTACTCGTAACCACTGCTGCCGGCACGCATGCACAGTGGAGACATTCCTGCCAAGTCGTTCTGCAATAGCGCGGAAGGAAAATCCACCACCTTCACGTAGCCCTATTATACGGTCTCATTCAACCGCAGTCAGCTGTCGATACTGGCCTCTTGACCCACTCACAGTCACTCCGTCCAATGTCACAAGTAACTAACGCTCTCGCACAGTAGAGCCCGCACTTTGAACAAACCTGATGTGCAACGTCATGGGGCCGCTACTAGCGCCACGCTAATGTGATTTGCGGTCAATTCAAATCAACGTCATCTTTCAGATGTATAAACACGCCTACGAGCGTTCGTTAATCTAGCACAACCTCTTCTTGGTGTTTGGACATATTTTTCCGCCAGTATAATTTGTTATCAATGTTGGTATTCCCTCACCAAATAATTAATTACATTCCATTTCAAATATTTTCCTTGTCTCAATCTTTTATGTCAAATAATGGGAAAAATTTGCTCATTTACCTTTGCAGAACACGTGTGTCAGAAATAAGTTTATATTTTTCTCTTTTCAGGCCTTTCACCCATCCCAAAACTGTATTTGAAAATAAAACTTAAACAAGACAGTTTTTTTCCTAGGGGCTTTACGTCGCACCGACACAGATAGGTCTTATGGCGACGATGGGATAGGAAAGGCCTAGGAGTTGGAAGGAAGCGGCCGTGGCCTTAATTAAAGTACAGCCCCAGCATTTGCCTGGTGTAAAAATGGGAAACCACGGAAAACCATTTTCAGGGCTGCCGATAGTGGGATTCGAAACTTCTATCTCCCGGATGCAAGCTCACAGCCGCGCGCCTCTACGCGCACGGCCAACTCGCCCGGTAAGACAGTTTTCAGGTGGGAAGGATATGTAATAGAAAATCCGACACTCATTGCGATGGGAAACGACACGTTTCCGAAACGCGTCTAGTCGTATTGAGAACCATTTTGTCACTTTTTTCACCCAGCACAGTACGACAAAAAGCATACATGTTCTCGATTTAGACATTACGCTAGATAAATGTTTGTCGGTGAATCTCGAGCACAGAGGGCAGGTGGCTCGATCTGATTCTTTAATAAACTTAGTTTATACCTGTCGTTTCTTGTAGATACGATCATTCTAATGAAAATCAGTGAACGCTGTAGGTATTGCGATGATGTCCTATATTGCCATTACAACTAATGATAATGACCATTGGAGAAAATATCGCCTATAATAAAGCAACACTTTCTGATAAGTAACTCGTTTAGGTTTGAACGAGCAAGTTCGTTTCAAAATACAGTCATGTTTTTTCCTTTAACTTTTGAATTCGCTGGTAATATTTGTCTGCGAGTGAATCTTCGCAGTTGTTTACGAAAACTTTCTGTGGACATGTGACACATGTGGTACAGTACCTTTCTCTAACCCTTTTGGACCGGGCGAGTTGGCCGTGCGCGTAGAGGCGCGCCGCTTTGAGCTTGCATCCGGGAGATAGTAGGTTCGAATCCCACTATCGGCAGTCCTGAAGATGGTTTTCCGTGGTTTCCCATTTTCACACCAGGAAAATGCTGCGGCTGTACCTTAATTAAGGCCACGGCCGCTTCCTTCCAACTCTTAGGCCTTTCCTATACCATCATCATCATCATCATCCGTTTACCCTCCAGGTTCGGCTTTTTCCCTCGGACTCAGCGAGGGATCCCACCGCTACCGCCTCGAGGGCATTGTCCTGGAGCTTCAGACTCTTGGTCGGGGGATACAACTGGGGAGAATGACCAGTACCTCGCCCAGGCGGCCTCACCTGCTATGCTGAACAGGGGCCTTGTGGAGGGATGGGAAGATTGGAAGGGATAGGCAAGGAAGAGGGAAGGAAGCGGCCGTGGCCTTAAGTTAGGTACCATCCCGGCATTCCCCTGGAGGAGAAGTGGGAAACCACGGAAAACCACTTCCAGGATGGCTGAGGTGGGAATCGAACCCACCTCTACTCAGTTGACCTCCCGAGGCTGAGTGGACCCCGTTCCAGCCCTCGTACCACTTTTCAAATTTCGTGGCAGAGCCGGGAATCGAACCCGGGCCTCCGGGGGTGGCAGCTAATCACGCTAACCACTACACCACAGAGGCGGACCTTTCCTATACCATCGTCGCCATAAGACCTATCTGTGTCGGTGCGACGTAAAGCCCATAGCAAAAAAATAACCCTTTTGATAGCTCAAGTTTGAAAGGTCGGATTTGCATAAACATCTAAACAAAGGACAAGTCTCTAAGTTTATTACCTGTTTTAGAACGCTCAAATTGTACGCATATCATATGGATAATCCATGTTTGTTGTTGTTTGATGCAGCTCTCTTTGCCACCCTGTACTGTGCTAACCTTTTCATTTCTACGTAACTACTACATATTTCATCTGCTCTAATCTGCTTGTCATATTCATACCTTGTTCTGCTTCCACCGTTTTACTGCCTTCACTTCCATCATAAACCAACTGAACAGGTCCTGGGTGTCTTAAGACGTGTCCCATCATTCTATCTTTTCTTCTCGTCAAATTTAGCCAAATCGATCTCCTCTCACCAATTCGATTCGGTATCTCTTAAATTCGTGATTCGATCTATCCATCTCAACTTCAACATTCTTCTGTAACACCACATTTCAAAAGCTTCTATTTTTCTGAGCCACTTAGCGTCCATGTTTTACTTTCATATAACGCCACGCTCCTGACGAAATTCTTCAAAAACATCTTTATAATTCTTACATCGATGTTCGAAGTGAACAGATTCTTTCCATAAGAAAGGACTTCTTTGCTTGTGCTAGTCTGCATTTTATGTCTCCCTTACATCTGCCATCGTTAGTCATTTTACTTCCCAAGTAACAACATTAATCCACTTCCTTTACAGCTTCATTTCCCAACTAATATTTCCTGCATCTCCTGACTTCGTTCGACTGCACTCCATTGCTTTTGTTTTGGATTTATTTATTTTCATCTTGTACTCCTTCCCCAAGAATCTGTCCATACCACTCAGTAAATTCTCCGTATCTTCTGCACACTCAGATAAAATAATAATATCATCGGCAAATCTCAGGGTTTTGATTTACTTTCCTTGGATTGTGATATCCTTTGGAAAATCCTCTTCGATTTTCTTTATTGTCTATTCCATATAAACAGTGAAAGGAGAGGTGGGGACAAAGTGCAGCCTTACCTCCCTCCTTCCTGGATTCCTGCTTGGATTTCATAGCCTTCGATTATCACTGCAGCCTGTAGATAATTCTTCGTTCTCGGTATCTAATACCGATCACCTTCAGAAACTCAAACAGCTTGTTCCAACCACCAACATTATCGAATGCCTTTTCTATATTCACGAACGCCACGCACGTGGGCTTGTCCTTCTTAATTCGCTCCTCTTAGACCAGACGCAAAACGAGGATTGCTTCACGTGTTCCTATACTTCTCCTGAAGCCAAACTGATCTTCTCCCAACTTAGTTTCAACTTGTCTTTCTACTCCTCTGTAAAAAATACGCGTTACAATTTTTCAGGGGTGAGGTAGTAAACTATTGGTGCGGTAGTTTTCACACTTGTCAGCACCTGCTATCTTGAGAGTAGATATAACAACATTCTGCCTAAAATCGGATGACACTTCTCCTGTACCATCTTACACAATAAAGGGAATAACCTAGCCGTGCTGGTTTCCCCTGAGGCAATCCGTAATTCAGTGGGTATATCATTAATTCTAGGTACTTTGTTCCTATTTAGATCACTCAAAGCTCTGTCGAATTCTGACCTCAAAACTGAGTCTCCCAGTTCATCAGCATCAACGGCCTCTTCTTGTTCCAGAACCATATAATCTACTTCTTCACCTTGAAACAACTATTTGATATGTTCCTGCCATCTTTCTGCCTTGTCTTCTTTCCCTAGAAGTGGTTTTCCATCAGAGCACTTAATATTCATACGCCTAGTTTTCATTTCTCCATGGGTGTCTGTGATTTTCCTGTAAGCAGCATCTACCTTTCCTAGGACCATACAACCTTCAATATCTTTCAGCGATTCTTCCTTAGCTGTCCTGCATTTTCTACCTACTTCATTCTTTAATTGCCTGTATTCTTTTCTGTCCTCCTCAGTTTTTGCATTCTTGTACTTTCGCCGTTCCTCAGTTAGGTATAGTATCTCCTGAGTTATCCACTGATTCTTAGTTGATCTTCTTTTCTTCTTAATTTCTTGAGCAGCCCTACTGATTTCATTCTTCACGGCTGTCGATTCTTCGTATATTGTGTTTTCTTCAGCCTTTTTATATTGTTATAATTTAGTTTAAATAATAAGTCTGCCCAACTAAGCCTTGTAAAGCTGGCACAAATGTAATGAATTTTCATCTGCTGTATTAAAATATCAACATTTTTCTTCTAACCCTGAAACATGTCAACGATTTAAACACGATCGAAGCCGTCCATATATTTCTAGTTATATGATCGAAGAAATTTATATAATGCACGAGGAAACAAGATGCCCACAGTGAAAAATACCCCGCTCTAAAATGTCGAAAATATAATTAATTCCGTTTTGTATATTTTCCAAAGATTCATCACTATCGCAGACAACTTTCTACGAGTCGTAATCAGTATACAGCGGATTGTAGACGATGGAACGCAATTTCAAGATCAATATTCTCCAATGTAACTTACTGTAGCTTCCAGTTTCTGAACCGAGCTCGATAGCTGCAGTCGCCTAAGTGCGGCCAGTATCCAGTATTCGGGAGATAGTAGGTTCGAACCCCACTGTCGGCAGCCCTGAAAATGGTTTTCCGTGGTTTCCCATTTTCACACCAGGCAAATGTTGGGGTTGTACCTTAATTAAGGCCACGGCCGCTTCCTTCCCACTCCTAGCCCTTCCTTATCCCATCGTCGCCATAAGACATATCTGTGTCGGTGCGACGTAAAGCAACTTGCAAAAAAAAATACAGTTTCTGAAACTATGGTTAACACAGCTATTACTCTGTTTGCGTACTTCTGTTCAAACTTGATACATGGTTTGTTAATCTTTCTCTGTACCGTAGAATCTTCCTAGGGTATTTGCTCGTAAGGATGAGTGAAGATTTCATTATCAAGTAGGATCATATTCCAAACTGTTTAATAATAATAATATTTTGAGATATCAATGTTGCTCGAAGTTACTATTTGAAAACATTTGAGAGACACATCCATTGGAGTTTTCTTGGCACAAATGGTTTGCAACTTTAATTTGGTTCTCAAAATCATATATAAAGTTCGTTTACAAATTGTCCTAGTGGTAGTTGTAAAATGAAATGGCGTATGGTTTTTAGTGCCGGGAGTGTCCGAGGACATGTTCGGCTCGCCAGGTGCAGGTCTTTCGATTTGACACCCGTAGGTGACCTGCGCGTCGTGATGAGGATGAAATGATGATGAAGACGACACATAAACCCAGCCCCAGTGCCAGTGAAATTAACCAATGGTGGTTAAAACTCCCGACCCTGCCGGGAATCGAACCCGGGACCCCTGTGACCAAAGGCCAGCACGCTAACCATTTAGCCATGGAGCCGGACAGTGGTAGTTGTGTTAAGTTGTTAAACGATTACAGCATCACTTTAGAAATGTCCTGCATCATTTGGAAAGCATATTTTGGCTGGAAGTTCTTTGTTGAATTGGTTGTGATCACAATTCCAGGCACACCATTTTCGATGTTTTAATTCCTGATATGTTCATCAAGCACTGTAACAAATGATTGGGCTATTTTTTGTTATTTACCCATTATCTTTCTGCCGTCCGGCTCCATGGCCAAGTGGTTAACATGCTGGCCTTTGGTCACAGGGGTCCCGGGTTCGATTCCTGGCAGGGTCAGGAATTTTAACCGCCATTGGTTAATTTCTCTGGCACGGGGGCTGGGTGTATGTGTTGTCTTCATCATCATTTCATCCTCATCATGACGCGCAGGTCGCCTACAGGTGTCAAATTGAAAGACCTGCACCTGGCGAGCCGAACATGCCTCGGACACTCCCGGCACTAAATGTCATACGCCATTTCATTTCATTTTTCATCTTCCTGCCTTTTCTGTACGATACCTCTTCTTTAAAATTATAATTACAACTCATTGACTCTTTGCAGTTTAAAATTCCGATGTATCTGGATGCTCTAGTTGTCTAACACTTCAAGTGCCAGTTTAAAATCTATACCCAAATTATCTCGCCTCATTAGATTTATCTTTCGAACTTTTTGGTATCATTTTCTTCTCTCTTCCATGTTACATCATCGAACACTTATTCAATATTACACTTCCTCTTATTTTTGGGGTACTTTCATGAGATTACCGTGTACCCCATCATCAGAAATAACAATCATAGAATATATTCCCCGTTGTCTTTATCATTATTCACTATGATTAAACTTATGATTTTGTAAGAGATGATTCCTTTGGTTCAATATCTCATCGTCGCTACTACTTTCAATGAACAATTGTTAGCTACCTTCATCACTGTAGTTATAACAATGGTCAAAGGTTTTTCAATATTAATCTGCTAGTGTTATACCTTTGTATAACTAAGAATATTAGATAACTCTAACAATTCGCTTTTCACATAAATTCCATCCCTATGATGCACTTTCAGTGCTGAGATGGCAGTCTTTTGACCTTATTTTGTTTCAGTACATAAATAAACAATCTTCAGTAATGCCATATAGGAACTCGATTGAACCAGTCTCGTAGAGTTTGGAATATATTAACACATCCTGACGGGGGTCCTCCAAAGTCGCTGTAGCGGTGGAGTTGACGGATGAAGCTGAGGATTTGTTATTGTACAACACTGTATCTATTTTCAAGAAGATACAGGCCTATCTCTTGTTGATCCAACCACTGAATTTATTGAATGGAATTTTTCTGTCATGAAACAAAGCAAAATCACCTCCATACAAGCTATGAAGAACCTCGTAGGAAAGGAAGTAAAGGATTCCCCTATCCGTAACCTCGGCACTTCGTGGGATAGATTGCTTAGCTCCATGTCCGGGCGCCTTTGCTCCCAGGAATTAATCTTGTACTCGTCGTTGGTGTAGGCTGAGTGAACTTCAGTGGCATGTGCGCCTCCAGAATTGGAAACCACGCCTCTAAATGTTTCGACTTCCTGAAGGGGAATCAAAATCTCGTCCTACCAGATGAACCTTCACTACCTCTGCTAGACAGGACCTTTCCCTGTCATATGTCCACTTCCCGAAGTAGCATAATGATTCGTAAATTGGTACTGAGTTACTTCTTACCCGGTAGCTCCATTTCCCATTACGCTGATAACCCACTAAAATTCTTTAAATATATATGCTATGATCCTTCAATAGTTTAATACAAAGATAAATTGCTATCAATGTTACACAAGTGTCCAAAATTAAAGCAACCAACGAAATTATTTCCTCGTGTGTCCTTTACATCATAATACGATCAGGTGATAGTAAAGGCAAACAACTGATACCGCACTCGTACTGTGCCCAGGAGATGACATGCCTGACTTCATACAACCATTAAAGCGATGACTTCACTGTCCCTATCTGCCGACGTACGTAATGTATACTGCCGTATTCGTTCAACTTCCACGTTCACTGTGTAAACATTCAGCAATGGAACAGAGAAAACGCCTGGACGACTCTCTGCGTTGGAAGGCGATTGGACGAATGGAAGCCGGACAGTCGCAAGCTGAAGTAGCCAGAGGGCTTAATGTGCATCGGTCTATTCTCTCTCGGATGTAGTACCAGGTTTTAGAGTCCGAAAATGTGTCCGAAGACCACGACAAGGACGACCAAGAGTGACATCCAAAAGATGATGACAATAATAATAATAATAATAATAATAATAATAATAATAATAATAATAATAATAATAATAATAATAATAATAATAATAATAATAATAATAATAATAATAATAATTTACAAATGGCTTTACGTCGCACCGACACAGATAGGTCTTATGGCGACGATGGGACAGGAAAAGCCTAGGAATGGGAAGGAAACGGTCGTGGCCTTAATTAAGGTACAGCCCCAGCATTTGCCTGGTGTGAAGATAGGAAACGATGGAAACCCATCTTCAGGGCTGTCGAGAGTGGGGTTCGAACCTACTATCTTCCGAATGCAAGCTCACAGCTGCGCGACCAAAACCACATTGCCGTCTAGCTCGGTCAAAATAATAATAATAATAATAATAATAATAATAATAATAATAATAATAATAATAATAATAATAATAATAATAATAATATTAATAATAGTTTTTACGTCCCACTAACTACTTTTGCAATTTTCGGAGATATGGAGGTGCCAGAATTTAGTCCCGGAGGAGTTCTCTTACGTGCCTGTAAATCTACTAACACGAGACTGACGTATTTGAGTACCTTCAAATACCATCGGACTGAGCCAGGATCGAACCTGCGAAGTTGGGGTCAGAAGACCAGCACCTCAACTGTCTGAGCCACTCAGCCTGGCATATCCACAAGAGAGGACTGTTATTTGGCTATGTGCGAGACGGTACAACCTCAGGACTGAGCGGCAGCAGGCATCTGACCTCACAGCAGCCACTGCAATAATTATGTCGAAGCAAATGGTGTGGGCAGGGAGGCCTTTACTGTCGGCGACCGGGTGTACACTGACTTAGCAAATGTCATAGATTAGACACCTAATAGCGTGTGGGGCCTCCTCTGGCCCTGCGAACTGCAGTGAGACGCCGTTGAAGTGAGTCGACAAGTCCCTGGTAGTCCTCTGGACGCAGCTGATACCAAATCGTTTGCAGAGCGGCCACCAATGCTGGTCTGTTCGTGGGTGCAGGATCTATGGCACGGAGCCTGCGTTTCAGGACATCCCAGATATGCTCGATAGGGTTCATATCAGGGCTCCTGAGTGGCCATGGCAGTCGTTGGACCTTCGCTGCATGTTCCTGGAACCATTCCCGGGTGACGTGGGAGCGATGTGGCGCCGCGTTATCATCTTGAAACACCGCAGAACCGTCTAGGCGCTGGAAGGCCAAAAATGGGTGGGGATGGTCTCCGAGCAGCTCAACATACCGAGTACCATTCAAAGTCTCTTTCAGAACAACTAGGGGGCCCATTCCATACCAGGAAAATGCACCCCAGACCATAACAGAGACACCAGCGCCCTGGACCACACCTTCGAGACAGGCGGGATTCATCGCTTCATGTGGTCTGCGCCATACACGGTGCCTCCCATTGACATGGTGCAGTTAAAATCGTGATTCGTCCGACCATATCACGTTACGCCATTGTTCCAGTGTCCATCCCTGGTGACTGGCGACAAATGCGCGTCATTGTGCCCGATGACGTTGGGTTAACAGTGGCACCCGTGTGTGGCGCCGGCTCCCATACCCCATAGAACCCATGTTCCTACGGATTGTCCGCTGGGAGACGTGTCTAGCACGGCCTGTGTTGAATTGAGCCGTGATTTGTTGCACGGTTGCCCGTCTGTCACTACTGAAAATCCGTCTCAGATGTCGCCGGTCACGGTCATCGAGGGTGGCTGGACGGCCGGTCGTTCGTCTGTTGTGGACGGTGACACCCGCATTCAACCATTCACGATACATCCTGGATACGGTTGATCGTGTGAAGCCGAATTCCCGCACCACTTCCGAAATCGCACTTCCCATCTGTCGGGCACCGACCATCATACCCCGTTCGAACGGTGTCAGCTCACGACGACGTTCCATGTTACACCTGTCACATGCACAGCCACTGCTCACAAGGTCTCCTATACAACTGCCGCTGGCACAGGGGGCGTGTGGTGCGCAGGCAACACACCTGCGCATCAGTGCTGCGCTATCCCATGACATTTGCTCAGTCAGCGTATGTGTAACCCTAAAGTGTGTGGACAGAAGGCGACTTACAGATTGGAGCCAACAACATGCCACCTGGACTGTCGAATGTTGGTCCAATGTTCTGTTTACAGATGAGTCTCGATTCGTTCTTCAGAATTATTCACGACGGATTCGCATCTGACGAGAACCTGCAACACTGCTTCAGCCCTCAAACCTTGTGGTAAGCGACCAATGTGGTGGTGGAACAATAATGGTGCAGGGAGACATTATGATGACCACAAAAATACCTCTCCATGAAGTTGTACGGGTAAACCAGCAAGGTTTGACAGCCGTCAGGTATCGTCATGAGATCTTGGCACCTCGTTTTTGTTTATTCGAGGTTCTTTGGGCGCAATTTCGTACTGATGGACGATAATGCTCGCCCTCATTGGCAACAGATTGCTGATGCCTTCCTGCAAACTGAAGATATTGCACGCATGGATTGGCCTGCTTGCTCTCCCGACTTAAACCTGACCGAGCACGTGTGGGACGTTCTCAGGAGACGAAATGCTTCACGTCCGACTCCACCAAGCACTCTCCAGGAGTTACCAGTTGCTGTGCAAGAAGAATGGTCAATTAATACCGCAAAATGGTATCAAAGACATTATTCACAGTATGCCACGTCGTTGTCGGTCTTGTATTATTGGCAGAGGTGATCACAAGTCCTACTGAGAAGGAGGAACGCGTGTTCTGACAGTGGATACATTTTGCACAAGACAGATTTGTGACCGTTCATTCACCAACAACAAATCAACAAATAATAATAATACCCTGTTTACTTTGTTTATGGTTTACAGACTATACCTGATACTATTTTGTGATACAAAATGAAAGGAAGGAAGGATTTCTGTTTGTTGCTTCAATTTTGGTCACTAGTGTATTTGTATTCCTGCATTTCATTCCCTAAGTTGACATAATTTACCGACCTAGAACATTGCCGTCATTCCAGAACGAGGTTTCTACTACTGAGAATACCGGGCGAGTTGGCCATGCGGTTAGAGGCGCGCGGCTGTAACCTTGCATCCGGGAGATAGTGGGTTCGAATCCCACTGTCGGCAGCCCTGAAGTTGGTTTTCCGTGGTTTCCTATTTTCACACCAGGCAAATGCTGGGGCTGTACCTTAATCAAGGCCACGGTCGCTTCCTTCCAATTCCTAGGCCTTTCCTGTCCCATCGTCGCCGTAGGACCTATCTGTGTCGGTGCGACGTAAAGCCACTAGCAAAAAAACCTACTACTGATAATTAACAATTGTTTCTGAAATTGTGTTCGTTTATTTCTATAAGTGTCTGGAATTCGTAGGTAGCCAGCCCGCAAATAGATTTTAACAAACTTTGTGCCACCGAGGACACCTGGTAGTGAAAGGTACATATTGAATTCGATCCTATGAGGCACCTTTAAGGTTTATTTAGCATTAATTTAGATAATGTATTCTTAACTTAGCTCAAGACAAAGTTCCGTAGTAGATGGGAATGGGATTATCTGAGCAGAGGACTAAATTTCGAGCTTATCATTAGTGTGGAGGTCGGTTTTTGATCACTTTTTTTGCTAGTTGCTTTACGTCGCACCGACACAGATAGGTCTTATGGCGACGATGGGACAGGGAAGGGCTAGGAGTGGGAAGGAAGCAGCCGTGGCCTTAATTAAGGTACAGCCCCAGCATTCGCCTGGTGTGAAAATGGGAAACCACGGAAAACCATTTTCAGGGCTGCCGACAGTGGGGTTCGAACCTACTATCTCCCGAATACTGGATACTGGCCGCACTTAAGCCACTGCAGCTATCGAGCTCGGTTTTTGATCACTTGGGAATAATGGACAGGAAAAGGCAATGGCAACATAGACACCTAGCATCTCAAGAAATCTACAGTGAAGGAGGTTATGAGCCGTGGATGATATAGACTGGACTGTTCTATCATAAATCTCTCTTTAAAACGATAAGGAACTCATGTTGAAGTTTCTACGGAAAATGCTGTATCTGTTTCAATGATAGAAGAAAGATTGTATCGACCAGATAGCGTCATATATGAACATAACCCACAAATGGAGATAAAGTTTTCGTCCAAATCTTATAATAAGGACGAGACGATCCAGTTTCATTTCAGTAAAGAAGTATGATATAATCCCATCAAAAAGACGAGTGAGTTTCCTTCATTATTATTACGAGGGTTGGGGCTTAGGTAATGGCAATTATTTTTTTCCTCATATCTGCACGATGCTATCATACAATAATCATATGTGCTAGAAAGCATGACACTCACAATATATGGACAAAGCACGAGATCCCCGTGCGGTGGGCAGGTACAACTGGGACTGCTCAGACTCCGTGCAGAATGGATGGAACGAGGCAAGAACAGTGTGCGTAAATCAAACTGGCCGTTCGCCGGGGTCGCTATGCCAAAGAATGTCATAGCTTGTGGAAGCTGTGGAGAACAATGTCCTTCGTACCAAACCGTTGCAAGAGGGGCAGCAGCATTTCAGCACGGACATGAAACTAGCAGCGATGTGTAACGTTCCGGACGACCTGTTAGTGTCCGGCCTGATGTGTCACGTGCAGTAATTACCAAGTGCATGGACGTGAACAGAAGATGGACACTACTTGGGTTACAAGCCGAAACAGCCATTGAGAAACGAATAATCAGCAGCATTTTACGGGAAGATCTTCATCTACGTGTTTCACTACGGTTTTAAACTGAAAATTTTCAAAGTTATACATTTTAGGGAGTCCACTGTCAGCTGAGCCTGTACAATACACTCTCAGTTCGTACGTCAAACGGTTTTTGGGGAATGATTATTTATTTTCTGATCTAACACTCATTTGAACCCCATAAGGAAGAATTTGAATGCTTTAAATCCTATCTTATTTAACATATAGGATGGAAAAGCGACCATCCTGTGAAATTTTGATTTTGTATATTTATTAACATCTAGGATATAGAAGACCACCCTTCATTTAAAAAATTAAGTTCGTGCCTGAAACGGTTTCCCAAGAATAGATATTGTGTTTTTGAGAGTCAACCACCATCTAAACCCCTTAAGGAAGAAATATTTTGAACTATACGATATTTCACACCTAAGACATACAAGAAGACCTCGTAAAATTACAACTTCGTACGTCAAACAGTTTTGGAGGGATGAATAATTTCGTTTACGGAGCTAATCTCATTTAACACTTTAGGGGTGGAACGATAAAAATATTTCCTATTTCACACCTAGGATTTAAAATATATACTACTATTGGGAAGTTTGTCTTCGTACTTTAAACCGTTTCGGAGGAAGGAATGAATATATTTGTTTTTATTTATTTGCTAGGGGCTTTACGTCGCACCGACACAGATAGGTCTTATGGCGACGATGGGATGGGAAAGGCCTAGGAGTTGGAAGGAAGCGGCCGTGGCCTTAATTAAGGTACAGCCCCAGCATTTGCCTGGTGTGAAAATGGGAAACCACGGAAAACCATCTTCAGGGCTGCCGATAGTGGGATTCGAACCTACTATCTCCCGGATGCAAGCACACAGCCGCGCGCCTCTACGCGCACGGCCAACTCGCCCGGTAATATATTTGTTTTCGGATCTTAACACCCATTTAACTTTCTGAGTGGTTAAATTTGCTTCAAACCTTCTGTTATTCAACACGTAGGATATCGTTTGAAATTTTAACTTCATAATTCAAATGGTTTCATATAAATGCACGTTTTTGTCATCATTCCTCACCCCTCCCCAGTCAACACCCCCATTAGGGGTGTATTAAGTCCACTTCTTCTTTGTATCCTCGTAAAAATAATTCAACTACTTTACACACTCCTTAAGTTGATTCCCCACCCGCCTTCCACGCCGCAAAATACGTGGGTCTTTATTTTTAAAGGAGATTCCAAATACCAATTTTCCCGTCCGTAACATCCTCCGTTTTCGAGATATAAGTATCCTAAAACAAAGGATTCAAATCATTTTCCAATTCATTTACCCCCTCCCCTTAACTGGATTTTCCGAAAACAAAAAATGCGTGTTTTCTTTATTTTTAAAGATGTTCCAAATACAAATTTTTCATGTCTGTAACATATTCAGTTTTGATAAATAATTATCCTCATAAATATAATTCAACTCATTTATCAGCTATTTTTACAACCCCCACAACTTAAGTGTTTTTCCTAAGAAAAGAAATACGTGTTACTTTATTTTTAAAAGAGATTAAAATACCAATTTTCACGTCTGTAATACCTTCAGCTTTGGAGATACCAGTATCCTAATAAAAGTAATTCACTCCCCTTTATCAATAATTTTTATCCTCCCCTTAAGTGTTTTTCCGAAAAAAAATTTGTTTTATTTTTAAAAGAGATTAAAAGTACCAGTTTTCATGTCTGTAATATGTTAAGTTTTCGAGATATACTGTAGATATGCTCATTTTAAAATTCACCCCATTTAACACTTCCACTTAAGTGGATTTTCAGAAAACAAATTATGGGTGTTCCTTTGCTTTGGCAGGAGATTCCAAATAACATTTCACGTCTGTAACATGTTACGTTTTTGAGATATAATGTACATATGCTCATTTTAAAAATTCATCCCCTTTGTCACTCCTGTTTACCCCGTCTTAATTATATTTTCCAAAAAACAAAGGAATACGTGTTTCTTTATTTTTAAAGGAGATTCTAAATACCAATTTTCATGACTGTAACTTATTCAGTTTCTGAGATATAAGTATCCTCATAAATGGTATTCAACTCCTTTTTACCGGGGGAGCTGGCAGTGCGATTAGGGGCGCGCAGCTGTGAGCTCGCATCCGGGAGTTAGTGGGTTCGAACCCCACTATCGGCAGCCCTGAAGATGGTTTTCCGTGATTTCCCATTTTCACACCAAGCAAATGCTGGGGCTGTACCTTAATTAAGACAACGGCCGCTTCCTTCCCATCCCTAGGCCTTTTCTGTCCCATGGTCGCCGTAAGACCTGTCTGTGTCGGTGCGACGTAAAACAATTAGCAAAAAAATAGCAACTCTTTTTCTCCTTTTTTCAACCCTCTTAAGAGGATTTTACGAAAATAAAAGATACGTGTTTCTTATATTTAAAGGAGATTCCAAATACCAATTTTCACGTCTTTAAACTATTCAGTTTTGAGATATTGTTACACTCATTTTAAAAATTCATCCCTCTTTTCATCCCCTTAGCGACGGAATATCCAAAATTCCTCCCTTAGCGAGCACCTACATTGTAATATAAATGTATCCTCAAAATTTCATTTATCTACAGTAGTTTTGGCTTGGCGATGATGAGTCAGTCAGTCAGTCAGTCAGTCAGTCAGTCAGTCAGTCAGTCAGTCAGTCAGTCAGGACTTATTATTTTATATATATAGATGATCTGACCGCTTGGTACGCTACCGGCAGGAAGGTGAAAAAGTGCTGGAGAGAATGATGAATTCTGGACCAGGGTGTATGAACCAGAGCTCAAAAGCCAGTTTGCAGAGTGGCGACATGCAGGATCACTAAGAAGACGGAAGTTCCGGCAAAACTCCTCCTCCGTAAGCTGATGATCATCGCAGCTTACGACGTCAGAGGCGTGAATGCGTGTCACAACGGTGTCAGCAACACACTACAGAACGTTCCTGCAGAGACAGTTACGATGTGCCGCTAGGGCCAAACGCCCACATCCTCCCATTGCAACGCCAGACCACATGCAGCAGAGGCTGTGTGGGGACATCTGCAGCGCTTGAACAGCCACCATACTCAATGGATCTGTCTCTGTGCGATTTTGACCTCATCCTCACAGTGAAAGAACCATTGAGTTGGAGATGCTTTGGAACACGAGAGGACATTGCAAACGCTATGAGACTGCAACATTCATACATTGTGATGCGATCACTGGCAACGTGCTGTGGACAATCTAGGAGGCTACTTTGAGAGTTTAACGTGAAGGTTAATGTACTCTCTGAGAATAAACATTATGCAGGACAAGGATTCCATGACTGGCAGTTTTCTCGCTTTGTGTCCTACATCTGATAAACTTACCCGCCAATATTCATACATCCCACAGCACTTTACGCTTCCCACTTCCATCTGTATATTTTTGTCTGCAGGATCTCGCATTCATGCGAAAAAATAATTGCCATGGCTTATGCCCCAAATTTTGTATTATTATTATCACCACCAGAGCTTAGAATTATTTGTTTTTCTGGTTTACATTGCTTGATGATATCATTTAGCACAGAAGGAATGCAAATTGAAATCGTCCTTCTTCGCCCTACACTCCGAAAATAAGCCTCTTACTCACTTACTCACTTACTCACGCCCGAGCGCGCGAATTACGCTTCACCCTGTATATACTGCTAATGACAACTTTTCTTGACTTATTTACTTATCTTTCAAACCTGAAAATTATGTTAATATTAAATTAATTAAATTATGATATTCTTATGAATCTAGTTGAACGCATTCTCTCTTCTTTTTTCCATGCATCAAAATAACTTTTTGATGTGTTTTCCATATAATTGTAACTATTTCAATTCACAGTTTATGGTAGAGACAAATTAATATGTCAAGATAAAGTTTGTTACGTATAGATAACGTGTGGAAATACTGAAAAGTTCGTGCTCTCGATCATTGTATCCGTAAGTTAAGGACTCATTTGCAAGAATAATGTCGTACTGCAACTGCCAATCATCTGTATACTGTGTGTCTTCCTTAAGTTTGATGACATGATTGTAAAGAATTTATTCTCTGCCTATATGGATGGTGCTTTTGAGCAGAATAATTTTCAGCGGCGTCATTACTAGTAAATTATGTATTTATTATTTACGAAGAACACAAAATACCTCAAAAATTTAACTTATTTTCAAAGTACGCCTGGAGGAACAACATAGGGCACTGTTCCCATAATTATCCACGAATGATTCGCTTCCGTTAATTTGAAAACACAATTACTACAGTCTTGATAGACCACCGTGCCAACCACTTCCGTATTATCCCATGATAACTTCAGGCAATTTATCACAATTATTATAATAGTGCATTTTTAGACTTGGTTCTAAATTAATGATTCATATAGACTAAGAGTGTTTGCTCTCAAAGACGGTTGTGCAGTTTCTGAAACTACAGAATGCCGATAATTTAAAACATGTTTCTTAAACTATGTAGGTGCAAATAATGACTACAGTTTTAACTTCCTTACAAATACTCATACTCAAGAAATATATTACATATCACACATGTGAGAACTGCAACGAATCATCGGTAATCTTATTAACTGAATTGTCTGGAAAAGAATATACATATTCACTTTATCGTTCGAGAGTATCACTGCTCATGAACTTTCATATTTCACCCAAAATCCATCTAGCCTTGTATGTCATCCATCACATACATCATTACCCAAGTACTTCTCTTAAAACAGGCCACGGTTTTACTTGAAAATGTAACTAATAAATTATATGAATTTTCCCAGCTTCTTTTATCTACATGTCAGGATTCACATGGCATTTGGTTTGGACATTCTGAATGATGAATGTGAATTTAGTTAGTAACTAAAAACTCCTACTACAATTTAAACCAATCCAGTACATTGATAGGGGAAATTATACCACAAAACTATACTAAATGTCAAATGATATTAGATATCGTCTATGTATACATTACAATTACTTAATGTACAGTTTTACAAGTTATTACTTAATTTCTCTAAGTTGGAATTCATCAACATAACCAAGAAATTATAAATGGTAAATAGAAAATTAAGAATTATGTTTACAAAACACAAACTATAATGAATGATGACAGAAAATACAACTTACAGACACAAGATACCTATTTACAAACTTATATTATAAACTTTCTGTAGCGTGCATTCATATATCATTTGATATTTTTTCTCCACCAAAATTGTAAATACGATCTTGAGGACAATTACAAATCTAAACACAACATATCATGAGTACCGTACCATTCCTCTAAACTACATTTGGTTGATAGCATATCATTCTCATGTCAGAGGACTCTAATGAGTAACATGTACATATGAGTATTCACGCGATGTGTGTCCTTCTTTGGGAGTCCTGAAATACATAACATTACAGTTCAGTTTGTCTCGTTAAATTAATACGGCACTATAATTATGTTAACTATTTCAAGTCATAAATCAATTTCAATAAATGCTGAATGCACAGCAATTCTCTTTTGTTTAATTAACTTGCAATATAAAAGGTTAGTGCCATTGAAAACAAATTGGTTATATAAAGAAATGCTCATCCCGAGCAGGGTATACTCTGAAATTACATGGGATTAATGATGTACTTCTTAATTAAGTGTACTTAAATGGTCTACTCTTGAATTACATAGCATAAAACGTATTTCTTAATCAATTTTACTTAGAATTTAACTGGCCTTCAAGCATCCGGTTAACAATTAATTAAATTCCATCAAAGTCATGTAGAAGTGGAACTTTCCAAAGCATGATAATCCTTTAGTGGATGAAATAAGAGATTTTTGTATCACAAATTTATATTTGTGAGTTAAATTATATATACACATTAATGTATATGTACATGTACTCATTGTGAACTCTTTCCTTTAATCAACACAACTTGAAGTGAATTGTCTACAGGTATTTCCCTAAATAATTTGAATAATCTTACTTTACATTATCTACATAATTGAATTAAAATGCACAGATACATCAGTAATAACCACAGAGCAATTTAGGATAATCCGTTCTACATTCTTTCTGTACAAGGCATTCACTCATATTAAATCTAGCAATCAAGGGTCTTGCACGCAATCTAATGACCAACAAATGAAGAAAATCAATTGATTTAAAGGTTCTAAAATTCACTGTGTTATATAAAGGAGATCACCTTACCTTGATGTTATATTTATGCAAGCAATAAGAAGAGAACTGCCACAAACAAACATTACCTTCATGTGATAAACCAAACTAATTCGCTATACACTTCATTGGAATAATACTAATGTTTTTCTACATTAGGAATTTATTTTCCTGGGAAGTTCCTGAAAGTAATATAACGAAATATGTACAAATGAAAGCAAGGGTACAAAAGAAAGAATTACTGTGACTAAGTACGTTCATCAAGATATCCCTTGGTGTAACAAAATGGAACATTTGTGACAAAATTGCTTACTGTGGGCTTTGAGAAAGTAGATGATGTTTGACTGTAATCATACATTTGAAACAATTTATAATTTGGGAAGGAAATAAGAATACAGATGAGTTATATTCATACTTAAGGACATATGAGGAGCATCCAGGTAAAACCAAACTTGTCCATTACATCCAGACTTTCCAGAGGAAAGAAAAACGTAAATTAGCAAATGGATAGTAGATTTTGAATATGAATATTTTTATTGATACAAGAAATCTCTCTATATATCTCGCACAGGTAAAACACTTAAAAAATTGGTATATTAAATCGACATATGTGATTTTGCCCAAATGGTTTGTTTTTGCTCAGACGCTAGCAAGACTTGTTACTGTTTGCTCAGAAGCTAGCAGGATTGTTCCTTTCTTCTCAGATTATTTATGGGTGTTTTAGAAACCCTGATTGTTTTATATTTTAATGGCTCTCAATACAAGTACCATAATTATCAGCATGTTAAAAGACTATTTGATATTATAACAAAATGCTGGTGGATAGCAAAATCTCTTCAAAATGAACAAAATAAATAAGTGCAATGATTATACATTATACTCGGTCAAAACCTTATTTAAAATCTGTTTTATTCAAGGTTGTAACTTGGTTCAAAGGATATTTTAATTTCTCTAACTAACTGCTAGATTCTTCAGTCTACCGAAACTAATTTTGAGTAATAAATTGATAAATTACCTGAAAAAGAAAATACATGGTGACAGTATTGTACTCGAAAAAGCAACAACTTGATTAAAATAGAATTACACGTTTCGTTCTTGAAAGAACATCATTGGATTGTATCAAATCACACTCAAATATTTAGAAATGCATAAACGTTTATGTTTATTTATGTTTAAATACTTAGGAACTTGAAATCTGGAACCTACCTTAATGACTGTTGTGTGTGTCCTCCGCGCCTACGATCTCCGCAGGCCGCCCGACACATGGATGTTTCCAGAGACCACGAGGCAGACTGCAGTGCGCTGACGTGATCCTCTGTGACGTCAGCCAGCGCTATAAAAGGAGCAACGTTTCTCGTCTCTCCAGGACTCCTACAGTGTCCAACGACCAGACTACACCACAAGTCAGACACGGAGGTACCCTCTTAAAAATGTGTTCTGAATAGGTGGGCTGATTCCTGGCCGTGAGGTTTAACCTCTGGACATTGCCTCATTCATCCTGCATCCCGTAGCCACGTCGAGCACCCATCCAAGCATTCTGCTACTCACTCAAGTCCCCTACAGTGCTCCGACTCCAATAGTAGCATTCTGCTCTATATGAACACTAGACGCAAGTTCCTTGCAAGTTATACGCCTCCTATTAGCATTCTGCTAATACGAACTCTCTCCACAAGTTCCACTTGTTATTGTATATGACCGATAGTTTTCGACTATCAAGAACATTCTCTCATTTGAACAGACTGTCTCATCAAGACAAGATTGAATGTATATAGGAATCTCAAATGTAAATATCATTCAGGCCCTCAGCCTACTACCTTATATTAACATTAAGCGTGTGCAACTCCACAAGCTTCAAGAAAAGTTTCATTCTATTTCATGTACATATTGTATAAATGTGTTGAAGCAATAAACTCTTATGTTGTGCCTTGTATACCAAGTTCCTTGTATACAATAATGACGTCTTCTTTTCTCTTCACACTAGTATAGAATGTGAGGTGTTGAAAAGCTGTTGCTCTGTCACTGACGTGAGTCTAGCTGGCTAGCCAGTCCGTTGACCTTCTGTCACGCCATATCCCCTGCTCTGGATAGGTGAATAACACTCACTGTTCTTAATGAGTAACTAACGAGCTGCCTATTATACCGGTAAGTTTCCTTTTGTCATTTTCTCTTACTTCAACTCTTTTGGAACAGTACGTGCAGTTTCTTATTATTATAGTTTCTTTAATCTGGCTTGAAAATATAGTTTTGCTTGGCCTACAAATGCGTTGCTACAGTTTGTTACTTGCCATTGGAGTTCATTCAAGTTAAACTACCATTTTCATTGTTATTATAATTGTTATATTATTGTCGTAATTTGAATTGTTTTCAAAAACTATTTAGTTGTTGTCTAATGAGTTTTTAATGGGCTGGCTAGTTTTCCTTTCTTTTTCCATTATGTAATTTATGTTTACGTGAACGGATTTCGTAGAAATATATTCGTAGTTTTATTATTTCTATTATTTTTTATTAATATTGTTGTGTATTTGGGATTAAATTTATGCTAATGATTTAATTGAGCAATATATGAATTGAATTAAAGTGTATCCTGTATGACATTTTTATCGAAAAATGATAACCTACTAAAACGTCTGGAGTGGCAAAGACGCTGCGTAAATTCAGAGAATTTACTACAGATAAGAATATTCTAACCCACAGTCCATACTTTTAAGTCAAAGAAAAATAGCGTGTCATAGGCGTAGCCAGGGTGGGGGATGTGGCGTGGTGGGTCATCGGACTGGCTAGCCAGCTGGACTTAGGCCAGTGACAGAGCCACAGCTTTTCAACACCGCGCATTCTAACTAGAGTGAAGAGGAAAGAGGACTTCCTTAAGGTATGTTCCAGATTTCAAGTTCCTAAGTATTTAAACAGAAATAAACATAAACCATTATGCATTTCTAAATATTTGAGTGTGATTTGATAGAATCTGATTATGTTCTTTTGAGAACGAAGCATGTAATTCCATTTTAATTAAGTCTTTTGTTTCAAGTATAATACGGTTACCATATGTTTCATTTTCAGGTAGTTTATAAATGTATCACTATAAATTAGATTCTGAAGAATCTAACAGTTATAAATTAATTTGAGTTGAAACTGGAAATATATGGCTTCAGGTATTGCAAATTACTTGAAAGGAACAAAAGCAGACAGCCAGACAGTCACGTAACAAATGCTTGGCCTGTGATTGTTAGTTCGGACATGTTCACATTTGCTTAGGCCCATCACTAGGACATTCTGCTTTAGCTCAGACCTAGATTTTTTACCTTCGATATTAGGAAGATCTGTTCGGTTTTAGTCAGATTTCAGTCGCGAAACAAAATTAATTCCGACTTAAATGTTTGATATTTCGGACTTGTTCGGTTTTGCTCAGATACTCCTCATATACAGCGCTTCTTGAAGGAAAATTCGCTTAAGACGTAAGGGCTGTGGTTATTACTCATTTATTGCCAGAAAGAACTCCTAACATCTAAGAAACTCTTCAACTACTGAATTCTGCGATCAGATCCTGTTCTACAACTTTGATTTGGTTTGCTACAATGTTTTCTCCTTTCCAGATGCATATAAAAGTATTACATAGTCAAAACTATGCGACATCCTCGATATTTGAAAGCATTTACTTCTAAGATAGGATGTGGAAGCTCTGGAATAGATTTATCCCATGTACATTATTTAAAGAAAAAAGTATCTGCATTGAGTGAACATGAAATATCGTAGATTGTAGCTTGATTTTTGGATGAAATTTACATTAGGCCTGAAGTAATATGTAAAGCGGGCAAGCTTGAAGATTTAGCTGTACAACCCTCCAATGAATATTCACTAATAACTACAACTATACAGACTTTTATGGTATCCTATTTACTGTCAAACAATAAAGGTGCTGTTGGCTTATTTCCTTGCAAAGACATAACCGATTGTTTATGTTTGTAGGTCTTGAAGTTTATGACCAAATTAGGATACATAATGTTTTTATCATCATTTCAGATAACAACAGCATTAATAGGTCAATGTTTACTAAATTATGTGACGGAACTTTATCTAAGCTTGTTAATCAGTACGACAATATCCACAATAATTTTGTCCTGTTTAACTCAGTACACATTTTTAAATGCATTAGAAATAACTGGTTAAATCAGACGGATAGCCGACAGACATTTTGTTTCCCAGATTCTACGAATCATAATGCCGCTCTTACTACCAGAGCGTCCGATTTAATAATACTGCAACAAAGTGAAAATCATAGTGTAATTAAATTAACACCTGCTTTTGATAAAAAAGTGTTATTTCCAACTTCCTTGGAAGGTAGAATATAAACTTACATGCCAGATAGCTGCTCTCAAGCATTGTAGCTAGAGAGTAGAAAATACAAAGCTGAGGGTACTATTTGCTTTTAGAATATATAATTAAATGGTGGAAAATAATGAATGTAAATCATGCACGTAAAGAAGACAGATTTAATGATAATTGCTGCCAGCCGGTGGCATATGTGGATCATGAAAATTATGCATTTTTGAGAAACTTCGTGTTATGGCTAGAGAATTGAAATGATATTTTAGTTCCAGGAGAAGATGAAAAGTCGAGGAAATGAAACGGTTAATTCACATCAAATACTCCGTTAGCTTTGACTCTCACAATTAGTATTGTAAAAGAAATAGTTGAATATTTATTAACTGCATTAAGTTTCAAATACGTGGTAGCTAAATTTGAGGCAGACGATATGTAGGCTAGGTTCAAGCAGTATCGCCAAATGAGCATAGCTGGTTTTAATATTTCATCTGCGCAAGTGATAAAATCAGAGGAAAAGTCAAAACAATCAGTATTATTAAGATGTTTTCTGCTAAACATTTTGACTTACAAATTGGAGATTTTAGTGGAAATGAAGAAGATAATGACTGTGACGAAAATGTTGAAATTTGTGCTGTGTCTAAGTTTGAAGGAGTTAGTCATGAATTCAATAATGTATGTTCCGGTATATAGACATTAAAATGATACTGTCGCCATTACGTACATAGGAGGCTATGTGTGTCATAAATTACTTAATTATGTTAAGTGTGAAGGATGTATTTCATTTTCTGTATTACTCGATTATACAGCAGTCCTTAGCTCTGTCGCTCCTTCCTGTTATTTTAAGGCCATAGACAGAAGAACCCTGAAATATCCATCAGATGTTGTGGCAAATACTTTAGTTACTGGTTTAAATGTCTTTAAAGTTATGATTAGCGACATATTTGAATATTTATTCTTAAATTGTAATTGCCAGAGACCAGTACTAGTGTCTGTGATGTACAATGTTCTTGAGAGTTTAAACTTTGATGTGTGTCAATCATGCGGCAAGAATTTAAACACGTTTAAAAAGTGCATATTTAGATTTTGTTATATTTTACTGAACAATTATAATAAGTTAATAAAGCAAAAGTTAGTTGATGAAGGGAAGAAAGTCACACAAAAAAGAAGGGAACATTGGACAAGATTGCTAGTACGTAAGGAATTAATCGAGACTGGAGTTTATTGTTTTACACCCTCGAGTTAATAAATCATTTCCTAAAAACTTCAGGTTGTTTATTTTTACACTTCGTTTGTATGTAGTTAAATCAGAAAGGATTAAAATATTTACAGTTAAGCACAGCTAGGAAAGATAATCAGTAATCCGTGCGGAACTAGGTAACACAGCAGCAGTCAGAGGGACTGTTGTGACGTGTGGCCTGCGAAGACGACAATCTGTTCGATTAATCACTTTACAGCATTTTTACTTGTGTTCACGACAGCTGTCTTCTGTCTTAATACATTTCTCCGCCCTTGTGTAATGAAAGCGTGATGGAGGATGATTTTTTATATATTATGATAAGTGTGACTCTTATGAGGACTGTGAAGGCAGATGGTCAGCGAATTAATCTATAGAAACTTATTAGACAGTTGTTTGGTTCCGGTAAAAGAGGTGAGAGACAACTATAGTTAACTTTTTACTTCGATGAACGTTCAATAACATTTTGTTTAGAAACTAAGCCTGTTTCAGCCATTGTCAAATCATTGAGACATTCATTAGAGGGTAATAAAACTAGCTAGTGAAAATTCTAAGTTTAGACATAGAGAACATTAACGAATCGCGGTATGTACTGCTAAGTCTCTTGCTAATTAATTATCTATTGCTGTTTTAGCTTCATTAATGAATTTTTATTTTTTGATACAAATTAGATAAGAGTATATATGAAAATACTGACTGCATTATTACTAAAATTGCCATACCTGAATTTATTTCAGTAAAAAATAGCTGTGCGATCTTAGAGATGATGAAAATGAAATAAAATAGTTATTCAGAGCAACAAAGTAGGACAAATAAACATCACCTATTTTTCTTTATTATACCCGCCTATAAATAGTAGAACAATACTAAACTTTTTAATAATACCATGTTTTATTAAACAACGTGTTTCAGAGCTATGGCCATATGTTACTCAGTCATGTATTTATGATTTTAGCTATAGCATCTAAGTAGATATGAATGATCTAGCATTAGCTATTCTTATGAGAAATACAGTACATTTTGTTAAATTCTGTTATGCATGCAGCAAGTCCAAGTCATAGAATACTTCAGGACAGAATTGATTTTCGAATGTCAGGAGACCTCCCTACTGATTTCTTTATGTATCCCGCGATGCACTGAATGATGATACCAATCTTCAGGTGTAAAGCTTAGAAATTGCCAAAATATATAAACTTAATCATAACTTATGACAAAAGAGGTCCCTGTTTTCACTGTACTTAGGCTTAAGGAACATGTTAAAATGCAGTGTACAATTCAAAATGGTGTAGTGTTCAGCAATAGCACCTTGTACATCAGAAAATTTGTGTGAAATCATGACAAATTTATTCCATCCCAGTCTCAAATCTAGCAAATGGTACATAAATGATACATGACATTTTGTTCTTCTTACCTCAGAAAATTATGTTAGAACTCTGAAAAGTGGTGGCAAAAGGGGGCTCTGGTTAAGACGCAGCAGGTCGTTATGCTACTTAGGTTCCAAAAAGGGTAAAAAAAAGTAAATAAATGCAATGTAAATTTTAATCTTATACCAGTTGCATAGTATTATTTGAAGTAATTCCACATACTGTATATGAGTTGACTATGTTTTTAAGTATAGGAGATATTATAAGTAGAATTTTGTAAACAATATAAATTTATTGAGGATGATCTGTTTGTTTAATAGAAAAAAATTGTTAGCATAAATTGTATATAATTGTATTCTAGAAAAAAAATTCTTCTCTTGTTAATTTAAAATATAGTGCTTGACAATAATGTATTTTAGTGTGCCATTTGCCACCGAGGTAGACACCTCATTTGCAAATAAAGAGATTTTGATTTGATTTCATTTGACTGGTAATTGTGCACTTCTTTATGAATGCATGTATGTGTGCATGTATCTACTGATAAATTTGAAGGAAACTGAACGCAATAATTCACATACTCTTTCACCTTCTTTGAGTAGCCGGCACAATATGGCAAGAAATGATCTTAATTTGTGTTTCAATTTGCAGGCAGTTAGGGTAAAAGTGTCAGGAGTTGAGAACTGTGTCATTTTTATGGATACAGAGGATTCTTACTGGACTGAATTAACATAAATTAGTCACACTGATGGATCAGCTTTGTCAATTTTATTTTGTAAAGCTCGGATGAATTACTTTATTTCCTAACCTGATTACTAGACAATTGTAATAAAAAAAGTGAGGTTTACTTCTGATATTTTCAGCAGTGTAGAATCCTTTGGTATCATATATTTATTAGTTATTTTGTCTTATTGTTGCAATGTACAGGGAACGGAACAGTTAAAGGACAAATATTCAAATTATATGAAGTTACTCACTGAGTTACTAAGCGAAGATAGCATTCTATCCCCTCAACTTCGTTATAAAATTAAAATTCGTGTCATATTTCTCCAAGATTAATTTCATGATTGTGTAGATTAATGTAAGTAGATGTTTTCGAAAGACTGTTTTCGTCCAGTGACAACATAAATATCACTGTGTATCTTAATAATAATAATAATAATAATAATAATAATAATAATAATAATAATAATAATAATAATAATAATAATAATAATAATTTCGTGTGGCTATTTCTAGCCGAGTGCAGCCCTTACAAGGTAGACCCTCCGATGAGGGTGGGCGGCATCTGCCATGTGTAGGTAACTGCGTGTTATTGTGGTGTAGGGTAGTGTTATGTGTGGTGTGTGAGTTGCAGGGATGTTGGGGACAGCACATACACCCAGCCCCCAGGTCACTGGAATTAACCAATGAAGGTTAAAATCCCCGACCCGGCCGGGAATCGAACCCGGGACCCTCTGAACCGAAGGCGAGTACGCTGACCATTCAGCCAACGAGTCGGGCAATAATAATAATAATTAATAAATAATAATAATTTACATGCCGGGCTGAGTGGCTCAGACGATTAAGGCGCTGGCTTTCAGAGGCTGGTTCGATTCTGGCTCAGCCCGGTGGTGTTTGAAGATGCTGAAATATGTCAGCCCGTGTCGGTAGATTTACTGGCACCGTAAAAGAACTCCCGCGGGATAAAATTCCGGCACCTCGACATCTCCGTAAACCGCAAAAGTATTTAGTGGGACGTAAAGCCAAATAACGTTATTATTAATAATAATTTACATTCATTGTGAAGTTCTAAGAACCATTGAAACATTTTGCCTTTTCAAATAGCTGTTATATGCAGAGATAATTCAAAGCAACATGTTCAAATACATTTTGCTGAGTTATCGGCTTACAGTTCTCCAGATCATTCATATGATCAATAACTGGCTGGTTTTCATTCAAAAATATCCGGAAAGTACGCATCTAAATAATGCCTACTATGCTGGGCCCGTCTCCAGTGGTGGTTCATTGATGACATCATCTCCATTTACATTAATTAACTAGAAAACCTTTATTCATTCTTTCATTCATGGGTTACCTCATATTTCCGTGATAACCTTTATGCGGCCTCCACTACATGCAGTAACACACTGACCCTCGTAAGCATACTCAATCCACATCAATTATTATTTTTGCAAGTAAAACTCATGTGAAGTGTACGATCGTACGCTATATATGCGTCCTCATAATCTCAAGATCATTCTTACAAACATAAGTTATATCAATATACGTTTTATTCTTTTCTGTTAACCTCAATATACAGTACATCAAACCTATCCATCCTCTAATCAGAAATGGCTGCAGTGTAGGAGCTTTTACCACCTGGAAGCCAAATACGACCTACCCAACTACCTACGTAAGCTGATATAAGAGAAATATTGGGCCTCTGCTAAATGCAGCGACACAGTGACCCTGTTAAGCATTCACATCAAATATTCATGGAATTAAAAAACCTGTGGAGAGTGTGATCATAGATATTTCGCAAGACCTTTTCATGACGACGTGGAATAAAAGTACGTGAAGGACTGTACTACCCTCACACAAACGTCTCATCAAACAATTCTATGTATTGATCACCCTGTACCACTCCAAATTTCCCGAAGCGAACATCCCCCTACCAAGGAGTTCCGTAACATCGCTTCTTCTTCGTCCCTCAGCAAGAATATTATTCATAAGTGCCTCGTCATATAGGCGCCCTTATAATCCGGAGATCATTTTGACAACCATCAGTTCTATTATTATAATTGTTAATGTTCCCTTCTAATACACTAATATTATATTCATAACAGCTCCAGTATTAGTTTCCAATCACTTGTAGAAACATATGCACACTATCAGTATCAGATATTCCTTACTTGTTTCTTACAGGTATGTTGTATGTGTTATAATCAGTATTTTTAACAGAATGAAAAGCCTTAAAGTTGCAATAGAAAACGTCAATGTTGAGATCGCCTGAATACGAATACGAGTTCTTCTTGCACTCAGACTCATTGCATTCATTGCATTGTATTCTACCATTGTTTGTTAATACTTGGTCACAATATCACCAACTCTCAACCACTGACAAGTTTATGCAATGTAAACAATATTGTACGTATATACGCATGATTTAAAGTGACTCAATAGAATCTGAGGATGTTCTTGTAGAACGAAATATGTCGTTCTTTGTTTAATAGTGTGTATTATTACAGGTATGTTATAGCGTTATACGTGTTATAATTAGTGTTTTCAACAGACTGAAAAGCCTTGAAGTTACATTAACTAAGTCGACAATGGAAAATATGGCTTCCATCTACTGTTGAAGGACAAGAGTAAACTTCGTCTTCTAAACGTAAATTTCCGGCCTTGAATTTCATAATCCATCCTGGGATCCTTCAATCACCAATAACTCTCCAAACGTGTCTTTGTACGTTTCTACACAGAGTTTTAAGCTTCCTGTAAAAGAATGGCATCGCTAGAATTCGGATATCAGGTGAAAATATACAGGGTGACTTTTTCCACCGTGTGCAAACTCTAGGGATTGATCGAGGAGAGGATACTGAACAGAAAAGGTCTAATGAACGTATGTCTGGAAATGCAAGGTTTGTTTGTTAGGGACCGTTTATTGAATCATCCTTTGTTACAGAGACGGCGGTCTAATACGCGCTGTACTATGCAGCCACAGTTACAGTATGTGTTGAAAATGATTTCCATGTGCCTCCTCGCATGCGTGTACGCGCCGTAGCATGTTCTGTCTCACACGTTCACATCGGCCAGGCTGCAACCGAACAGTGGCAAAGGCAGCATGAATACGCTGCTCCAGTGTCTCCTCATCTGGAATGGGCTCTGCATACACGATACTTTTGAGATGGCCCCATAACCAGAAATCGCACGGGTTGAGATCTGGTGAACGAGCAGGCCAAGCAACTGGACCTCCTCGTCCGAACCATCGACCAGGGAAGACACAATTGAGATGCGTCCGGACGTTCACATCGAAGTGGGCTGGAGCACCATCATGTAGCAGCCACAATACCCTGTGAATCATCAATGGTACGTCTTCCAGCAGGGGAAACAAAGTCACCTGCAAGAAACGCCGATAGTTCCGGCCTGTTAGGCGACGTGGAAGGAAGGATGGTCCCAAAACACGGTCGCCAATTATCTAGGCGGTTGAACCGCTGCTGATGATTCGCTGGCACCAAATCATGGGGGTTATACATACAATCCTACAGATGACTGTTATGAAAGTTGAAGATACCACTCTGCGTAAAATTGGCCTTATCTGTGAATAGGATGGATGCCACAAATCCCGGAATCGCTGTTGCCTGGTGAATAAACCAGTGACAAAACCACTCCCGATGTGGAAAGTCTGTCGCTAGTAAGCCCTGCACAAGCTGAGAAGTAACAAGAATGTTCCACACGGTCGTCTGGCATACCCTGTACTGGCGGACCAACTGCCTAGTACTGACACGACGGTCGCCTTCCACAAGGTTCATCACATTTTCCTCCACGTCTGGTGTCCTAACAGGGCGAGTACGTCCTTCATGATTTCCTGCTTCCTTAAACGACCATGTCTCAGACAAACGGCGTAACACTGTTGCAAACATTGAATGCTGTGGTTGCTGTCGGCGGGGATAGTTCTCCAGATACAACCGTGCTGCCCGCCGCCTGTTGCCATTTGCCTTGCCGTATGTAAACACCATGTCGGCAAGCTCTCGGGTCGAATACGGAACCATTGTGTACTACGCTGTAACACATCCACTACCCGATGAGTCAGCACGAGAAGTGGCTATGGCAGGAGAGGGCGCCTGGGCATGACGTATGAGGAACAGTATCACCCTCTAGGAGGAAACTACGCAAACTGTAACTGTGGCGCCATGGTACAGCGCGCATTGGCCTGCAGTCTGTGTAACAAAGTATGATTGAATACCTGGTCGCTAGCAAGCATTTCCGGACATACGTTAATTAGACCATTTTTGTTCCGTATCCTCTCCGCGATCAATCCCTAGAGTTTGTATACGGAGGAAGAAATCACCCTGTATTTTATTTCGGTTTCAAATGTACATGAAAATTAGGTTATTAATATCTTGAAATCTGGTAAGAATTGGTAGTGGTATAGTGTCTGAAATGTCTACAATGACACAAGAACCAAGGTTTGCCTATTTTATATCAGTAAGTGTATTCAAGTGTTATCATCTACTGAAAATGGATGTGTATGCCGTCACTTGAACCCATATTATTCAAATCTATTTGTGAAAGGACAGTCCATAAATTACCTAGTAGTTGTACATCCGCCTCGATTTACCGTATAAACTGTATTTGCCTCTTCTTCTAAAGAGCATTGCTAATTATTGCATCAAACGCTCCAGACAAATACAGATCTTACAGTAAATTAAGAGCTCTATTGGGGAAGGCACAAATTGTATCTCCAGGTGATGTTCTCACAACTCCTTAGATTCCTTAAAATACAATCTGCTACTGTTTCTGTTCATTCATTCTGAGAGTTTTGGTCAATTGGGTATTCATCCTCACCCTCATGGATTTAATGTGTGTGCATTGTGTTAATTTATGTTATTTAGGGAATTTAGGTTTATACTTGAAAATCCACAGCCTGTTTCAAGTCATTCGACCGGGTCAGGAATGGAATAAATGAAGCCCCAATCTAGCGGCGAGGATAAGAATTGCACCAGCTACTGCAGCCTGTTGCACGCTTCTGGGGCAATGATTAATGAATGAGAGATGGAATTAAATGATATTGGAGAGTGTTGCTGGAATGAATAATGACAGGAAAAACCGGAGTACCCGGAGAAAAAACTGTCCCGCCTCCGCTTTGTCCAGCACAAATCTCGCTAGAAGTGACCGGGATTTGAACCACGGAACCCAGTGGTGAGAGACCGGCGTGCTGCCACCTGAGCCACGGAGGCTTCCCAGGTTTATACTTAATAAAAATAATTTAAACTGTCACAGGGAAGGGTTCTTAGGGGCTTAAAATGACATACAATTTATACTCTTTTCTGGCCTGGGCATAAGAAAACATAGAAACATGGATGAGAAAATTCTTGTGTAGATATTATGCCTAGTGTAAATTGAGGGGAGACTTTCATGGACCATGATGTTATGCTAAGCACTCTCCAACTTTGCTCTTAATGAATGAAGTCTTTGGCGGTAAAATCATTCTTCAGCGGTTTCTCGGACTCACAATGGTTGCGAACTGGCATCCATTGATGGGTTTTTCGTATTCTAATCAGGCTGCTCATAAAGAATATGTAGGCCTATATAAGGTTTGCCAAAATGAAACCGAGACTTTAGTGCGAGCGTCGTTATTTGAAGAAAGACAACATTGTACATGAGCCGGTAGATCGTTGCGTATGTCAGGAAGCAATCTGGTATCGTCAGAAAGGGTTAGTGAGCTGTTTGTACGTGTGGAAGCAAAGTGGCCAGGTACGGTTGTGCCATGAATTCGTCCAGAGTTTATGGCGGCAGATGATGTTAGTGGAGCCGACTTTTACAGTCGAATGTAGGATGTGTCTCACGCTGCACAATGTTCAGTGGTGCTGGGCATTTCATCATGGACCAGTAAGGACGTGCACAGAGGGCAGCCTGGTGAGGGAAAACACACATCAGGGGATGCCGGTTCGCGAGCGATGGTGAGTCCGAGACACCGTTGAAGAATGGTTCCGCTCGGGGTATCAGTCATCAGTCCACCCACTGCTAGGGACACTTGATCGAACCAACACGGCGACTATATTCAGGCAGATATATCACCCACACATCAAACTTTACATTCTGTATGTTCACGAATTCTGAACAATAAACCATTAGAATAACCAAGAAATGTTTCAGTGCCATTTGGGCAACCTTTATAAGGATGTTTCCGTGATCAATTTGCAGACTTCCAGGGATGACGGAGGACACATGTATCAATTTGAGATAGGGAACATTGTTCCGGAAACGACTTCGTCGCATCTTATATACCAATACCGTTTTTCGTAGGTTGCAGGTTTGTCAACGCATGTGGGTTCAATATGATGCGGCCCCAGCCCACATCTCACACACTAATCTCGAACACTTTAATCAGACGCTCTTGGAAAACGGGATAGGAAGACGAGATCCTGTTGCGTGGCCACCTCCTGCGCCTGATCTTATCCCACTTGAGTTCTTCTTGCGAAGTTATGGGAAGAGTATTGTCTGCGAGGTAACTGTAGGGATTGAGAAAGAGCTCCTGGAAAGGAATTTCACTGCTAGTGACATTGCTAGAACAATGCCAGAATGGTTCGACCACATACGCCAGAACTTCCTGAGACGTTGTCGATGCTGGGGGGGACGCTATTTTGAACAGCTGTTGTAGACGTCTTCGTGGCGTGTGTATTTTCTCCGCACAAAGGTTATTGCGTTATTTTAAATCCCACGTTCGTAATATTCCACAATAAATTTGTTTCTACTGAGATGTTTCCGGGCCAGGGTCAGCTATCTCATATTGTTACATGTACTTGATAGTCTGTATGATCATCACAGGAACACCCTGCACATAAATGGGTATGCTGTGTAATAACTCTGTGTGATACTATCACAATCTGGGGCCGATGACCTTCGATGTTAGGCCCCTTAAAACAACAAGCATCATCATCATCATCATCAACTATCACAATCTCAGCAGCAAAACACAACTCTTTATTCCAACAGACCTCCTTTCAGCCACAAAGAAGGAAACCTATCAAGTAAGTGACAGTGGATCTAAAGAGGGCATCCAGATGTTGCTAGGTGCAGTGAATACATTTCGTATTATAGTACAATGATCCTCTCACAGGATTTTAACCTATCTATAATTCACCTTATATTAGTTCTAACCAGTCATATCACACTATGCTCTCTATGCTCACCAGGATAAGAAGGTTTTAAGCAAGCCTCAGACGTAGGAGTAATGGAGTTCCATTTTCTTTTATATCAATCAGTCACTACTGATCTACATTTAGGGCAGTCGCCCAGGTGGCAGATTCCCTATCTGTTGTGTTCCTACCCGTTTCTTAAATGATTTCAAAGAAATTGGAAATTTATTAAACATCTCCCTTGGTAAGTTATTCCAATCCCTAACTCCCCTTCCTATAAATGAAGATTTGCTCCAATTTGTCCTCTTGAATTTCAGCTTTATCTTCATATTGTGATCTTTCCTACTTTTAAAGACGCCACTCAAACTTATTCTTCTACTAATGTCATCTACGCCATCTCTCCGCTGACAGCCCGGAACATATCACTTAGTCGAGCAGCTCGTCTTCTTTCTGCCAGTTCTTCCCAGCCCAAACTTTGCAACATTTTTGTAACGCTACTCTTTTGTCGGAAATCATCCAGAACAAATCGAGCTGCTTTTCTTTGGAAATTTTTCAGTTTTTGAATAAAATAATCCTGGTGAGGGTCCCATACACTGGAACCATACTCTAGTTGGGGTCTTACCAGAGACTTATATGCCCTCTCCTTTACATCCTTACTACAACTCCTAAACACCCTCATAACCATGTGCAGAGAACTGTACCCTTTATTTACAACCTCATTTATGTGATTACCCCAATGAATATCACAAGATAAGTTACTTACAATGATCCCCAAAAGGAAATTTCACCCCATCAACGCAGTAATTAAAACTGAGAGGACTTTTCCTGGAGGTCATTTTTCAGTTGCTAACAATCTTGTAACTTATTTATTACTCCGTACAGAATAACATCATCCGCAAAAAGCTTTACCTCTGATTCCACGTCTTTACTCATATCACTTATATAAGTAAGATAAGGCTACGGACTCCCAGGAAGCAACTCAACGAACGAAATGGAATTCGATGGGATGTTTTCGATATTAAGGGGGATTATGGAAGAAAAAAGTAGAACTGGCAGAATCAGCAAAGAATACTCATTCGGATGTGTTAGGAGTTTATGATATTCGAGTATGGGGGAATAAAGTGGAAGAGATTGCATTGTTCTTCAGGAAAACTACAACACCCACCATGGTTTCTGTTATGCACGTAAATTCATTAACGATGTGGACTGGTTTAGAATTTGAGGGAATCAGGGCGAGAATATTGTCTCAGTGTCTTTTGCGGGAGGAGATGAAGTAGACAAGTTTTATGGAGCACTGAGTGACATCGTAGTCAGGATCAACAGCAAGGACGGGATAGCGTTCAAATGATGAAGTAGAACTGAACGATATGAGAAGGTTATGGGTAAATGTGGGGAAGATATGGAAACAAATAGGACCGGGAAGGGTAAACTGGTCTTATCTACAAGTACCTGTGGGATTAACAGCTGCGAATTCATTCTTCAAGCATAAAGCTATTCACCGTTACAGATGGGAGGGTAGGGGCATCCAATTCATAGTAGAATATATGATAACAGTCTTCTAATTTAGGGAGTCTGTTAGGAACGTACGTGATTTTCGATGATAATGACTATTATATGATAGGCAGTGAACTAAGTTTCACTAGGCCTAGGATATAATTTTTATTTACAATTTGCAGTACGTCGCACCGGCAGAGATAAGTGTTATGGCGACGATGGGACAAGGATAGGATCGAGAATGAAGTGACCGTGGTCTTAATTAAGGTGCATCCCCAGCATTTGTCCGGTGTGAAAATGTGAAACCACGGAAGACCATATTCAGGGCTAGAGACAGTGGGGTTCGAACCCACGATCTCCCGAATGCAAGCTGACAGCTACGTGACTCAGACCACGCAGCCAGTCGTTCGGTCCTACGATAGAGAAAGTTAAATTTATTTACAGACGAATAAGGGTAGACAACCTTAAGGACGAGGAAATTGGACAAACGTATATGGATAAGTGAGCAGTTCCAAAGAATAGAGAGTCCGCAGGTTTGGGATAAAGAAAAAAAGGTGGCATACAGGAATGCTGTATTAGAAACGACAAGGGAACAACTGTATGTGCAAAGATGCAAGAAAGCTAATATCTTGCTGGAATTATAAGTCAAGGCAACTTGTAAATGTAAAAAAATGGAGGCGTATCATGGGGCCTCTAAATATTAGTTCCTAATTAGCGTCTACCTCTAAGATCTTTTGCTACCATGTTTTTCCTTCATTCCCACCTAGATATACCTGCTTCCTTCATAAAGCTGCAGGTTGTTCTTATTGGGTCTTCATGGATTTTTTTCTCTCTCTTCACCTGGTAGTCCTAGAGTGGAGAGTCTGATAGTACCCAGCGCCTCACATTCGAAAAGCATGTGTTCAGCTGATTCCTCTGCTTCATTGCATTTCCTACATATGTTGTCTATCAAGAAAGGCTACAAAGAACATGACAGAAATAGAACGGAACCAATCAGTGTCGTTTCAAGGAGATATTACGGGGAAGTTTTTGGTAATAAGCTGCAAAAGCATTGTGAAGTGCAGGAAGACAGGAAAACCTTTCTGGACTGTAAAATGAATCTTAGATACGGAGGGAGAAGGGAAATAAATAGTGGTTTGGGTAAATCAGTTGAACTGTTGTAGACACTGAGCTCATTGTTGTCTCAACATTTAACTACATTTTTCTGGAATTTAATACTAGAGAGACCCAAAAGCAAATACCTAGGTAAGAGGCTGTATCGATATACCGGTTGGTCCACCAGCAGCTTATTATTTTTCATTGTCATCTATGCGATATAAACGTAAATCGAGCGTACAATTCAAAGGTAAACGAGAGTTTGGAAAACTTCATATTACAGCATGCCGTTGTAATGCTTCTGCTTGTCATAAGATAGGTTGTGCCAAGTGACCCGGTATGGCAGAAAGTTAAACGAAGGTCTGAAACTATTAATTAGATATATTAAAAGGATGGGAGCTGGATGAGCATGCACTCCAAATATCTGTTCTAAGTGCCAAGGCCTCTACGACAAGCGTGATTTAAGTGGCAAGTTGCCGATCACGCGTCAGAACTAAGATCGCATGGACGGTTCGAAACCAGGCGTACACAAATAGTCAGAGCTTCGAAGTACAAAGGTATGGTAGAGAGTAACCCATTGCCGCCTTCTAGAGGAATCGTTAGCGCCAATGTTAGTCCAGTATTTGAATGAAGTATTTGACAGAAATCTTAAAACGATCACAGACGCGAATAACACTTACTTTACAAAATGAAGTGTACACGAAGACCATGAACAGATACCGGATAGGCTGTGAACCGCCGTTCGTGTGCCACCCCGCGCAATAGTTCATTTGGAAAGAGCACACTCCTTGCTGACTAAGAAGAGAGGGTACGACGAATCAAATGTCAGGTTTGAATCCTGATCCATAACTTTTTACCTTCTTTTCTTATCGCCTATTAAGTTGGATGTGGTATGGTCTCATACCCACTTGTGTCCAAATAATGATTTGTTCATTTGGCTTTGAAAAAGGTCGTTTATATCATACCATATTTAGCTGGGTTGGACTAGGGTGTAATGGCCTATAGTTACGAAATATGATTCCCAAATTTCAGTTAGCTACTACGTTGAACGAAGAAACTGTTCGAAGTGATGACCTGCTTGGTTGATACCGAGCCGAGCACGACATTGTAAGGATAGTCTGGCACGTTAAAAATCTGCAGTGAAACGCATCTGAGGGTCACGGTGATGAGACGTGGAAGGTGGCCAGAATTTGTAGGCTCCTGTGCGTACACTATATTTGAATGGCTCCACAGGAAAAAATCAAGTGCCGTAAGGTCGGACGACAACCGGCGCGTGGGGTGGAGCTCCATTATGTTGAAACCACATCCTTAATCGGTGAAGTAGCGGCACATGTTCTGGAAACTGTGGGAGTTCATGTTGGGGAAAATGGATGTAGCGTGGTCCCGTCAGATGGCCGTCAAAAATATGGTTGAATGAGGTGATCACCCAAGATTCAATACCACATGTTTAATCCCCATTGTACTTGAAAATATTCCCGTCCACACTCCAGCACTGCATGTTCCGGTGATTAACGGTTTCATTGTTGTGGAATCGCGATTCGTCCGAAAATAGGAGTGTCGATAATAAGATAGCACTGTGTAATGTTCATCGACAGAATGCTACTCGAGCTTCGAAGTTATGACCGTGGAGCTCCTGGTATTGAATGTGTTACGGGTGAAGTTTATTGATATGCAGTATTCACGTAACACACGTGAGGTTTACGTTGGTGTTTTGTGCAAGAACCTGAGAAATAGCATGAGGGTTATTCAGGTTAGCATCCAACACGACCTCTTCATTACTACCAGACGTCAGTGGATTATTTCTAGCGGGACATGCCCTTCCAAGTAATGCAGTTTTTACGCGGACACCTTTCTACAACCCAAAGACTATTGGCTGTCGGGTGTCATCTGTCAGGAAATCTCTCTTCATACAGGCGTTGCCACTGAAATGGGTTGTCTTGTTTCTTTCTTTGCTAGTGGTTTATCGTCGCGCTAACACATTGAATGTTTTAGGCAACGCAAGGATGGGTAATGGACTGGATTGGGAAGGTGGCGGCAATGGCCTCAATTAAACTATAGCCCTATCGTTTGCTTGGTGTGAAAATAAGAAACCACGGAAAACTGTCTTCATAGCTGCCAACGTTGGGATTCCAACCCAACATCTGCCGAATACAAGATCACAGCTCCGCGATGTCTTTTTTTCTCCATAGATCAGTAAAATATCAACATACCCGTCCCTGGAATACATCGCAAGGGAATGAATAAGCTTTTTGTTGTGACCTGAGTCGTGTTCACGCAACATACGATATAATGTTTTCCGACTTCTCTCCCCGAATATTACCGTATTTACGCGAATAATACCTGCATATATTTTTTAAAATTGAGGCACGAAATTGGGGTGCGGGTTTTATTTGAGTCAATGTTGGCATTATTTTTTCAAAATCAGCCTTTCTAAAGTTAGGGCGCGAGGATTACTCGGTGGCGGGGATTATTCGCGTATAATACGGTTTATATAGCCTGTTTTCCTTTGAATGGTATGTTAGTGTTACGTTTCTACCACGTAGAATGAAAACAATGAAATATCATCCTTACGAAACAGCATTGTTAAATAATTTGGTTGCGTTGAAAAATTTTAAGGGCCTAGCACACTATCTAATATATGTTATTGTTATTCATTTAACGAAAAATATGCTTATCTATATTCCAAAACTCATCACTACCTTTTATTTCAATACTTTATTAGCATGTATGTCATCACAAAGAAACTCGTAACCAAAGTGAACATACGACAGCTTCTCAAGAAATGATCAGAAACAGCATTAACTACTTCGCGCTGTCATCATTTAATCTTCATGTTGAAACGACCACTCAGCTGAATAGTTCAAAGTGACCAACATGGAGAAATGGGATGGAAAATATGAGTAAAACAACCCTTAGAATTCTGAGAATGCATTGGCAGCTTAACACCAGCATCTATTGTTGTGTGGAACAGCTGTGAGCAATGGGATGCTTGCCATAAAATACGATATAGTGGATTTCATAGCCACGGCCTTCATTCAATCCCGAGAACTGCTATAGCGACTGAACAAGGTACGTCCATTTTATGGTAAATTACAGGACGTAGGAGATACGTCATTAATTACATGTCATACACACAGGGCTTCTTTATGCCTTACAGTTCTTTTACTGCAAAATAGGGCTATCCATATTTCAAATCTCATCACTAGCTTTTATTTCAGTAAGTTATTAGCACGAGTATTATTACAAAGAAACTTGTTATAAAATAGAAAACCTCAGTTTCATTGGCCGAAGTATTTACTGATTAGGAAAATGTAACACTGATAGACAGTTGTGAAGTATATTTCTGTAGTTTTAATTTAAATACGGATATCCGATATTTTAATCAAGAACCTAAAAATATTAATGTTCACCATGGTCTCTTTCATCCTAAAAATCTCTTAAAAAGTGAAAGGATCGCCTTTTCATTTAAACTAACATCAAGGAATTAATTGTTGTTAGCTAAGAACTGACACATTACTGCTATGAAGAGGTTAGACCCTTTGATACCTGATGCGCAATGGAGAATGCTGTCTTAAACAAGACAGTGCATTTAATAGACACAATAAGTACAAATAATTTATGCATAGCTTCGTTTAGCCTTACAATTTATTAATTTCAAAATTAGCATAGTTATTATTATTAGCCCCCGGTCTAGAAAGCCAAGAATAACGGCCGAGAGGATTCGTCGTGCTGACCGCACGACACATCGTAATCTGCAGGCCTTCGGGCTGAGCAGCGGTCGTTTGGTAGGCCAAGGCCCTTCAAGGGCTGTAGTGCCATGGGGTTTGGTTTGGTTTTTATTATTATTAACCACATGACTTTTCAATACTTTAATGACTATTAATATTACCTAGATTTTATTGGCTTTTGGTACTTTCCACACTGATTTTAAAACTTTAATTGACTCATCTAGCCACATGTCTATTCGATTAAAAGCTTCATTGACTACACAGAATGAAGGATAGAAGGAAAAAAGTACGATAGCTATTTCTAATAACGACTTATTACATAAATTTAATATAACGAAGCTGCAAAGCAGAATGTAGGGTAATGTGACACTCGGATGACGAATATGAATTTTAGTTTCGTAGCAGCATAGATTCAGTAATTATGGCAAGGCATATTCTCCATATTTCAGACAAAAGCTGCAAGTAGTGTTAGTTTTGTAGCCCAGTGTATCCCTATTGTTCACTAATTCAACAACTAACAAATCATCATGAAATTACAAAAGTACATTTGACTGAAAGTTTCATCGTCTTGACAAAATGAAGGATATAAGTATGCTAGCTACTCATGAACGACACATTCCAGCAATATGACATAATGAAATTGTGAAGGAGAATGCTGGGCAATGTACAATCGGATGATGAAAATGAATACTAGAATCATAGCAGTACTGATTCAGTAACAAAGACAAGGCACAGTCTCGAAATTCTCTGCCATTGTTGTCGTTCTATTAGTGCCATAGGTCAGGAGCTATTCATTGGCATTAAACAGACAAGGCCGAAAACTAGTCCGACAAGTACCGGATTAAAATGTTCATAATCAATAGCATTAGGGGAAAAATATACCTGTGGCACATTGTAAGTACCGAAGCTTTACAGAACTTGATTAGAATTGGATTTTTGTAGGGACTTATCCCATGAGTCCTTCACGAGATAGAATACACACTGCTCTGCAAAAAAGAATAAAAGAAGAAATAAAATAAAAATCTCTATATATGCGCACCATAAAGAAGCTATGGCAGGGGCAGCACGTAAGTAGGTAGAAGCACAGGGCGTGGAAGTATAAAGAAAATAAAAAATACTGCACACTGTACTACACGAAGCATTTATTATAGGTTAACAAACACTTGCAGTATGCACTTAGTACGATGTTGGACCACTCGTAGCACGGGGCCAGTGGAGGCGATACGGTCGAGCATCGAGATATACAGACGTCGAGTGTTCTCCTGAGGAAGATTTTGCCTCAGCTGGCGCATTTGATTCTTCCAATTAAAATATATCGTAGTAACCACTGGCCGAAGTTGCCGTCCAATGTGCTATGGGTGAGAGGTCTGCAGATCTTGCCGGCCGAGGAAGCGTGTTGACATTATGAAATCCGGCCAGAGATATCCATGCTGTGTGAGGGAAGGCAATATCCTGCTTGAAAATGGGCCGTCAAGCTGCGCCAGAATGTAAAGCACACACGGACGTATCGCCGCGCTGTCAGGGTTTCTTTAGTTACCACTAGTGAGGAACGGGAAGCGTAGAAAATGGCCCCTTACACCATGGCACCTCTTGTCTGGGTAGATGAAGCGTGGATCACTATGCTGGCCAAAACATCTGTAGATGATAATTCGGTGGTCGTCTGTATCCAGACAGAACAGTGATTTGTCACTGAACACAACGCGTCACCAATTTGCAACCTGCCATGCTTCCCGTTCCTGGAAGAAGTTCAGACGTACTCCGAGATGCTCAGGTTGTAATGGTCGACGTCGAAAGGGACGCCGCTACAACGGATCCTGCTCTGCTAGCTATCTGGATATGGTGCTGGTCAGCACAGACGTATATCTAGCTGCCGTGACAGGTCTCTGAATGATACGAAGCGACGCCCGTGGAGTGCTTACAGCCTGTCTCACGATGAAGCGATCCTCCCTGCTGGTGGTCAGCCTTCTCCACGCGTGTGTTCCCTCATGTTTCCACTGCGCCCAACACCGACGCACAGTTTAGTCAGAACGGTTCAAGTGGCGAGCAGTGCACTCACTGTAAGGTAACACCTGCCTTTCTCGGTCCGACGATGTGGCCTCTCTTAAATTCATCTAGCTTGTCAAAGGCTTGTCGAATGTGACGTCCAGATACACTGTGTGTTCACTTATGTGGTTCACACTGCTGCCAAGTCCTCATTCGTTGTTTTACATCTATGATTGAGGGAGGGACTTGCACGCCTCTTAGTGGAACTTCCGCCGAAAGCAATCCGCATTAAACACAAATGGGGCACATACCAGCCTATGACGATACTATATGACAACCTTCGTTGTGCTCGCGCAATTCATTAATGGTGCGATTTTTGTTTGTTTTTACAAATGAGTGTATTTATATGTAATAGTAATAAATGTTTGGCTGAACTGAGAGTAAATCCATCCTTCGTCAAATTATGTATGTCAAACTTATTACAGCCGCTAGTACGGTGCAATGATTTTGAGTTTACAACTCTAAACAACATGGCATGAAGTCTCGGTCCTCATAATTTTGCTATGTCAAGTCATTATACTGGATTAGGTTTTAGGTTTTAAATGCATACTTCCCGACTCACTTACCCATCCATCGTTTATTCATACCCGGTAAAGCCCCTGTCTTATTACAATAGTCAAACTCACAGTGCATAGTGACCTCTGTATCCATTCTCTACGGTTCAGCTGCTCGGTGTGCTACATACTTGTGTTCAAAATTTCCCGAGTCCACTACTTCCGTTCTTTAATACTGTGAAATATCCAATGTGTAATTAGTTATCCCTCCTATGAGCTACAAACTGTGGAATTTACAATAAGCTGCTCGTCGGGGAGTTTACTGCTTTAGCTCGAAAATAATCTTTAGATACCAACTGTAATACCGAATTCGGTAACTCAGCTACTAACAACAATCTCAGAAAATTACAAGACTGAAGAACGACCGTTTAAAAATGATATGCCTTTAGAGGCAATGCTATAAAGGCATTTTTCCGAAGTGAACAAGAAATTGATAAAACACTGACAACAAAACCAGAAATTTCCTATAATGCAGAGTTGAGAGGATTTCATTAACAAAGATGATTATCATGGTTCAGAAGCAAAATATCATGAGAGAGATATACTGCATGGTAAAGCTAACTTGTTTAGCACTCTCCAGTTACACAGTTGTTTGTGGTGACCCGGTGGCGCAGAAATTAAAAGAACCCAACGCCTTTCATTAGTCACAAATTGCAGATTACACCTGTTACACAAATATTGATAGTATACAGTAGACTGTACTTTAGCTGTCTTATTAACTTAAAATTCCCAAGACTTGAAAATCAGATACATAAAGATAATATTTAAGCAACTTCTTGCACATGAGGGTTCGAAAAGCAGAGTCGTACTAAAGAAGAGTTTATATACAAAATGTCAAAGCAGATTCCTGTATCCTGTATCTTTTGGAACTTTCTGCAGTTTAAACAAAAGCAAATATATGAGCTTATGAAATCTATTTCTGCCAGAGCGAATTCACATTGCCACCTACTGTATTTCCGAGAATATCTATTGCTTATTCTATTAAAAAATGCAACCTTGTAGCTGCGCTTGTAACGCTAACCGAGCTTCTACAATTACGAATAATATTTGAATTGTTTGTTTAAAACGCTGACAGTAACTGCGTTTGCAAATGTATATCCTTGAATTCAATATTACGTCTGATAAATAATCCATCCGTGAGTTCGTAAAACTCGTCACCCTCTCAGTCTACATTGGGTCGAGTTCGCGGCACTCTACTGTATTTCCAGATATGGGGATTTGTTGCATTGCAAATTACTCTCGCTTGAAGAACCCCCATGGTCAAAAAACGCATCCTACGCAGATATTTCTGTAAGTTTAAAGTTTTGCATGCTCTTATGCCTACAAGAATTCTAAAAATTAACTGCAATTATTGCCATGGGGAACATCACAATTGTTAACCGTATTGCCTGTTATTTAGTGGCCATGTTTTTGAATTCGCCGCCACCTTCACTGATTTGATTTAATGTGCAGAAGACACGTGAAGCAGTAAATACATGAGGTTGCAATTTACTCTGGAAAGATTCTGGTTAGACCAAAACAATATCTACTAGGGGGGATGTCGGAATGAGAAACGTTTCCAAACAGTTCGACAGGCATCTCTATGTGCAAATTAGAGAGCTATGGTAACGTTCCTTTGTAACTTTGTGCCATCAGCTGTAATCGATTGAGCGATGCGGAAGGTCGTTTAGTAAGGAAGTGCGGAGATTGGGATCCCTATTCAGCAATACCGAGCGGCGATAAGTTGTTGGTGCGGGCGAAGTGGACTTGTCAGACATGATACTGAATACAGTGCCGGACATCAGACGGGGCTTGCCACTATATTGACGACAGCTTCGGTAGTGGCGGTGCTATGATCATCGGAGGTGTGGAATCGAACCCTGGACCCGGTCCTACTGGTGCCGTTGGATGGAAAAGGTAAAGGAAATAGTCAAGGAGGCTTTCTACGTGAGAAAGCCAAGGAACCAACCGAATTAAAGGATTGCATGAAAGAGGAACTAAAGGAAGTAACAGAGATAGTGGTTCAAAACAAAAAGGAAATAAAAGATTGAAAGACAAGGTGAAGAAAATGGAAGTAGAGATAAAGGAACTGAGGTGGCAAGAGAGAAAGCATCAACAGGAAACCCATAAGAAAAACATCTTTGTATACGGGTTACTGCCAAAGAAGGTCTAGTAGCTAAAGTACTAGATCTAATAAAATGAATTCTGAAGACCAAAAGCAGGAAAACCGATATAGAAGAGGTTCAGCGACTGGGGAAGAGAACTGGTAAGCGTCCAGTGAGAGTGAGGGTTTGTTTCAACCATAATGGCAAAGAAAATCTTGGACAGTACGCGGCACTTGAAAGGTGGGGCAATATGGATAAAACAGGAAATGGAGAGATACGTATATAGAATCTGAAAAAACACCGATTCCATATGGGTCATGCTGGGCATTCTGGTCTCATCGCCTACATAAAAGGAAATCAACTAGTTGTGGGTGATGGAGAGTGGAGTCGTACACTGGATCAGCTAAAGGAGTTGGGCAGTAACACCGAAAGGACGGTTTCCGAGGAAGAATGCGAGCGTGGGTGACGGCTGAGCTCAGCGAGTATAGCAGCTGGACGTATGTCGAACGAGGCAGTGAATCAAACTGCTGACTCGGGTGATACCAGCAGGGAGAACAGCCGTGTCGAACTTCAACGGGAGGAAAGGACAGAGACTGGAAGTAACGACTCGTTGCCCAAAGGTGGGCGGGTGAGCTTGAAGGACATCTGGCCATAGAAAGGTAATTCAAATGAGGAAGTTTGTGACAGGGAAAGTGTTAGTGCACTAGAAGAGAGTTGTAGTGAACTAGGAGTAACTAGGTTTACGAGGAGTAAGACCGGAACTCAGAGTGAAATACAGGGGATAAATCATAACTAGAGGTGAAAATACGGTGTGTTAATATTGGAAGTTTTACGACTAAATTAGGGAATGAATCTTTTAGAGAGCTGATGGGAAGCTTACAGGTATTTGTTTGTGTAGAAAGCTGGGTTGCTCAGGGAAGCAAACTGGAAATAGAAGAATTTACAGTCTATTTCAAGGAAAAAACATAAGACTGCACGAAGAGGTAGATATCCCGGTGGCATAATGCTTATGGTGAGGGGTGAGTAAACGATAAAAGAGTACGCTTTGAATCAGAAACAGGGGAAATGATTTGATTAAAAAACAACTTTCTGAAGAGAGCGACCGAAATTTATGCGTTGATTTTGATTACAACCTGCCTGAAGCCTCTCTATTTGCGAAAAATGGACTTTTTTGATGAGTCGGCACTGGAAATAATAGGATACAAAATCTTTTTGAGGTCGTAGCCACTGGAATGATGTATGACTTTAATGTCAGGGTTACGGATCAGAGGCCGTTGTATAACAAAGACGCAGAGGAAATATACATTCAAAGGAATGTAAGTCAAGGTAAGGGATTTAATAAAAATGGTGAAAAACGATTAGAGTTGTGTGGTATTTAAGAACTATGTATTTTAAATGGATAGTGGTGTAGGAATGAATCGAGGGATCTGAGATAAATAACAGAGACAGGGGAAGTGTGACGGATATAGCAGTATGTTAAAGGAATGCGTTACCTATAATTACGAGTATGTAGGTTTAGGACTGGGGAGAGTCATACCATTTACCAATTATTCTCAGAACATATTATAAAGAGACAAAAGCTTTAACGAATTGCATGAGGAATTTGAAGAAAGATCAACTGCAAAGAAAAGGTGGAAAGAGTTCATGAATTTTTACGAAGGAGAAACATGAAAAAAATTGAAAAATGGAATAGACACAATGATTGAGAATAATGAAACGGGTAGGGAAGTAAAATTATTCGAACACATTATTAAGGTGGCGGGAGAAAAGATGCGGGTAAATTAGGTGAAGAGGAAAATAGGCAAGGGGTAGTACAATGATGACTGCAGTCATAAAAACTTCTAAGTAATGAAAGCACTAAAGGCTTGTACAGAAACAATCAGAGAATGAAATTCTGCACTAAGAGGAAATCATACAGAGAATTGTTGTGTATAGCAAAATTTGAATGGCAGAGACAAAGTGTTACTGAACCGAATAGAAATTCTAAATATAATAAAAGTATGAAAGTGTGTAGTACAATTAGGTGGATATGTGGCAAGCAGAACGCTGTTCGGCAAACTGAAATAAGTCACGCTGACTGGGTAGAGTACGATAAGAAATTATTGGGAGGTGAAGTCAGGTGGAGACCGAAAATAGAAGGGACTATAAGGATGATTGGGATGTACTGTGCCTTCATTAGATAAGGAAATATCGGAAGAAGAAGTGAGAGAGATCTTAGAGAAAGCTAGGAAATGGAAAGCAGGAGCTATTTCGGAGATATCGAACGAATTTTGAAAGCAAGTAGCGAAGAACAGACGTGTCCTAGAAAGCATGGTTAAATTATTTAAACAAATATTTGAAGGAGAAGAATTCTCTAAATCTTGGCAAGAAGGAGTGATTTGCGTAATTTATAAGAAAGAAGAGAAATCAAACCCAAATAGTTATAGAGGCATAACGTTGTTAGATACTTTCAGTAAAATATATACCGGGGTGCTGGCAAAAAGGAGGCTCGATCTTGGAGAGACTCCATTCGGGCTTCAGAGATGGGATGAGAACATTTGACAATATATTTGTGGTGAAAACAATAATGGATCAATATGTACAAAGAAAAGAGGAAAATCGTACATCACTACTATTGATTAAAAAACCCTTTTGATTCTGTGAGTAGAGAGGCTGGTATGGCAAAGATGGGACGAATAGGGATGTCGCACAAGACGATCAGAGCGGTGGAAAGCATATACTCAGAACTAAAGTGCTCAATTAAAGTTGAGAAGAGTCAAGTAATTGGGGAGATACTCTCCAAAGTAGGACTGAAACAGGGATCTAAGTTGTCCCCTATATTGTTTTTACTCTTCATAAATGACACATTTCAATCGAAAGGCTTTGCGTCGGAGGTTTACCCAAGTCTTGAGAATCAAGATATTCCGGGTTTCATTTTTGCAGTTGACATCCTCCTATTCACACTGACTTCTGCCAGCATGCTAGTAAAAATGAATTGGTAAATTACTGCAAAGATCGGAATTTAAACATTAATACACAGAAAAGAAAGTTAATGAGTAAAAAAAGGCTATAAATGATCAAAGAATGAAATATGGTGGGTGGGTGCGGCAAAATTAGAAGTTGTTAAGAAAATAGTGTACCTGGGTCTGATAATAAGTGGAAATGGAAAACGATTCGAATCAATAGAAGGAGCAAAACTAAAGGGTATGTGTGCATTGTCGGCTACTAACATGTTAGCCAAACACTGATTACAGGGTGAATAAAATGTACGTATTTAATGCAGTAGTTAAATCAAAGGTTGTTGAAGTTGCAGTTGAAGATAAAAGTTTCTACACTTCAGGTAAACACAAGTAAACTTGGTAAATTGGTAACTACCCAGTTGTGTGGCCAATTGTGGAGTAAGAATGATGTACAATGATGTATGTGTACAGGGAGATATTGTTAAAAAGATAATTAAGTATTGGTTAATACTCAAGTTGGGATCAAGCAAAGTAAAGTAAACTCGTGTCCTCATCCCGAGGTGGTGCAGCGCTCTTCAGGCACACCTCCAGTGGAGGTGAGCTGCATGTATACCAGCCCTCCTGCGATACCGTCCCCGAGGACGGCAGCTAATAACGCTAACCATTAGGCTACGGAGGCGCACTGGGATCAGGTGACGAAGTATTAAGGATAGCTTACCAACACCAAATGAAATATCAGAACCAAGGATACTGGGTGGATGGAGTAAGACACATTTTTAAACGGTAGGAATGGGATACCACTAGGAAAAGGATTGCTTAGAGCAGCAAATATATGTAAAAGAAAGTCCTAAGAGTTAAGGATCTTGAAAATCTATAAATTAATTCACAGTGTAAAAATAAAATTTCACTAGCGGAATGTTGTAATGTTATTGGGAGAATGAGGATAAATGTAGGCAATATAACAACAAGGGAAATGAGGGGAATAACAGGGTGATGAATGGTAGTACACAAAAGTAAGGCATACAGACAGAATAGTGATGATAACATATGTTTATTATGTTCCAAAGAAATGGGATGGGTACATCTTACGAAAGATTATTTAGAGACAAGGGAGAGAAATTTATGGATGAGGAGGATAGGAGAAAAATTGATAATGAAACTCAGTTGTATACCGTTGTAAAGTTATTGAACATAGAGAGGATGCACCCGGAAATAATTGCAAAATTATTCAACATTATTAAGGGTATATGGAGAAATAAAATAACAGAGGTAAGAACTGATGCAAGCTACTTAGTGACGGAATTGTTCCTAAGGTACCCTCTAGACAATATAACTGTGTTGAAATTTAGAGCTATTAGGTACATAGACGATACTTATTGCATATAAATAATGAACTGTCGTATTCTATTTAAATTGCATGTTTTGATTTGATCTGAGATATTGAACGTGGTATGCAGGGACTAAGGATGAACACTGTGACTGTCACTTTGGGAGGGGGTGTCACGTTTCCGGGGTATCCGATGGACCTCTGCAGCATGTCCGACAAGTCTCGTGTTTTTTTAAGTTCCATTTATTAACATAGTGTTTATAACATTCATTTAGTCCATTCCTTCTCTGTTCAAGTCGTAAATCATTTAACTTAAGTGTTAAAGTTGGTATATGATGTTTTACGGACACTTCTTTATTTCTGCTCTCTTTGTGTTTTATAATTATGCTATAGGATATCAACTTTTGTAACCTGCATGTATCAAGAATAAGAAAGGATTACTACAAACAATACCCTTTCCCTGATCTGTGGTTTCCGGGATTATGGAAGGCGGGTATTCATCTCTCTGAGCCACTGCATGGTGATTTGATAAGGCACAACTCATTTCTTAGCGTCCTTAAAATTCTGTCGTCACCTTACTCTTTTTGAGTTGCTTTGATACTTACGAGGTATGCATATCCTACGTGATCCACCCCCCCCCCACTCCAAAGTGAGGATCACCACAGTAGTCATCCTCAGTCCCTGCATACCACGTCCGACATCTCAAATGAATATTAAAATTATATTGTCAAAACATGCAAATGAAATAGAATAACACGGTTCATCATTTATATGCTATAAGTATAATGCACATACTTAAAAGCTCTAGACTTATATTGCCTACGTTACCTTAGAAACTAACAGATGACCATCATATCAAAGTCTGGAGAGTGCTCAAAACTGAATTCATTGTCACGATGGTACGTGGTGGCAACCAGCCTTTACAGTAATTCCAGAAGGCGAGACGTCGCTGCTGGCTTCTTACCAAGGCGGCTTCGGTTCTTATCCTGACCAATGCACGTGAAATTTTTGAAATGAAATTTCGCACACCTGTGGCTCAGTTTCACATATATGTATATGTTATGTGACTATGGCCATGGTATTAACATTCAGGTAAAACCACAAACTTGGTAGCTAAATTTAATTTAATATAGGCTGTAACGGGATACACTCATGACTGGCCGGTTTGTTTAGAGAAGTAGATAGTTCAATGCTTCAGAGTAAAGATAGATAGATAGATAGATAGATAGATCTTTACTTATCACAATTTTCCGAACTCTACTGCTCTTTCAGCAAACACACTTAATAAATTCCTTTCGGGTAGAACATGCCACTTGATTTTCACTAAAGTCTACGACAAAGGAAGCGTGAATTACGTATCTATGTATTAGAGTTATATCATATTTGGAAAATACAAACTTGTGATGTCTAATACTACCTTGTTCCCATTAATATTATTAGCCTTTTCACTGCTAATGGCGCTTGACAGCCCGAACGACAAGGTGTTAAGTTCACTTACTGGTTATTTGATATCTCAAATATATAATGAGCGCAAATCTACCGGGAAATGAAAGGTAAACGTCTAGGCCGATAAAGAACATGTTGTGAATAAGGAGAAATAAGCCTATCTGGGAAATTTAGATTAATTAATATTAGGGACTGAAAGATTTAGGACTGGCTAAAAAGAATTAGGTTTGAATTCTAATGAGCTACGAAATTTGAAGTAAAATCTACTAGAGGAATATATCCTACGATGTTCCACCAGATTATTATTCTTATACTGCTCCATTTGCATTGCATGCTTCACCAGCATCGTAGTGCGTAGGAGCGGCAATACTGTAGTGCTCTAAACTTTCCTTAGTCACTCTTTCTCTTCAAGGAGTAACCGATAGAATTAACATGTACTCCATGACGATTATCATATTTTGTTCATATTTCTCTACGGATTAATTTGAATAAAAAACGACGAAATATAACAGACGACAGGTATATCGCATGATACACCAAGAAGATTATCTAATGGTACCTACAAATTTACTCTCTTGACAACCGTGTATTATTATAGGCCTACACATCATTGTTTGCGTTGAATGGCTGTAGTACATAATATGTATTATAAAATACTACATTCATTTTCATGTTATAAAAGACTAGAGAGAAAAATACATTGCCCCTACTGTATGCTTCTTAAAATTCATCTTATTCATGAATCTCATTTGGCTTCATACTGGCAATACTGAAGACAATTCACGTAAAGCTTACTGGAAAAAGATACAGTTAAAACGTTTAAATTCTATGAATAATTCCAAGAATATCTTGAAAGCTCACACTAAATATGAGGCCTACAAATTTAATATATGAATGTATGGTAAGGAAATACTTTGCGATAATTATTGTAGAAGCTAAAATACAAAAGGAACCAGTCGTACATTGATGGACTGCAAGACCCTCTGGAGTAACACTCTTGAAGTATGTCTGTTTGGAAAAAATGCTGAAAATATTGTCCAAAGATCAAAATTTACTATCTACTATTAAAGAATAAACCCTTTAGAGAATGAGTATCTAAAATATCTGCGTAGCTAAACTGACGAGAATTAAATGAGTGGAATTATTCTAGCAATAATTCTAGCCACTAAAGTTGAAAAAATGTATGCATCCTATAGTTTATCTATGGAGCTAATTACAATGCAGTGAATAATGAATCTAGTACTCACTTGGGCGAGGACGGCGTTCCACCTGAACAGGACCGTTCACCTGTCCTTTATGCGTAGACACTGATGGAGCAGCAGATGGAGTGCGAGGCTGTCGCTTGGGAGAACGATTCTCATTACTAACACCAGGACCCATGGACTGGGAACGAGCTGAAACAAATTCTTCAATGTATTATATATCCTTTTCTGGTGCTAATGATATCACATCCAAAATAAATAGATTTCATAACAGTGTTTAATGACAAAGCCTAGGATTAATAGGTTCGGACCTATTCTGTTATAATCTCGTTTTATGTACTAACGAATAACATACTTAAGTTTTATAGTACATTGTTTTTTGCTAGGGGCTTTACGTCGCACCGACACAGATAGGTCTTACGGCGACGATGGAATAGGAAAGGCCTAGGAGTTGGAAGGAAGCGGCCGTGGCCTTAATTAAGGTAAGCCCCAGCATTTGCCTGGTGTGAAAATGGGAAACCACGGAAAACTATCTTCAGGGCTGCCGATAGTGGGATTCGAACCTACTATCTCCCGGATGCAAGCTCACAGCCGCGCGCCTCTACGCGCACGGCCAACTCGCCCGGTTTTTATAGTACTTACAAGGACCTAATTCGTAGGTTACGACATAAATATACATACTTTGCCTGTCAGAATCTAAGAGGACCTAATTAGTTGTAATTAATCCACACATCAGTATTTTACTTATTTTACAATAACTATGAAACTCGCTGAAATACAGTAGTACTGCTGTTCATTGCAGCATAAATAACTTATTGTAGTCGGCGTTCTTAGAGATGAAAGCAATGTGGCGCAATGTGTAGAGAGGACCACCGGGTAGCTGAGGAAATAGGAGAACTCCGCACTGGGTCGGGTTCTGTGCGGAGAAGTTGCTTGGAATTCTAAGGAAATGGGAGAACTCCGCAGTGGGTCGTGTTCTGTGCGGAGAAGTTCCTTGGAATTCTATGGAAATAGGGGAACTCCGCACTGGGTCGGGTTATGTGCGCAGAAGTTGCTTGGCATTCTAAGGAAATAGGAGAACTCCACAGTGGGTCGTGTTCTGTACGGAGAAGTTGCTTAGCATTCTATAGAAATAGGAGAACTCCGCAGTGGGTCGTGTTCTGTGCGGTGAAGTTGCTTAGCATTCTATAGAAACAGGAGAACTCCGCAGTGGGTCGTGTTCTGTGCGGTGAAGTTGCTTAGCATTCTATAGAAACAGGAGAACTCCGCAGTGGGTCGTGTTCTGTGCGGTGAAGTTGCTTGGCATTCTATAGAAATAGGAGAACTCCGCAGTGGGTCGTGTTCTGTGCGGAGAAGTTGCTTAGCATTCTAAGGAAATAGGAGAACTCCGCACTGGGTCGGGTTCTGTGCGGAGAAGTTGCTTGGAATTCTAAGGAAATAGGAGAACTCCGCAGTGGGTCGTGTTCTGTGCGGTGAAGTTGCTTAGCATTCTAAGGAAATAGGAGAACTCCGCAGTGGGTCGTGTTCTGTACGGAGAAGTTGCTTAGCATTCTAAGGAAATAGGAGAACTCCGCAGTGGGTCGTGTTCTGTGCGGAGAAGTTCCTTGGAATTCTATGGAAATAGGGGAACTCCGCACTGGGTCGTGTTCTGTGCGGAGAAGTTGCTTAGCATTCTATAGAAACAGGAGAACTCCGCAGTGGGTCGTGTTCTGTGCGGTGAAGTTGCTTAGCATTCTATGGAAATAGGAGAACTCCGCAGTGGGTCGTGTTCTGTGCGGAGAAGTTGCTTAGCATTCTATAGAAACAGGAGAACTCCGCAGTGGGTCGGGTTCTGTACGGAGAAGTTGCTTAGCATTCTATGGAAATAGGAGAACTCCGCAGTGGGTCGTGTTCTGTGCGGAGAAGTTGCTTGGCATTCTATAGAAACAGGAGAACTCCGCAGTGGGTCGTGTTCTGTGCGGAGAAGTTGCTTAGCATTCTATGGAAATAGGAGAACTCCGCAGTGGGTCGTGTTCTGTGCGGAGAAGTTGCTTAGCATTCTATGGAAATAGGAGAACTCCGCAGTGGGTCGTGTTCTGTGCGGAGAAGTTGCTTGGCATTCTATAGAAACAGGAGAACTCCGCAGTGGGTCGTGTTCTGTGCGGAGAAGTTGCTTAGCATTCTATGGAAATAGGAGAACTCCGCAGTGGGTCGTGTTCTGTGCGGAGAAGTTGCTTAGCATTCTATGGAAATAGGAGAACTCCGCAGTGGGTCGTGTTCTGTGCGGTGAAGTTGCTTAGCATTCTATGGAAATAGGAGAACTCCGCAGTGGGTCGTGTTCTGTGCGGAGAAGTTGCTTAGCATTCTATAGAAACAGGAGAACTCCGCAGTGGGTCGTGTTCTGTGCGGAGAAGTTGCTTAGCATTCTATGGAAATAGGAGAACTCCGCAGTGGGTCGTGTTCTGTGCGGAGAAGTTGCTTAGCATTCTATGGAAATAGGAGAACTCCGCAGTGGGTCGTGTTCTGTACGGAGAAGTTGCTTAGCATTCTATGGAAATAGGAGAACTCCGCAGTGGGTCGTGTTCTGTGCGGAGAAGTTGCTTAGCATTCTATAGAAACAGGAGAACTCCGCAGTGGGTCGTGTTCTGTACGGAGAAGTTGCTTAGCATTCTATGGAAATAGGAGAACTCCGCAGTGGGTCGTGTTCTGTGCGGAGAAGTTGCTTAGCATTCTATAGAAATAGGAGAACTCCGCAGTGGGTCGGGTTCTGTACGGAGAAGTTGCTTAGCATTCTATGGAAATAGGAGAACTCCGCAGTGGGTCGTGTTTGTGTGCGGAGAAGTTGCTTGGCATTCTAAGGAAATGGCCGCTACGAAGTTCGTAGCTCTTGTTTAATGTGACGCGCAGCACGGTTTTCCCACCTTCAAGTAGATTTTAAGGGAAAATAGGAGAAGTTTTACTCCGAAAAATCTGTCAAAATAATTCGTTTTTCAGCGTGATTTTAGTACTAATGAGCGGTCTGCGGGTGTAGTAATGCCGTAAAGGTACATGTGTTTAAACCATAAAGCCAACTAAAATATAGGCTACACATATTGGTAAATAGTGTCCGGTTCTGTGGTGTAGTGGTTAGTGTGACTAGCTGCCACCCCCGCAGGCCCGGGTTCGATTCCCGGCTCTGTCACGAAATTTAAAAAAGTGATACGAGGGCTGGAGCGGGGTTCACTCAGCCTCGGGAGGTCAGCTGAGCAGAGGTGGGTTCGATTCCCACTTCAGCCATCCTCGAAGTGTTTTTCCGTAGTTTCCCACTTCTCCTTCAGGCAAATACTGGGATGGTACCTAACTTAAGGCCACAGTCATTTCCTTCCTCTTCCTTGTCTATCCCTTCCAAATTCTCCATCCCCCTACAAGGCCCCTGTTCAGCATAGCAGATGAGGCCGCCTTGACGAGTACTGGTCCTTCTCCCCAGTTGTATTCCCCGACCCAAAGTCACACGCTCCAGGACACAGCCCTTGAGGTGGTAGAGGAGGGATCCCTCACTGAGTTCGAGGGAAAACCAACCCTGGATTATGAAAGGAAAAATAAAGGAAGAAAGATTAGTAAATAGTTCTAAATAGTTCCATAAGACATTTCATCATCACTTCGTGAATTGACAGGATACGTTTTGGACTTATATGCTACAATAATGGATATTTTAAAGTATGTTTAATAGTTATTTCAAGATGTTAATAATACTACACTTATTTTTTCCGTAATAACCTATGCATTACTAAAACGATTTAAAAACTTAACATACTATATGGGTTGATTTTTACCGTAGCCTTAAGCACGAAAAACCATATTTAGGGATGCCGACATTGGGGTTCGAACCCACTATCTCCCGAATGGAAACTGATAGCTACGCGACCCAAACCGCACAGCCGCTTGCGCGGTACAGTACAATAGAAGAGTAGATGAATAAATATGTGAATTGAGGGACACGCCTCACAAGTTAAGCTCGATGTGCAGCACTTCAGCTTTAGTGTCCTTGGTTATCATCCAGGAGATCCGGGGCTCGAATAATGATATCGGTATTTTTTAATGGGCTCCTTTACTCTGTTACGTAACTGCACCATACGAACAGTATGAATGCTTGCAATGAACGCGTGGTTTATTATCACTGGCCCCCTCGAAGGGCTGTTATAGAGGTGTAAATACCGAGCTCGATAGCTGCAGTCGCTTAAGTGCGGCCAGTATCCAGTATTCGGGAGATAGTAGGTTCGAACCCCATTGTCGGCAGCCCTGAAGATAGTTTTCCGTGCACCTGCCATGCACGACGGGGAATAACCTTACTACTACACTATGCGAATACAAGTTAGCTCCGAGGAAGCGTGCCTGCCTGGTAAGGTGAGAACCAGCGTTCTACGCATTAATATTTTATTAACCGAATACGTGTGTATTTCTATTCATTGCGAAACCTGGCATTGCGCTTTTAATTATGTTAGTCCTGAAAAGGACTGTCTTACACATGACTTAATACTCGTCCAATATCCATCGGACCGGGCGAGTTGGCCGTGCGGTTAGAGGCGTGCGGCTGTGAGCTTGTATCCGGGAAATAGTGGGTTCGAAGCCCACTGTCGGCAGACGCGTCAAGATAGCAGCACTGAGGTTAGCGATGCGTTGTTGTCGATGACAGCTCTCAAAAATCACGTGGCTGTCAAAAAAGCACGTGGCTTTGTTTACCCATTCAAATCTCGCGGTAGTGAGGTTAAGTTGGCAGCATTGAGGTTTAGGCCCGTCAAGATAGCAGCAGTGAGGTTAGCGATGTGTTGTTGTCGATGACAGCTGTCAAAAAGCACGTGGCTTTGTTTACCAATTCAAATTTCCCGCGGGAGGAGGATCGGGCCCCTGGGAAGGCCCCCCGTGCGGAGGCGGAGGAGGAGGCCCCTGGGAGCCTGCGGAGGCGGAGGCGGCCGAATCCCTGACTTTATCTACTCCTAGGTCTTTCCTATCCCGTCGTCGCCATAAGACCTATCTGTGTCGGTGCGATGCAGAAAAAGACTTGCACTTTACACTTTTTAGTACTCTGTGGTCCCACCTCTGGTTCGAAGCACAGCAGCACACCGGGGTGTTATGCTTCTGATAAGCCTCCAATTTGCATCCTGGGGGATGGCTCTTCATCTGCCAATAATGCTGCTGTCACCTCATGGGGTGTGTGGGGTTGCTTTGGGCGATTCTGGATACGCCTAACGAATTGGTCCCACAGATGCTCGATACAACTGAGGTCGGGGCTAAATGCGGGCCAGTCCATTACTTAAATTTCGGAAGCTGCAAGGAAGTCCCTGGTGGCCCTAGCAGAATGTGCAGTGGCTCCATCATGCACTAATGTGAAATGTTGCCCAGTATTGTCTGCGATCGGTAGTATCCATGTATCTCCAGAACCTCCTCAATGTAGCGCACAGCTGCCAATCGCCCCTGAATGACTAAGAGGTGACGTAAATGGTTCAAAGAAATTCCTCCCCAAACCATCACTGATACGCCACAGTAAGCGAATGTTTCCTGCACGTTGCAAGGCAAATTTCGTCCTCCTTGACGTCGCCAGATTCGAATACTATCATCTGACCCAGAAAGTTGGAATCTGGATTCATCGGCAAAGAATACTAGAGTACAGTGTCGGAGCTGCCAGCTGACATGCTGTTGCGCAAGCTGCAGACGGAATCTTCCGTAATGAGAGGTCAACCGGGCCACTTTAAGCGGTCTTCGGGAATTGGGCTGACCTTCCATTAGTCTATTGCGGACTGTCTGTGTACTGACGACAGTCCCATGTGCATTAATTAGCTCACCTCGTAAGTTTCTGGCTGTACTGCGGCGATTTCCGAGGGCCTGTAAGCGAAGAAATCGGTCCACAACTGGCGTTGTTTTCCGTTTTTTCCTTGAATCAGATCACCGCTTGACATTGTGTAGCTCTTAATATCACTGACATAACCTGCAGATGACTGATTGAAACACACCGAGCCGCTCTGCCACGTAACGTTACATGCGTCCTTACTGCAAGAGGATTACTGCATGCATGGCTTTTTCTGATGGTAAATGCTTTCCTATGTCTTGTGCTCTGTCCTGCCTGTGCTGCTTACCAATACGACAGCTCACACAGCACTGACAGACCATGCTGTACGTCACGAACCACTCCTGTTTGGAGTGCGGTCACAAAGATAACTACCGGGCGAGTTGGCCGTGCGGTTAGGGGCGCGCGGCTGTGAGCTTGCATCTGGGAGATAGTGGGTTCGAATCCCACTCTCGGCAGCCTTGAAGAGGGTTTTCCGTGGTTTCCGATTTTCACACAAGGCAAATGCTGGGGTTGTACCTTAATTAAGGCCACGGCCGCTTCTTTCCCACTCCTAGGCCTTTCCTATCCCTTCGTCGCCATGCGACCTATCTGCGTCGGTGCCACGTAAAGCAAATAGCAAACAAAGATAACTGCTACGACTGGAGGGTTATGTACTTGACTTCAGCATACGCTGCGCTCATCGCCTGCCAGCCCACCCACTTACAGTGTTGGGAGTCCGCAGGACGGTATGCCCAGCATGAGCATCTCTCCTCTACCTTATATACTAGTAATAACAAGAGTTGTGTATGACATTTCTTAGAAGGAGGTCCGTTTACTGCCTGCCGTGGCGGGATAAAGGGAGTGGCTGTGTGGTTGCCATGGAAACGAGGGTGGGGCGACTGCGGTTGCCATGGAGATAAAACTTCTGGGCAGCTCATCTTGCTGGGAGTTGCCAAACCTCTCACTTTACTTGTGAGTTAGATCTTGACGCAAACAGTTCAGTGTGAGTGGCATTCCTATTTGTCCCATTTGCGACCGCTCCCATTACAGTGGAAAACAAGAATATGAAGAAAGACCAGTCCTTGTCCCATTTGCTATCACAGTAAAATTATCAGCAGCCTGTCAGGGTTTTCCAACTTCAATGCAGCAAGGGGACTGCTAATTAAGGCGTACTCCACACAACTGTGTGATAAGGATTCTCCCAATCCGTACCCTCTCTCTTGAACGTTTCTTGAAGTAATATTAGTCTATACTTCTTAACATACTGTAATTATTCCAGCTTTAGACATCCATTGTTGACGTAGCTTTTGTTGGTATGCTATGTGCGTGCTTACTTACGACATGCAGGTCAATGAGACGAAGAAAGGCAAGCCTTATGCTTTATATAATGGATACTCTTACAGAAATTTACGGAAAAGTCAGGGATGTTTGGTGACGTGGGTTTGTTTTACCGCTGGATTTACGTCGCAGCGACACAGATAGGTCTTATGGCGACAATGGGATAGGAAAGGGCGTGGAGTGGGAAGGAAACGACCGTGGCTTGTTGTGCTTGTTGTGAAAATAGGAAACCACGGAAAACCATCTTCAGGGCTACCGACAATGGAATTCGAACCCACTATTTTCCGAACGCAATATAATCTTTTCGCGCTATCATTACAGAATTGTCATTTTTTCAACTAATTGTAATCTAAACATTGTTTTAATATTAAGCTGGAATCTTGTACATCTAATCCAAGCGTACAGACAAAAATTATAATTTTATTTATATAGATGAAAGTAGACTGAGTGGCCGCGCGTTTTAACGCGCTATGGCTATGGAGCCAAGCTCTGCATTCGGGAAACGCGTAGGTTCGAATCCCACCGTCGTCTCTTCTCAGAATAGTTTTCTGTGGTTTAATATTTTCACTTCCAGGCAAATGCCAGTACAGTTCCTATCCATAGGCCAGAGCTGAGTCCTAGCACCCCTTACTCAATTTCATTCACCATAACACATTTCGTCTTCATTAGCTCCTCAACTGAGGTTGATGTCAGGAAGGGCATCCGGCAGTAGAAACATACTGTATCAATTTTTCTCATCTCATCCCGACCCGGTATCAATAAACGAGACTGAGAGGTAGACATACATACAGACAGAGGAAAGTAGGCTGATTATATTTGGAACAGCTGCTTACTTAACGTCTCAGTATGAATATTTGAACAGTTTGAGCATTATGTAAGCATTCATTTAATATTAATATTGTCCCCTATTGTAGAGGAAAGTGTAAGTTAACTGTTAAGTATGAGATGAGCTACAATTGCTTTAAAAAGTGTAGCACTGTCGAAGAAGTTAAGTGTTACAGCGAAATCCTTTGTTTTGAAATCGGAAAGTGTAAAATTCAACGGTTTTAATACGTCCATCTTTTGTCCTACTTCATAAAACTCATTTAACTGCCTTTACAACCACAACCATCTGGTAACTCTAAAGAAAAGGTTTATTTGAGTCCTGTTTATTCCCTGTCAGTCCCGATATAAACGCATCAGTCTCAAACGGTAAATATAAGTAATTTAATGACTTTCAACATACGATTGGTAAGATTCCCAGTTTCGCCAGTTACTTGAGGGATGTCTTCCTGTACCAATCCGTCAGTAATGAATTCCCTCACAGCAACCTGACTGTTTGTATGTCACTGATAAGAACCTGACTGTTTGTATAAGAGTGATTCCAAATGGGACGACACCGCCTGGCCAGGTAGTCTACAACAGATCACAGCGGTCAGAATGGAAGAGGGGACAAGTGAGCCAGAAGCGAGGGGTAGGAGCATGTAGAAAGGAATGCTGGAATGTGGCATCGTCGTGAAATGGCACGTGTAGTGCTCTTCCCTCCAACCTTACCTGTCATACAGCAACTCTTGTTATTACTAGTATAGTATAATATAGTTATTACGATCGCCGAATCTACTCTACATATTCCTACCTTGTTTACTGCTGCTCGCTTCTACTTCCTTCTCGCCGCACCATGCACCTCACTCACCCGTCGTCTACTTGACTGATTACGTCATCTTCGCTCCACTTCGCTGTGCTTGTGCGCTGTGTAACCACGTGACATTATGTTTCTAGACTCACTGACTTGTAGCCTGCGTTCTTTTTCTGGAATCTTCTTTTCTACTATATATTGCTCACTCCGCCTTTCCACCGTTGAGTCGGGCTTCGTGGCGGAGTGGTGGACCACACACTAAAACAGTGCTTATTGTAATCATGTCAAATTCATCTGGACTCTATCTACAGCGACTCGGTGAGCAAGACTTATAATATTTATCTGCATTTGGACTCAAAACTTTCATTCGGGCTATTGCCTGCTGTAATACTTTCTTCTGTCGAGTGGTTATGCTTTCCTTTAAAAACTCATAACTTAGACTGCTTCTATTCACGCACTGCGCTACGGACGATTGTAAATTATTTTCAGATGTCATCCTAGAACTATGCTATTACTAAACTTCAGGAATACCCGGTGAAGAAAATCCTTTCCCCGTCCTAATTCTCATCCTACTTCCCTTCCCCCTCCCTTTCATGCTTTTTCTCTTTCAGGGTTCAGTTTCAATGTATATTGTATACTTCCTATTTATTTATCAGGCTTTCCTTTTATGTACCATTGGATATTATTTGTAAATGTGGCACACCTTTTGGATTTTTCTTCTACTTGCAACTATTTATCTTGTTGTTAAATTTTGGTTGTTAAATATATATACTATTTTGCCTTGTTATTTTGGTGATCTTCTATTGGGCCTAGCTTCTTCCTTACTGCGCGATTTTCCTTGATTTATACTATTCCTCATCATCATTTATTATTATTATTCTAGTACGCTGAGCTTTCTACTATCGCTATATATCTTTCCATATTTCACTGCGTACTTCTGATTATTTATCGTTACTTGTATCTTTGTCCTAACATGCTACCACCCC